>NC_053169.1:23205024-23950024 GCF_016835505.1 Polypterus senegalus | reverse complement strand
ATACATTTTATGACAGTAACATTTACAGAAGAACTCCTGTAGTGTCCCCAGAAATCCAGAATAATTCCAAAAAAAAAGTGTATGTTTTGTATATAGTATATAAAGTATATGTGTGTGTTTGTGTGTGTGAGTACAGGGCTCAAACAACACGTTTAAAGATTTTAATCAATGCTCTAGATGCCTCTATAGGTCTACATTCGCTTTCAGCACCTTTTGGAGTCATGCTACGTGGAAATCGTTTATCCAGTGTCACACACGTGCTCCGTAGGGGTGTCACGTAGTCGTGACTCTCTGACTAAAGGATCTGGGCTGGCAACTCAAAGGTAGAGTCAAGGGTTGGCGCTGTTGCCCAAAGCTTCACCTCCTCTTTCCCTTGCAGATGACTGACAGCAACAGTGACGCCAGTCCTCGAGCATGATTCCCTGGATCCACCCCTTCCGGTCTGGCTTCCTCTTAAGGGGTTCCACTGCCATCTTGAGCCAGTAAAACTGATGACTTATGTCCGAAAAAACGTCTCGCTTATTTTTGCAATTTCCTTTTTTTGTTTCCCCAAAAATATACACAAGGTTCGTCCCCAAGGTGTCCCAACTCTTTATGTCTCTCGTGTTTTGTCTTTTATGACAGTAATATAGTGATCTTTGTTCAGTTTTACTCGGCTGGATAAATCCTATGTCATGGCTGTCTGATCTAACATGGCCGTCCTTTATTTTGTACAGTGTATTCAAGGAGTACATGTAAAGTTCCCTTTTCCTTTTCTAAGTTACAGAGTGGTGTAGATACGCTGAAGAAGAACAATGTGTAGAAAATGAACGATGGTATTATATTTTTACTAGGTGGCGCCTTGGGGGCCCAACCCCCAGTTGCGGCCAGAATATTAGTAAAATCTGTAAATGTACAAAAGAAAAATGATTATTTATTGGAGTCAAAATCACAAAATTCTATAAATATGTAAAAGAAAAATTAATTATTATTTAACCGAGTAAAAATCATGAAATGCGAATAAAATATTTACTCTCTCACCGATTGGAGTATTCCCATTAAACTGAGGTCTACTATCCTCGATGAGTAAATAAACGATCCATTCGTTTTAACTGACAAAAACCACGATATTTTACTTTATAATTTAAAAATGGAATTAGAATCTGAAAATCTAACAACATCACATTAAAGTCTGATAAATTCTGAAAAGAATGATACCAAACATATACTGTATATATATGTAGGTTTTAAAATCAGCCCAATTTAAAGCGTGACCCAAAAACGTCACATAAAATCGTTGCACTTTTAGGTTTAGGATTAGTTGATTACGTAACTGGCTAATCTCACTTGCACTGTAAATTCTTGTAATTTTCTCCTATCAAAGTGCCTGCAAGACGACAACAGCAACTCTTTTAGGACATACTGGGTGAAAGAAGAGACTCGCAGTAACATACATTGTGCAAAGAGTAGGGTGCTTAGGGTGCGCTTGACCTCACTGTGTATGGACATATAAAAGACAGTGTGATTTACGTAATGACGGCTGCCCCGTAGGTCAAAATGAGCCTCTGAATCTGGGAGCAAACAAACGGAAGCCCTCATGCTCATTTGTATACATCGTTCGCTTGTCTTCTTTTTTTGCTCTTGCAGGATCCCGTGACTTCAGGCCAATTCCGGTCTTTTGTTTGGTAATTGATGTTCATTAAGTTTAAGGCTTAGATTAAGATGGCAATGCTAACCTGCTCAGGGCACTCTGGGAAATGTAGGCTTAATAAAAAGAGCCCTTTCAGATATACAGTGCATGACATTAGATAGAAAGGTGATATTTTAACAGTCTTCTCACTGCCGTCGGCTATGCCATAGAGGGTTAGGAACAGCAAACTGAATCTGGCAGTTATTTACCATTTGGTTGAGTTATTCTTTGTGCTCTGAACAGTCCGTTGATGTGTATGAATGTAGCTGCTGGTGGAAGTGCTTGTTATCTGCATGCAGAACCAGACATCTAAACACACGTGAAAGAAGTTGAGATTAGCTGCCTCACCTTTGTAGACACGTAGGCTTAGAATTATAAATTGGAAATACACAAAGCCCTATCGATAAGGATCTTAGACGTTTCAGTTAACCAGGGTCTTCAGCATGTGAAAGTGTTTTGAGAAGATAGTATGTTGTGCCACAAGGATGGGAACTGTCCTCAGCCATGTACTAAAGCAGGCTGACTGCTGCCGAGATAAAGTTAAACTAAAGTTTTTAGTACAAACTATTTCACACGTTTTAATTCATTACATCTATTTCACCATCTTCTAGCATGAACTGAAAAAGTAAACTTGGGAATAAATGCAGCAACTCTAAAAATCTACGTTGCATGCAAAGGTGCACGGGCTCCACCCTCAGAGGAAAGCCTTTTGTGAAATGAATGTCGCTCTAAAAGTTAAAGAGTCAGTATGTACAATTGTCCTCTCGTTTGTGAAGATGTCTCCAGAATCAGAGGAAGAACACCGAAGTAGATGACAGAAAACAAACCATACCTTAGCCTCCCACGTCAAGGACCGAAAAAGTGTGGCTCTGAATGTTCAGCTCAGAATGGCAGGTCACTGGTGTCTTTTATCAAGTTAACTGTGCCACAAGAAAACGAATCCTTCCCAGGAGAAAAGGAACACAAATGAAGAAGGGGCCGAGAAGAAACAGACTGATCCCTCGCCATTTCTTTCCCGTCCAGCGGCCTGCTGGTTAGCAGCTACTGATACTTGCATCGCCACAATCCATTTCCAAAGTCAGGTTGAGAACCACATACAAAAATTGAAAATAAACTGTTTCACATCAGCGCAGGCAATAATTCAGTATCTTTGCATTGGCTGTGAATGTGCATTTTCAAACAGTCGAAAGGGTACGCCTTCTGGCATCTCTGGTGTGTGCGGCACATGTGCGCGTGTTCATCTCTATATAAATAACCACATACAGTACTCATCGCAGCATGTACTTGTTACAAACACACGTTTTCTTCATATTGCACTGTAGGAATCAAAGAGTTGTTTGCTTTGTTCGGTCCAAAGGGGAGAAAAAAAAAATAAATCCATGCCTGCTGGGTGATCAGCGCTCCTGGCACATCGGCAAGTTCACAAAAGTGAAGACGTTGAACTCAATCAAGATGGAGAAACACAAGAAGACGGCATACAGGGAAAGGCACATCAGCCCCAGCTTCCTGTCTAGCTTCCATTTGTTGAGGTGGACCCCCAGCACCTAAATAAAAGCAGAGATATCTGACAAGACCACTGGCTGTTTTACAAGTGGCACGTCTTTAAAAATGTGAACGCGATACAATCGGAAGAAGAGGGGGCACTGCTGCAGACTTTAGAGTGAAGAAACTGCAAATAATTCTATTGGTTTAATGGATTATTTTGTTCTTTTTATATGTGTAAGGAATACCTGGTTAATTTACCAGAAGGCAGGCCCAAAATAAACACCCTCACCAAGAGCTTTATCTCTCTACTTCTGCCTTGTGTACTTGTTATGTGAACTGAAGCACTGCCATTCCTTATTCGCTCAGATGAAAGTATTAATGAAACCATCCAGTGTTTAGGAGCGGCACGGAACTACGTCCAGCGATCAACTAGCTGGACCCCCAGTGGCTAAGCCATTACACTGAGAAGCAAATGATTACCTGTATAGGATCAGCTATTTCCCAAATTGGTAATCACAATCTGTAAGAACTCAAAGTCTGTAAAAAAGAAGACAATTTATAAACCAGTACAGTACAACCGCGTGAAGTTGATATACCTTATATATAAACATCTAGGCGTGGAAGTGTGTCTGTCTGTCTGTTCGGCCCGGAAGTGCGAGGCTACAACATGAAGCTCAAAGAGCTGGCAAGGCAACCCAAGTCAACAAGTCGGAAAATGAAAGAAGTACGAGGCTACAGCATGAAGCTGAAAGAAAGTGACTCTGCACCAAAGTGAAACCGCTGACGAAAGACAAACTTGCTTGGCCACTTATACACAGGCAAGGCGAGCACGTCCGAGAAACGAAAGCTCTGAGGAGAGAGGAACTCGCTTAGCCGCTATTAAGACATTGAGGGCAAGCACGTCTGCAAAACGAAACCACTGAAGAGAGAGAAACTCACTTAGCCGCTGATATACAAGGGGGGCGAGCACATCGGCAAAACAAAACCGCTGAGGAAAGAGAAACTCGCTTAGCCACTGATATACAAGGGGGGTGAGCACATCAGCAAAACGAAATCGCTGAGGAAAGAGAAACTCACTTAGCCATTGATAGACATTGAGGGCAAGCACGTCTGCAAAACGATACCACTGAGGAGGGAGAAACTCATTTAGCCACCGATAGACAATGGAGGCAAGCACATCGGCAAAACGAAATCGCTGAGGAAAGAGAAACTCACTTAGCTGCTGATAGACATTGAGGGCAAGCACATCGGCAAAACAAAACCGGCGACTCTACATTTCAATTTTTTTTCTGACTATTTCAATAGTTTCTAGCAGCCCGGGCTTTTTAGAACACGGGCTTACACAGCTAGCATAAAATAGTATTTGTGTCTGCAAAGTGTGTCTACTGAGTGGTTAAGGCCTGGGTCTGTAGTCCACAAATTGGCATGTTCGGTTCCCAAAGCTGACTCGACATATGACCACGAAGAGTCACTTGATCTTCTATCTCTTTACATGTCAGATGCTGCATGAGTAACAACATTGTTAAAACTACCTATTTAGGTTCAAAAGAATTACTTACAGATGCTTTGAAGTAACTTCAGTATTTTTGGTCACTGATTCATCTTGATGTCTAGTTATGTAAGACGTTGAGCTTTTTGGGGTTCCACCCTATTTGTGGCCCTCATTTGACCCTTATTTTGAGGCCATTTTTGGACCATATTTTGGTGCCCATACAGTATTAGCAGCCATACCATCTGCACTTCCACCTGAATTCCACCATGCCTGGGCCCTGCCAGCACTTGGATGGGAGAGCATCTGGGACAAGGGTCTCCATCTCCTTTTCTAGAGCAAAGCTGTGGCTGCAGGCTTTCAAGCTATTCGTGTTCTTGCTGCTAATGAACTCTACTGCCTTCATTTTCATTGACTTGCTATTTCAGACTTAGACCCCTTCATTATTTCTTTTTCCTTTAATTAGTGGCCAGACCATAATAAGATACACAACAAGCTAAGACATGACCAGCTAACCAGCGTACATTTTACAAAATCTGAAAATAAAGAAAGTTGAAGGTCTCAGTATTATTTAATGATCTGCTCAGGTCCACAAAACATTTTGACAAAGCTCTTAGAAAAAACCAAATCAGCAGTTTTGGAAATGTCTGCTGTGGAAGAAAGAGCGCACAAACAGGGCATGGAGTTAAATAACAAAAATAATCAACTTCTGATTAAGAAACTGGTTGGAGTTTGAGGCCTCGACTTAGCTGGTCATCTATTGGCTCGCTTCACATCTCATTTGTTTCTCACCTTTCAGAATTTGGATCATCAAATGTGTCACAAGTTCTCTGGGACATTCCTTACCATGGAAGAGACTATTAAAAGCTAATATTAACTGATTATGTATAGCCTGCTGGTTAAGGTGTTGGATTGTGCTCCAGGAGTCCATCACTTTAAACCCATTGGTTACCCTTTGCTTAACATGACTAAATCACTTAAAGCAGTGGTCTCAGACTCCAGGCCTGGAGGGCCACAGTGGCTACAGGTTTTCATTCTAAGCCGGTGGTGGGCAAATTCAGTCCTGGAGGGCCGCAGAGGCTGCAGGTTTTTACTTCAACCCAGTTGCTTAATTATAATTTAATTTGATGGCTTGTTAGTGCTTTAACTCTGCCATATCAGGCCAGTCTCACATCCTAGATGTTCTTCCCCTTTGTACGGATATCATCTAAATGATTTGAAGGCTAAAATGGAGTAATACTCAATCTTTCACTTTTTTCTCTTCACTTTCCTTCCAAGTATTTAATTAAGGCCAATAGTGCATGATAAATACACACAGGAGTAAATGGTAACAAGCTAAATAGAGAAAAGCTGCTTTCTTTTGTCATTTGAATCATATTGCTAATAAAAAGCCATTAAAAACCAAGAGAACAGCTGTTTAAGACTAAAACAAGCAATAAGGGTTCAGAATCGTAACGAGCGAGACAACTAAAGTGAAGCACAAGTGTTACTCAAGCAATAAGTGCTTCTTATTAAGCAACTGGGTTGGAGCAAAAAACCCTGCAGCCACTGCGGCCCTCCAGGACTGAATCTGCCCACCCCTGTTCTCAATTAGTGCCCTGTTTGTGCTGCTAATTAATTTCTTGTGAATTTGTTTTAATTGACTTGTGTTTTTAAGATTTGTTCCCCTGAATTTCTTCATCGTTCCTCTGAATTGCTTCATTTCTTTCCTTAAATGGCAACGAAATGAAATGTGAAGTGAGTGAGCCAACAGAAGACCAACTAAGTCAGGGCCTCAAACTCCAACCAATTTCACTCCAAGCAATTGCTTAATGAGATGCAGAGTCTTGTTGTTAATTAAACTCGTTCTTTACTTCCATGGTGTGTTGCTGCTCTCATTGTGCAATAGCAGACATTCTGAAATTGCTGATTTTCTCTTTTCTAAGATCTCCGGACAGCATTCTGAGATCTTCAAAATTCTTTATTTTCAGATATTGCATGATGGACACAGTTTGCTGGTCCTGTTTTAGCTCACTTTGTATCTCATTATTGAAAGGAAAAAGAAACAATTAAGAGGTCTGAGTCTTCAAGAGCAAGTCAATTCAAATGAATTCAAGAGAAGTGAATTAGCAGCACAAACAGGACACTAATTAAAAAAAGGGTTAGAATGAAAACCTGCAACCACTGCAGCCCTCCAGGACTGGAGTTTAAGACCACTGGCTTGAAGGGTAAGTTCGGTATTTTTTCAAGCTATTTGTTCACAGTCATGGTCTATATATATATTAACTCTTTGCCACTTGAAATTGTGTTCTAAAGTGAAGTGTTTTTTATACATATTTAAAATACCTTGTCTGTCCTTGCAGTTTATAATGGGGCTGTAGGGTCCTAGGCAAAGATTTTCATTTAAGAAAACATCCATCCATCCATTATTCAACCGGCTATATCCTAACTACAGGGTCACGGGGGTCTGCTGGAGCCAATCCCAGCCAACACAGGACGCAAGGCAGGAAACAAACCTCAGCAGGACGCCAGCCCACCGCAGAAGAAAACATCCATCCATCCATTTTCCAACCCGCTGAATCCGAACACAGGGTCACGGGGGTCTGCTGGAGCCAATCCCAGCCAACACAGGGCACAAGGCAGGAAACAATCCTGGGCAGGGTGCCAACCCACCGCAGGACACACACAAACACACCCACACACCAAGCACACACTAGGGCCAATTTAGAATTGCCAAAGAAGAAAACATTTCTTCTGCATTTATAAAGCACTAGCCAACCCGCAGCATACCATACGCCCCATAATCAGGCCGGTTTTTTAATGATTTTTAAGCACAGGGAGAAAATTAACATTTGAAAAATCGGTAATGTAATAAAACAGCAAGAAAAGCAACATTGTAACAATGCACGGAACGAACCAACACACAATCGTCCGTGCGGCGCTCAGGCGCGGAGGGTGGAACGGGAGGAGAGGAGAAGGATGTCCACTCCGCTCCCTTCGTCATGCTAGTGTGCTCATTTCTCGTTCAGTATGCACTGCCTTGCTCATGTGCCCACCTCCAGCTCGTCACTCGAGTCGTTGTCGTCTTTGAACAGTCCAGATGCACCTGTGACTCACGTAGACTTTTCATTGCTCTGTGCGGTTTTGGCTGCATGTTTGTCGCGGATGCCAATTGCTGTATGTAGCGTGTAAAACAGTTTGCTATGGTGCACACGGTCGTGCGTCATAACCGAAAACTCGTTTTTTAAAGACTGCTTACTTCATTGTGTTTTAACCTCAGTTGTAAAGGATTGTTTTAAGGATCCCATGGGATACCCTCGAAACCTTTTACACGCTGCATATGGCGACTCACCTCTGCGAGAAGCATGCCTCTATGAACAGTCAATGTGGCTCGGAGGTACATGAGGCCTCTATGACAGACGAATATAAATGACGCCGTTTTTTCTGTGTCATTGCGTCCGAGTTGGTGGGCGTGGCTCTGCAAGTTGTCGTCGTATTCAACGGTCTTGGAGTTGGTGGGCGTGGCTCTGGGAGTTGTCGTCGTATCCAATGGTCTTGGAGTTAGTGGGCGTGGCTCCATCCTGCGTGCGCCATAGGTGTCTTACTTGTCGGCTTAGTGAATCCACGCCCCTTCCGGCTTGCTTTCCATGGGTGTCTTGCATTAGTGAATTATATATATAGATCTTAGTGATAATAAAATGGACAATAGACATAATTATTTTACTGCAGATTCTTGGTGCTGTTTTCTCGAGGTAAAGAAACATTTTTTGTGCGTTTGTCTGCTTGCAGCGGCTGTCAAGGGTGACGTTATGTCAACCCAAAGCAGAAGGCCCCCCGGCCCAGCCCTTCAATCCGTGTTGTTATTTTACATCGAGATGCATGCTGAATGGCAGCGCAGTGAAAAGAGTAAATATGACATTTATTGTAGTTTGTACACATAACCATAAATCTGAACTAAGCACATTACAATGCATTTAGTTTCAGATTTTTGAAAGAGCCAAGCCACTTTTTCCAGATAGTGAAAGAATATAAGCGATCCTAAGTGTACCTTTTCAGTTATATTTGTCTAGTTGTCTGTTTGTGCAGTGTTTCAGGCTGAAATCAACGATGGAGAACCCCCAAAACAATCCTTGATGAAACAATTGAATGTTTATATGTTGAAATCATCAAGTAGGACCCCACTCCTCCATCAATAAAACAATCGAGTGTCTGTGAGACATTAATAATGGGAACTAACGTGCTGCTTTAAAAAGCTGGGTGTCTGCCCCCTGCTAAGGAGCACAAGTCATCAAGTCACCCTGGGGCCTGCAGGGGTCTTACTCTGGCCTTAGTTACACAACTGGGTGACACCATCCCCAGCAACGATACTGATGTGGATTAATACACTGTAACAGTTTTGCCTTTAAAAATGGGCATATTTGCTAGATTTCAAGGCCTTCTTTTTTATAATGGGCCCTTGGTATCCATAAGCTCCATTGTAAAATGCAAGGCTGGAGTACTGTAGTTATTTTTTTAATTTATAAAATACTAGAGGGTGCCCCCTCCTCACTTTGCCTGCCAACCCCACGGCCTGCGCTACAGGCCAGCCACTTTGCGTCTGTGGATTTCACTTTCACCTGTTGGCTGGGATTGGCTCCAGCAGACCCCTGTGACCCTGTATTAGGATATAGCGGTTTGGATAACAACTGACTGACAACAAATCTTTTAATTCTCACGGATACGCCTCTTCATTAGAAAGAAACGCTGCTTTTCCCCGATGGCAACACGAATTAGACGATCTACAAGTCTCCGACTTCAAATTTAAATCTGAACAATATATTCAATCTCTTTTAGCTGTTCTGTTATTTCACCGAGTAATAATTTCTGTTTGTTTGCGCTAATGCGATCTTTACTATCATTTTTTTGAGACTTTCACATTTTAGTGCTTTCATTATCTCTAACCTGCTCTGCATCTGTATTGCACCAACATTTTTGAATTCTTTACAACATTCTACTTTGTCATCTACTCTTTGTCTCTTATTTCCGGCCCGGTCATAGTTAAATCTCTTGGCACAAAGTCTCGTCTCGTGGGACGTGAAAGTACTTCTCTGAAAAAGTCACGTGTCCTCCCAGGCTAAAAAGTCTCGTCCTAGGGTTTTTTTTAGTATAACAGAAAGATGCTTCCCTTTATATAACAATTTAATTTGGCAAAGTAATATACACCTTGATTGTGAAGAAATAACTTTGACTTGAAAAATACGGAACTTATCCCTTTAACTTGCCACGGCTTCACCTACTCAATACATGGAAATCAGCCCACTATGCACATGGGATTAAAAATAACTTTGGATAAAGAGAATAAACCTTCAAATAAATTAATACACATTTTCTATATTTTTACTCATTAAACATTTGAGACTAATATATTGTGTGCTGTCTAATTTACATTATCATTATGTGAAGCTTTCAGCTAAAGAAGCAACTACAGTATTTGCCTGGAATTTTAATCATAGCTTTTTTGTCCTTTGAATGTAATAACAATTGAATACATAAATTATACTCACTGTAAGAAAAACTGATGCTAACAGCAGCCCAACAGAAAACACAAGGCCTCTGCTGCTTAGATGAATCTAAATACAGAAATGGAAGCAAACATTATTACAAGAACAGGCCATTCAGTCCAACATTCTGCAACTAATGGTTTTCTATTCAACAAACATCACAATAACAGCATCAAGATGAGATGAGAAAGTCTTCAAAGTGCTGCTTTACACCACACTACTTTGTAACTTGTGTCACTGTAAAGAACTTCATTCAGCGACCACTTTGTAGAGTGGCTAAAGAAACCGAATAGAGGAACCTAAATGGGGATCGAATGACACCTGCATGAATGGCCCTTGTACAGTACACAGTCACTTAGCTAATTCTTAGGGCCAGTATACTAAAACCGGGTAGGGCCTCCTTTTACTCCCAGCACAGCCTCAGTTCTTCATGGCATGGCTTCCACAAGAGCTTAAGCGTGTGCGGAAGGAACTCCGAGTCAAGCTCAGGGCGGCGAAAGAGCAGTACAGGGGAAAGCTGGAGCAGAAGTTGCAGAATAATAGCATGAAGGAAGTGTGGGATGGGATAAAGAACATCACTGCACACAGCTCGAAGCGGGGTGCCATCATCAAGAGAGAGACGTGGAGAGAGCAAATCAAATGAACAACTTCTTTAACAGGTTTGACCACCCTAACCCACTCTCACCTTGGAGTACTGCACCCTCCACCCATCCTTCTGCTGATACCAGCATAGGTGAGACATCCCCACCCACAATTACAGCAGCACAGGTAAGCAGAGAGCTGAGGAGACTTCGTGCCAGCAAAGCAGCGGGTCCAGATGGTGTATCGCCACGACTACTGAAGGGCTGTGCGCTGGAGCTGGGGAGTCCTCTACAGCACATCTTCAACCTGAGCCTAGAACAGGGGAGAGTCCCGAGGCTTTGGAAAACATCTTGTATCACCCCAGTCCCAAACATATCACGTCCTAGTGAGCTGAACGACTTCCTGCCTGTCGCTCTGATGTCACATGTGATGAAGACCATGGAGCGGCTGCTGCTTCACCACCTGAGGCCACAGGTCTGCCACACCTTCGACCCTCTGCAGTTCACATACCAGGAGAAGGTGGGAGCGGAGGATACCATCCTCTACTGTATAGGCTACACCGATCCCTGTCCCACTTGGACAGAGGCAGTGGTGCTGTAAGAATTATGCTTCTGGACTTCTCTAGTGCCTTCAACTCCATCCAACCTCTGCTCCTTAGGGATAAGCTGACTGAGATGGGAGTAGTTTCACACCTTGCGGCATGGATTGTGGACTATCTTAAAGACAGACCTCAGTATGTGCATCTTGGGAACTGCAGGTTTTTTGGAGAGCAGTGGCTTTCTCCTTGCAACCCTGCTATGCACACCATTGTTGTTCAGTGTTCTCCTGAAGGTGGACTCATGAACAAGAACATTAGCCAATGTGAGAGAGGCCTTCAGTTGCTTAAAAGTTACCCTGGGGTCCTTTGTGATCTCGCCAACTATTACACGTGTGCCTTGGTCTTGGAGTGATCTTTGTTGGTCGACCACTCCTGGGGAGGGTAACAATGGTCTTGAATTTCCTCCATTTGTACACAGTCTGTCTGACTGTGGATTGGTGGAGTCCAGACCCTTTAGAGATGGTTTTGTAACCTTTCCCAGCCTGATGAGCATCAACAACTCTTTTTCTGAGGTCCTCAGTAATCTCTTTTGTTTGTGCCATGATACACTTCCACAAACATGTGTTGTGAAGAGCAGACTTTGATAGACCCCTGTTCTTTAAATAACACAGGGTGCCCACTCACACCTGATTGGCATCCCATTGATTGAAAACACCGGACTCGAATTTCACCTTCAAACTAACTGCTAATCCTGGCAGTTCACAGACTTTTGCCACTCACAAATATGTAATATTCGATCATTTTCCTCAATAAATAAATGACCAAGTGTAATATTTTTGTGTCATTTGTTTAACTGGGTTCTCTTTATCCACTTTTAGGACTTGAGTGAAAATCTGATGATGTTTTAGGTCATATTTATGCAGAAATCTAGAAAATTCTAAAGGGTTCACAAACTTTCAAGCACAACTCTATCTATCTATCTATCTATCTATCTATCTATCTATCTATCTATCTATCTATCTATCTATCTATCTATCTATCTATCTATCTATCTATCTATCTATCTATCTATCTAAGATGTTGGAAACATTCCTTTGAGATTCTGATCCATATTGGCATGACTGCATCCCAAAAGTTCTACAGATTTGTCAGCTACACATTCATGCTGCGAATCCCCAGTTCTAGCACATCCCACAGATGTTCTAAGGACCCTGAACTCATTGTCATGTTCACGAAGCCAGTTTGAGATGACTTTTGCTCTGTGACATAGTTGATTAACATGCTAGAAGTACACAGTAGAAGAAAATTTTGTCCATGAAGGGATTCACATGGTCAGTCAGCAGTACTCAAATAGGCCGCGCCATTCAAGTGATAATTTATTGGCATTATTGGGTCCAAAGTGTGCCAAGAAAATATGCCCCACACCATTACACCATCACCACCACCATCAGCCTGGGCTATTAATACATGGCAGGTTGGGTGCATGAATTCTTGCCTGATGCCAAATCTCACCAGAAACTGAGATTCAACAGACCAGGCTTCATCTGTGTAGGTTCAGGGAGCCTGTGCCCACTGCATCCTCTGCTTTCTGTTCTTAGCTGACAGGAGTGGAACCCAATGTGGTCTTCTGCTGTTGTAACCCAGTCACCTCAAGGTTCAATGTGGTGTGCATGCTGAGATGCTCTTCTCCCCACTACAGTTGCACAGAGTGGTTATCCAAGCTGCCATAGCCTTACTGGCAGATCAAACCAGTATGGCCATTCTCTTCCGACCTCTCACATCAACAAGGCATTTCTGTTTGCAGAACTGCCACTCACTGGATTTTTTTACTGTTTTTTTGCACCATTCTGAGTAAATTGTAGAGACTGTTGTTTGTGAAAGTCCTAGGAAATCAGCAGTTACAGAAATACTCAAACCAGCCTGTCTGGCACCAATAATCATTTCACAGAGAGATCACATCAGGTGTTTGATGTGAACCTTAACTGAAGCTCCTAACATCTATCTGCCTGATTTCATGCATTGCATTGCTGCCACCTGATTGGCTGACTAGATAACTGTATGGATAAGCATGGATTCCTAATAATTTGCTTAGTCAGTGTATAGTGCCTGATGCTGTATTCATCATCTGTTCTTGGTATTGTACTACTGTCACTAGTCTGTGGGAGACATAAAAATAAGGATTTCATTTTACTTTGTACAACTAGCAGGGATCAAATGGAATGAGCTGGCTATGAAAAAGAGATGTTCTTATGGTCACATGCTCGACTTTTCACTCAAACTGAGGGAATTCTTCATTGGCTTGACTGATTGACTAAGATGGTTGTTTTCCATACTCTGGGTGGGGTGCAGACCTGAGTTAAAGTTTCAGGTGCACATTTGGGATGACCTATGTGTGGCACGGTGTCACATGAACAACGACAGCCTGGTTGCACACACAAAGCTATAAACTTGAACTCGATATTAACACTGATCATTATAATTCCTTATGATATCAAAAATGTCCACCCAATAGAGTGTCACACATTAAGTTTTTACCTGCACAGGATTTTGGTTGGCACTCCTGTCTAAACCCTATGTTGACTTTCCATTTCCACCCTGTGTTAAACAGCTTGTCTTTTTTTACAATTTCTTTCCTTAATTTTCCTTTGGGTTAGTTAAGCAAACTGGCCTACAGTCAACCAATTTGGTCTTATTGTTTAATCCTTATTACAGGAATCAGATGCCCATGTGTAGTTTTCAGTATGTTGTTAAAATAATAAAGAGGGTTCATGAAATACTTACATAAGATCCATAATCAATTGCCAGAGTTTGTAAAGCCCAAGGTAGTCCCAGCCCCACTAAAATATCAAATACGTTGCTACCGATGGAGTTGGAGACCGCCATATCGCCAAAACCTGTGGACAAAAAGTGATAAAAGTGAATTCAAAACAACAATACATTTAATATTTCATTTACAAAATGCAGCAATCTGGACATTTTAGAGTCATGGAGATAACTTTATGGCATATCTATTTATTTTCTGAAATTTTAATTGATTTTGCTGTTTTTCATTGTATACGTTATTATGCTAGGACTACATAACGCGCTAGTTAGACCCGCCTGTCTGTGTCTGGGTCAAGTTCCACACTATCCATCTATCTATCTATCTATCTATTATATAGTGCCTTTCATATCTATCTATCTATGTATCATATAGTGCCTTTCATATCTATCTATCTACCTGTTATATAGTGTCTTTCATATCTATCTATCTATCTATTATATAGTGCCTTTCATATCTATCTATTTATCATATAGTGCCTTTCATATCTATCTATCTATCTATTATATAGTGCCTTTCATATCTATCTATCTATCTATCTATCTATCTATCTATTATATAGTGCCTTTCATATCTATCTATCTATGTATCATATAGTGCCTTTCATATCTATCTATCTATCTATCTATCTATCTATCTATCTATCTATCTATTATATAGTGCCTTTCATATCTATCTATCTATCTATCTATTATATAGTGCCTTTCATATCTATCTATCTATCTATTATATAGTGCCTTATCTATCTATCTATCTATCTATCTGTTATATAGTGCCTTTCATATCTATCTATCTATCTATCTATCTATCTATCTATCTATCTATCTATCTATCTATCATATAGTGCCTTTCACCACTAGGCAGACAGTCTAACACAGGGTGCACTCACTCACGCACTCACACTTACATTGTACCTTTCCCAGGTTGCACTCCCTTAAGTCAATTTACACATCACGTTATTCAAGCACAGTAAATGCCAAGACTCCAGCTGACAGCCCAAAGGCATTGCCTCATGTCGAAAAAAAAAACTTGAATGGATGGTAAGAGGCAGTAGACACCACTGCAGAGTAGGACCAGCGTAAGTGAGTCAGTGCACAGATAGCAGGGATTCAAAATGAAAAGTAAAAATGTAAGTTTAGGAGGGTTTTGAATGTAAATACTGATAAAGTTTAAAGGGCGATCCTACAAACAGGAAGCGATACAAAGCTAACAGAGCTGAGTAGCAGGGTTTAACATTGATATTAGAAGATTTGAGATGTCTAGTAGACCTAACAAGGGTAAGCAGCAGAAAAGGAAGTTACGGAGTAGAATTCTCCATCTTTATAATTCAAGAGCAGCGCTCTGAAGATCATTTGCTATCTAACAGGAAGCTAGTTTAGCTGGGTGTCTAGAAAGGAGCTTTGCTCCTAGTGAGGACTTTGGAAGCAGAATCAGTTGAGGCTGTGAGAAGGATGTCCCCTGAAAAGAGTATTACAGCAGTCTAGTTGAAAGCTGTTGTCTGGGGGAAGTCTTCCTGGCTCAACTGAGGTAAGCGATACAATTCCAGAACCTGCTTTTTCTAATGGGATCTTCTCTGCCACCCTCAGTCCCAAGACGACTCCTAGGGAGGGCTGTGACGACCAGAGTAGGCCGTGCCCCTTCAGGTCAGGATGCCATAAAACCGGACAGCCCAGAAAGTTAGCGGTTGCTTCACAACCAGGAGTCGAGACTGAAGAAGCTCCCGTGCGCAATCTCAGAAAAACAAAACGCAATATCTGAAGGCTATGTGAGATGATTTTAGTCAGCTATCTTTTCAGTTGTCCCACAGTGCATTAAACGGGGTTACTGAGTTAGTACCCCAACAATTTTAGATAAAACAATCTGAAACCAATCAATCACTTAATATGGGGGTGAGTTCAAAACCTAAAATTAATTTGTGGTCCAGCAAATCTCACACGGATGATTGTCCAAGTGTATGCAAAGACAGTTAAAGAAACACATTCTCAGATCACCTGGCAGTAAAATGGCAGAGGACATTCAGTAAAGGGCCTGTGCAGACTCTACATGGAGAACTTGTGCCATCTAGAGGACTAAGTTGGAATTTACTTTCCCAGATTTATGCATCAATAAGCACACACATACAGGAGTATACCTGTGTAGAGTGTCTTCAGATGGTATTTGAACCTCTTTAATTTTTACACATTTTTGCATGTTGCAGCCTTATGCTAAAATCATTTAAATTTAAATTTTTCCCTCATCAAACAACAAGCCAGAACCACAAAGTGAAATAAGGGTTTTACGTGTTTTAGCAGATTTGTTAATTTTAAAAAAACAAAATATCCCATTGGCACAAGTATAAAGATCGTTTCCTTAGTACTTCATTAGCACCTTTGGCAGCAATTCCAGCCCAGAGTCTTCTTGGGTTTGATGTGACAAGCTTCACGTCTGGATTGGCGGATTTTCTGCCAATCTTCTCTGCAGATCCTCTCAAGCTCTGTCAGGTTGGATGGAGACTGTTGGTGAAGAGCTATTTTCAGGTCTTTCCAGAGATGTTTGATTGGCTTTGGCTGGGCAACTCTGGAACATATATAGAGCTGTCCCGAAGCCACTCCTGTGCTGTCTGCTTTGTGCTTAGGGTCACTGCCCTGTTGGAAGTTGAATCTTTGGTCCAATCTGAGGTACAGGGCACTCTGGAGAAGATGCTCATTAAGCACATCTCTGTATTTTGCTCCCTTCAGCTTTCCCTCAGCACTGTCTAGTCTCCCAGTCCCCAAACCCACTGCATGATGTTGTTACCACCGTGCTTCACCATTAGAGTGGTACTGCACAGGTGATGAGCTGTGCCTGGTTTCCTTCATATGTAATTCTTAGAGCTGAGGCCAAGCAGTTCAATCTTAGTTTAATCAGATCAGCGAATCTTGGTTTTTACAGTCTGAGAGTCCATTAGGTGCCTTTTTGGAAACTCCAAGCAGGCTGTCATATACATATATTGTGGTGGACGGCTAGCAGCTCATCCTGGCCGGGACACCCCTGAGATGGAAGGATGGGGGAAGGCAGCTTTTCCAGGACACTGCCCCCTCCCTCAAAACACTAGATTGCGGCTCCCCTGGAGTGTAACGGTGCCCCGGATTCCTGCAGGGCATTCTGGGACTTGGAGTGCGGTTTCTCAGCCCTGTTGGGTTCCGTGGGTGCTGCCAGGAGGAACTGTGAGAGAAGCCATGCCTCATTCATAGCCCTGGAGGTACTCCTAAGAAATGAGAACGGGAGGCCTGAAGTACTTCTGGGCTGAAGAAAAAGTCAAGTTTCCATCTGACCCGGAATTGCAACCAAGTCATGCGGGTGGAAGGAGAGAAGCACTTCCAGGTCAAGGACTATATAAAGGACTATTGGAAGACCCAGCAAGCGAGCCTGAGTCGAGAGGAGGTGGACACTTGCTGGGAGGTGTGGAGTAGAAGATTATTGTGTTTATTGTGTCTGTGGTGCTTTGGAGGCATGATTAGAGAAGAAGAAGAAAATTAAAATACTTTTAAATTGTGTCCAGAATGTCTGACTGTTGGGTTCAAAAGGGGCAATAGTGCCCCCAAGCGTGCATTCATTTACAATATATATACTAGCTGTATGTGGCCTTAGGACAAAAAACAACCCGAAGACTCCCTAGCAGTTTTACTAAATTGGTGAACTTGCAGAGGTGTCAGCTAAGTGGACCAGGACAGGTCGTATCTTCTGAGATGGACGTGTACTCAAGTGCAGCTGTGGCACAAATTGAGCGGGACGTTGTGTGAATGTACAGTACGGTGTGCACGTACCACAAAGCTCAGTTTGTCTGCATGGGTTGAATGAGAAGTGAGGTGCATGCAAGCACCAAAAAAAAATGTTAAAGTGCAAGCATGTGCCATCTCACCAAGTCACACTTGTCTAAGCTTCTACATCTTCCGTAGAATTCACAGCAACTCCTGTGTCTGTGGTGGAGCGTGAGCAGAGTGGACTGCTTCACACACACACAGGTCTTTCCTTTATATATGTCTAATATGTACATATATCTGCGGTGGGTTGGCACCCTGCCCAGGATTGGTTCCTGCCTTGTGCCCTGTGTTGGCTGGGATTGGCTTGCGCAGACCCCCGTGACCCTGTGTTCGGATTCAGCGGGTTGGATAATGGATGGATGGATAATATACTGTATATATATGCCTTTTATATATATATTGTCACACACGTGTGCATGGGAGGCAGCTAAAGGGCTTGAGAAAGGGCAATTCCAAGTCAGACCGGGTTGTGGCAGATTGCACTGATTCTTTTTCTCACTTTCCTGCAGACCATCCATGGGAGATTCCACCTGGCCCTGTTGACGTCACTTCCAGGGTCCGAGCCTATGGAGGAAGACCTTGTTGGCTCCGGCCCCTTTGAAGTCACGTCCGGGCTTGAGCTTACGGCTCATAACCCTTCTAAGCCTGACCCCTCTGACTTCACTTCCTGTCTTTCCTTTAAAAGCCTCCACCTTTTCCTTATTCCCTCAGTTCTGATTTGGACTTGGTTTTGTGCACATCGGTGCTATCATTTACTTACAATTTGCAGCCAGGAAACCAAATATACATATATATATTGTGAAAGGACCGAGGAGACAGCAATAAGGGTTGGGGTTTCCGGCCCCGTATATTGTACAGAAACTTGTACAGAAATTAAAGTGGTCAAAAGTATAAACCAAAGAGTTCATAGCGACGCCGACTCCTGGCGCCGCGCCATTTTATTGGGGAGGAGCCGGAAGTGGAGGGATGCGGGAAGGACCGCAAGGGAGGATGGGAAGGATGACGCCAGGGCAAGATGGCGGAGGAAGGGCGGAAGTACGCGACTGCGGTCAATCCAGGCCTATGGTGCAGGAAGGTCTTTCTTTCTACGAGGAAGCAGAGGGAGAAAGTTAATCCCCCGCCATTCCCTGGCGGCGAATGGTTTCCCAGGTGCTATCGAATCAATCCGCGGCCTCCTACTCGCGCGTGCGTGACACGATCCCCCCCTTAGCCCAGGACCGCCAGGTCGGGCGGACCTAACCGAGAGGTCGTGAATACGAGAGGGCATCGGCATTGGCCTGAGGGGTGCCCCGCCGATAAGTGACAGTGAACTTATACGGCTGTAAGTCCAGGAACCACCTGGTGACCCGCGGATTCGACTCTTTATGTAGGGACATCCACTGAAGTGCAGCGTGATCAGTCACCAGAGCGAATTCGACCCAGCAGGTAGTAACGGAGGTGGGTCACTGCCCACTTAATGGCCAAGGCCTCCCTCTCCACTGCCGCACGGGTCCCCGGTCCATCAGTTTCCGCTAAGGTACATCACAGGGTGCTCGACACCATCGACGCTTTGGCTCAGCACGGCACCCAGGCCTGTGTCCGCGCCGGTCTGGAGAATAAACGGAGCCCAAAATCGGGCGTCCGTAACACAGGTGCCGACGTTAGGGCCTTCTTTAGGTCACTGAACGCTGTTCTGCTTTGTCGGTCCACACCACGTATAGGGGCGCCTTTTGTCAGGTCAGTCAAGGGTGCTGCTCTTCGAGAAACGGGAACAAACCGGCGGTAGTAACTCGCAAGCCCCAAGAAAGCCTGCACCTGTTTCTTGGTATTCGGACGGGCCATTCTAAGATGTCTTTAACTTTGGAGCTCTGTGGCCGCACCTGTCCTTGTCCCACGAGGTAGCCTAAATATTTGGCCTCCTTTAATCCAAAAACACTTCCGGGGTTTATGCGGAGGCCGGCTTTAGCCAGTGTTCGGAGGACAGCTGCGACCTGCAGTAGATGCTCCTCCCAGGTGCCGGAATAGATGACAACGCCATCCAGGTAGGCGGCACTATAGGACTGGTGGGGCTTCAGCACTCTATCTACCAGACGCTGGAAGGTCGCCGGGCCCCGCAGCCCAAATGGGAGGACCTTGTACTGCCAGTGCCCGCTAGGGGTGCTAAAGGCCGCTTTTCCTTTGCGGATGCCGTTAAAGGAATTTGCCAATACCCTTTGTCATGTCAAGGGTAGTCAGATATCGAGCCGCACTCCAGCCGCCAAGGAGGTCGCCAATGCGGGCATGGGGTAGGCATCGAACTTGGAGATCTGATTCAGACGCCTAAAGTCATTACAGAACCTCCAGGAGCCGCCTGGCTTGGAGACGAGGACAATAGGGCTGGACCAGGGACTATGGCTCTCTTCAATTATGTCCATGTCCAACATACGTTTCACCTCCAGTTCGACCTCTGCGCTGCTTTGCCTCCGGAGTCGGTAGGGCCTCCCGGACGATTACACGGCCCGTGACTATATCGGGGCAATCAGCGGTCCGCCGGGTGACTCGCCACTACCTCGGGATGGCTCGGAGTGTTTGGGCTAACTCCTGCCGCTGCTTGGGGTCAGCTCTTCGCCGAGGTTAAGGGCAGTTGTGCTTGCGAAAGGGAGAGTGACCTATGGGAGCTGGGAGCTCCTCTCTATCTCCAGGGCTTTAACAGGTTGACATGATAGATCCTTCACTCGGTCGACGATTGGGCTGTTTCACCAAATAGTCGACGCAGTCCTTTCTCTCCTTAACCTCGTAAGGCCCTTGCCAGTGAGCGAGCAGCTTCGAAAGTGGGAGGTCGGGACGAGCACCATAACTCGTCCCCGGGCGAACTCCCTGAGGACGGAGTTGCGGTTGTAACACCGGCCTGCGCTGCTTGCGCACGAGTCACGTGCTCTTTTAGGAGGGGCCTGATCTTTGTGAGTCGGTCGCGCAGTTGCGCACGCTCAAAATGTTAGAGGAGGGAAGAGCCTCGCCTCCCAGCCTTCTTTAGGATGTCGAGGATTCCCCGGGTTGTCGCCCGTATAGCAATTCAAATGGGGAGAAGCCTGTAGAGGCCTGGGGTACCTCCCGTAGGCAAAAGCACGAGCGGGAGGAGCTGGTCCCAGTTCCTGCCGTCCGCTGACTACCTTGCGGAGCATCTGCTTAAGCGCCTGATTAAACGCTCACCAACCCGCCAGTTTGCGGGTGATAGACTGACGCTTTCAGGTGCTTTATCTGCAGTAATTTGGCTACCTCCTTGAACGTATCCGAAGTGAAGGGCGTACCCTGGTCCGTGAGGACCTCCTTGGGTATGCCCACGCGTGAAAACAAATTAACCAGTTCCCGTGCGATGCTTTTAGTATTAGCGGGCGCGGGGGACCCGCCTCTGGGTACCGGGTGGCATAGTCCACCATGACTAGGATATACTTGTGGCCACGGGTTGAGGGCTCCAGGGTCCCACCAAATCGACCCCTATCCTTTCAAAGGGGATGTCCACGAGGGGAATAGGGACTAGAGGAGCACGGTCCCTCCTAGGAATCTGGCGGGTCTGGCACTCGACAGGATTGACAGAACCGCCGGACCTCCTCATTGATCCCAGGCCAGTAAAAGCGGAGCTTAATCCTCTCCAGTGTTTTTCGCCCCAGGTGGGCCTAGGAGGTGAGCATGTGCCAACTCGCATATCTCCCGCCGGAAGGTACGCTGAATTAGCAACAACTTCCGCACCTCGCCTCATGGGTAGCCACCGGTACAACAGATCATTCTCAAGGACAAAGAAGGGTTCCCGGTGTGGATCCGTCCGCTGTTGAGCTGTTAGGCAGAACGATCGCATTCCGGGCAAAGCGCAGGGAGTCATCATTCCACTGCTCCCTCTTAAAGGAGGCCGGCGTGGACCGAAATTGATGGTCCAGGCCGCGAGAGGGTCTTGGGGCCTGGGCCGGGAAGAGTTCCTGGCTAGTCCCTTCTCCGCGGAATCTTCCGGGTCAAGGTCCGTAGCCACGAAAGGTCCCCGAGACACCAGCCCCATAGGGCCTGCCCTTGTGCACGGCGTGGAGGCCGCTGGAGGGGTGCCTTTTCCCCTCATAACAAGATCCAACGAGGCCCCGGAGCGCGAATGGCTTACCGCTGATTCTTTTAGACCAGTCTTGTCCCAAAATCACTGGGAAGGGGGTCAGGTAACACAGCGACCGCCATTTGATTGGTTCCCCTTCCAGGTGACATAGCAGTGAGCGGAACGATATGACCTAGTCCCCCCATGCACACAGGTGACCAACAAATGCTGTTTTAACCACTGTTGCGGTAAGACAAAACGGCGAGCAACAATGGTAATGTTGCTGCCGGAATCAAACAAAGCCACCACGGCGTGCCCATTTAGCAACACCACTCCCGTGTTCGACTCGCCAAGGGATGCGGCGGGTACAATACCTCTCCGACGATGTCCAGCTGCAGTCCATAGGCTCCGGGCGATGTGATGGGGCAGTTTGGTAGCAGGTGACCGGTCTCGCCACACTTGAAACAGCGCGGCGGACCCGCCTCTCTGGCTCTGGCTGGCGCTTCTGCAGCGCCGAGGGGCTCGGGGTGGCCGCCCGTCCCTGTCGGTTCCCCGAGCAGGCTTTTCTGACCCCCAAGTCGGAGGACCGCCAACTGACGCTCCAGGACGCCGAGGAGGCCCGACATGTTTGATAGGCGTGTCCCCGACCTGCTGGGCGAGGGAACTGGGCATGCATTGACCAGGCCTTCACAGGCCACCCGCCGACCACTTTCCGCCTGCCGGGTCCCTCTGGCCGTAGCCAGCGCCCATCTTGCCCCAGAACTCAACGCCTGGGCGCGAAGCGGCTTTTCAGGGTCAAAGACCCAGTTCCGCCATTCGCCGCCTGCTGGCCCGGGCTAATGCCGTAGCGGGCCAGTATTTCGGGCTTGAGGAGGTCGTAATTAGCAGCCTCCTCCTCAGGGAGGTCATAATAGGCCCGCAGCGCTGGTCCTTCAGGTATGGCGCCAGGATGGACGCCACTGACCGCTGCCACTGCTCCGGTGGCCGCCCTCTCAAACATGCCCAGGTAGGCGTCGGCGTCCTCCGGGGCCATCGGACTAAAGGATGAGGCGGCTGCCTGGGCGGTCTGGTCTCGCCCGTTGGGCTTCCACTAACCTGGCCTCGTGGCCTCCAGCTCCCGGTGGTGGCGGCTTGCGCAGCTGCAGCGCCTGGAGCTGGTCGTTCATGGCCTGCAGCACCGTGTTGAGGTCCTGTCCCTCCGTCATTCCGGGATCTCTGTATCCTGCCGGCTACGCCACTTGTCAAGGACCGAGGAGACAGCAATAAGGGTTGGGGTTTCCGCCCCGTATATTGTACAGAAACTACAAAAAAAGGGTCAAAATATAAACAAACAGTTCATAACGCGCCGACTCCTGGCGCCGCGCCATTTATTGGGGAGGAGCCGGAAGTGGAGGGATGGGAAGGACCGCAAGGGAGGATGGGAAGGATGACGCCAGGGCAAGATGGCGGAGGAAGGGCGGAAGTACGCACTGCGTCAATCCAGGCCTATGGTGCAGGAAGGTCTTTCTTTCTATGAGGAAGCAGAGGGAGAAAGTTAATACCCGCCATTCCCTGGCGCTAATGGTTTCCCAGGTGCTATCGAATCAATCCGCGGCCTCCTACTCGCGCGTGCGTGACAATATATATATATATATAAACTGTATATAGCACTGCTGCCTCACAGTTAGGAGACCCGGGTTCGCTTCCCAGGTCCTCCCTGCGTAGAGTTTGCATGTTCTCCCCGTGTCTGCGTGGGTTTCCTCCGGGTACTCTGGTTTCCTCCCACAGTCCAAAGACATGCAGGTTAGGTGCATTGGTGATTCTAAATTGTCCCCAGTGTGTGCTTGGTGTGTGTGTGTGCGTGCCCTGCGGTGGGCTGGCACCCTGCCCGTGGTTTGTTTCCTGCCTTGCGCCCTGTGTTAGCTGGGATTGGCTCCAGCAGACCCCCGTGACCCTGTGATAGGATATAGCGGGTTGGATAATAGATGGATATATTAGACATATAGTATATATATATATATATATATATATATATATATATATACACACACAGGGTGAGTCAAAATTATGTTAACATTTGAATGACGGAAACAATTTATTCACAAAACATACTTCACATGTGCAAGATGACTTACAGGAAGGTCTCAACCTGTTTGCCATGATGTTCAACACATATACCATAAATTGTCCACAAAAATTGTATATAAGTACATACATAGCAGTACCATTAGTGTTAACATAATTGTAATTAAATATAATATATACATTTTTCATATATATATACTAAAATCTAAAAAGAATTTGTTCTTACCCTGCCGTGCCACAATGAGGCTCGCCATGCAGTCTGGAACGCTAGTCCCTGCTGCAAGAAATGTGATTCCCATTATGACGTCTGGAATTCCCAGTGTGAAGCCAATAATAGTCACCTAAATAAATAAAATAAAAGGTTTCCACTTTACCATAATACAAGGACTGAATCATAGGAAAAATAAAATTAAAGCCTGATATTAGAGAAACCTGAGGCCATTTCATTTATCAGTTTTAGTCACTTTCTTTCATGACACAAAACTAATACTTATTTAGTACAGAAATACTACTTCTCGAGGTACATTGAGAATTGATCATTTAATAAAGTGCCTTAAGCAGCAGCCCGCATTGTGAGCTCTCCACTTGCGTCCATGTCCACATTGCAGTTTTGTTCATCTTCACTTTCTGTCGTTGGATTACCAAGTCCCTGATACATAAGAAACAGCAGGTGAAACTGGGGAAACTCGTCTCTGTCTCCCATGCACTTAGCACCGCAGCCCCCTGGGGATGTGTGTTCTCCCCACTGTTCTTCTCCCTTTATACTAATGACTGCACCACTAAGGAGCCCTCTGTCAGACCCCTCAAACGTGTGGTTGACACAGCCATCATTGAACTCATCAGGAGTGGTGAAGGGAGGTTGTGGTGTGGTCAGAACAATCTGGAGCTAAACACTCTCAAAACTGTGGAGATGACAGTGGACTTTAGGAGAGGTTTCCCCAGTATAGCCTCCCCTCTCCATAATGTGTCCGTTTTGGAATCCTTCGACATGGAAAACCCACATAGA
The DNA here is from genome assembly GCF_016835505.1 of Polypterus senegalus. NCBI lineage: Eukaryota > Metazoa > Chordata > Cladistia > Polypteriformes > Polypteridae > Polypterus > Polypterus senegalus. The sequence continues at coordinate 23,925,039 of NC_053169.1, read as the reverse complement.
TTCCATTATAAAAAAAAGCCACAGCAATGGATGTAATTCCCACAACGGATGAGGGAGTTCAATCTAACGCAGGAGCTGCTGATTTAATTCTACACAGCAATTACAGAGTCAGTTCTGAGCTCCTCCATTACTGTGTGATTTGGATTAGCAACTAAACCTGACAAGAACTGACTACAATGAATAGTCAGGTTTGCAGAAAAGATCACTGGCACGAGTCTTCCCACCTTTCAGGACCTGAACTATTTCAGAGTCATGAAGTGGGCAGGGAAAATAATCACCAAATCCTCAAATCCAGGCCATAACCTCTACGAACCTTTCCCATCTGCCAGGCATTACAGACTAAACGACGCCACAACAAGCAGTTAAAACAACAGTTCCCACCCACCATTATGCTCACTAATGGTTAATTCGGCTGCAATTGCTCAGACTGATCACCCATCACCATCTTGTGATATTCTTAGAAATAGCTAATCCTTAATTCAGTGCTGATTTCAGTATTTCTTACACTGCCTTGCACTTTGTGTGCATATGTTTTTACATTCCTTGTCTTGTATGGATCTCCCATGTGTACGTCTGTCACGTAACTTGACTTGGGGACCCCGTCATCAAAGCAAACCGCAGCCAGATTTCTAGCGTGCAGACATACAAGGCCAGTAAATGTGATTCTGATGTTTAAGTTCAGAGAATGTCTAACCTTCCCACCTTCGCAGCTACCATAAATGAGTTAAAGGACAAACATTTGATTTTGCCAGTTTGTCATTTGGGAGAGCTCTGTGTCATCAAATCTAACATGGCTTTTGCAGGTATTCTTGAGAAAGAAGAGACTGAAACAGCCATAGAAACATGCCAGGGTATGGATGGCTTTAAGAGCTCCTGACACATTTGACCACAAGGCTTTCTTTGCCCAGGTGGGTCTGACTACCAAACCTGCTGAAGAACTGAAGAAAATCTTTGCTGTCCTGGATCAGGACAAGAGCGGCTACATTGAGGAGACCAAACTCAAATTCTTCCTGCAGAACTTTCAAGCTGGGGCCAGACTTCTGACCGACAAAAAGAACAAGACCCTCTTGACTGCAGGAGATGCTGACGTTGATGAAAGAATGGGACCCGATGAGTTTGTTGCCCTTGTGAAGTCATGAATAATATTGGACAACATTTCAGCACCACGGGCTTCTCCGTGGATCACATGAAAAACTGTGCCACATAAATTCCACTAGCGCTGACCCCAGAAAGGACTCTATGTTGGCCTGTTTTCAAGTGTTGCAGATAAAACGTTTCCTCAAAATCAGAAAGAGTGTCAGCAAAAAAAACAAGGACAAACATTTGAACATATTGAAAGTATATAAAGTATGTACGAGGGACATTCAAAAAGTTTCCACACTATTTTTTTAACTGTATTTATTAAGAATTTCAAAAATAAATTACCTTTTTTACTCGAGTACCACGTGCCCTCGTGTAAGACGCGCACCCTAATTTTTACAAAGAAAATCGTGAAAACCTGTTTTGCCCCATGTACGACGCACATTATGATTGTACAGGAAGCGGGTGAGGTTGTAGTAAGACGCTGACGTGAATAACTGTAATGGAGAATAATTATGTCCGTTTAATTCTTTCCCCACATGATACAGTATATTGTATTGGAGTACAAACTGTAAGCAGTACTCCTACTGCAGAACATTCAGTGTTTGTCGCACCAATGCTGCGAAAGGTGGGAATGACAAATAGCCCTGTGAAACGAGAAAAGAAAGAACCGTATAGAGACAATCGGTAAAGGACTATAACGGCAAGTGGAAAATTATTGTGCTCACCAGACTATTCCAGTTTAATCATCATCTTCCGATTCGCTGCTCGATAATTCACCACCACTATTGACGTCATCGCTTTCCCATTAGGCGTCGTCTTTGCTTCCACTGTACTTGCGACCTGCTGCCCGATTTCCTATCTTCTCTGCTTCCAAAATCACTTTTAGTTTCTCTCCCGCCGTAAAGAAGCATAACGCTTGCTACTATCCATGCTGAATGACGACGGCAAACTGATTCAGTACCTGAATCTTAGCTTTTCACACATCCTTGCGTATGATTTTCTAATGTTAATTTTTGGGAAAAAATGTGCACGTGGTACATACGTAAATACGGGTCATGACTTTTCTACATAGTCACCTTCCTCTGTGATGCAATTTCCCCAGTCCCATGACACAGCCAATCGCTCCTCCTCCAACCTTCACCGTTTCCAATAAAAATATAAAAATGCGGAAACTTTTTGAACGTCCCTTATATTTTGCAAATAAGACGTTACTTTAATCGCGTGAGAGTAGTAGCATAGGCCCTCATGACACCTGGTATCAGCATGCATCTTTTAAGTACTTTACATTCTGATATCATTTGACCCGATTTCATTTACACCTGACATTAAAATGAATCTGCAGTGTCCGTCTCATGTTCTGATTGAAAATCCGATGTGACCTTCCAAATCAAAATTCAGATTTCATTCCACATATGTGGTTAGTGTATGTGTATAAATAAAAAGAGATTTGCAAGTTAAATGTGGTTGCTATCCATTTCTGAGTGTGGTCAGTATGATCTGATCACTAGCCAGACATAACGGCATTAAGAGCTGGTTTTCAATCTGGTCAGGATCATGATCGGACCACCAAAACATATGTTAATAGCAGGTGTAAAGGGGACCTAAATGATGGATGTCTGCATGGATATCATTCACTTAGCCAGGCATCCATTCCCCACACCTATTTTTTTTTTTATTTCAGGATCACATTCAGCAGCAGGCTATCCACTTATCTCTCTATTATAATAAAAAAATCCTAGGACGAGATGAGACATTTTAGCCAGGGATGAGACGCGAATTTTTCAGAGATTTAACCACACCTGGGGCCAGAAATAAAAGGCAAAGAGTAGATGACAAAGTAGAATGTCAAAATGCTGGCGTGATACACATGCAGAGCAGGTTAGAAATAATGGAAGTATGAAAATTTGAAATTCTCCAAAAATTGACAGTAAAGATTGCATTAGTGCAAACAAATGGAAATTATTACTCGTTGAAATAACAAAACATTCAGACAGCCTTGGTCGCACAATCCCTCCTAACCCATTAACAGCTGTGTTTGGGGTTCTTCCAGATGGGTTTAAAGTGGAGAAGGACAAACAAACAGTGATGGCATTCACTACACTGTTGGCACGCAGACTTATTGTTCTCATCCTCTTAGATCTGAGAGCTGCATTTGACACCATTGATCATAATATTCTTAGAAATCGCCTTAGTCAATGGGTGGGCCTCTCTGGCAGTGTCTTAAATTGGTTTGAATCCTACCTGGCAGGGAGAAAATTCTTTGTGAGTTGTGGTAATCAAATCTCAAAGACACATGATATTCAATATGGTGTTCCACAAGGCTCTATCCTGGGTCCGCTGCTCTTCTCAATCTACATGCTTCCGTTAGGTCAGATTATCTCAGGTTACAACGTGAGCTACCATAGCTATGCTAATGACACACAGCTGTACTTATCTATAGCACCTGATGACTCTGACTCTTTCGATTCACTAACACAATGTCTTACTGGTATTTCTGAATGGATGAATAGTAATTTTCTCAAACTAAATAAAGAGAAAACTGAAATTTTGGTAATTGGCAATAATGGATTCAGCGAGGTTATCAGAAATAAAATTAATGCACTAGGATTAAAAGTTAAGACGGAAGTAAAAAATTTAGGGGTAACCATTGACTGTAATCTGAATTTTAAATCGCATATTCATCAGACCACTAGGACAGCATTTTTTCACTTAAGAAACATAGCAAAAGTTAGACCTCTTATATCATTGAAAGATGCTGAGAAATTAATTCACGCTTTTGTTTTCAGTAGACTAGATTACTGTAACGCACTCCTCTCAGGACTACCCAAAAAAGACATAAATCATTTGCATCGAGTGCAGAATGCAGCTGCTAGAATCCTAACTAGGAAAAGAAAATCCAAACACATTTCTCCAGTTTTGATGTCACTACACTGGTTGCCTGTGTCATTCAGGATTGACTTTAAAATACTGCTTATGGTTTATAAAGCCTTAAATAATCTCGCTCCATCTTATATATCGGAATGCCTGACACGTTATATTCCAAATCGTAACCTCAGATCCTCAAATGAGTGTGTCCTTATAATTCCAAAAGCTAAACTTAAAAGAAGTGTTGAGGCGGCCTTCTGCTGTTATGCACCCAAAATCTGGAATAGCCTGCCGATAGGAATTCGCCAGGCAAATACAGTAGAGCACTTTAAAACACTGCTGAAAACACATTACTTTAACATGGCCTTCTCCTAACTTCACTTTAACTTAATACTGATACTCTGTATGTTCAATTCTTCATAATAATTATTCACAGTGGCTCTAAAATCCGTACTGACCCCAACTCTCTCTTCTGTTTCTTTTTCCGGTTTCTTTGTGGTGGCGGCCTGCGCCACCACCACCTACTCAAAGCATCATGATGCTCCAACATTGATGGACTGAAAGCCAGAAGTCTACGTGACCATCATCATCAGGTCCTTCCATGACAACCCTAAATACAAAGAGGACTGTTTGACTTATGTTAGGTAGATTGCCCAGAGGGGACTGGGCGGTCTCTTGGTCTGGAACCCCTACAGATTTTATTTTTTCTCCAGCCTTTGGAGTTTTTTGTTTTTCTGTCCACCCTGGCCATCGGACCTTACTCTTATTCTATGTTAATTAATGTTGACTTATGTTTATTTTTTATTGTGTCTTCTATTTCTCTATTCATTTTGTAAAGCACTTTGAGCTACATTTTTTTGTATGAATATGTGCTATATAAATAAATGTTGATTGATTGATTGATTGATTCTGCTAAACTGGAAGAACCCAAACTCTCCTCTTTTAAGTCAGTGGGAAACAGATGTGTTATACTATTTGAAATTGGAAAAAAATAAATACTTGGAGGATCCTTAAAGACTTTTTTCAAAACATGGCAGGATCTAATCAGTAATATTTTAAAATAACCTCTTAAAGCACAGAGGAAGCAATTATTTCCGTATTACTTTGTCTTCTGCATTCACCTCTATTGGCTTATCAAACGTATTAATTTAGGTATGTTTACAAGCCTTAAATTTTACGCCGTTTGCCTTGCTCTCTCTCTCAGGGGTGGGGGTCGACTTGGTCTTAACTCAATCTTACTTTTGGTAAAAATTGATTGATTTGTATGTAATGATTGCAATAAAATTAATAAAACTTCAAAAAAAAAAAAAAAAGAAATAACAGAACAGCGAAAAGAGATTGAATATATTGTTTGGCTTTAAACTTTATGCCGGAGACTTGTAGATTGTCTAATTCGTGTTGCAATTAGGGAAAAGTAGTGTTTCTTCCGAATGAAGGGGCGTATCCGCGAGAATTAAAAGATTTGTTGCGGCAGAGATGTGAAGTTGCTGGTGCGTAGTGTGTAGAGGGGGGTTGGCAAGCGAAGCGAGCAGGGGGCGAAGCCCCTAGTTATTCTAAGCAATGATAATATTTGAAGGGTACCTCCCTTTTTCCTTCTCTTTCCTCCTTCACATATGATAGTAAAGTATACCTTTGAATGGATACTTAATCTGCAAAAGTGGACATTTAGTCTGCTCTAGTCAGAGACATTTTTGCTCTCTTCTGTATTTCATACATGCCTCATTTCTCTCTGGTGAGGAAGACAAGTATTTGTCCAGAGCCTGAAGTCCATTAAAATCAACTTCAGTAGAATTACATTTTAACTCGGGGCTAACAAATCTTTATGGCAACAAAGGATTTATGTATTAGGAAAAAAAGCATCGATTGAAAAGTACAATGATGAGTAAAACAAAAATGAAAATGGGCTTAGGATATAAGCAGGAACTCACATATGTGAAATATACAGTATAAGCAAGACATAGGTAAAAAAAAAATTCTAATTATTATTTTTAACTTGTTGCTTGAATATTAGTAAGTATTTATTATAATAAGAAATTAATGCTGTTTATAAAAAGAGAAACACTGGCAGACACCTTTAATGAAGCAGCACTAACCCGTGACTACATACCATCCAAACCATGACGTAGGAGAAGCATGCGATCCACATTGTAGACGAAGCAAACGTGACCATGAACCACTTTTCCCATCTTGGTGACGCACAATTTGGCACGGTGAGAAACAGCAGAAGAGACAGGGGCCAGGCGACAATCCATTTTAGCTTGTTACATTTACCCGCTAGGAAAAACAGAACAAAAAACAAAACACAGATGTCCTCATCATATTTCCTTGCTAGTTTTCCAAGGGTGAAGTGTTATATTTACAATATTATCTTCTTTTGTTCTGAACATTGTCTGATAGCACTCATAATTTCACTTTTAGAATATTTTTTTTTTTGTTGACAGAAGTGTATGATTTGCTAAGGTCTGAGATTGACTTAATGGATTTTAGGTTCACCAAGCTATAATTATAAAGAGTTCCTGTCACAAGTATCCATCCAACTTATTGATATCTTATAAAATAAATATTAGGTTTATCTTTCTAAGATAAACAAAACAAGACAATAAACACTTAGATTAGACTGCCTGTAAGTACAGTGCTCTGTCTTTTAATAATGTTAATCAGTGAAATTCACCAAAGTGTTTTTTGCAGAGAATATGCTGTGTTTGCCAAATATTTTCCTGGAAATGAAATGTGCATACTTAGCCATGCACTGCAGCTACGATTTAAAACAAGCCTTAAAGGAGACAGAAAGAAAACATGTGAGACCCTGTGAAATAATAATAATACAAATAATAAAAGATTTATTACTTTTTACACAGCCTTTCTATCTTCTTCATAAAAGAAAAAAGTATGAAGCATCTGCACAGAGATCAGAAACAAAAAAGACAATTCAGCTGCACACGGAGCTGCGACTTCAAATACTGTACTGGAACGAGTCCCATGCCGCCAGTTCATCACAATTCTGACGTGTGCCACAAGACTTGAACTTTCTGAGAGCTGATTTATATCTTTTTACTTTTACTTGTTGCTGGTCTGTGGCAATTTGTTGCCTTTTATATGTAGTTATTGTTCCTCCTGCATCCTTTTGTTGTTTGAGGAACAGCGGTGCAGTAGTTAGCAGCACTGCTGCTTCAGACCTCAGATCACATTCTTAGCCACAATAGTTGGTCCAACACAGAGGTTTATATTCTCCAGGCATGCTGGCGCCTCACAATATTATTTTATTTTCCTTCGATGCTAACTAGCAATACTATGAATGTTTGGGTTTTATTATTAGATAGATAGATAGATAGATAGATAGATAGATAGATAGATAGATAGATAGATAGATAGATAGATAGATAGATAGATAGATAGATAGATAGATAGATAGATAGATAGATAGATAGATAGATACTTTATTAATCCCAAGGGGAAATTCACATACTCAAGCAGCAGGATACTGATAAAAACAATATTAAATTAAAGAGTGATAAAAATGCATCTACTGTATAACAGACACTATTATTATTATTATTATTATTAATAATAATAACATTTTATTTTAAGGCACCATTCTAAACACCTAAGGACACTTTACAGATAATAAAATCATTAAACCAACAAAAATATGCATGTACACATACAGTATGCATATATCTATATCTATGGAACTGAAAATACAGCAATAAGAATACAGCCTAAGGTCATGTGATGTAAACTAATCTAAATAGATACGTTATTAAGACGAGATTTAAAAATACATAAAAGGTTACATTATTTTAACAACTGCATCTATATTTCTAACATTAATATATAAATATTATACTGATAAAAGGATGTGTTTGATGGTCTGTGTATCTGTCTGTTTCGTCTGGTTTCTATGTCTCTGTCATTCCAGCAGATGTTGCATCACAAACATTTCCAGTAATAAAATCTTTGCTTTTTTTCATTCCAACAGATGGCGCATCACAAACATTAACACTGCTTTTACAAATCCCATACCAAATGGCATATAACAGAGACATACATATTGCATGTGTCATTACAACAGATGGTGCATCACCAACATTTGTAGTACAGTAATGCACTTTATTACTACAAATGGTTGTGATGCACCATCTGTTAAAATGGCAAACACAATGCATTTTATTACTATATGGATTACAAAATACATTCCAATAGACAGTGCACTGCAAATATTACTACTCAGCTCCATGTTGATTGCTTAGATTTCAACACATCTTAGCTACAGTGCATCCGGAAAGTATTCACAGCGCATCACTTTTTCCACATTTTGTTATGTTACAGCCTTATTCCAAAATTGATTAAATTCATTTTTTTCCTCAGAATTCTACACACAACACCTCATAATGACAACGTGAAAGAAGTTTACTTGTGATTTTTCCAAATTTATTAAAAATAAAAAAACTGAGAAATCACATGTACATAAGTATTCACAGCCTTTGCCATGAAGCTCCAAATTGAGCTCATGTGCATCCTGTTTCCCCTGATCATCCTTGAGATGTTTCTGCAGCTTCATTGGAGTCCACCTTTGGTAAATTCAGTTGACTGGACATGATTTGGAAAGGCACACACCTGTCTATAGAAGGTCCCACAGTTGACAGTTCACATCAGAGCACAAACCAAGCATGAAGTCAAGGGAATTGTCTGTAGACCTCCGAGACAGGATTGTCTCGAGGCACAAATCTGGGGAAGGTTACAGAAAATTTTCTGCTGTTTTGAAGGTTCCAATGAGCACAGTGGCCTCCATCATCCATAAGTGGAAGAAATTCGAAACCAACAGGACTCTTCCTAGAGCTGGCCGACCATCTAAACTGAGCGATCGGGGCAGAAGGGCCTTAGTCAGGGAGGTGACCAAGAACACGATGGTCACTCTGTCAGAGCTCCAGAGGTCCTCTGTGGAGAGAGGAGAACCTTCCAGAAGGACAACCATCTCTGCAGCAATCCACCAATCAGGCCTGTATGGTAGAGTGGCCAGACGGAAGCCACTCCTTAGTAAAAGGCACATGGCAGCCCACCTGGAGTTTGCCAAAAGGCACCTGAAGGACTCTCAGACCATGAGAAACAAAATTCTCTGGTCTGATGAGACAAAGATTGAACTCTTTGGTGTGAATGGCAGGCATTGCGTTTGGAGGAAACCAGGCACCGCTCATCACCAGGCCAATACCATCCCTACAGTGAAGCATGGTGGTGGCAGCATCATGCTGTGGGGATGTTTTTCAGTGGCAGGAACTGGGAGACTAGTCAGGATAAAGGGAAAGATGACTGCAGCAAAGTACAGAGACATCCTGGATGAAAACCTGCTCCAGAGCGCTCTTGACCTCAGACTGGGGCGACAGTTCATCTTTCAGCAGGACAACGACCCTAAGTACCCAGCCAAGATATCAAAGGAGTGGCTTCAGGACAACGCTGTGAATGTCCTTGAGTGGCCCAGACTTGAATCCGATTGAACATCTCTGGTGAGATCTTAATATGGCTGTGCACCGACGCTTCCCATCCAACCTGATGGAGCTTGAGAGGTGCTGCAAAGAGGAATGGGCGAAACTGGCCAAGGATAGGTGTGCCAAGCTTGTGGCATCATATTCAAAAAGACTTGAGGCTGTAATTGCTGCCAAAGGTGCATCGACAAAGTATTGAGCAAAGGCTGTGAATACTTATGTACATGGGATTTCTCAGTTTTTTTATTTTTAATAAATTTGCAAAAACCTCAAGTAAACTTTTTTCACGTTGTCATTATGGGGTGTTGTGTGTAGAATTCTGAGGAAAAAAAAGGAATTTTATCCATTTTGGAATAAGGCTGTAACATAACAAAATGTGGAAAAAGTGATGCGCTGTGAATACTTTCTGGATGCACTGTAGATAGGGCATCTGGTATATATATATTGTTAGATCCTGGCACCCCCAACTGGAGCTCGATAACCCCAAAACTGCAATGTGTGCATGTAAAACAGGGGAGGTGGTCATCTGCTGCCAGTTCAACTACACGTTTGCAGGCTTACCGCGTAATGCGCCTGTTACCCGATGGAACATTCAAAACCAGTCACTGACCTGGCCTTGGCCTCTTTCTGTCTTCTTTCTTGCAGGAAGGCTAATCAGTTCTTTTAATCTGAGAAGGGAGCTTATGCAGGATGGCTGTCAGACGTCACTGCTTGTGAGCTCCGAGTGCTTAAATGACAGCTCCCGTCTGAATAAAAGCTCTGAGAAAGTTCCTGTCTTCATAACAATAAAGCTGATTTTCTCGGAAACCTGGACTCACCTCCTTCTCTCTTGTGCACGTCTGTGAGCCACACATCACAATAAATATATTGTAAGAAATTGTTTGTGATCGTTATTCCATTTTGTTGATTTCTGCATCAGTGGCTCCTAAAATATTATCTGAACTTCGTCTAAGTCACAGTAATAGGTAAGGGCAGATTTCACAAATAGCACAAACAAAACTGACCATGGGTGGCATGGTGGTGCAGTGGGTAGCGCTGCTGCCTCTCAGTTAGGAGACCCAGGTTCGCTTCCCGGGTCCTTAAACCACTAACGCCACTTACAGTGTTTATCCACCTGGACCTGCCACTTACTTAAAGAAGGACCTAAAACCCAGAAGATTTGCCATCTTGAGGCAGTTCATTTTGAGAACTTGCATCTGAAAAGATGTTTCTTCGGTTAGAGTGTGTTTGTTCATTATTATTTTGACTTCAGTTATACGGGGTGACCAGAGTGGTGCCCCAACTCTTTATTGTGGTCTGTCTGATCTCTTACACCTTGTAATTGAAAGTGGCTCTGCACAAAATAAGTTGAAATGAATACATAACCATACATCCATTTTCCAAATCCCTGCACTGGCAGATCAAACATGAAGTGCATTAGCGGCATGTCCACTTCAGTGCTTAAATATGCACTCTGTATGTGCAAATGCACACGTGTCTCTGGTTAAGTGACAATTGATTTTACAAATAAAGGTCAGAATGGCCATAAACAGATGCGGTAATGTAATTAACTTGGGAGTTCTCCCAAAGCCACATTCACAATAAAAGCTGCTATCAACTGTCTGTCTTCAATAATTATGTGGAGGTACTAATTGACTGTAATCGCTGTGAACTTGACAAATTTCTTTGCAAATTATCACTAATTGCAGCTGAAGCAGTTATGTAAATGAATAATCATGCAAGAGGCTGCACAATAATGTTACAGGAGGAGGCTGGTTAGTCTTGAGTGGTACAGTAAATGAATATGCAATTCTTTATGGAGAATAAATGTGTCACTAGTTTCCAAATATGTGTCTTAACCAGCATTTGAAGTCAGATTGCCGTGCTGTTTTTGAATAGGTAACAAGTTTAAAACATAATAAAAGTTAGTGTGAAATGCACAATACACACTGTACAATATGGCACAAAATCAAGCATTCACAAAATATATGAGAAGTTCAGTTTCCTAAAATGTTCAATCCAAGCTTAAAAACTTGTTTGAAATTTCTTTAGCGTTTTATTTGCATCCACCCAGTTCCAAAAATCTGTAATAGAAAGGCGAATTGCTGCAGATTTACATCTCAAAGCATCTCAGTTCAACGATTTGCACTTTGGTTAACTGCTGAGGGTTATCTGCAAACCTGCAGCATTTGGCTCAGAATTGAGCTCCTTGTAGTGTAAGCTAAAGTTGAAACTCCATTAGTCAGCTGCACAAAGACCACGTCTGAACACTGTGAGCGGCGTACTTCGGTGTACGTGAACTCGTGGCATCAGCGGATCTCTCTCTCTCTCTCTCTCTCTGTGTCAGCATCACTGCTACACTCCACCCATCCACAGTGCAAATCCTCTCCTCTGTACCCAGTGAAATGTAGTGGGTTCACTTTACAAAGCATTTCACTTTGAAGATTTGAACTGTGGTTAACTGCTAGTGGCCAGCCGTGCACCTGCAGCATCTGGCTCAGAGCTGAGCTCCTTCTAGCATGGACCTCTTGTCAGATGATCTCTATGTGTGTCAGGCCCCACATTTTCTGTACAGTGTCACTGCTATATTCCACCCATCCACAATGCAAATCCCATCCTCATCACCAAAAGAGTTTGAAGAACTGAACTGTGGTGAGCTGCCTTCAGTCAGCTGCAAACTGGCAGCCTCTGGCTCAGTTGTAGTGTGAGCTAAAGGAGTAACTCCATTAGTCAGCTGCACAGAGACCACTTCTGAACACTATGAGGGGTGCACTTCCTTGTGATGTCAGATGATCTCTCTGTGTGTCAGACCCCACCTTTTCTGTGCAGTGTCACTGCTACATTCCACCCATCCACAATGCAAATCCCATCCTCATCACCAAAAGAGCCTGAAGAACTGAACTGTGGTGAGCTGCCTTCAGCTCATAACTGAACTCCTTGTAGTGTGAGCTAAAGGAGTAACTCCATTAGTCAGCTGCACAGAGACCACTTCTGAACACTATGAGGGGTGCACTTCCTTGTGATGTCAGATGATCTCTCTGTGTGTCAGACCCCACCTTTTCTGTGCAGTGTCACTGCTACACTCCACCCATCCACAGTGCAAATCCTCTCCTCTGTACCAAGTCAAATGAACTGAGCTCCTTCTAGCATGAGCAAAAGTAGAAACTCCATTAGTCAGCTACACAGAGACTGTTTGTCAGATGATCTCTATGTGTGTCAGGCCCCAGCTTTTCTGTGCAGTGTCACCGCAAAACTCCACCCATCCACAGTGCAAATCCCATCCTAGTCACCAAATGAGTTTGAAGAACTGCACTGTGGTGAGCTACCGGCAGTCAGCTGTAAACTGGCAGCCTCTGGCTCATAACTGAGCTCCTTGTAGTCTGAGCTAAAGGAGTAACTCCATTAGTCAGCTGCGCAGGGACCATCTTTAAATACTACGAGTGGTGTGCCGCATGGTGATGTCTGCTGATCTCTCTCTCTGTGTTAACCTCCACCTCATCTGCACAGCGTTGCTCCTACAACAGGTTAAGATGGGGCAGCACAAATCTGTTCCATAAAAAGGGGACATGAAACAGAATCCTAACAGACTGGAAGTCTTAAGGTATAGAAAATCATTCTTTCGACATGAATGTTATGAGGCACAAGCTGGGCTGATGTTACGTCTTTGAACAAAATCTGCACAGACGAAAACTCCATCCTGAAATTTTACCTGGGCTGTTAAGTGTTCTTGTGGAAAAAATACGGCCCTCTACATCACCGAGATGTTAAAACTACACCTTTTATAATTTAAAACGATGTTATTTGTATTTACTATACATAAAATCTCTGGCACGGTGGAGCAGTGGTAACGCTGCTGCCTCACAGTGAGGAGACTAGGGTTTGTGTCCTGGCTTCTCCCTGCTTGGAGTCTGCACGTTCAACCTTTGTCTGTGTGGGTTTCCTTGAACTGTCCAAAGACATGGAGGTTAGTTGAGTTGGTCACACTAAATTGGCCCTGGTGTGTGTTTGCCCTGCGATGGACTGGCACCCTGTCCGGGGTTTGTTCCTGCCTTGCAACCCACTAGCTGGAATAGACGCCTTTCCCCACACGACCCTGGTCTGGATGAAGTGGGTTAGAAAATAACATTAAAAATTAGCACTTTTGTATTTATCAATCCATTATATGAATCTGATTATTCTATTTCTGGGTTACAGATGGACAACTGTCTACAATAGCAGCTTTGGCTACAAGGCAGGAACCAATGCATCACCGGATTACAATTGCTATTGTTTTGTAATCTAATTATATTTTATTGTCACTGTTTATAAACTGAAGTCCAAATTCTAGTTTAAAATATATAAAATCACATTGCTTCCAGTGCATTACTGCTGACAAACATTTAAGTTGTACACAGATATTCAGTTAAGAAAACAAGTCATTGTAATCTGAGACACAAAACACTCCATGACGCCATTTTATTTTTAGACAGTACAATTGGTAATATAATATTTCCCAAGGCTGGGATCTTTCCATTACAGTTTTTTTAAAATTACACCATCTGCCTGCTAAGCGACTCCTAAGTGTAGCTTTGGAGAGACAGGATTTAGGGGGGCAGTGGGGAGGACAAGTGTGGCGGGGTGGAGTGTGGCTAGTGTGAGCAGATATGGAAAGTTACACGCTAAAGAGAAACATTTACTTGAAAGTACAGTTTCATGCCAAATCACAGTGCGGATGACCTACCGGGAATTTCAAAAGGAAGCAAAGGTCCTTCATTATCATCCTCTTCTTCTTCCTCTTCATCATTTTCATTGTTCTCATTGTCTTCATTTTCATTCTCTGTCTCATTCCCTGTCTCAATACCTACATTGTCACCATGTCTGCTGTTCATTCCGCGCTCTGAGGAACCAGCCATGCCAAGTCCATTTTCAAGACCGTGCTTGCTTGGTATTCTGACGGCCACTTCAGAATCTCCATTAATAAAAGATCTGTTGTGTATCAGTCTTTGTCTCTGAAAGTAAAAACATAAACAGTAGTTATCGTCCTGCATGAAAGCAGTTTATTTTGATACAGTATGAATGACTTAATCATTTCTAATGACCTACAATCAGAGCCATACTGTCCAATTCTGACTACTGGAGAGAGTAATCCTCTCAGAAATGTCTACCTTCTTAGACTTTCTCTACACACACTGGAAGATGTTTCCCAATCTTAGGTAAGGTGAGAACTTGTGACTGCAGAAAGTCACCGGGAAAGAACTCGATCCAAGGCAAGTTGGAAACCACCACCAATAAAAACGTAGTTATACAAATTGTGGTAGAGCGATTCTCAAATTTGCTGAGATTTTTTCTGTGTCTCAAGAAAAGCAAATATTATGTTTCTACAATAAGAACCAATGATCACTCAAGGTGGTGGTACTGGAATGGCATAGCCTGGTGATACTTTCTTGCATTCAAACTTGAAAAACAGGTCATTATTGATGGATCCATGAATTATACTATTCATCTCAGAATTATTCTGGAGACTTTCAGGCTGTCCTTGACTGGACTGGAAGCTCAGACACAGTTGGGTCATGGAGTGAGTTCATAATCTGAAGCACATGAGCAAGTGTACCCCTGACTGAGTGGAGAAAAATATACTGAGAGTTTTTAAATAGTATAGTCAGACCTACACCCTATTGAGATGTTATGGCAGGACCTGAAACCAGAGGTTTATGCTTAAAACATGTCCATGAATTAAAGCAATTCTACATGAAGGAATAGTTTAGAATTCCTCTTCAGTGTAGTGACACTCTACTAATGACTTTATTTACTAGTTAGTGTGCCTAATGTAGCAAAAGTAGTTCTTGAGTCCAAGAGGACAATTTCTTTTTCCAGTTTGAGTGAACTGGGTATTACATAAATTCCTTTAATCTATACTAATAAAAGGCAAAGCCCTCACTGACTGACTGACTGACTGACTCACTCACTCACTCACTGACTCATCACTAATTCTCCAACTTCCCATGTAGGTAGAAAACACAAAAATCTGACTTTTCCAGTCATATACAGTATGGGGTGTCGTTGTGACACACATTTGTTCGTCTGGGACAGGGGTCTTCAATCACAGTCCTGGAGGGCCGCAGTGGCTGCAGGTTTTTGTTCTAGCCTGGTTGCTTAATTAGAAAGCAATCCTTGCCAATAATTTAATTGCATGGCTTGTTAGTGCTTTAACTCTGTAAAGTCAGGTTATTCTCATATCCTAGATTTTTTTCCCCTTACTAATTATATCATCCAAATGATTTGAAGGCTGAAATGGAGGAGTAATTCTCAGTCCTTCACTTGTTTTTCTTCACTTTCCTTCCACGTATTTAATTGAACCCAACAGTGCATGATATTTACGCACAGGTGTAAATGGTAACAAGCTAAATGGAGAAATGCTGGTCTCTTTTTTCATTGGCATCTTATTGCTAATTAGGCGCAATTAAAAACCAAGACTACAGCTGTTTAAGACTAAAATAAGCAATAAGGGTTCAAAATCTTAACGAGCGAGACCACTAAAGTGAAGCACGAGTGTTACTTGAGCAATAACGGCTTCTTATGACGCAATTGGGTTGGAGCAAAAACCTGTAGCCACTGCGGCCCTCCAGGACCGTGATTGAGGACCCCTGGTCTAGGAGGAACATCAGTTTTCATTATCAAATAAAGTGTAAAACTATGTGCTCAAAGGTTCACTTTTTTGTACTTTTTATGGCATCTTTTAACATTTCACACGTTTTTTTAAGCTGCATGATCCCCCCAGTTAAATTTGCTTACTGTGGTCTTGCTGTTAATATGTAGGATCTGAGCGGATTTGACATACCTCAGTGATAAGCATGCGGCTTGCCATGGTCAACCGGGTCCGTGGAGGAAAGTGGCTGGTAATCATGATCCGCAGGCCAGCCTCGGAGAAGGTGAGCTGGTGAGGATAGGCTGAAAGCAGTTCATCAACCATCAGGACTGATGGCTTGCGATGGAAATTAGCTGAAAGGAATGAATGGATTAGAAGACGTGTGCAATTAATTCTGTTTTGTATGCAGAAATAAAGCACAAATATGTGGTGAGGCATTGCAAGAAAGGGTGACAGTTTTTCCTGTTGGAGAATATGGCTAGAGTTCATTATTTAAGGAAAGGACCACATTTATGGACATACAACTGAGGAATACACAATGGACAAAAACAAATGCAGAGCCTTTCAGATTTTTCTTTTGGAGGATGAAGGTGAAAAACTTTGGGCAGAGGTGGCGAGTACAGATATTTCTTTACAAGAAATCTGACAATAAGCAGCAGTGCATCTAATTTTAACGACAGATGTTGTACATTTTTTGAGATTGCAGGACTGCATTTATTTTGCTTTAATTCAATACAAATTTAGGTTAAATCATCCATCCATCCATCATCCAACCCGCTATATCCTAACTACAGGGTCACTTGGGATCTGCTGGAGCCAATCCCAGCCAACACAGGGCGCAAGGCAGGGAACAAACCCTGGGCAGGGTGCCAGCTCACCACAGGGTGCGCACACACACACCCATACACCAAGCACACACTAGGAACAATTTAGAATCGCCAATGCACCTGCGGGAAGAAACCGGAGCACCCGGAGGAAACCCACGCAGACACGGGGATGTGGTGTTATGGGTCCACAGCTCGTTGAGCAAAGGCCATTCATTTTAAATAAATAATCGACGCACTAGCGAGGGGACGTTGGGCCATAGCGAGCCGTGGGGCGATCCGTAGGGTGTGGGCGTTTCTCACCGAGTACACAGGTGAGAAACTGCCCACATTCGTGATTGTCCCATGGCTAATGCTGCAGCTGCTGTGGCCCGCGTCATTTTAAAAAGCGCAAGTCGGTTGTGGGGTGGAAAAATGGAGTGAGGAGAAAAGAGATGAGGAAAAGAGGACGGAGGTTACAGGGAGCGAGGAAGCATGCGGTGCAAGAGAGACGGACAGGCGGTGCGTGCGTGTGGTGAGCGCACGATCTAGGGCAGCTGTAAGGAAGCTGGGGTGTTGGGCCTACACCCAGGCGATTGATTTGGATGTCGCTCTAGCTGAGCGATTATGTAGCCGGAGTGACCAAGGGAAGGCGACTGGCCGCAGAAAGGCAGCGGAAAGGCAGCGGAAGTCGGGAGACTTGGTGGTTGGAATCCCCAACGTGGGCGACCTGGCCGTTGGTGGAAACCAAGTTCTCCGAGGCTGGGATGAGTGCCATACCGGAGCCAGGGATCGGGAGGTCTCCAGTCTCGAATGTGTGTTGTAGGAGGGCAGCTGCATAGAGAGTGTGGCTCCTCTGTTGCGAAGCCTGGACAGGGAGATGCAGGGGAGTCACATGTTAAAAGAAGCACCGAGCTTGTTTGTTGTTTTAAGAACTGCTTCCTAAAGAAGATTTTTAACCTCTCGTTTTAAAGGATTGTTTTTTCTATTTATTGATTTTAACCTCCACGTTCTTTTATTGGATTATTAATTGAATGAACTGCACTATTTATTGGAACACTGTTTTGTTTTGATGGACAATTTTAAATAAAAAGCCCTATTCACTTTTTGCACCACCCCTTGCTCAATTGTTTGTTTGCCTCCATTGACTAGCTCACTCGGTTTCATTATCGACGGTGTTGGGTTCAAGGGTTCCCAAAATCAGATGGGAGTGTGGAGCCAGAACCCACATCGTCACAGGGGAGAACATGCAAACTCCATACAGGGAGGACCCGGGAAGCGAACCAGGGTCCCCTAACTGCGAGGCAGCAGCGGTACCCACTGCGCCACTCCCAAATAAATCATCTTAATTAATACTTTTTTTTAATCACTGATAATGGTATCTGCTCTGCCTTGTAGGAACCTTTGAAAAAGCCGAAATTAGTCTCAAACTAAAACACAGCAGAAAATGGGAAGATGAGACACTTATTTGTGAATTTGTACTTCATTTGCATGAAACAATTGGCTCCTAATTTTAAGTGCAGCTATAACAAAAGCCTTCCATTTCAGAGACCTTCATTTCACATTTCATGTGTACCTTCTAACATTTATATTGATGTACTATGGAAATTAATGGGAGCATTAGAAGGAGTCAGTGAAGAAGTTGCTTAAAACTGATTTGTTAAGTTCAACAGTAATGAGAGATTCATTCTTTTTATCTTTCACTAGCAAAATACCCGCGCTTCGCAGCGGAGAAGTAGTGTGTTAAAGAAGCAATGAAAAAGAAAAGGAAACATTTTGAAAATAACGTAACATGATTGTCAATGTAATTGTTTTGTCATTGTTGTGAGTGATGAGTGTTGTTGATATATATATATATATTTACACACACACACACATAAACATATATACTGTATATATACATATCTATACATATACACATATATACATACATATATATATCTACATATATACACATACATATACACACACACATATATGCATACATACATACACACACATATATACACACAAATACATACACACATACATACATACACACACACATATATAAACATATATATACATATACATACATATCTACATATATACACACACAGCTATTTCGTATCAGTGCAATACGCTGCTTGTTAAAACGGATAACTCCCGCTCTTACGTGCAAGTCTGCGTGGATATTATGAACTATCGTATTTGTTCAAGTTCTATTTAAATTTTAAATAGAAGGAATTTTTATTTAGTCGACAGAAATATCTTTGGTAGGAATGGTAAAAACAGACAGGAATATTATTCGTGAATAAATCAACTCAAACCTTAAACAACTTATAATATTTTGCTCTCCATAAAAATATATCCTGTCTAAATTATAGAAGTTAGAAATAAAGTAAACGTTAAAAGAACAAACATTCACATTTCTTTACTCTTATGTAATTTTATATAAAAAATAAACTTAGATTTTAAATATCCCAAAAGATTTAGCTCTCCATAAAAATATATCCTGTCAAAATTATACAAATTCAAATAAGAACATGCTGCATAACAAAGAAAGACATTCCTCTATTCATTCCCTAAACCTACTGACTCCATTACAGTGTTGCAAAGAGCCAGAGACGTATCCCTGCAGCACTGGGTGAAGGATGGGACCCTCATACACACATTCACACACACTTAGTCATGTCAAACACATTTAGAGCTGCCTATTAACCTTCCTTGCATGAGTGGAGGAATATTAGCAAATATAATGCAGGTATTCATAAACTTGTGCGCAGAGTAAATTGTTGTGAAGTAAGATTTATCACACTGTGTAACTTTCCTCTTTGATCTACATAAGGTTTTCTACACTTGCTTGCACAAACTTTGATATTATCACTTTTATTTGACAGTCAATTACTGTCCTTCTCAAGTCACACCCTGTAAAAAAATCAACTTTTACAGATGAGGGATGTGTTTTATAATTAAAAGGATCAAAGAGTAATGCTGACGGTTTTGCCCGTAGGGTAGACACACAGGTCCCATTATGGGTCTGTGAGAGGCAAACTATAAAAACCACCAGTGACATTGTTAAAATGAAACTCACTACTTTGTATTTTTTAAGTATATTATTTATTTCTTACACATCTTTGGAAAAGGGCAGAAAAAATACAGCACTTGGAGAACGGCCTGCAAGAATACGGGCAGAATTGGAAACGTGCAAAAAGATACGGCTTGGAGATGAATCCACTCATTAGGGAAGTGAAGCAACAGGCGAAGCGTCTTTGCAACCATGTTGTCTGTTAACGGAATAATTACATAAAAACCATAAAACTTCATCCGTGGAGCAATATAACTATTGGATATAGGTCGGAATATTGTTTTAACAGGTTTTTTATTTACTGATTTATCCATCCATCCATTATCCAACCCGCTCTATCTTAACTACAGGGTCACGGGGGTCATCACAGGGCACAAGGCAGAAACAAACCCTGGGCAGGGCGCCTGCTCACCACAGGGCACACACACACACACCAAGCACACACTAGGGACAATTTGGGATCACCAACGCACCTAACCAACATGTTTCTGAACTATAAGAGGAAACTGGAGTACCCGGAGGAAACCCATGCAGACACCGGGAGCACATGCAAACTTCACGCAGGGCGGACCCGGGAAGCAAACCCAGGTCTCCTAACTGCGAGGCAGCAGCGCTACTCACTGTGCCACCATGCCACCCTTTACTGATTCAATCTGTTTTAAATTAAAAAATCAGGAGTGCGCTCCCCTCAACTTTCTTGTATACTGGGACAGAGGAAAAGGTCATCAGAACCACTTCCAGTTGTGCAATATTTCTCAAATATCATCTCTCTTTGTTTCTCATCATAACTAATTGATAATATCAATACACAATCATTTATCTCTATTTATAATCAAACTTTACACTAAACCGATATTCTCGGACTTAAGGAGGTCGAAAACAGTGAATTTTTTCATGCAAAGTAAAAAGTGTTAAAGTCACCGTAAAACAGGAAAACAGTTAGTATTATATAATACTAGCCGTGCCCCGTGGCTGCGCCCGCATATTAGTGAAAAAGGACAGTGAGGATGGCCCTGCCCGGCTCCCCACTCCTGACGTCACACTTCCTCCTCCCCTCGGCCTGCAGCCTCCGTCTCGGATTAGTGTGAATCTATCGCTCCTGCAAGCAAAATATGATTCTTAGCACGATGAGAGAAGTCGCAAAATCAACCGGAATGTTCAGGCAAATTCTAGAAAGAAAACCCGATCTAAATCCGTTAAATAGTTCTCTTGTGAAAAGCAGACAGACAGTCAGACAGACAGACGGAGAGATGGACAGACAGACATTATACATCTAGAGATTTGTTGCAATAAATTGCTATTGGTAAAACTGCATTTAGCTACATTTAATTTTGATAATGATGGTGGAAATAAAAAAAAAATCATAAAATTAAATGTATTGCTAGGAACACAACAGGGACATAGCAGCTTATTATTCCCATTACATCTTTATATTTACATGGTTTGGTCAGTGTTTGCATGTTATTGTTAAACTGATGATGTATAAATTAAAATAAAATTAATAATAGCTATTGAAAGACGGTGGGTAGCACTGCTGCCTGACAGTTAAGAGACCTGAGGTCACATCCCGGGTCCTCCCTGTGTAGTTTACATGTTCTCTTCATGTCTGCGTGGGTTTCCTCCTTGTACTCCGGTTTCCTCCCACAGTCCAAAGACATTCAGGTTAGGTACATTGGCGATTCTAAATTGTCCCCGTTGTATGCTTGGGGCATTTGTGTGCGTGTGTGTGTGTGTGTGTGTGTGTGTGTGTGTGTGTGTGTGTGCCCTGCGGTGGGCTGGCGCCCTGCCCGGGGTTTGTTTCCTGCCTTGCGCCCTGTGTTGGCTGGGATTGGCTCCAGCAGACCCCTGTGACCTTGTAGTTAGGATATAGCAGGTTGGATAAAGGATGGATGGAAGTTATTGAAAGAATATGCGTTATATTAAATACAGTATTTAATATCGTGTGCAAATTAATATTTCCATGATGCAAAAAATTTGGATGGTTGTTTAAATAAAATACTACTTCTGGCTGAGTAATTTTTCTCAAATTTCATATCTATTTGCTTTTTATCATTATAAATATCTATACAAAATTTGAATCATCTATCTGTATTTATAACCATTGTCTACTTGAAAATTCGCAAAAGCATCCAGTTAAAGTACCAATTCTGGCCACTGGAACTGCCGCACTATTTCTAAATTACTTTTGCTTGACAGTATATCACAATAAGTAGCAGAGAAATAGATTCTGTGTAGCTTCTAACGTGTTTAACAATGAATTTGGTTTATGTGCGGTGAGATATTCACCTACATGGAATATATGGCAGTTTATTAATGGTAGTTTGCAGAAGAGTTCTGACATTAACATGTGACTGTCTATGCCATCAGAAGCAGCCATTATGCTTACACCTATTCATCCACCTGTAGAACATACTTCATCCTGTTTTAAGGTCATGTGAAGCCAGAACCTCACCTTCTAGCATTAGGTACAAAACACGAACCATTCCTGGACTTGATGCCAGTCCATTCTATGACACAGTTATTGAATATTTTATGAGTTAAACTTTTAAATGAGGTGCTATGCATAGCTTTGAATTAGCACTTGTTCAGTTCACAAGTGTATGTATACAGTAATTGTCAAAACGTTCTGGTTCCTCCTTTGTCATGTTGTCTCTTATTAATGACAGTGGCGACAGGATGTCCTCCATATTCTCCTAGAAAGTTCCTCCTTTGTCACATTGCCACGTATTAATGACAGTGATGACAGGATTCTCTTATTTTCATCTGATTCCTCATTAAAGGTGGTCTGGAGTTATTCTGCTGGCTTATTACTAACAAAGGTGTTTTGTAGCACTGTGACTTTGTCTTTCGACAATTTCATTCAATTCAATTTATTTATTTTTTTACGCCATTTTTTCAGTAAGTGCACTCTCAGAGCGCTGTATTTAGTTCACAGGTAGTACATGTAATAACACACTTTATAAATAACTAATTGCATAACGTCTACTCAGTGAAACAGGTAGCTGTAAGAAACTCTGGGCTTTCCTTTGGTATACAAGACTATCATTAGTGACAGCAGAGTCTCAAACTCCTCTGCTATAGCAGACGCCAATCATGAATGACACTGAAGACATTCTGGGATATCCTTTACTATGGCAGCTGATTAATAATAACAGTGGAGGCGAGGACCAATCTGGTTTCTCCTTTGTCACATTAATGCCAATGGTGGTTCAGAATCCTGTAGACTTTTCTTTGATGCAATGGTGGTGGGAAGCACTCTGCCTCATCTTATAGTACAGGTCTAGCCCTTGTAGTCCCCGGCCGGGACGCCCAGGAGGACCAGAGGAGGGCTTGTGCCTCCTCCAGACCGAGAGGGGGCATCCGTCCTGGTTATACTGGAGGCCTCGGGTATAGGGCTTGAAAGCCCAGCCCTGTAGGGACCCGTGGCCACCGCCAGGCGGCGCCCCAGTGCCTGATTATCCCAGGAGCCCAGCACTTCCTGGGGAAGACGACAGGGGACACCTGGACGGCTTCCGGGTGCGCAGCCGGCACTTCCGCCACACGGGGGTGTGTCTGTGGGAGATTGCCGGGAAGCAGCTGGAGCCCATCCGGGTTCCTATAAAAGGGGCCGCCTCCCTCCAGTCATTGACAAGAGTCGGGTGGAAGAGTGGCAACATCTGGAGGAGGAAGGAGGCAGTCAGAAGAAAAGAGAGAGAGAGAGAGAAAAAAGAGAAGAAGAAAAGAGAAGGCATTGGAGTGGCCTGGACTGAGGGGGGTTGGTGAGCAGAATTGTAAAAGAAATGGAGAATAAACCTGTGTTTGTGGGTGACATTAACGTGTCTGCCTGTCTGTGTCCGGGGCGAGGTTCACACCCTGTAGACCTACCAGTTACAGCTAATGGATATCGCAATAAAGAACGGAACTACAGCATGTGATCCAAAGAATGTAATGTAAATTCGGAAGACTACATTATGAAATAAACAAAATGTAAGAGGAAAATCCTATGCATGAGGTGAAGAGAGCAATAGGTGTACAGTACAGTGATGGTTTGGTAAAATATTAAACAAGACAAACAGTTTTGAATTCTACAAGCACGGTGGCCTATTTACCTTTCTTCAGTAAGACCATAGTAGCTTCACAGTTGCTGCTATCATCAATCTCCGCATTGTTTGCTGACCCGTTGGCCATATTGACAGTGCTTTTCTTCCTGCGGTCAAAGTAGCGTTGTGCCCTGGAGTTAAACCTTTAAAAGCAGGTAAATGTAAAGATCATTAAAAGAAAGTGAAAAATAGCTTTCATAACACAAATTCATTTGACATATGCACTGTGATTTAGTGTGAGCAGTGTCTGTGTGACCCCAAACACATGGATCAAAGGAAAACTGGACTTCATTGGTCGTTGTTTCAGGGATTGCATCAGAGCTGATGTTCTGTGACAGCCATGGACCTTCAACTAGTCAGCTGAAATGTCACATTTGACGACTTTTCCAACGATTTTCAGTCATAGTCTTCATTTACATAATCTTAGTGAGTCGGTGGTGCAATCCTGTGAATCCGCTCATGTAATGTGACATGCCCTCGCTATGATAAACTCAAACAGGTTTGAGTTTGACTTAAGTCGTAGAGGTGAACTCTATGTCCATGAGAACTGATGACCAATGAATGCTCACCTGGATGTACAATGATGCCACTTCCGGTATCTGCCCACCTGGACCCAACTTTTCCTTCTTAGGCCGGGTTTATACTTCACACGACACAACATGCGCACCTGTGGACACTTGTGCTACGCAAGCAGTGTACTGTTTATACATATGTAACTCTGGAGGATTCCACCAGGTGGCAGTGTGAGATATCATCACGGTGTGAAAACAACGTTTGGCTGCGCTGTGTTGTACATTGCCCAAAACATCTATTAAATTCCTAGGATACCTTGCCACAATATCTCTAAAAAGGATGGATGTTTAATGATTACATACTTTAATCCAGGGACGTGCCCATTCCAGCTGGCATTGGGCACAAGGCAGAAACAATCCCGGGACGGGGCATCAGCTCATCACAAGGTGAACACAAGCACATACATACATTAGCGTCATTTATAGCGTCACCAAACCTCCATGTCTTTGGAAGGAAACTGGAGCACACCGTGAAAACCCACCAGGAAAACATGCACACTCTAGGCAGGGAACACCAGGGACGTGACTATCTGTGAGGCAGCAGTGCTACGCTCCACCAACATGCCACCCCCACATGTATAACTATTAACAGTATTAATTATTTAAATGAAGTTAACGATTTATCTGTAAAATACATACATACATGGTGGTGTGCTGGGGAGGCAGCATAAAGAAGAGGGACGCCTCATGCCTGGACAAACTGGTGAGGAAGGCAGGCGCTATTGTAGGCACGGAGCTGGACAGTTTGACATCCGTGGCAGAGCGACGGGCGCAGAACAGGCTCCAGTCAATCATGGAGAATCCACTGCATCCACTGAACAGGATCATCTCCAGACAGAGGAGCAGCTTCACGACAGACTGCTGTCACCATCCTGCTCCACTGACAGACTGAGGAGATCGCTCCTACCACACACTATGCGACTCTTCAATTCCACCCGGGGATTCAACGTTAATATTATTCAAAGTTATTGTCTGTTTTACCTGCATTTTTATCACTCTTTAATTTAATATTGTTTATGGAGTATGTGAATTTCCCCTTGGGATTAATAAAGTATCTATCTATCTATCTATCTATCTATCTATCTATCTATCTATCTATCTATCTATCTATCTATCTATCTATCTATCTATCTACATGCTTTAACACATTTCATCATGAAAGTGATATGAAGTATAAATCTAAGGTTTCTAAATGTGCAGAGAGCTGGAATATCATACATTTAATGTTTTCTGTGTGGCAATCACTGCCCGCCACAGGAGGAAGCCCCAGAAGCACATTGCAATTAACAAGTGGGTCAGTTTTAAGATGACATTTACGACGTTCTACTTTAATGACAAAGCAAACTACAGGATTAAAGTCAAAACTTCCACTTTAATCACGAAACAGACCTTTTTTTTTTCTTTGTTGTGTCCCTAATTTTATTCTCTCTGATTCAAATACATTCTGATGCTGTTGCAAAGGTGCAAAAAAAAAAAGGGGACTATGTGACGTTTGTATTCCCTATGTGAGAGAAGAACCATGAATGCATGTGTATGTCAGCATTTAAGTTTAATGATTTGCTTCACCACATCGAACCATTCATCAAACATCAAAGCGCGCACACTGATCTTATAGGATCTTCAAAGCGGCTTGCTGTCACGTGTTGATAGTAAACGGAGACTCAGACGTCACGTTCCAAGTTGAACACGCTGCGCCCCCCGACTGCAACTTGTGCACGCGTTGCATTAATTTCTGAGGATGTTCTCACAGGACATGTCAAATGAATGCTGGGAATGTGTGCCAGCCATGATGTGTGCACATACATGTATCCATTCTGAGCGTGAAGTATAAACCAGCCATTTGGCAGTTGACGTTTAGACACCTGTCTGAAAAGACGTCCTCCGTGCTGTTTGTTAAATGCATTTCTTTTCTCCTCACCAGTTATACAGGGTTTGCCTTTGGGTGCCCCATCCGTTTATGTTGTTTCGGCCTTGTTTCTCACAGTGGCGTAGTTGGTAGGAAGACGTGGATCCAGGTGAACAGACACCGGACGTGACATCAGTGATATTAAAGTCATCAGTTTTTATTAAGCAGATGGAAGAAAAGAAAAGACTTTATTTAATATACAGCGCCCACCCCTGGAGCAGTGGGGAATTAGCATCACCAGATGCCTTTAAGTCTGGGGTCCTCAATCAGCCACAGTGGCTGCAGGTTTTTGTTCTAACTCGGTTACTTAATTAGAAGGCAATTCTTGCTAATAATTTAATTTCATGGCTTGTTTGTGCTTTAACTCTGCTATGTCAGTTCATTCTCATATCCTAGATTTTCTTCCCCTTTCTAAGGATATCATCCAAATGATTTGAAGGCTAAAATGGAGGAGTAATTCCCAGCCCTTCACTTTTTTCTCTTCACT
Source organism: Polypterus senegalus (assembly GCF_016835505.1). Taxonomy (NCBI): domain Eukaryota; kingdom Metazoa; phylum Chordata; class Cladistia; order Polypteriformes; family Polypteridae; genus Polypterus; species Polypterus senegalus. The sequence goes on along the minus strand of NC_053169.1, from coordinate 23,898,093 downwards.
TTCCTTCCAAGTATTTAATTAAACCCAATACTGCACAAGTGTAAAAGGTAACAAGCTAAATTTTGTCATTTGCATTTTATTGCTAATTAGGAGCCATTAAAAACCAAGAATACAGCGTTTAAGACTAAAATAAGCAATAAGGGTTCAAAATCGTAATGAGCGAGACAATGAAAGTGAAGCAGAAGTGTTACTTGAGCAGTAAGGGCTTCTTATTAAGCAATTGGGTTGGAGCAAAAACCTGCAACCACTGCGGCCCTCCAGGACCGTGATTGAGGACCCCTGCCTTAAGCTGTCCCCTATGCACATGCGCAGGACCACATTCAAAGACTTAGCATATCCTCTCTTACACACCTCTATTTCTAAACCTTACGTATCTTATGAAAATGTTTTTTCACTTTGCCATCATGGGTTATTGAGTGTAAACTGATGGGTAAAACTGGCCAACATACTCATTTAAAGTTAAATCTGCAGCGTGCAGAAAATGAAGAGGTCTGAATATTTTCTAATCCACTGTAATCTTCTTATATAATACGCTACCGTGGCTGTCCGTTTGTCTGTCCAGGATTTTAAATCATCTGCAGCTCGCAAACCGTTTGACCTATTGACCTGAAATTTGGTACACATATACTACATGATGTCTACTATCCGCTTTTGGGGTGATGATTGACCTCCGGGGTTATTCCACTTTTTATTTTTATTTTATTGTAGAATAAGCTCTCAGCAGCGGCCAGCAGTGTGGCCGTGTGGCGCAGGCGTACGGGTGCCGTTCTCATCCCTACCACCTTCGCCATCACTTCCCCTACTTCTTCATATCTTAAATCATTCATGAGGCAGATTGAAGATTTAAGTGCTAGCTTAGGTGAAAAATTAAGGAAAACGTCCTAAGTAATTGCAACACAAACACTGACTTAATCAATTTTAATGCAAAAAGATGCAGATGGAAGAAGAGAATCAGCGGGCCGCTAAGGTGGAGAAAAGAAGAGCTGCTCAGGAATCAGCAAGCGCATCAACCTCTGAGCAAATGAATGCTAAACGTACAGAAAAAGAGGATGAAGACTAGGAATGCTCAAGTCAATAACGTGCAGTGTGCCGTTACTGGTAATACAATAATTCAACTTCAAGAAAAACCTCCCAGTGTTCCAGTGTGGTGCTGAGGTGTCACCCACTGCACTCGGGTCCCAATCCAGGGGGTTTGGTGTTTGGTGGGTGCGACAACGTGCTGTCAGCGCATCCTCCCAAACTCAACCTCATATATATTGTAGTTTATAATGGCATTCTAATGGCATAAAGAGTTTAACAGAAAGTATCTTCCTAATGTGTACTTTACTGTGCTCTGCTGTATGTTAGTAATATTATGTCTTAGTTGACAATTGTGAGGTTAGACAAAATGACACATGCTAAAAAAACAATCAAGTCAAAAACTTTATTATAAATTATTATCCTCCTAAACCTGTTGTACCTAAAACTGCATGACTGAGGGGCCAGCTGCAGTTTAAACAATACCTTAAGGTGTCTACTTACTTCATGATTAGGATATACACCATGTACATCACTATTAAGATCAGAGACTCCCACCTATCAGCAAAAAAGAAACAGAAACAGAAACAGAAACAGAAGTGGTTAAAAGTGTTTCATTCTGTACGTGCCAGCAATATTAACATCACTTTCTGACAGCGTCAAGATATTTCTTTTTTTTGTAGAAGACTTTCCAAAGTATTTTTGTGACCTTCCTATTCAGTCATCTTAATTCCTAAGGCCAAAGAGTGCCTCATGCAAGGATGCAGCAGGCTTGAGTGACCTTCATAACAATGTGCCATAAAGCAAGGAAGCAAATCCATAAGACATTAGTTGAGGATGCGTATTGAACTATAGATTGCTTTGCGGATTATCACCATTGAACAAGGCATTACATGCCATCCATTATCGGACATTCACTTTCACTGCTGTATGCAGCACTGTTTTTTTTTTTTGAGGTTATGTGTCATTTCTTGCCAGTCCCCGCTGGGCCAACTCACCACGTATGAATTAGATGCAGCAATGATGAGAACTTGCTAAAAGAACAAATACGGGGTCTGTGCATTCAGGAGGCAACGCATCTCAAAAGTGGAAGTCACTTCCTGACAGTTATCTCCTGGTCTGGTTGTTACTCTGGCAGCTCCGGGACCCGAGAAAACAAACAAGGTAATCCTTAGCTTAATATTGAAAAATAAACTGCTACCCAGAGCTAGATATGCAGGCTAGAAAATGGATGGATGGAAACAAATATTTTTTACAAATACATTTTCACACTGCGCTCATTCTGACCTGTCATCATTTACACATCTTAAACAACTATTATCATATGCTGATAATTTCTGTATTATTTATTATTTATTATATTACATATCTATTGACTATATTTATCTAGATTGCATAATACCATTCATCGCATCAATCTTGTCTTTGCACAATGTCTTGTCTTGTTTGTGTTTTAATTTTAATTTAAAATTTAAATTAGATTTTTAATTTAATTTTAATTTTTTATTTGCACTCTATGTTGTTATGCTGTGGACCCTGAGCTTTGCAATTTCGGCAATCTGTATACTTGTATATGGTTGAGATGACAATAAAGTTTGCTTTGACTTTAATGTTCTCATTTTTATTGAATTAGATAAATTTGCTCAATGCATCCATTGATTTTCTGAATGCATCATAATAGTTGATCAGAGGCAGGAGCCAGAACTCCATATGCCTTAGAAGTTGCTATTCTTTCTCTTTTTAAGGGAGGACAGGAAGCAGAACACAGAAGACACAACCTGTAAGGTCACCACAAGAGCCAAACCATGAAAGTCGTAACAATGGAGTGAATGACCTCATCTTGTCCACTGTTTCCAGCACCAAATAAAAGGTGTGTTATGTGAAAGGTATTGAAGGTAGCAGCATCATTCAGCAGGGGGCGCTACCAGCGCAGACTTGGATCAAATAATACCCTAATGTTATTATTAGTACAATTCCCATGACCACTGGAGGGCATTATCTGCAACACCTTCAAGGCGTCTGGGGAGAACAAACAATCTGGTAATTCACAGTATACCTTGTGTATTATCGTGATATTTCCCTTTACTTACCCTTTACCTGTTTTCTCAAGGGTAAGTGTTCTCGTCAAGTTTGTTATTGGGTTGGTCTACTGTTGCACTTTAAGATGAAGACACATATACATAGCTATACGCATATACATAGACCCTAACCGCAACAGTGCCCCATGAATGACACACACACGCTGATTAACCCGTAGCACTTTAAACCACACAAGTGCTATAGGAATAACACAGCCTGTCACTCAGAACTTCAAGAGACTTACTTATTATTGGCATGAACAGCATCCATCCATCCATTATCCAACCCGCTATATCCTAACTACAGGGTCACGGGGGTCTGCTGGAGCCAATCCCAGCCAACACAGGGTGCAAGGCAGGAAACAAACCCTGGGCAGGGCGCCAGCCCACCTCAGATGAACAACATACGATGTTTTAATGATATCCCAGACCTAAATATTACTTTTGGTCTACAAGAATATATTTAAACATACAAAGGCTCAACACTCTTGACTACAGGCCATTTATCAGCCAAGAATACCTTACTTTACGTACTGTTCCCTACTATTGAGTGGAGCTCTCACTCGCAGCCTTAATAAACTTGGCAGCACAGAGGTACTGGCAAATTAACTATTATTGAAATATCAGAATGGGAAATGTGCTGCATAAATAAAATGTATTATTAAATAGTTGAAATACTACTGCGTATTTAAAACACTGCTTATGCCGCATTTCCATAAATAATAAAGCAGAAAAAAAACACTTACCATGAAATTGTTTCATCATGAATAAACTAAAAAAAAGAAACAAAAAGTTATGTAATAGTTAAAAACAACTGGTTAATATTTAAATAAACTGCAAAAATACGATTATTTTCTTTTGCCTTTCTCCAGATGATAGACTGAAGAAAGACTTGATTTTATAAACCATTTTCAGTGGGTGAAGGTTACCTGATGATCCATTTCAGAATGAGATATAAAATGTATACAGTAGAATATATAATGCCTCCTTAAGGTGTACAGTACCCATCTTCATCAATAGACACACTGGCATAGAGGTATGATTTTCTTTTAATGCTATATAGCTAATTTTGCATTGCCCATGTACTACTAGGTCTTGGATTAATGTAGATGTTTGTACTTTTTGTTTTTGTGTTGTACTATGTTTTACGTTCTGTACTTCAACTAATTTCGCTATAGGGCTCAATAAAAATTTACCTGTACTTATCTATGTTATAAAGTATCTATCTATCTATCTATCTATCTATCTATCTATCTATCTATCTATCTATCATATAGTGCCTTATCTATCTATCTATCTATCTATCATATAGTGCCTTATCTATCTATCTATCTATTATATAGTGCCTTATCTATCTATCTATCTATCTATCTATCTATCTATCTATCTATCTATCTATCTATCTATCTATCTATCTATCTATTATATAGTGCCTTATCTATCTATCTATCTATCTATCTATCTATCTATCTATCTATCTATCTATCGTTTTGTATATAGTGATGTTCATATCTACCTATTATATAGTGCCATTCATATGTATCTATTTATGTTATACAGTACCTTTTACCACCTACCCATGTACTGTATATGTTTACATATGTACAGATATCTGTGGAAGTAAAAGTCTGTGATACGGTTTGCATATTTGTAGCTGGAAATACAGAAAAGGGAGAAAATTAATCACACAGTTTTTTATTTCTAAGTTTTTGACTCAGGACTCATCATCAGAGAAAAATGATTAGAGTTACAGGGGTGCAAGACAATATATAGCGAACAAGGTGGGGAAAATAGCTGGATGTGTCAGGGGGATTGATGAGGTGGGTTTCGGAGAGTGTTGGTAATAAAGTCTTATTTATTATGTGCATGTTCTTCTTTTCAAGGCTGCATATATTGGGTTCACGTCCAAATGTCTGTTAATGGCGTTTTCATTAGATAGCCACGTTTCAGCCAGTTCTCTGGCACTTCTGGATATATACAGTATATATCTATACAGGCATTATGTGTTTTTTCTACATTTGTAATTAATGCAAATGTTGCTGGCCTCATCAGTAGTAGTGCACTTAATAAGAATAGGCTGAATTAAATGATCGCTCGTGTGAGGTGGGGTCCCGTGGGGGAATTAATCTTATTTCCTACATATGCTATGGATCTGCTTTGCAATATGACAGGAGACTAAGTTTGGCTTTGTATTCATTTTAATCTTTCTTCTTGGTGTTTTTTCAGGCTTTTTCAGGTTTTTTTTTTTGCTGTGATTACTGGATACATTAAAGCATAAATGTACATTACACAAGTGGAGGAGGATCACATGACATTTTTATATTTATAGTATATAAATAGCACAGCCTAATATTACATAACATATAATGATACCCAGTATATACTGTAATCCAGTATCATTCTAAATTAAGTATCAGGAAGTCTTAAGGCTTATGAATTCTGAACAAATGTTTTTTTAAAGAACCATTTTTGAACATTTGGAATGTTATTCTCCACAAGATGGCATGAGAGACACACACTGAATTGAAAGTAGGAGAGATTTGTGTAGCATATCCTTAAAAACACCCCAGGAAACAAGTTGGACCGGCTGAGCAATTACTGCATATATAGCAGTGATTTAATAACTTCAAGCCACTCTTATAACATGAAAAACAAATTAGAGTTCCAAAATTAACTAATTACTGGAGTATCCAAAACAAATTAACACAACACAGACAAATGAACAGCTGTATGATAAAACATCTGCACATTTCTGTGAATACTAGCAGTTGTAATCTAGTGATGCTCAAAATAAAGAAGACACCACCTACAATTAGACTGTCATAAACTGTGATGAAATGAATAGGTGAGGAAGAGGAAGAGGAACAGGAGACCTAGGAGAGAATGACCAAAATTAAGTTTCAGCTTATTCTGCTTCTTGGTTTCTCTGATATTGGAAATAAAAAACTTTTTGCTTCAGAGTAAAGGAAATCAAAGATTGTGGAAATATTACAGAAGCAAAATATGAGTATTTAAGTAATATTATCTATATATGTGAATAATTTATACTGTTGAATGCCAGGTAGGGTGGAGTTTAAATGGGATGAACACTAGGCCTCGGGCCACTTCAGTATCATAATTCCGACCAGGGGGCTATTTGACTGTATACATGAAAGGAAGCATTCAATTCTGCAGAATCATGTGATCTGAGTATTTTCCAAGAGAACAACAGGGGGTCAATGAAGCACAACCATCTGGTTTGATTTGTGGCCATTTTTGAAACTTTGGCTTGGATGGATTATTTTTACTTGGGCCTGCCCCGTTCTGTACTGTATGTCCTGTAGGTTGCAATCCAGCATCTCCTTTTCAGGTGTGTCATTTCTCTTTTCCAGAGTGTGCCCATTCTGGCATTTGTCTCTGATTTGTAATAGTTGTTTCCAAATGTTTGTGACCATAGTTCTTCATTTGTAATGGTTTTGGTACACTGTATTGATCCCCAAGGGGAAACTGTCTTATTGTGTGACCTTTGAGGGTCAGAGCGTAGAGTCAGCCATTGTTTCTGGTCCGTAGATAGTTTATATGCAATGGAGTGTAGAACAGACTGACATTATCTATTTTGCAAGGCTGGAACACAAGTTCTTGGCTTAAAAAAACTACTGCTAACCCTAACCCTAACCCTAACCCTAACCCTAACTCTTAATATCTTCTTGAGTGGCCCTCTGTTTGAAATGCAACCTCGGCAACTTGAAATATCATCTGATGAAACACAAGCCAAGTGACATGTGACATCCCTGAGATGGCTCGACTCTCTGAGGTAGCATCTAAATACCCAAACTCAAACAAAGGGTGATAAATAAACAATTGGAAACCTTCATGACAAAACTTTGCTCCAATAGTCAACCAAAGAGGATGGACTATGGTTGGCTACTACTGGAGTTGTACAAGGGGTACCATTAGTCCAAACCTTGTTAACACAGCAAGTGGCCAAGCAGAGGAAGACTACATGCCATGTGTTTTTCTTGCTGAAAATGGTAGCTGACTGATTAGCTGCCCAGAAGGTGTGATTTTGCTTGCAACAGGAAGACCAACATGGCGTGTTTGAAACTCAAAGAGAATTACAATACCACCTACAACCAGAAGGAGCAACAAAGGTGAAGAAAGAGAAGAACTCCTAAAAACAAATAAATAAAAGTGCACTGAAGATCCTTCCACGTGTTTGGAGAAACCCGACCGGGTATCGTACAAAGCACTGCCCACACCGGACCATAAGTACACCTACTTTGATTTCGAGTACTATTGGTTGTAGCAGATAGTTAACAGATTGGATAGCACCAGCTATTACATTATGGTATTGGTGTCACTGCAGCAGAAAGGTAATAACCTTGTGAAGAATAAGTTCTGGCTGTTCTTCCTAAATCCAGTAAGAAAGTGGCGAGCGCCATCTTGTACACATGTGTAGGGGGGAGGTAAGCCAATGAAGACTAGCTGTGAGAAAATCAACAGCATGGTGCAGCACTAGAAACTTAAATAACTACTTGAAGAACTTAGCCATCTTAACCATGTGAATTAAAAGATCAGAATTCATAAAATGTGTGCCCCTCTAAAATATCATAATTTTATCTTTTGTGTTGTTTCTTATTGTCTTTTGTCTGTTTTCTGTACTGTATAGATTAATGCTGTGTACCAAATGCCAAAACATTCCTGCAGGATCCACACATTGCAAAAAAAAAAAAACTATTTTTGTAATCCACTTTAAGTCAAAGGTCGTCAGTTATAGATCCGTCCAGCTAATCTTCTTTGATGTTTCTTCAATAATTTAGTTTGCTGTTGCTGTGTGTTACTGGCCTTCTGGCCCAAGTTTCCTAGTGCAGCTATCTATCACCCACAACCTGCGGTGTTGATGGTGTTGTGCACTAGGAAGAGAGTTATATCATGCATTCTTGATCTCTGGTATGACTTGACACTGCAGAGCAATGTTGTCCACCCACTGTGGCCGAAAAGCTGCTTACAGAATTTGCCTGTGTGGATATCGTAACAGCTGAACCCCCCTCTGCACCCATAAGATTCAAAGCCTCATCAGCAGGAGTTTATTATATTGAGAGTCAGGAGGTGCATAGGTAGAAATGCTCAAATGGCAATAGGAACGAGACAAAGGTCTTTTGAAAGACAAAGAGAGAAGATGGGAGGTGTAAAAGGAGGTGGTGCTTTTACAAGATATTGGAAACCACGCAAGTGGATGAGACAGGGACATAAACCTACAGTTAGGTCCAGAGAGGTTAAGGAGTTTGCTCTCTGGTCTGCACATTTATTACTTTTGTGTATCTGCCTTTACTCATCCCTCTCTTCTGTTTAGTTATACAATAAATCTTTATTTCTGTATACTTTGCTCTGTCTGGTGTGATTCAGGGATGAATGGTGTAAATGCTGGACTGGATAACTGGTGTTCCCACTGGAATCGAGGATGATAATCTACCTGGCCGGGAGGCTGTAATGGATGGGATGTAAAAATGGAGGCTCAGTCTGGCTGGGATGATTCTCAGTTCCTGTCGCAGTCAGGATGACCAGATAACGGATGGCCATAACACTAAAAGTGGCAGTGCTCACCCGAATGGAGCCCAGTCTGGACACCCATAGGGTAGCATGGGAGTTGTGGTCCTTGGGTGTCACGGGGTGAGCTGTGAAGAACAGACTTCAATATTTCTGGGCACTTCTGGTATGTAATGCCGTGACAGTGAAAGTTCTCCCGGGTCCTCCATAGAAGGAGGCATCTCACCTCATTCAGAGAGTCAGAGTCAGGAGGAAGAGGACGATGTTCACTGAGGATGAGTGGAAGGAGATGAGAGAAGCTGATCTGTGCTGATCAGACCTTAAAAGCCTATAAAGGTACTGTTGTGAAATAAAACTTTATTTTAACTTGGAAGTGTGTTGTGACAGTTGTGTCTGGTGTCCGGGGGTTGGTGGAACCCCCTTGTGGTCACAATGGTCACTATAAGAGTATCCCCTTAATTTTTAAGGTTCAATCTTGAAATCCACATTAAAGAAAATTACTACATAATGAGAAGTACTCATTAACCAACAAAACTAATACATACTTTAAAAATGTTAGATGTTGGACAACCGAGGGGAGAAAATTCAGTCCAATAAGCTCATTGGTTTAGCTAAAAAATAAATTGTCCCATTATCTTTTGCAGATGTTTGACTAAAGTTGTCAAGGTTTCAGCTTCAGTCCAACATTTTGAATCTTTACTTCAGATTCTCATGATCTTTGTATGTAAACGTTGGCGTCCTGGTTTCCATCTCAGTTTCCATAGATGTGGAAAATCCATAGTTCACTCTTTAACTGGAGGAACTCTACTATTTCAACTTTATCAGCGCCTTTGAATTAATGTTATTAATAATTTTGAAATTTTGAAGACCTGAATTAGGTTCTTCTGAATGCATCACTACTCAAGATGTTTATTTACTTTAGCCTGTTAAAATGGGATATTTCTGACTGGGTGATCTTTGTTCGTGCAGCGCTACCTACTGGTCTCCTGGGACATCAACCATGCAAGGAACGCTGAAAAGACGCTGCCTTAGCCAGCTGAGCTAAAGGAGAGCTCTGTTAGTGACTAATTGGACTCCTGACCATAAAGATGTTTCTTTTTGCAGTGAGTTTGCCATATTTAACTGCAGATATGGGGATAGTCTTGAGCAGAGGCAACAGTTTGGGGACCAAATCCAGATCTTCAAAATCCTCAAAGGCATTGATAAAGTAGATAATTTCTTTCAACTTCACAGTGAGTCACATACTCAAAGACACCAGTGAAAACTAAGGGAAAGTACACTTAAGAATGAAGCCAGGAAGCACTTCTTTATGCAAAGAATTGTGGGAATCTGAACAAACTACCAAGGCATGTAGTTGAAGTACAAACCTTAACCACCTGTAAGAAGTATCTGGATGAGCAGATGAACCAAACGCACAAGAGATAAATGGACTGAACAGTCTCCTTTTGTTTGTCACATTTCTTTTCGTTTCTTTGATATAGTTGGATGCTGTTCTCTGCACAGCTTCTAGTGCTACTGTGTCTTTTTGTAGCGTGATGACCAAAAGTGCTCCAGATGTGGCCTCGCTAGCACATTCTCAGTCGAATGTCCCTTTTGTTATAAAAACTGTTGAACATAAATCAAGTAGATGGTGTAAATGCCAGGTAAGATTATTCAGCATCCCGCCCAGAAGAAGTGGTGGACCCTTGCCGAGAAGGGAGGCCAGAATCGAAGGACAGCAATGGACTGGTATCCCATCTGGGATTGAAATAGGACCCTTACCCAGACAGAAGGACAAAAAAGGAGCAATGGGGGAAGGCTCCTGTTCTGGATTATGTTAATCCCCATTCCACTAGTTGGCAGCATTCTAAGACCTTGATTACCATGTGGAGACCTGCAGGACATGATGGGAGATGTAGTGCCAGGAATGTGCCCTACTGGGTCCCATGGGTGCCACCAGAGGCTGTTGCAGGGATTCATGATTTCTGTTTTTCGGGGCTTCTGCTTGACCCAGAAGTGCTTCTGTTCTGTTACAACTTGTTAAAACTGTTCATTTTATTAAGATTTGCAGTTTAGCTCTATCTAGTGGGTACAACTGGTATTTTCCCTTCCTCCTCTCCAACCTGCAGGGAAAAACTTGGGGGTTGGTGGCAGAATTGGCACTCCAGCCACCTTAAAAAACCTCACACTGTTCCACTTCATCTAAACTAGTGTGTTGCTGAGGTGTCACCCGTTGCATGGCTGCACTCGGGTCCTAATCTGGGATCCTGAGTTGGTTTGTCATATGGTGGGTGCGGCAATGCGCTGTATCAGCGTGTGCTCCAACCTCTCCTCTCTCCTCCTCCTTGCTTCCTGTCATGTGAAGTAATCAGGAGGTTAGTTTAAGAATCAGGAAGGCTGCTGTCATGTTCATGGAAGCGCACCAGTCACAATCCGCTGTCATCTGTACTTATCTTCATGCCTGTGATAGCATCGTCCGTATGTATTATAGTATTGCCCCTGGAATCCGAATGCCCCAGAACTCATACAACTTGGAATCCGAATGAAAAATTTGACCAAATTTTGCCCCGGAATCCGAACGTTGCCTTGGAATCCAAACGCCCAGCACGTTGTCCGTGTGTGTTTGTGTGTACTTTTTCCCAGCGCTTGGTCCACTCATACGCTTTGTTGTTCAGTTCGTTGACGGAAGCTGTAGTGAAAGCATCTTGTGTGATTTTTGCCGCTAATTTTATTTTCTTATCGCTAAGCATGAAAGCGGGCTGATCTCACTACTATGTTCAGGATGCCTAAATCGACTGTTTGTACAATTTTGAAAAATAAATAAGCTATCTAATAAGCAGCTGATATGGCGAAAGGGGTTACAGCATTGACCTCTGGGAGATCGAAAAGTATGGAAGAGATGGAAAAACTCCTCTTAGTTTGGATTATTGAAAAGCAGGTTTTTATATTTTGAATTTTATTAATTTACATTTTTATTCAAATATTATCATTATTTGTTAATATTTTACCATACAATCCAGTGTATTTACTGTTAAAATCATTTTGAAAATTTGAGTTTGTGGGACCCAGGAAAGGATTAATCTAGTTTCTATTATTTTAAAGGGGAAAAACTGTCTTGGAACTCGAATGGGGTTCTGAAACGGATTAAGTTCGGATTCCAAGGTATCACTGTATTTTATTTTAACGTTATCCTTCCTTTTATATTTATTTGCAAAATGGAAGTAACTCCTTTAGTAGTTTATTAATAATATGTATGTAATGGCACAGTAATATACAGGGTGGTCCAGATCTAATTATGCAGATCCAGATCGTCTACATGACTTTGATTTATGCGAGGATGATTCCAGTTCGGCGCGAAGACGATTCTTCATGTCGTCAGTTTGCACACTTCTCGATGGTCCGGGATTTTTCGGGTGATTTTCTATGCAATAAACTTAATAAGTTATAGCTGTGGTGGACGGTTGGAAGTGGTACCTAGCCGGGATGCCCAGGAGGACAGGAGGAGGGCTTGCGCCTCCTCCAGACCACGAGGGGGCGACCACCCTGGTTGTGTTGGGAGCCCGTGGTCACCGCCAGGGGGCGCCCCAATGCCTTTGGAGCCCTGGACCTCAGCACTTCCGCCACACCAGGAAGTGCTGGGGGGAAGAGAGCAGGAACACTCGGAGGACTTCCGGCTACACAGTTGGTGCTACTGGAGCCCATCCGGGTGTGCATAAAAGGGGCCGCCTCCCTCCAGTCGACGGCAAGAGTCGGGTGGAAGTGGACGGAGCTCGAAGGAGAGGAGTGGAGGCGATCTGAGGACTGAGCAAGGCATTGTGTTGGCCAGGACTTGAAGGGGTGATTGGTGCTGTACATAGCGATACAAATAAATGTGTGTGTGGAGAACCAACATGTCTACCTGTCTGTGTCTGGGCTGTACCCCACATAGCGTAATGAAAATTGCATAATTAGATCTGGACCACCCCATACATTTGGAGGATATGTTTGTTGTTAACATAAAGCTACTTAGCGTTTTGTATCTTTTTTCTCTGTTTTCGTTTCACCCTTTTAATTACAATAAACCAGTGGATAAAGAAACAACCGTCTATAGAGTTTTGGATAAACAAAGGTGTTTATCTGCCTGTCAAAGCACGCAGTCTGAGTGGAGAGCAGGACAGCTTCCATTGGGCTATGCCCTGGCACAAGAACAGCAATAACAATGACATTTATTTCTATAGCATATTTTCATACAAATAATGTATCTCAAAGTGCTTTACAGGATGAAGAAAGAGAAAAAAGAGAAAGCAAGAATTAAAATCATCCATCCATTTTCTAACCCGCTGAATCCGAATACAGGGTCACGGGGGTCTGCTGGAGCCAATCCCAGCCAACACAGGGCACAAGGCAGGAACCAATCCTGGGCAGGGTGCCAACCCACTGCAGGACACACACAAACACACCCACACACCAAGCACACACTAGGGCCAATTTAGAATCGCCAATCCACCTAACCTGCATGTCTTTGGATTGTGGGAGGAAACCCACGCAGACACGGGGAGAACATGCAAACTCCACACAGGAAGGACCCGGGAAGCGAACCCGGGTTTCCTAACTGCGAGGCAGCAGCACTACCACTGCGCCACCGTGCCGCCCAATATTAAAATCAGAGAACACTAATTAACTTAGAATAAAACTAAGGTCCGAAAAACTCTAGATGGCTGGAGAAAAAAACAAAATCTGCAGGGGTACCAGGCCACGAGACCACCCAGCCCCTTCTAGGCATTCTACCTAACATAAATGACCTGAACCAGTCCTCATTGTATTCAGGGTTCACATGGAAGAACTTGATGATGACGGTCATGTGGACTCCTGGCCTTTAATCCATCGATGTAGGGACATCACGGTGCTTTTATCAGGTGGTGGTGACACAGAAGAAGTCGTCTCAGGTCCAACGTAAAAGGAAGGCAAGGAAGGAAGAAGAATTTGTCCGTAATTGCTTGTGCAACCTTTGGGAGAAAACCTTTGTGAGGTTTTTGAAAATGAAAACCTCCGTTTTGAACATGCGACTGCATTTGTGTTGGTTGTGTCCAGGATTTGGGGCCCGGTAGAGCGCCCCCCCCCCCAAATCTGTCACAATGGACACTGGGTTACCATGGACTGGCAGATTGTCTGATACCAGAAAGGTAAGCAGACAAAAAGCAAGACTCCTCTACTTGGAGCAAATCACACAAAATATATTGGTAGTATTCAAACCGATCATTTTTATGGCCTTAAACTAGCCATTTTATGAACAGTGACAAAAAAGTCTTTTTTTTTTTTTTTTTAAATAACAAAAGTAAAGAGGTTTTCTTTAAATGTGATGAGCTCACATAATGAATCGTCAAAAAGTCCTGCAGTGACAGAAACAGTGGGATCCTGAAAAATAAGCCTTGATGCTTTCTTGGAAACAGCCAGCCAGGAGAATTTGATTTTCATAGACTTGGACTCCAAAGGCTTATTCTCCTTAAAATAATCTGACATTTTTTTCTGTCTTGAATTGCCTAGGCTTCCAGCTAGGTCTATTATAAAATAATGAGAGGATCTGAGCAGCTGAAAATAATGTACTGTGTGTAAAAATTACAATGTATTATTAAAAGCAAAATGCTTATACATTTACAGGATTTACTGAAATGATTAAATTGGTTATGAAATTATTAATAGAATAAGTAAAGAACGTAAAATAAAAAGGGATTGATGATAGTGCTGAACGACACTTTACACAACGTAATGGGGGCCCAGTGGCATCAAGTGCAAGGCAGGAATCATCCCACCACGGGGCCCAGTCAGTGACACACAGCCGCTCTCACGCAAGGCACCAACCCACCGGCCACACATACCTTTAGGGTCGCTGGAGTGGCCACACGGAAAGAATGTAAAAAGGCCCATGTGGACAAAAAAAGAGTGAGGCTGCAGTACCACCATGACACCCACCCATACTTTTAATGTACCTTTTTTTTTTTTCTTGGGTTGCTGTGATGCAGGTAAGACAGGCTAATCAGGAGTTTGGCAGGATAGTCTAAAGCAGGGGTCTCGAACTCTGGTCCTGGAGGGCTGCAGTGTCTACAGGTTTTCATTCTAACCCTTTTCTTGATTGGTGACCCGTTTTTGCTGCTAATTAACTCCTTTTCCTTTCATTTTAATTGATTTGTTTTTTTAAGATTCGTTCCTCTGAATTGCTTCATTTCTACGGGCGGCACGGTGGCGCAGTGGGTGCCTCGCGGTTAGGAGACCCGGGTTCGCTTCTCAGATCCTCCCTGTGTGGAGTTTGCGTGTTGTCTGCGTGGGTTTCCTCCCACAGTCCAAAGACATGCAGGTTACTCGCATTGGCGATTCTAAATTGTGCGTGTGTATACGTGTCCTCTTTATTTCCGTACAGAAATGAACTAATGGCCAGTAAAAAAGCCAGAAGTGATTAAATTCTTTGCAGTAGACTGTTTGTTTGTGAAACCCACTCTCTTTATGGAAAGGTGAAGTCGTTAGTTGACACTTTTGTGAAAGTCTGTCAGTCGCCCAATGACACTTCAACATGTGTCATAAAGCGTTTAATCTGGACAAACCTTTTCTGAATGATCCTTCCATTTTGTAGCTTGTTTATCCATTTCAGGTTAGTGAGGACACCGGTGGTCCCAGCGACACTGAAGGGACACCCACTCCTGGATGGAGAGCCAGTCTATCATGGAGTGCACACTCGCACACCCACGTTGGGCCAATGTACAGCCACCAGTTAACCTAACCTGCCCATCTTTGGGTTATGAGAGGAAAACTAGTGGACCCATGAGAACATCCACAAAGACACCAGACAACCTCACAAATACAGCTAACAGCTACAGGTTTCAAGTCTCTTAACTCTTTGAGCCGTATTCTGAAACGCACACAAAACAAAGGTTTCACACATAAATCAACATAAAACATTTGTTGCTACGTGCGGTGGCTGCTGTTGGCGAATGTTCGGCATCTCTGGTGGCAATGGTTGCGTGGGAGCACCTCGATGGTCAGCAGGAATGCACAGTGGGCCGGATGCCTGGCTGTCTTCACACAGCAAGTTGGTGGTGGTCGCAGTGTGGGGCAATATGGTTTGTACCTCTTGTCATCATAAGTGGTGGTCCTCCAAGGTGAACGCTGCTGTAGGCACATCAGCTACACGAAAGTGTTCAGCACCACGATCGGCTGGGGACTAATCAGATGATGCTGGCACCTCACTTTTGTTTTCAATATCCATCTCCAGATCACTTACATCAAACTCAGAGTCCGATAAGTCAGAGTCCTATTCAACAAAATTCTGTAAAATGTCCATGGAGTATTTTGCTTTGCATATTTGCTTTGGTTTCTTGCCAGATGTCGGTGCTATTTAAGAGGTTCTTTGCTCTTCGCTACTCATGCACACGAAGGGAATCGCAGTTAAATCAACAAAGCTATGTAACTTTTCCTTCTAGCAACGAGAGTCAAACTAAAACGTAACACCGAGTTTTGTTGCAGTTTACAGCTGATTACTGTCCTTTACCCTTAAATCCAAAGAGGACTGTTTGACTTATGTTAGGTAGATTGCCCAGAGGGGACTGGGCGGTCTCGTGGTCTGGAACCCCTACAGATTTTATTTTTTCTCCAGCCTTTGGAGTTTTTTTTTTGTTTTTTCTGTCCACCCTGGCCATCGGACCTTACTCTTACTCTATGTTAATTAATGTTGACTTATGTTTACCTTTTATTGTGTCTTCTATTTTTCTATTCATTTTGTAAAGCACTTTGAGCTACATTTTTTTGTATGAATATGTGCTATATAAATAAATGTTGATTGATTGATTGATTGATACCCCTGAATTTTGACAAAAGTCGACATCAGCCCTGAAAGAGTTAAGAAACTTCCTCCATCACTATGCACCTGACAGCCCACCCAATACGGTCCACTGATTCCTTCAACTCCTCCCTAACCTAAGCAGCGCTCTATGGATGACAGAGCCTTCGGCTTTACAGCACCCAGACTTTGAATGGCCTCCCTAAATGAATGAGATCAGCCAACTCAATTCATTCATTTAAAAAATAACTTCAAGCCCAATTGTTCAGGAAGACATTTAACTTACCCTGACATTCTGACCCTCCTTTCAGGTTACCCTCTTTGTCCAGATGCCCAGGAAGATCTGTGTTTGTATCATAGGTTATGGTATTTGTTTAGGGTTTTCTTGTAGTATTTATGTTTTTGCATTTTATTCTGGTTTATTCTCACTTATTCTATGCCAATGCTTTGCATATCCTGCATATATCTTTATTTTATTCCTCTAAAGTGCTTTGAGCATGCAAAAGGCAGTATATAAATAAAATGTATTATTATATTAGAATAGTAGTAGTAGTAGTAGCATTTGGAGCAATGAGGTAACAGTGTAAACTATTGTGCCACTAATCATCTCCTTTTATGAACTATTTAATGTCAATTTTCCCCTTTGCCAAAATACTTGCTGTGCTACCCGTTTGAGATGAGCTGAAATCTAAGAAATCAATGCTGACATCAACATTAAGGTTTTTATGTTCACTATCTATTAGAACTTTTGTAATACATGCATTATTAAAATGCACTGCACTGGTCATTTTCAACAGATGGTGCATCACAAATATTTATAGTAATAAAATGCATTAGTACAAATGTGTGTGATATGCCATCTGTTGGAATGAAATATGTAAAACGTCTTTTTTGTGTGTTGTTTGGTGTGAGATTCGTAAAAAAGCAGTGTTAATATTTATCATGTGCTGTCTGTTGGAATTTCAACAGATGGTGCATCACAGACATTTGTAGTAGTAAAATGCATTGCTAGAAATGTTTGGGAGGTGCCATCTGTTGGAATAACACTCACCGTGTATTTTATTGTTATAAATGTTTGTGACGCGCCACCTGTTGGAATAACACTCACAGTGTATTTTATTCTTATAAATGTTTGTGACGCGCCACCTGTTGGAATAACACTCACAGTGTATTTTATTCTTATAAATGTTTGCGATGTGCCATCTGTTGGAATGACAGAAACATAGTAGCCAGACAGACATACATAAACTGTATACAGACACATGTCCTTGTATTAAGGTTTATTATACTGTATATGTATAAGATGACATTGCAGCTCACTGGATCATGATCTGTATAGATTCACCTTGGTATGCCAGCTATCTCTCACATCATAAAGACAAATAAGTTAATCTGTAACTCTAATTTGGCCCAGTGTGAGATGGGTATCCCTGTCAGAGGCTGATTTCTGCCTTATGCCAAGTCGTACCATTACAAGCTCTGGCTCCCTAAAACTGGGTACATCTTTGGCTTTTTCATGACATGCTTAATTAAAAACAACATACACGGGCATAATTATTACATCTCTCATTATAGAGTAAAGAGGAAATATTTTAACATCGTAACCTTCTGAAGATAATCTAACTGTATTACAAAAATGAAAAAAGGCAACTCTTGAAACAATACATTCAGCTCTTCACTCCTCCCTGTACTTATATGTTCTTTGGAGAAGGTGCTTCTCAATTAGGTTGCCACTTCACAGTGACTTATTCAAAGACAACGCTTGTTTTCTTTCTCCTGAATCCCTGAAACAGAGTCTGTAATTTAAATGGCGCATTTTGCAACATTAAAAGAGCAACTACAAAACGGAGCTGATGTCACGCTGAAATGATCGTCGGGACTTGAATACTTCTAACAACTGTCATATAAATAGGATAATTAGAGCTGACACAGCTTGCGTTACATTCCCTCTCTCAGATACCTCGGGAGAAATAAACATTCACTATCCCCACAAGCATACCATCTGACTGTAAATAACGTCTAGACTCAGAACATATTGAATAATAAGTGTCTTTATCCGGAAGGTAATGTTGTATTGAAATATTATTAGGAATGCTGGGTATTCGGTTGTAACCTGACCCTCACAGCTGTTGGTGCTGCTGCTGCCAGAAAAGAATGTCTACTTCCTGCCCCCAAGGGAAATCTATTAAATAAACATTTCTGTGGATAAATTTTCATAAGACACAAACAAACAATCCAACAAAGGAAAAGAAAGGATGATGGATATTAGCACTGATGTTGAATCCTTGGGACGCAACCCTCAGCCATCGAATTTCAAGCCCGTGACAGCGGGGTCTTTCTTATTGCAATCAGTGGGACTTTTCTAGTGTGAAAAAGTAACTTAAATTACTAAGAAGTAGGTGAGCCTTGCCAACTTGGCATAAGCTTTTAAGTGTGGAGGCAGTCGAGGAGCAGTGAAACAGGTTAAAAAATGTCTTTTTCAGAATCAGAATCAGAATATCTTTATTGTCATTGTAACAAATACAATGAAATTAGGTACAGTCCCTGTGGTGTCAAAAAAAAATATAAAAAAAAAAACACACACACACACACATATATATATATATATATATATATTGTCACACACGTGCGAGTAGGAGGCAGCTAAAGGGCTCGAGTAATTGTAATAAAACATCCGACCGGGGGCGGCGGAGTGCACTGACTGTCTTTCTCAGTTCCCTACAGACCTTTCCCGGGAAATCCTGCAAGGTTCCGGCGTCTCTGAAGACGTCACTTCCGAAGCCGGCCCCTTTGATGACGTCACTTCTGGTTCCGGTCCCTTTGACGTCACTTCCTCTCAAGACCTTTAAAGCCTCCATCTTGGCCTACTATAGTCGGTTCTGTTTTGGACTCTGAGATGCACATCGTTTCTTTGATAAGAAAACCCATTTGCAGCTGGGAAAATCAATATACGGGTGGCTGCCCCAAACCTTTATGATGTCTTGGACTTGTTTTATGACAATATATATATATATATATATATATATATATATATATATATATATATACAGTATATATATATATATATATATATATATACAGTATATATATTGTCACACATGCGCTCATAGGGAGCCACGCAAAGACCCAATGAGCAGCTTTAATATATCGTGCCAGGGAAAAAGGCAGGGTACTAACCTTTCTTTCTTTTATCTCCACAGAAAGACAGAAACATCGCCGCCGTAGTTTTACACAGATTCCCTAACCACCTGCTACCACTTCCGCATTCCTTTCCTCCCTCTGGTCCACTTCTGATGATGTCATGGCTTCCAAACAGCACCTCAGTTCCTTCCCAGCATTCCATCCATCAGTTTCCGGACCCACCCCATAAATGGTCCCCCTCATCATATGCACCTTGTCTGTTGTAACATTGAAAATCACTGACCGAGATTGTTTTTTTGCAAAGTGTACAGTATACGGGGCCGGAAAAACCCCAAACCTTTACGCTCTTTTGTCTCTTTTATTACAGTATATATATGTTTAACATTGCTTTTTATCAGTATGCTGCTGGAGGATTTGAATTTCCCCTTGGGATTAATAAAGTATCCATCTATCTCTATATATACTGTGGTGGGTTGGCGCCCTGCCCAGGGTTTGTTTCCTGCCTTGCGTCCTGTGTTGGCTGGGATTGGCTCCAGCAGACCACCCCGTGACCCTGTAGTTAGGATATAGCGGGTTGGATAATGGATGGATGTATGTGCTGCTCGGACTAAATAGGCTTAAATCTAACAATTCAACAGGACCAGATAATATTTATCCTGGAGTGCATAAGGAGGCTACTGAGTACAAATATAAACCATTGATGTATATTTTTTAGAAAGTCACTGCACACTGGTGAAATTCTGAAGGACTAAAAGATTATAGGCCAATAAGATAAGCGGCCATCACAAGTACATTAATGAAAGGAATTATTCAATGGTTTGGAGACAAAGTCAGAGAGATGAGATTGCGTTGGTTTGGTCATGTGCAGAGGAGAGATGCTGAGTATATTGGGAGGAGGATGCTAAGGATAGAGCTGCCAGGTGAAGGAGAAAAGAGGAAGGACTAAGAGAAGGTTTATGGATATGGTGAGAAAGGACATGCAGGTGATGGATGTAACAGAACAAGATGTAGAGGACAGAAAGATATGGAAGAAGATGATCCACTGTGGTGACCCCTAACGGGAGCAGCCGAAAGAAGAAGAACATTAAGGAGAAGATCGAATAGCACATGGTAAACACAGGACTTTTACTGTGCAGTCAGCATGGGTTCATAGGTTGTATTTGTCAAATATGTTGGAATTCTGTGAGGAAGCAACAAAGAACTATGACCAGCCCTATAAGTGTGGGGTGAACACACAGCCCCTTGAGTTTATTCTGAATGAGCTCATGGTGTGGGGAGTTCTCTTGTGTTTGTCCTTTTGCTTTGTGGTGGTGCTGGGTTTTTGAAATGTTTTTGATTTTGGGACTTTCTTTCTTTACTTTTTGGATTGACTTTCCTAGGCATTGCCTCTTTTGTACACTTCTGAGCTTTACCGTTTGACAGAGCATTTCTTGTAAAATAAATCTTTTTTATTTATAAAGATTATTTGTTTGTCCTCATTACTACCCAGGTTTGATGGTTTGCCCCTATGATGGGCATTTTTTGGGACCAGGACCACGTGCTTTGAAACTCTTGTGGAAGAATAATTTTAGGGTAATATGGCATTCATCTTAAACAAATAGCATAAAGGGTTAATAATTGTCAGAAACCTGTTCAGGTACACCAGGAAACCAGATAAAGGTCCAAGTGAACAACAAAATGTACACTGAAACAGGGGTCGCCAACTCCAGTCCTGGAGGACCACGGTGGCTGCAGGTTTTCATTCTAACCCTCTTTTAATGAGTGCCCTAATTAACTTCTTGTGAATTCATTTTAATTGACTTTTCATTTCTCTGAATTTCTTCATTTCTTTCCTTAAATGGCACCCAAACAGAAATGAAATGTGAAGTGAGGGAGCCAACAGAAGACCAACAGAGTGAGGGCCTCAAACTCCAACCAGTTGCTTAATGAGGCGCTAATTCTTATTGTTAATTAAACTCCTTCTTTAATTCTGTGGCTTGTTGCTGCTCTCGCTGTGCAATAGCAGACATGTACGGAACTGTGGATTTTCACTTTTCTAGCAGTGATGAAATGTTTTGAGGACCTGAGCAGATCAGCATTCCTGAGACCTTCGTCTCTCTGTATTTTCAGATATTGTATGATAGACACCAGTTGTTTTGACGCATTTTGTATCTCATTATTGTTTGTCTGCTAATTAAGGAACAAGAAACAATTAGGGGGTCCGAGTCTTCAAGAGCAGGTCAATTAAAATTAGTTCAAAAGAAGTTAATTAGCATCTAAAACAGGTCCCTCATTAAGAAAAGGATTAGAATGAAAACCTGCAGCCATGGTGGTCCTCCAGGACCGGAGTTGGTGACCCCTGAACTGAAATATAAGAATTGGTTTAGGAAAAATCCTGAGATGGTCAAATAAAGAAAGGTTAGTGTAATATACAAAATGTACTGAAGAATGACTAAGAAATCAGCAGATAAACGAGAATGGACAGTTGTTAAATTTGAAGGGTGGTGGCTCATCTTAAAAGCTTTAAGAAGAACCAGAATATAATAGATTTTATTTTATATAAATCATTTGGGTGTAAACCAATGAAACAACCAGAGTAAAATGTTTGCATTGATTGACACTGTATGTAAATTCCACAGTTTATAAAATGAACCTCTATTCTTTGTTTCTCTGACCATGCTGTAATGGACTGCTTCTGAAGAATGTTCCCTCCAAGGTATTCTGCTAAGGGGTAATTAAAAGATACCATGAACAGCTTTTCTCCTGCCTGATTACTGAATTGTCCTGTTAAAGGATGTCTCTTTCTTTAATAAGACGTTCAATTTCTACCACACTCTTTAGTGCTGGGCACTCCAAGATCATAACACACCCAAAGTCTGTCTGGCCTTCTACATTCACAACAGAACAAAACGTTTTTGTGGTTCTGCTACTGGACCTTATCTGACAGGAACACCCAAAGTCAGTGCTGAATGACTCCAAAATGACTTACGTCAAGAGTTTTCATTCCAGCTGTAGTTACTGCTGTTTAACATATTTAACATTCTTAATTATCATTTAACTTGCTTCACTGTTTTTATTTTTCATTAACCCACCAACAAACAATGAGATGGAGGGCCATCAATTTTCACTCCAGCCAATCTCCTATTTAGCTGTCATTGCACCCTGCTATGTCAATCTATGGCTTGTTAGTGTTCTCATTCTGTCACAAAGGTCATTTTCTTTTTCCTGAGATGACCATCCCAATGCTATGTAGACTACGGCAGATCGATATTTCTTAGACCTTTACGTTTTTTTCCCCCAGATATTTTCCTATGATAGATACTGTTTGAAATACACAGGTTTCAAACGATATCTAAGATAGAACGGTCATCTTTTGGTTTGCTTGACATCTCATTATTGCTTGGCTGCTGGTTAAAAAAAAAGAAACAATTATAATACAAGTCAAATACAATCAAGGCAACATGGTATGTTCTATTGGCACTATCCATTATCCATCGCGCTATATCCTAACTACAGGGTCATGGAGGTCTGCTGGAGACAATATCAGCTAACACCGGGTGCAAGACAGGAACAAACCCCAGGCAGGGTGCCAGCCCAACCCAGGGCACCCACACACACCCATCACACACTAGGAGCAATTTAGGATCACCAATGCACCTAACCTGCATGTCTTTGGACTGTGGGAGGAAACCCACGCAGACACGAGGAGAACATGCAAGGAGGACCTGGGAAGCGAACCCGGGTCTCCTAACTGCGAGGCAGCAGCACTACCACTGCGCCACCATACCACCCCTATTTGTACTAGTAACTGGTAAATAATGGAGAAAGTGGCTGAACCTACAGCCACTGCACCCCTCCAGGAACTGAGTTTGACAGCCTCGACTTAAATGTAATTAATTTGATTGAAGACATTTATATGTACTCTTGGTGTGATTTGCATGTTGCACAAGCTGTTATGTGTATTACAAGTTGTTTGCTATTTTACTGAAGGTCAGGTTGAGTAAGAATTTTCGTATCTTAGGTCCCATCAACATGACTACATTTTCATTCAAAAATGCAGACGTCTGTCTCTGTTTTCACCTTTCATCCACACTACACCTGCATTTTCAACTCACAAAAACTTCTGAAACGTTCTCCAGAGCTGGATACTTTTAAAAATGCCGACACAACATTTCAGGATTAAGAGCTGTTATGACATCAGAAAGGAGTATCAGATGTTAGAACCTGCATGTGAGCGTTGAGCCTGAACGAGGGTGCTAAGTTAGCATCGTCAGCACGGGTAAATTGTGATGGGCCTCCTTTACTGTTGTTTTCATCAACTGCTTCAAGTTCATCTAACTCTTTTGCTATTATAGCTTTCACCTGCATGCATCACACTGTTTTTTGTGTTAATTACGCAGTCACTTTCTTCATCGGGTAATCCGTCTCTCTCCTCCTCTTCACAAGCAGCTGCAAGAATTACTACAAGCACCAGAGAGTATGGACACATAACTTCAGTTCTCAAGACCTTACACTGGCTTCCAGGTAAGCTCAGGGCTGATTTCAAAATCCTGCCTTTAACATGTAAAGCCTTAAATGGTGTGGAAGGAAAGCCCCAGGACACAGACAGACAGACACCAAACGTCCAAAAACACACACGTTTAATTCTCCAGGAACACACCTGCACCCACAATACAGTGCTCAAGCCCCAGTAGTCTGTTTTCTTCTTCTCTTTCTCTTCTCTTGCCTCTACTGCCCTCCTAACAAGCTCCGTCTCCTTCCTCCCAACTCCAGCTTGTCTACTGCAGGGAGGTGGACTCTCTTATAACAACCCGGATGTGTTCCAGGTGCTCTGTAACGACCTTCGGGCGGCACTTCCTGGTGTGGCAGAAGTGCTGCCATCCAGGGCTCCACAATCCTCTCGGCACCCCCTTGTGGTGGCCACATAGGATTAAGCTTCTATGCTCGAGTCCCGTGGCCCCCAAACAAACCAGGGTGGCTGCCCTGTTGTGGCCCAGGGGAGATATGGTCTCTCTCCCAGTCCTTCCAGGCATCCCAGCTGGGCATAACCCCCAGCCCTCTGCCACAATGGCTAAGGTCTTGCTTACTTATCTGAACTTATCGTTATTTACAAATTAAAAATTGAGATCTGAAGATGCCAGCCTACTTAGGACTCCAAGGATTAATAAAATAACAGCAGGGGGGCAAACTTTTATTTATAGGGTCTCAAAGCTGTGAAATGATCTGCCTGCTTATACCCAGGGTGAGCCAAAATGAAGTACCACATTTCTCAAGGTCATTGTGTGAGGTAGAGGCAGCCAAGTGGGTTGTGGTGAGGGGTCCTTTGATAGGCGATCCCTTGTAGTTTTCATTCGGCAAAATGCCATGGTCCGGTGCGCATCGTGCTTTCACTGTTGAAGCGTTCTTCAAAAACAACAAATCCATCATCACTACACAACGCGCCTTCCAAACGCACTTCAGCTATTCTCCTAATAGTGACGTCCCAAATCGAAAAACAATTCTTCAGTGGGTGGCTAAATTTAGACAGACAGGTGCAACATTGAGCAGAAAATTTCCAGGCCGTCCTAGGCAACAGCTCATACGGCACGGAGATCCATGCAAGTTTTGTGGGAGATGTTTCTGGGGAAGATGGTCTCCCTTCACGTTGGCCTGATTTCGCTCTGTGCAATTACTTCTTGTGGGGCTATCTCAAGTTGAAGTTATCCACTTCTCTAGAGTGGATGCAGAATGGCTACCCTAGTCTTCCAAGATGACAGCTGGTGCAAAGAACATTCCAAGGCATTCATGCATCTCAGCTGGCTTGCAAAATTGGAGCAATGTGTTAAATGGTGGCAGAGACGTTCGACCAATTTAGATGAATTGCATGATTTGCTGCAGGAAGAGGGGATGAAAAGTGATATTGCCTGTAACCAGACACTGGTGGCATCCATGCCGGACGGAATTGTAGCTGTTCTCTGGTCTCATGGAGGAGTTACATGCCAGGGGTGACTCATTTTTTTGTCCAGTGACCTTACCACCAATAGAAGTCTTTGGAGTAATAAAATGACGGCATACAGTATAAAGAGGCCACTCTAATAGTGAAATAGGGCATGTATATCAAGAAAATGCTTTCTGATTTAAACTGCTAAATAGAAAGTGGCACACTACCCGGGCTTACCCTTACAAAAAGCCTTTAATCAGCTCTGTGGGTGACATCATTTTTTAACATTGTGAAATGGCAAGATGTGCTGCTAACCCTTCATGAATGTACTGAAAGCCACCCACATGATTGAAAGAGAATAGGAGAAGGAAATAAATGAATAGATGTAAAGGCTCTTGAAGGGAAGGCAGTGCCCAGTATGCTGCTGGCATGACTTTAGGCAGTGCTTCTTGCTACAGCAACTTAGAAAACAATCGATTCGTCTGATTTTTTATTTTGAAAATGTCTGAAATCTTATTATTATCAGCTTTTTCTCTTTTCCTGGAATTCCCTGCAATGCCACTAACCTTAGATAAAATGTTTCTTAACAGTGCATTTTCCTCATTAATACATAAACAGTTGACTCTTAGCTGTTCTGAAGAGCATGGATGTCAAATGAATGAAACATGCTGTTTTAACACTTGCTTGCAGTGCAGTGAAGTGTAGGCCAGACTGAAGATCTTTGTTGCATGACTTCTCTGCTGACATGAGTCGGCTCGTCCCCAACACGTGTGCTAACCTCTAGCGCATCAGCGCATTCACTAAAGGCAACACTTAACCTTCAGGTAATATGGTGTCAGAATTTCAAGTGGCTGCTCTTAATGCTGTGCATTCCGCATCATTAGCTTACATTGACGGAGAAAGAAGAGAGGAAAGCAAAAAGATTAAAGCGCTCAACGGCAAAAATTAAAACATAAAATACTAACACCCCCCCACCTCCGCACAAGGACAGGCCGTTGTGCCCACCTTTACCCCAGCCAAGTTATCTTCTGCTATTCAGCAGTCAGCACAAATGATGCCTGCATTCTGCTCCAAATATCGGAGCAGTGAAGCTAACAAAACCATATAAATAGACAGCTGATTAATAAAAGGCCACGTACAATGCTTCTAGCGGCAGATCTAATGGCAGATCCCACGTGCGAGTTACAACTGAATGCTATTTCTCTTCAGATTTGCTGCTGATTTCATTTGTGATCTATCTAACATTTAGCCTCAGCATGGTTCACTCGTGTCTGCCATTGTGTATCATGTGCCACAGTCCTTGAACCACCTGAAGTGGGTCAAGTTTACACAGGAATCTCAAGAGCTTAATTGAAAACAGCAAGTATCTCATTAATCAAACTGATAAATCTTTAATTTATTAGTCAAGCATACAGGATTAAACAAACACCGAAAACACACATGAAGGGCGGAGTGGTGGCTCTGAGGCTAAGGATCTGTGCTGCGCTGGTATCCCGAAGGTTGCCGATTCAAATCTCCATCACTGCCAAAAGAGATCCTATTCTGCTGGGCCCTTGAGCAAGGCCCTTAACCTACAATTGCTCCGGGGCGCTGCACAATGGCTGACCCTGCGCTCTGACCCCAAGGGGTATGTAAAAACTAACAAATTCCTAATACGAGAAATTGTATAAGGCGAAATAAAGAAGAAGAAAAAAATCAAATAAAAAATTTAGCAACAAAGCTGAAATAAACATGAGTTAAGAAAATTAGAATGAGAACCTGAAATTCCTGAATGTAGTGAGATGTTGGTTTTGAAATATTTGTGAGAAGAGAATAGATAATTAGGAGATGCAAATATGTGGCAAAAGGTCGTGAGGGACAGAAAGGGGTTCAATCCAGAATAATCAGAGAGACCACGGGCATACTGCAGAACCAAAACGGGAGGTCAAAAACCAAAATGATGCCTAGAACTACCTTTCATGCTTTTTGTTTTCCCTCACGTTCTTACTTTGGTTACTGTTTTCAGTTTTGTCCTGGCCTATTTAATGCTCTTAGGGGCTGTGGTGACTATGGCTGCAGTCACCTGAGAGAAACATAAAAGACTGTATGTGGTATTGATTAATTATGCTTTCCCATTCTCTGTTGCACTAGTCGAATAATTGTTTCAGGATTGTTTTTTGTGCCCTCTTCTTGGATGTTTGTAAGTTTTTGGTTTTTGTCTCTTTGTTTTTGAAATTGTAGTTTGTTCTTGTTTCTTTGAGAATTTATTTATTTAAGTTTTCAAGATAATGACGCTTGGCTCTCATTTACAGGTTTAAGTTTGGGATTGGTGTTTAGGCCTTGCTTATTAATTCTGGTTTTAGCTTGTATAGCTTTATTTAGACTTTGCCTTCTCCTTTTAGAACTTTGTATTTTAGTTGAGTCAAATTCCAACTCAATCTCTTAATGTATCAATTTTCTGACACTTATATCGGTTCGGGATGTGTAGGCCGCAATCTAAACAAAGATGCCCAGATGTTCCTCTTCCCCACCATATCCTGCAACTCCTCTGGAGAGATACCGAGGCAGTCCCAGGCCAGCCAAAAAATAAAATCTTTCCTGAGTGTTTTGGGTCTGCCCTAAAAGAATGCTCGAGAGACCACCATAGGTAGGCATCCAGTAGACATACTGATTAGATGCCTGAACCACCTAAACTGGCTGCTTTTGATGCAGAGGGGCGGTGGCTGTACTTCAGTGATTCTTAACCTTTTTTGAGTCATGGACCTTTTTAAGAACCTGATGAAAGCTATGGAAACCCTTCACATAAACACAACATTGCATGTAATGATTATAATGAACTTTATTTATCAAGATTTGATTATCTCATACATATATGACATATACAAAGTGCTATTAAACTTTAAAGTAAACAATCTTAAAAAACACTTCTTTCTATGCAAAAAGTACTGGCCACTCATTATAATTATGAAATACAATCCTCTTGTGGAAATTAAAGCAGATCTACTACTATGTTTTCTACTACCATTACTACTACTACTACTACTACATCTACTCTAAATCAACAGTACCAGGCTGTACAGTGAATATAAATGTTAATTTTTATTTGACCCTCACTGACCCCCTGAAACCCATCCATGGACCCCCTAGGGTTCCACGGACCTCAGGTTAAAAATCCCTGCTCTACTTTGAGCTCCTCCCAAATGTCTGCACTCCTCACCTTATCTCTAACGCTAAGCCTAGACACCCTGAGAAGAAAACTCATTTCTGCCGCTTGATCAGTCATTACCTACAGCTCATGATCATAGGTAAGGGTCGGAATGTAGATCGACATTTAAGTCAAGAGCTTTGCCTTTTGGTTGAACTTTCTCTTCACCTTCAACTGATTCGCCTGGACACAATTAATCTCTCACGCCCTTCTTCTCTCACTAGTGAACAAGATCCTTAAACTCCTCACGTGTGGCACCGGTCTATCCCCAACCTGCAGTAGGCACTATTTTTACTATTTTTGAACATTACTTCATTGTTATGTTTTGTTCTTTTCATTTTTGTTTAATCCATCCATCCATTATCCAACCCGCTATATCCTAACTACAGGGTCACAGGGGTCTGCTGGAGCCAATCCCAGCCAACACAGGACGCAAGGCAGGAAACAAACTCCAGGCAAGGCACCAGTCCACCGCAGTTTTGTTTAATCTTAACAATCATGACACCTTTTTGTGCTGGTATTTGTCTCATGGGCACCATCATCTTCTGGCTGTGTGGCAGCAGACATATTGTTTATAGAACTGGCATCATTGCCATCATGTGAGCTGGTTGTCATCAACACGTGTGATGTTATCATGTTAGTGTATATAAGAGTGGCATGTTTGCTATTCAAGCTTTGGGATAAATCACTCTGTACTTTCTGCATTTGTTTTCTAAAAGCAATCTTTTTGTTGGGGGCTAACTTTTGTTAGGCCTTGGCCTTCATATTTTGACCAATGAAAGTAGTGCACAAACAAGAAACACATTCACTTGGGATTGAGCTTTTGACTTAAATATCTGCTTATTCTCTGGTCAATAGTCCTGTCTTCCATTCAAAAGCCCAACCATGTGTAAATATTTTTCCTTATTTGTGCACTACTTTTCTGGAAGCTTTCATATAAGAATATGGTGCTGTTCCTGGGTCTGAATCAGAGATGGGCAACTTCCTTAGGTGGCTGTGGACTGCCCTGTGGGTTAGGGGGCAGGGGTGGAAATACCTAGAGATCAGCGTGTGGTGGGTGCGCATACACAGCACTTAGAGAGCACTTTGTATGTGCCTCCCGGTCTGCTAAAGCCCATTGGACTGAAAACATGGCCACTGGCAAGCCTTGGATGTGGACCTTAGCTTTGCGTCGGCTTATGGAACCAGGGGCAGTTTGGCATACAGTTTGTCGCTGACCCCAGGTGAATGAAGTGAGGCTGCCAGGGGGTAGGTAGAGCGAACAAAGCGACAAAGCATCTGGGAGTGCAAGAGCCACAGAAGACCTGTTCTGCATGGTGGAAAAACCAGAGATCCTCTTTAGGGCCACTCATCATCATAAATTGGCTAATTCCATTCTTCTGTCTGTCACATCTTTTCAGGGCATTACAATAGTATAGCAAAAATGTATCCATACTGCATGCTGTGAACAGATGAGTAGTTGACTTGATATGTGGATTATGTTACACAATTGAAATTTGATTTTTTAATAGATGTTTTTTATATTATTTTCTGTTGTCCACCATAGACGCCTATTCTACCAGAAGCTTTTCTTTTGTTGTTCTCCATTAACAAACATGACATTAAAAATATTTCTTGGCCATTACTACAAACCACATGTGAAAGGTAACATATTCAAAAAATATAATTTTTGGGTGAAGTATTCCTTGAACCTCCTTGGCTCAGAATTTTGTGTAAAAACAGTTAAGAAGCTGTTACAATCCAATGTAAAGTGTTAAGCCTAAATCTCTTACAAGACAGTATTCTGCTAACATCTAGTGGATAAAATAACATGATGATGCAAAAAAAAAAAAAATCATGAATATTTCTGTGTTTTGCCAGTCTAGTATTTATAAGTCGGACGGGGCCTTCAAACAAAACACACAATGGAGCGTAAATGAGAAAAAGTAAAGCCAGTTTTAGAGTAAACTGAAAGTGAACTAGTTGAATCAAACGATATTGTGAATTACAAATCAGACATGGACACGAATAGTGAATCTGAGGCAGATGGCACTGTACGACCGAACCGCCATGATATGTCCAGTTAAATCGGTCTCAAAAAAAATTAATTGAGGTGCAAGCAGTTTTGTGGCAATAAAGGCAAAACAACTGTGATTAGGGAGAAGAACAAGAAAGACGTTAACTCCCTAAACATTGGTTACAACACAGTGGCTGTGAATGTTTGTGGAAGGGGAAACATGGAAGTCACTAAGCCATGTGCTGTGGTGGCCTACAATACGTAACAAAATGGGCCCGTCGATGACGTGGATCACTGGCGTTCTACCCTCCCATGTGCAAGCAACAGAAAAAATATTATAAAAAAAAAATCTGCTCCTCAAATTGCATCGTCGGGCTGTGTGTTGGTGACTGTTTCAAAACATATCAAACAAAGAACATGTACTAAATCTCTATCGGTACAGCAGCAGACACCTGGCCAACCTTTCCTGTTGTATTTATGCTGTTGTTTTGGTATTTACATGTTTCTGCTATGTGTAATAAAATAAAACAAAATTCAGCATTTTTGGTTAGTTTTTCTGGGAGTAAACATAACGCTAAGGAGCTTAAACAACAACAACAACATTTATTTCTATAGCACATTTTCATACAAATAATGTAGCTCAAAGTGCTTTACATGATGAAGAAAAAGAGAAATAAAAGACAAAGTAAGAATTTGAATAAGACAACACTTATTAACACAGAATAAGAGTAAGGTCCGATGGCCAGGGAGGACAGAAAAAAAATAAAATCTGCAGGGGCTGGAGAGAAAAAAAAAAAAAATCTGCAGGGGCTCCAGGCCACGAGACCGCCCAGTCACCTCTGGGCATTCTACCTAACCTAAATAAATGAATGAATTAAAATCTCCAGGCAGTCTAGCCTCCAAAATGTTTACTGGCTAGAGAAAATCTGGAGCAACCAGAGAAAGAAAATTTATGTGAACACGAACAGAATGAGGAGAAACTCCAAAAATCCTGCCTTGGTTTCTGGTTTAGTGGTACAGCACAATGACAAATAAATAAAAAATAATTATAACAACTATTTACATTCCTTGGCTGGCCTGACCACTGACGGCCATAGTTTAAGTTCCTGTTCAAATTTTTGATAAAGCATACACAGAATAATTAATAATAATAATTCTTTACATTTATATAGGGCTTTCACACTAATCAAAGTGCTTGTAAAAACAATCCCAACAACAGACAGTAAGTACAACACCATATACTAAATACAATATAGACAAAATACATAAGACACACTAAATGCAATTATTACTATGAGTGGCTTTTGATGAGAAGAAAACTGTTCCCTGCATCTGCTGGTGCAAGTGTTTATGGTCCTGTGCCATTTGGTAGAAAGAAAGAAGGAGGGAGAAAATGACCTCCCTAGAACACAATATAGAAATTTAAATATGATGCTTAACACAATAGTCATATAACAGATACACCTACCACAATGAGAGCCACCACAGACAGGGTGTAGTAAACTGAATCTCGCATCAAGGTCCAGCATGACAGTGGTACAGCCTGTAACACAACAACAAAAAAAAGTTCACTTCTTACTATCATGTTTCCCTGATATGTCACAAGTATGGAATAACAGAAAATATTGGCAATCCTTTTTCCATTTTGTTACATAACCATGGCTCTAAAGATCGTCAACATCTGATGACTGTGTTCTATTTAAAAAAAAAGGTGGGGACATGGGAACACACAGAAAATTTCACTTGTGGAAATCAATTTTGTAATCTTGTCCTGTAACACTTTTTTCCCAAACAGTCCCCAGACTGATGTTACTCAGTTTTGTTGACCTCTTTTATAAGTCATTCAGATAAAAGCTTCGGCTAAGTAAATCTCTCTATTATAAAAGAAAATCTTGAAACGAGACAAGACTATTGCCACGAGATTTCACCTCTCCTTCGTGTGAATGCTTTTGGCAGACACAGTTCCTGCGCTCTCAGCTCTTATAAATTTGAACGTTTTCCTCACTTTAAGTTCCCAATTAAAGAAGACTTATTATGTCCAAATCTTATTGAAGAATTTCTTCACCAAGGGTTATCAACAGAAGAAATGAGCACACGGGTAATCCTAGCACCAAGAAAAGATGAAGTCAAATGAATTTAAGCGAATATTGTAAATCGGTTACAAGGCAAATTGGTTAAATGCGTATCAATAGACTATGCTGAAACAGTTGGTGGTGATGTTGTGGAAGCTGAAAACATCAACTTACAATATCCTGAAGACTATCTACAACCGTTAACACCGTCCTGTCTTCCACCAGCCAAATTACTGTTGAAAGAAGGATGTATTGTAGTGTTATTGCATAATTTATGTATGAGTTATGGGCTCTTCAATAGGACAAGATTAGTTGTATTCAGAATTGGTTGAACAATTCTGACATGTAAAATTTTAACAAGCGACAAGAAAGGTAAAGTAGTACATCTTCAGGGGATAACATTAGAAACCAAAGGAGATCTTGATATATCATTCATATTAAAACGTTTACCATTAGAATAGCTTTTGCAAAGACAATTAACAAATCACAAGGACAAACATTTGACAAAGTCGGTTTACTTATTAGAGAGAAAGAAACGATATTCACTCATGGGCAGTTATACGTTGCGTTGTCACGATGTAAGTCCAAACACAGAATCAAAATTCAATGCGATATTGACGAAAAGTTCATGCAAAAAATTGTTTTTACTGAAGTTTTACAGTAAAAGTATAAGTTTGAAAAGTATTTGCGTGCTAATTTCAAAGCCAAACAGAATGAAAATGTATAACGCAACATGAAACATAATTTTCTTTGAATTTATACGTTTTACTATGGTTAATTACTCGCTGTAATGTAAAATAGTTAGTTCTATTATGCATATATATAACAATCTATTTCCCCATACATGAGCGGCAGAGCCGTCAAGTGGCAAGTGCATAGCGCCAGCCTGGGGGTGGGGAAGCGAAGCGAGCAGGAGGCAGAACCCCCTAGTTAATATAAATGTAAGTGTAAATATGTAAGCGTGAGGCGCAAGACTGCTACATAAACTTTATATGTATTCGACTTGTCTTGATGCTTAGTTCTGCAAGATGTCAAGCTTTTTGGTGTTTACCACAAATTTTGGCCCTGTAGCCTTGAAAGAAACCCTCATTTTTAGGCCAATTTAGGACCATATTTAGTGCCGTGAATTGCCCCTTTATGATAAAGAGTAAAGCAATAGGGTTCTTCAGTGACAGGACTTGAAGTTGTGAATGCCACATCAACAGACCCATGAGGTTCACCCCTAATGGGACATGAGGGGTCAAAGTTACTCTTCTTCATAAAACTTTGAAAGAATGGGACTCAGTAATACGGTATAGGCATGTTTAGTGCTGTTTTATGCTATTTCGAGGTTGCTGATCATGAATATTATAATATTTTTGATATTTGAATCTTTATTGGTGGTCCTAACCCTCTAAGTACATTTTAGTCTATTTCAAGGTCAGTGATTATGAATATCATGTCATTTTTGATCTTTTACTAGGTATCAAGTCCCCTACAGACCTCAGTCAGAGGGTGAAAAAGGACAATGACAACTGAGAATATTGAAACATTTAAACTGAAGCCTCAATTTAATATTTCCTGTAACTATTCTTGTTTATCATGTCCTTCGACCTCATGATGTAAAGCATTACATGTCCTATGAACACTCTGAATTAGGACAGCTAATTCAGCCTATTTAAAAGTTCACATTTAGACCAAATATTTCATCTTTTTAGTTACATAAAATATGAATTTTTAAGTAGATTTGATTTTAAAGCATACTAAAGTATGACACCGTAAAAACCTCAGTGGTTCTGTATTAGCAAATACAGAATGTTGTTAAATTCACACCGTATACTCAAAGTCAAAGTCAAGTCAAAGTGAACTTTATTGTCATCTCAACCATATACAAGTATACAGATAAACGAAATTGCGAAGCTCAGGGTCCACAGTGTCACAACATCATGTGCAAATAGTAAATTAAAAATAGAATAAAAATGTAAAAATTTAAAATTAAAACACAAACAAGACAAGACATTGTGCAAAGATAGGACAAACAAGTAGCAGCAATATTGATGTGTAAGATATGTAATATAATAAATAAATAAATAATAAATAATAGATATAGATAATACAGAAATGATCAGTGTATGATAATAGACGTGTGTAAACAATGACAGGTCAGAATGTTTCATAGCATAAGGATATCAAGAGTGTCAAAATCCTTAAAGGTCAGTATGAGATTTTCAGTTCTTTTCTACATGCACACTCATCTTAGCAGGACAGTGGTTTTCATGTATAAATGTTCTGTTTTTAGTGGTGGTTGAGGCCGTGTGGAAGATCCCAGGGGGCAGCCTGGTGTTAAGGAGTCTAACAGCTTGGGGGTAAAAACTCTCTTGTAGCCTGGCAGATTTGGCTTTGATGCTGCAGTATCTTCTCTTGGATGGCAGAAGTGTGAAAAGTCCATGTGAGGGGTGTAAGGGGTCCTGCACAATGCTGCAGGCCTTGCGGACACTGCGTTTGTAAAATATGTCCTGTAGTGAAGGGAGAGGCACCCAAATAATGTTCTCTGCTGTCTTCACTATCCTTTGCAGGCGCTTGCGGTCGGATATGTTGCAGTTGCCATACCAGACAGTGATGCAGCTGGTCAGGACACTCTCTATGGTGCCTCTGTAGAACATGGTGAGGATGGAAGGGGGAAGACGTGCTCGCTTCAGCCGCCTCAGGAAGTGTAGTCTCTGCTGGGATTTCTTGATTAGTGATGAGGTGTTATGTGTCCAATTAAGTTCCTCAGTTAAGTGCACACCGAGGAACTTGGTACTCCTAACAATCTCCGCGACTAAACCGTTAATGCTGAGTGGGATGTGGGCAGGACGTGATTTTCTGAAGTCCACTGTACTCATGTTGAAAATATAGAGTAGTCACATTTTGGTCACATCAGATATATCTTTATAATTTTATTATTTTTTATAACCATTTTACAATGAAAGAAAAACAGAACAAGCACAAATTAAATAAATTAAATTAATCATTAATTAAATTAATTAATGAAATAAATGCTACTTCCTACATATTTATGTTCATTATCAAAACAAAGCAAATTGTTTATATTTATTCATTTTTATCATTTTTCCAAAAGTCCATACAAAATGTGATATTTGTGTAACACTGATGAAAAAGCAGAGAAGGTCTGCATGTAATTTAAGGATAAAACGGCCATGCAAGCTTTGTTAAAACTGATTGATGTAACAGAGCACTTAATCTGGAGCTTTTAAAAATCCTGACAGGATGTTAATACGTTTATAAGAGTCAGCAGTAATCAGGCAGAGCTTGTGACTTCATGACATCATTAGATCCTTGCTTGTTCAGAACAGAAATAGTCACTTTGTAATTAAAAGTGTCGAGAATGATCTCCTCAAGAAAGTCAGCATGTGTGATCGTCATTAGAAACAGAATTCTTAAGCAGCATGGTGATCACGTGGATAAACACCATCCATCCATTTTCTGAAGCCACTTAGTCCATTAAAGAAATATGGAGGCGTAGAGGGCTATTCCTAGCAGCATCAGTTACAAGCATGAGATGCTTACTTATCAAAGGGAACACCTTGCCATTCACGACTACTCACATATGCTGGGGTAAAACAGAGTCACCAATCATCTTGACATTTGGGTCACTGAGGTGTGACAGAAGACCAGGATAGCTGCAGAAAATCCATGTGGTTAATAAACTCCCCAATGCCATTGAATGGGTTGAGCACTTAGGCCAGATCTTTGGAGCTTCTAGACTGCCATGGTGGCCACTGTGCTTCCTAATGATTAATACATTATGCCTTAACTAAATCAATTATGAAGACATGGATGCCAGCGGTAAGTGCACCACAAAGGAGTGAAAAATAAAGTACTATAGCAGACAGAAACAGCCACACTGGCAGTAGAAGGCATCCAGCACATGTCATTATGGCAGTACAGTGGCCATCGGAGGGTGGTATGCCCAGTCTGTGTGTGCTGTTTGCCCTGCCAAGTGATTTGGTGGCACACTTTAGGTGTGTATGACAGTTTAGTAGTGGCAGTGTCCTCTATGATGAAGTGGGCCACCATGTAGGATTGATTTATGCTTTGTGCCTAATGCTAACTGAATGGGCACTGGTTGGACATGAACCTTAAAAAACGTAGCTTCATAAAAAATCAAAGAATTAATGATGCCTCACTGTAATTGTGACTGCTCCTTTTATCTTTAGTGAAGGCAGACGTTTCTCTGGAGTGCATTTGAGAGGGACAGTTTGTCAACTGGCCACAAGATAATATTTATTGAGCTCAGGTAAAAATTAAACATTTTCTTTCTTTCTTTCTTTCTTTCTTTCTATCATATAGTGCCTTTCATATCTATCTATCTATCTATCTATCTATCTATCTATCTATCTATCTATCTATCTATCTCTCTCCCCAGCACCACGTATCATTTTGAAATCACAGTGTCAGTTACACACCTTCAGCTTTAATAGCATTTCGTAGCTTTTCTCTTTTGTTATAATTAAACTTCTACACATTGTTATAGCCGATAAAAATATGAGTGTGGTGTTGGATTTGTGACAAAAAATGTAAGTTATTAAACGTTTATGAAACAGCAAAAGTGCTTCATGTATTGCTTAAATTTATGAGAAGGAAGAACAACAGTGAACGACATAAAGCGTGATGCCAACCACATTGAAAAACGTGTTGAAAATGGAAACGCCCGATGGTATTGTTATTCTGTATTAATGTTATGTTACTGTTCTTCTGCATTGAAATTTTCTGTTTAAATTCTGTTATATTATGTTTTGTAAATATATTGTGATGTGTCGCCAGCTTGTGATGCTCTGTGCGGGAGCAGAAAGGGTGGGATGAATGCTGTAAGTGATGGGACTGGGTGAAGGGCTTCTATTCTGTAAGTTGCAGACACATCTGTTAGGAGATGAGTGGCAGGAGAAGTTAGGAGAAAAAGGAAGGTGCGGCGGAAGGAAATTTGGAGTAGAGAGTCAGGAGACAATAAGCAGGAGTGTTTGTGATATAGAAAAAGGCAGAATGTAAGTGGCAGGAGATAATTATCAGCAGAGAAAGGTTTCTATTATTGTTTTGGAGCTGTAACCCAGATAATGGAGTATAAGACAGGGCACCATTTGTTACGGAACAAAGACTCCAGAAAACTCCAGTACTTCTGAGTTGTGTTTTCTTATTACACTGGTCATTACAGTCTTATATAAATTAATTAATTGTGTTAATACTATATTACATTTTGTTAACAATATAGGTTTTTTTTTGTAAATAAATACAACTATTCATTAAAACTAATCTACTGTATATCATTTTTAAAGTAGCTGTTCTGTTATCCGTCTTTTCTCTTATCCATCAAGGCCTCAGTCCCGACTCCTGATGGATAATCGAGGTTTTACTGTCTGCATGAAACAACTTGGCTCCAAGTGGGCCAATTTTGTTGAAATTTGGCACACAAATTCTTCAAGGAATTTTGTTCAGTTTTCATTGAGATATCTTGAAAGCAGCACGCTGCACATGTTTTTGAAATTTCAAAATCTCCCACTGAAAAGCATTGCCAAATTTGCAAACTTGTCAATCTCAAAAAGAGAGAAACACTCTGTGCGAGTTCAGCTACAAGTTAGTTTACTATTTCAATTTTACCTTGAGAGATGTTACTTCAACTTGTATAATTTTTATATTTTTTTTTAAATGTACTTGTTTGATTGCAGCTCCTGATGGTAAAAACAGTGAAACACCTGCCGTCAAGAACACTGAAGCAAATACGCCGCACTGCAGGACACAGGATGGGGCGGGGCCAGACCAGATATGGGCGGGGTTTGATGGCCTCGTGTCACCATGTAAGAAATGTAGAACATTAAAGGTATATTTATTTATTCAATAAGCTAATAATGATAGTCTCCATTTATTCAATATGATAGTTATGATATTATTTGTTTATTAATCACCATACAAGCTAAGTATTGTCCTTCAGAGTACCAGAATGCGAAGGTAGGTCTCGTTGTACGCTACCATCTGACTTCTGCTTCTGCCCCATCCCACAATCATTCCTGTGGCTGTGTGGCGTGTTGTGTGAACCTCAGACACAGCAGCTTACTCTTCCTGTTCCTTGAAATTGAAGCTGATAAGTGACATGATGTTCATGTGCATAAAAGTGAAAAGTAAAAACATAAATTAAAGAACAACTTAATTCAATTAGAAATGTGTGAAAGTTGGCTCGGTGACACTTTATGCTGCAGTGACTATAGGTATTTCTGTTACCCTAAAAACAGCCTTGCGGCAGTTTTTTCTAAAGATTATAAAGATTCAGTATTTCTCAGATACTGTAATTGTGCAAATGGACACAATGATCCACTATCTACAATGTTCAGACACATCCAACAATTTCATCATAAGACTTTATGAAATCTTAGTGATTGGTAAAAAGGGATATAATGAGGATATTACAAATAAACTTCATCCATTAGGGCAGGGCCGTTTGAAGGAATTTGGGGGCCCCAAGCAAAATGGACATGGAAGCCCCCCACACGCACGCAAAGGAACCACAGCATAGCCATACATATTTCTGCTAGCCTACCTGCTGCAAAATTGCACCATTTGTACAAGACAAGTAGAGCTATTTTATGTGTGTAATTTATCACTTACCACTGTCTTGTTTTTTCTTATCCTCCTCTTCCTTTCTCTTCTTTCTTTTTTGGCTTCCTGAAGCATAATTCCGCTTCATGACTGCCGAGGAAGTTTTGTATTTTGCCGGCAGCAGAGATCGCGTGGTTGGCTGGCTGCTGTCAGCGAGGGGGGCCCCCTTGAGGGGGTCCCGATAACAGTGTCATTGCACTTTACTGCATTCACTATCAATGGGGCGCTCACACAGTTTGTCGCTGCATTTTATTCTTAACCAGTCGTTGTCTTGGGGCCCCAGGCCAGCTCGGGGCCCCAAGCAATTGCTTGGTTTGCCTGCCTTGTCGCGACGGGCCTGCATTAGGCTTAAAGTCAAGACAGAGGTAAAGAACTTAGGGGTAACTATTGACTGCGGTGGGCTGGCGCCCTGCCCGGGGTTTGTTTCCTGCCTTGCGCCCTGTGTTGGCTGGGATTGGCTCCAGTAGGCCCCCGTGACACTGTAGTTAGGATATAGCGGGTTGGATAATGGATGGACGGATGGTTCATTTATTCGACGCCCCCCTTGTACAGCTTCAGTGCGCCCCACAGTTTGAGAACCGCTGACTTAACAATGCAATTGTGTGGTGCATATGAGAGTATGAAAAACATAACTGAACTTTAAAATGCTAAACTTGTCCTTTCACCCTAATTTAACACACATGTAGATAAAAGTGTCATTTGTTGAAGTGGCTGGTGAATGTACAGTAAGTGTGGTTATGGTGGTTTATAAATTAAAGACCTACTGATGACTGGCAATCCCAGACAATGTAATTAGGATGAGCAAGTTAAAAAAGGTGATTGAATGTCTGCCTCACTTAGGAGACCTGGATTCGAGTCCTGGTCCTCCCTCGGTGGTGTTTGCATGTTCTCCTTATGTCTGTGTGGGTTTCCTCCCACTGCCCGATGACAGGCAGATTAGCGGAACTGGCAACGCTCAATTGGCCCTAGTGTGTGTGTTTGGTGTGTGTGTGTGTGTTCACCCATGTTTGTTTGTATGGTAGCTGGGACAGGCTCCAGTGCCCCCCATACTTTCCCCATGCCACCTTGATCTGAATGAAATGGATTTGAAGATGACATGACTTAGAAAAGCGCAATGGGGCTCCTAAAGGCTGTTTAATGTGGTGCGGTTTCTTGTTTTCTGTGATCTGAAGAACAGCTCTCCCTAAGAGAAAACACAGAAGAGGACAGTTGATGAAGAAGAGATAAAGGAACGAGAGTTAGGTTGGTGAACTGGAGAAATGGCACGGAAGATCTGAGCACAGCAAGCGGTAGTTTTCATTATTTCGTGACCATCTTCAATATGTGAGAGCTGCACCTCATTTCTGTCTCATGTGTGTATGCATGTGCATGTCCCAATACACATATTCCAAAAAGTCAAAATGGAAATTTGCAGCTTATAGTATGCAGCAACTGGCCTACTTTACACAGGTGAACGGTACCACCCAGGGGAAGCCTGTCACTTATGATATATAAGTTCATTATAAAGCCCTGGTACACTTTTCAATTTTAATAACAAGATGTGAAATCATTTCTGAGGGACGCAGGTAGCGGGGTAGTGCAGACGTGGATTCTTAATGTGTGCTAAGACGTTCGCATACCTGATTCTTTTGTTTATCGGGAAGATTTAAATATAATTACTTGGGACTCCATGAGAGGTCCTTCACATGCTAAATTGAACTTCTCACCATTCTTTACATCGAGCGTTCCCTGCTAATTACATTCGAAGCACTCCTTCTTTCTCTGGCTGGTTTAGTGGAAGTTCACATTCTTTTGTGCGAGTTACTTGCTGCATCTCCATTAAAGCTAAACGGCAAAACAACAAGCCTTTACAAACTTCAAGGTTAACTTACCAAAGGGTTAGCGATGGCAGCAAGGGAATTTATCATGTCTTTTGTTGAAACATGATGTTGCTAACTTTGCAGGTCTTTTAATTTGATATTAAAAAAGTGATGTTTTTATGTTGAATTATACATTTTCCCCTGTCCCCATTTGTATATATAACTGTAAACCTGAAAATAAACTTAATTATACAGTAACTAAAGTAACTATTTCTACATAAATCATGTTTGAAGGCATAACCAGTCATAAGATAATAAATCACATTTGTAACCTTCCACTCTTTCATGTTTAACTGGCCTCATGAAGGACAATCCCAGTTCAATTGATGACCTATTTTTAATGTAATATAAAGATCTCTGTATCAGAAGCAGGTGTTCATTGTTACAGTGTCACACACGTGTGCATGGGAGGCAGCTAAAGGGTCCAAATAGTGACTATTCCATGCCTGACCCGGGGGTGGTGAGATGCACTGACTTTTTCTCTCAATCCTCTGCAGACCATTCACAGGAAATCCCACAGGCTGACGACATCACTTCAGGTTCGAGCTCCTGTGACGATGTCACTTCCTGT
Organism: Polypterus senegalus; assembly: GCF_016835505.1. Taxonomy (NCBI): domain Eukaryota; kingdom Metazoa; phylum Chordata; class Cladistia; order Polypteriformes; family Polypteridae; genus Polypterus; species Polypterus senegalus. The sequence continues at coordinate 23,856,337 of NC_053169.1, read as the reverse complement.
TGCGTTGACGTCACTTTCCGGTGCCCATGATGATGATGTCACTTCCTGTTCCAGCACCCACGACAATGTCCCTTCCTGTCCCAATGACATCACTTCTGGTCCAGACCTTTAAAACCGCCATCTTTGCCACATGTCTCCAGGTCTGTTTTGGACTTTAATCCAGACACAACTCAACAATATTTAACCATTTATAAATACTTGGGAGTGCAGCTGGATGATAAATTGGACTGGACTGCCAACACTGATGCTCTGTGCAAGAGAGGACAGAGCCGACTATACTTCCTTAGAAGACCGGCGTCCTTCAACATCTGCAATAAGATGCTGCAGATGATCTATCAGACGGTTGTGGCGAGTGCTCTCTTCTACTCTTCTACGCGGTGGTGTGCTGGGCAGGCAGCATAAAGATGAAGGACGCCTCACACCTGGACAAACTGGTGAGGAAGGCAGGCTCTATTGTAGGCATGGAGCTGGACAGTTTAACATCCATGGCAGAGCGACGGGCGCTGAGCAGACTCCGGTCAATCATGGAGAATCCACCGAACAGGATCATCTCCAGACAGAGGAGCAGCTTCAGCGACAGACTGCTGTCACCGTCCTGCTCCACTGACAGACTGAGGAGACCCCACACTATGCGACTCTTCAATTCTACCCGGGGGGTAAACGTTAACATTATACAAAGTTATTGTCTGTTACACCTGCATTGTTATCACTCTTTAATGTAATATTGTTTTTTTTTTTATCAGCATGCTGCTGCTGGAGTAAGTGAATCTATCTATCTATCTATCTATCTATCTATCTATCTATCTATCTATCTATCTATCTATCATATAGTGCCTTATCTATCTATCTATCTATCTATCTATCTATCTATCAATCATATAGTGCCTTATCTATCTATCTATCTATCTATCTATCTATCAATCATATAGTGCCTTATCTATCTATCTATCTATCTATCTATCTATCTATCTATCTATCTATCTATCTATCTATCTATCTATCTATCATATAGTGCCTTATCTATCTATCTATCTATCTATCTATCTATCTATCTATCTATCTATCTATCTATCTATCTATCTATCTATCTATCTATCTATCTCATTTTGCAGACAGGGCATAATACACGGGTGGCTGCCCCAAACCTTTTTATATCTCCTGTCCATTCTTGTGACAACAGCCAGTGTCAGAAGCCCTAATAGCTCAAAAGGAATATCTCTATATATAAAAAAAAAATCCTGTCTGTCTGCCCACTTTTCACAAGAGAACTACTTAATGGATTTAGATTGTTTATTTTTTTCTATTATTTGCCTGAACATTCTGGTTGATTTTGCAGTATCATAGTTTGGTTGCGGTACCAATTTATTTGTGCGAATCCGAGAAACAGGCTGCAGGCCAGGGAGGTTACCTCAGGAGTAGGGAGCCAGGTGGGGCCTTCTTCATTCACTTGCCAGCCTCAGTTCGAGTCGCTCTACCTCTCGCCACGTGTTGGAGTGCACTTTGCCTCCGCTTAGCTAGCGATACCTGTTTGTTCAGCAGACGTTATTATCTAGAGATTGTTAAAGAGTAACGTTTGACGTTTTTTAGAGAGAGATCGCAGCTATGTGTGTTTTAGAGGATAGCTGCTCATTGGCAGAGATATCACGGACACATGCTCTTCTCCCCATGCAGGGGGCACCCATCAGAGCTGAACACGATGAGTTACAGTGCCAATGTTTGACGTTGGAGTGTATCTACCTTCCGCTTGGCCAGAGATATCTAGCCAACTTTTTACATTTTTGGCAAAGAGATCACAGCTACATTCTCACCCCTGATAGCAAAACCAAACATTTGTTTACCTTTGCGGTGGTTGCCAAGAAAAATGTTAATCTTGTGTTTTCATGCACAATGAAGAGAAAAAAGTTTGTGATAGAAAAGACGCCAATAGTGACTCATGCTGTGCAACAGCAAATGAAGTGAAAACGTCTAAGGAAACAATTTTTTAAAAAAACTCTAGTTACTTATGTCACGTCACCGCCTTCTCAGTTATTCAGCTGTATGCACAAAACATGCAAAATGTATTCTTTTTTTTGCTCAAAATAATATTAAATATATACTTTTGGGAATAATCAGCATATACCATCAACAGAAAATTAAAGCCTCTTGGAAATGACTTTTTGAACTGAAGACAGGACTGTTGACCAATGATTGAGGGGGAGAGGCAGGGTCTTCCATTCAAAAAGTCAGTCAGTCATTTTGCATGTTTTGTGCATACGACCGCAAAACTGCCAAGTGGATTATTTGATGTGAATAACATTAAATTTATGAAAAACATTTCTGACGACTTCATTTGCCGTTGTACAGTATTAGTCCCTGCTGGCTTCAGTTATATCATAAACTTTGTTCTCCCCATCCTGTTTGAAAACAGGTGAACACAATTTCTTTCTCAGCCACCACTACAAATCACACGGGGTAAGTGACATATAAAAAATAATTTTGGGGTGGAGTATTCCTTTAAGGGCGGCACAGTGGCACAGTGGCACAGGAGACCTGGGTTTGCTTCCTGTGTCCTCCCTGCATGGAGTTTGAATGTTCTCCCCGCGTCTGCGTGGATTTCCTCCCACAGTCCAAAGACATTGGCAATTCTAAATTGTCCCTAGTGTGTGCTTGGTGTGTGTGTGTGTGCCCTGCGGTGGGCTGGTGCCCTGCCCAGGGTTTGTTTCCTGTCTTGCGCCCTGTGTTGGCTGGGATTGGCTTCAGCAGACCCCCGTGACCCTGTAGTTAGGATATGGCGGGTTGGATAATGGATGGATGGGTATTCCTTTGAATGAGCTCTCTTTGTTATAGTGCAAATGTAATGGAGTTTGTCTCAAATCTTTGAGGTTTTCTCTGTGTTTTGTTACACGGCCTAGAATTGGCCCAAAGTGTTGGTAGGTTCGTATCAACAATATAAACTGAGATTTCTTTTTTTTTTATATTGAGAAATGGCACCCAATCCCTTTTGCAATTAAGATGCTTGCTATTTATACGACTTACTTAATCAATCAGATTTGGGGAAATTTTAAATAATGTACTTGAACAAAAAAACTGTTAGTTAATGTTGAAGATTTAGCGCCTTATATAACTGGTCGGGATGAGTCAATTTCATATGTTTGAAAGGCATTGGAGGAATTCATTCAACTTAACTTACGCTAAAGTGTACCGTTTACAATTAACGCTTCATCATATAAACCCAGTGCAGAACATTTCCTTTTAACTGTCTTGCATCATTTCATTCCCTTAGAAATCATAATTACACAATACATTTTTGAAAAGGGTTAATAACCTTTACTAGTGTGGTGGACGGCCCAGCCGGGACGCCCCTATAATGGAAGGTCCAGGGGTGAGAGCATATCCAGACCATTACCTCTCCTGGAGCACTAGAGGGCAGCCCCCCTGGCATGCAGCAGTGCCACAGGTTTGGAGCATGGAAGCTCAACACTGCTGGCAGGAGCGGACTGGGTCTCAAAACCGACCCGGGCATCCTTCAATGAGTGAGGTGACGAGGTCGACCCACTCGGCCCATTATTCACTATATTTTCTTTAAATTTGTGACGAGTACGCGGCTCACTACTTGCTATGAGCCTATGATATGAACTCTACCTAAACTGTTGCCAAACGTAATCTGTACACTGCTGTTTAGACACAACATAAAATTTGACGACATTCTCAGAAATAAAATTTAATAAAAAGTAAAAATTTAGTAACATGGCTTACACGTTATTAGAGTACATGTCAAATGTCAATGTCATGTACCCTAGTAGGCTCGTAGCTTACGCAGTTCACTGCTTTTAGCAGCCACATCATTAACAATACTGTTAGTGTCAAGTTTGACTCGGATACTTTTTTCCACCGACATCAACATGAACGCCTCAAGACGTTCTTGCGTCATTGTGTTTCTCAGGCGGCTTTTGATTTTCTTCAATGCAGAGAATGATCGTTCACACTGCACTTGTAACACAGGCAGCGTTAGCAGGAGTTTGTCGGCAAACCCAATGCTCTTGTAAGGAATCAGTCAAGAGGTTCAACCGGAGTAGCACCTTGTAGCAGCCAGGAACAATAAAATGCGTAATACATAATCTAAACTAATTATTAGTACTGAAGAATTTAAATACTAGATAGGAGAAAAAATAAATTGCTATAATGTGTAAGCTAACCCAAATGTAGCGGTATCGAAACAGAAATCGGCAAAAGGCGGTTTTGATCAAATTTTTCACTGCAACGTTGTGTACTGACAACTAAAACAACTTGATGATGTAATACGGTATATTATATAAATCGCAGTACTGGACAGATAATGTTTAGTCGTTTAGAAAATTCATTTTAATATCAAACAGTAACCAGTACATAAAATTTATTTCATGAAACGGCCGGTCCATGACCAGACCAGAGTCCGCGGCCCACTGGGCATTGCCCAAATGGCCAGTCCGCCCCCGTGGCCACTGCCAGGGGGCGCCTGGAGAACTCCTGAGCCCTTGTTTGCAGCACTCCCGCCACACCCGGAAGTAGGCCAACGAGCACCCAGAACACTTCCGGGTGGCGTATAAAAGCAGCCAGCGGCCACCACTCTGAGGCCAGGGTTGGGAGGAAGCGGACAAAGCTTGAGGTGGAAGAAAGTGAGAGAAAGTAGAGAGAAAGAGAGAAAAGAACTGCGAACTGTGAACTTTGGTGCTCTGGGGAGCAAAGAAAAGCACTTCCCCAGTCCTGAAGAAAAATGTGTTGTGTGCTGCACTTGTGTCTCTGCCTGTCTGTGTCGGGTTAGGGTGGGCTGTACGTGCCCCGGTGGTCCACACTGTTTGGTTTCATTTCAGTTCACCTTAATAGGAACAAAGACTACTATTACCTGAATTCCAACACCTTCCTTAGCGCAGTCTGTGTTATTAACACCAAGTTGTTCATTAAAAACACAGATGTGCTCACATGGAATAGCAAAATGTCCCAGCTAAAAGAACGTTTTTCCTTAAGAAACCAATCTCTTGCCCTAATTCCCAGCTTCATCAATGTCTGTGCCTTGAAATGGAAATGGAGTAGTGTGCATGCAGCCCAAGTCAAACTGCCATGAACGCTTTTCTTTAAACAAACCTGTCTGTGTTTCTGAGCAATGACTGCTATGCAGTACGTTCAGTACTAAGTTACGCTGGTTCAAAACATCTACCATGAAATGAAAGAAAATATTTAGGCCAGCAGTGATATTTAGGCCAGAATGAGTAACGAGCAAACCAAATTGTCAGAAACCTTTAGACGACCCTAAACATCTCTGCTCTATACACCTTGTGATGGGAGACTCTTGGCACTCATATAAAGTAGATGAATCAAAAAGATGGCAACCTTACAGACAGATAAAGCAACCAGGGAGGGACCAATAAGACAGAATATAAAGTACTCACAAAAAAGCAAAATAAAACTCTAGATTCACCTACACAGGGGTAGTACCTGCTCTACTCCAAAACTTTAACTGCCTATAAAGAGCTTTGAAACTACTGCTCTGTTACTGATTCGGTTTCTTAAAACTAGCAACACATATCAACCTCCTCTATGTTGGGAACCATAATAATAATAATAATAATAATGCATTTTATTTAATAGGCGCCTTTCTGAGCACTGAAGGTCACCTTAAAATGAAATTAGACAACATTAGTAAAATAAAAACAAAGAGAATGATAAATTAAAAAGCAATAATTAGCAAACAAACAAAGATAACAGGCAGTAACAGTGCAAAATTCACAATTGGTATGCCAGTTTGAAAAGATAAGTTTTGAGGACAGTTTTAAAATGTGTTATTGAATCGAACTGACGAATACGAGAGGGAAGAGAATTCCAGAGTTGAGGAGCACAATGAGAGACGCTTGAGCTCCCATAGCACTGAGTCTGATGTGCGGTACAGAAAGTCGAGCTGCAGATGAGGATCTGAATGAGCGAGAGGGGTGTCAGTCTGGAGGAGATCAGTGAGGTTGTGGAGAGCTTTAAATGTTCAGAGCGGGATTTAGTATTGTATTCTGTAGTGAACAGGGAGCCAGTGACGTTGAGAGAGAATAGGTGTAGTATGTTCAGTGGATTTAGAACAGCAGGTTATTATCCTGGCAGCAGAATTTTGAATAAGTTGTAAGCGATGGATACGTTTTTGTGGGATGCCAGATAGAATACAATACAATACAATACAATTTTATTTTTGTATAGCCCAAGAAGTGCCGCAATGAGCTTTAACAGGCCCTGCCTCTTGACAGCCCCCCCCAGCCTTGACTCTCTGAGAAGACAAGGAAAAACTCCCAAAAAAAAACCCTTGTGGGGTAAAAATGGAAGAAACCTTGGGAAAGGCAGTTCAAAAAGAGACCCCTTTCCAGATAGGTTGGGCGTGCAGTGGGCATCAAAAAGAAGGGGGTCAATACAATACAATACACAAAAAAGAACAAATCCTCAATACAGTATAAAAATAAAAATTTTAAAAGTACGGAGCAGAATTTAACAGTAGATGATATCCCATAATATGATTTGGATTTGTTTAGAGTCCTGGAGACCTCAGCCATCAAGTTGCCTCACCCACTTGGCCATTCAACAGCTGAAACAGTGCTGGGTCAGCCAATCCAATGAAAGGACCCCTCTACCACATGATTCCTGCGATCCTCCATCAGGGATGACTTTACCACAGGCAGGCAAACAACTTGGCAGGTGGGCTGTGGCACCGAGTGCCACATTTGAATACAGAGAAGAGAAACAGAATAGGTGAGGGTTAGCAACAAATTATAACAATCATGTTACTTCTGTTTTAGTGCTAATGACTAACAACAGAGATGCAGTCTGTACAGTAAATCAGTACCTTGGGTTTGCTCTCTTTCTGAATTGGTGGTCAGTTATCCAAGTCAAGTCAAATTAAATTTTTACATACAAAATTATACAGACAGTATGATATGCAGTGAAACCCCAAAACGGTGTATTTAAGAGAGAGGGAGGTTAGGAGCACACGTTGCCATACCCACTGCATGACAAACCAAGTCAGGATCCCAGATTAGGACCCAAGCGCAGCCATGTGATGGGTGACACCTCAACACCACACTAGTTCAGATGGAATGGAACCAATGTGAGGTTTTTTATGGTGGCTGGAGTGCCAGTTCTGTCACCAACACCCAGGTTTTTCCCTGGAAGGCCTACATGCAGGGCTGGATGCAGATTAACATCATACCCAGGACGGAGCAATTGCAGGTTAAGGGCCTTGCTCAAGGGCCCAATGGAGTACAGTGGCGTAGCTAGGGGGGGAAAGGGGGGACATCTGTCCATGGGCGCAGCATCCAGGGGGCGCCAAATTGATGTTACGAAATTTTAGAATGAAATGTTTTCCATTCTTAACTGCACTAAAAAGTAAATAAAAAACATTTGCATACTCAGTCCATCACTCCATCAGTATGAGAATATCTTTTTCCTATGTTTTTTGTCTCTTTCTGATTTCAAAGCACGTATTAGTTCTATATACCCAAAAGACAATAATTTATCCCCTCCACTACTCTAACATGCTTGACTCCCACCCAGAAACATTTTTGACGTTATTAAACAGGTCGCGTGACTGCCATGAGGCATTAGTGTATCATTGCCTAAGTTGTTGCAAATACATATTTTCGAACTGTCTTAATTATTTTATTTCGTTTTATCTTTATAAATTTAGCGAAAACTTGAAAATATACACATAAAAGTGCTTTAAAATTAAAATATTTAAAAATATAAAACTTTTTAAATTAAAAAATATGAATTTTTTTTTCTTAAAATACTATTATTTTAAATACATTTTTAAAAATTGTTCTTTCCCTTCCACATTGCATTTTGGCAAATAGGAGAGGGCGCGACATCTTTAGTTTCCCCAGGTGCTGAAAACCCTAGCAATGCCTCTGATGCAGTAGAGTCATTTTTGGCAAATCCAGGATCTGAACCAGTAACCTTCCGATTGTCAGTGCAGATCCCTAGCCTCAGAGCCACCACTCCTCGCCCCCGTATTTAAGAGGACAATAACAATAATCCACACCTCCCGTTGTGTCATCTGCCCTCTAGCCTCATGGGAGAAACATTACATGATTCTGCCCAGGGTGGCATGGCTCTATGATTTCTATTATTGTCCTTCCAGGAAACAAATCACCCAGATTCTAAAGGAAACGAGAAATGTTTCAAACTAGAAGTAAATGGTCTGGACCTCTACTAAGTTACACTGGAATTTTAAACGTGGCACTGTGACAGTTTCTCTGTTGTCCACACGCACAGGTTGAATGTGTTGGTTAAACATGGCATGCCTGACTTTATTGGACAGTGAAAATCAAAACATCTGCCAATCAATAAAAGTAGGGCTGGTGATTTCTGAATGACATCTACTGTAAATGAAGAAGGCAGTCGTGTGGAATAGTGATGGAGTCTGAGGCGCTGTGCATCGAAATAAGCTTCATTTGTAATGTGCGTATATATAATCAGAGTCTCAGTCTGAGTGTGGTGCTCATAGCGAGGGAAATAGGCTGGCAATGAAGTCAATGCTACGTTTCAGCAAACTGACTTCTTCAGGTTAGCACTGGCCACATTTTCAAATGGAGTTACAAGGCTGTTGTTTATATGAGCCAATAATAATTATTGATTAAGTGGGTCTGATAAGGGATTGCTATTATTATTATTATTACTATTACTATTTCTCCATTTAAAACTAAGCAAGACCAAACTTGCGACGATCACGTAGCAGAGCATTTTCAGCAATGAACTGAGGAGATGGCTGAGCTGGCCTCCCCTTTTCTTTTGCTCAGTCCTGCATTGTCTTCATCGAAACTGTCATTTCCGTTTATTCCTTTACTTTAAGGCTCAGAAATATGTTTTTTTTTTTAGAAAATTCTTGGTTTTCTCAAATTTTATTCCACCGATTTCTATTTTTACGTGGCCTCTTAATTTAACATGTTATTTTTTTAGCAGCTCCTTCTTTAATGGAAATTCCCCAAAACATTTGTTGAAAACTTTGAAGAACTTATGGAGTATATGAGTGTGTATTTTTTGTTCTTTAATACAGTTACATATAATTGAGTTATAATTTTAAAATTGTAAAACATTTCATAACATATATTTTGGAAAGTACAAGTATATATTTAAATATACAGTATATTTTATAGTTTGCAAAGGAGCATACATTTGTCGAAAACCTTTTTGAGTGTACTCTATAATGTGTGAGTATCCCATCCAGGTTGGAATTGTTGATGTCTTGGACCCTCGATTAGCTTGAGTAACTGAAAAATTGACTAATAATATAATACAAGATTTTGAATATATTCTATAAGAAATCAAAAGTAAGTATAAAAGCAAAACAAATTCTGAAAAATGAAAATCTTAAAGAGTACCTGAATTGCCGGGGACTCACAACACGAAGATCTGCACTGAGATAAACTGCTAGTGATCAGCTGGGAACCTGTGAGCTAAAAGAGCAACACACTTAGCTGACACTAAAAGGAGACTCTGCGGTGGGTTGGCACCCTGCCCTGGATTGGTTCCTGCCTTGTGCCCTGTGTTAGCTGGGATTGGCTCCAGCAGACCCCCGTGACCCGGTATTCGGATTCAGCGGGTTAGAAAATGGATGGATGGATGGCTGGATAAAAGGAGACTGCTTCTAGTCCTGCTGTTGTGGGGCCACGGCTGACCATCAGCAGTTACTTGTTTAAACTGCGAGTCCACGGCAACTCACTTGATGACAAGGATGGGACTCAAAGGCCATGTCAGAGCAAAGACAGAGAGACACCTGGTAATCTTGGAGCTTCTAATCTGGAATCTGGATGCGTAACACAAACCAGGTTGTATTTTTATCTTGCCAACATTTGTACTCCACTTGCTTATATGTCTGTATCTGTATTGCATGAATAGATGTGCAACTTTTCCTCTTGGGTCTTCTGGCACTTTATCTAGTTGCCTAGGGTTACAGAATGAAAATGAAAGGGGCAAGTACGGAAATTCAACAGCAGTCAACCTTGGCAGTGTGGTACGAGTATTGGATTTGGGGCATTCTGTTGTAATATATAAGAGTATAAAGTGGAGCAGACTTCCCATAGGTCCCTACCATGACAAAGTAGCACTGATAGATAGATAGATAGATAGATAGATAGATAGATAGATAGATAGATAGATAGATAGATAGATAGATAGATAGATAGATAGATAGATAGATAGATAGATAGATAGATAGATAGATAGATAGATAGATAGATAGATAGATAAGAAAATTTGTGTTTTCACATAAGCTCAATAAATATTATTATTTTGTGGCCAGTTGACAAACTGTCCCTCTCAAATAATACACTCCAGAAAAACTTCTGACTTTTCTAAAGATAATAAGAGCAGTCTCAATTACAGGCATCAATGAGGCAACCTTAATTCTTTGATTTTTATGAGGCCATTTTTTAAGGTTCATGCCCAACCAGTGCCCATCCAGTTACCATTAGGCACCAAAGCATAAATCAATCCCACATGGTAGCCCACTTCATCATAGAGGACACTGCCACTACTAAACTGTCATACACACCTAAATTGTGCCATCAAATCACTTGGCAGGGCAAACAGCACACACAGACTGGGCATACCACCCTCCGATGGCCACTGTACTGCCATAATGACATGTGCTGGATGCCTTCTACTGCCAGTGTGGCTGTTTCTGTCTGCTATAGTACTTTATTTTTCACTCCTTTCTGGTGCACTTACCACTGGCATCCATGTCTTCATAATTGATTTAGTTAAGGCATAATGTATTAATCATTAGGAAGCACAGTTCCAAAGATCTGGCCTAAGTACCCAGCCCATTCAATGGCATTGGGGAGTTTATTAACCACATGGATTTTCTGCAGCTATCCTGGTCTTCTGTCACACCTCAGTGACCCAAATGTCAAGATGATTGGTGACTCTGTTTATCCCAGCATATGTGAGTAGTCGTGAATGGTAAGGTGTTCCCTTTTAGATAGATAGATAGATAGATAGATAGATAGATAGATAGATAGATAGATAGATAGACAGACAGACAGACAGACAGACAGACAGACAGACAGACAGACAGACAGATAGATAGATAGATAGATAGATAGATAGATAGATAGATAGATAGATAGATAGATAGAGTACTTTATTTGTCCCCAAGTGGAAATTAAAATTTATAGAAGCTCAAAAAAATACAGAATAACAACAAACAAACATAATCTTCTGGTTGGATAACAGAGTGCTGCTGTTGTCAATACCAGGCTTGTGGGTGGCAGTAAGATGAGGTCAGACCTGCTCGGATTGTCCCACAGGTTTATATTTGAAGTCATTAATATGATTCCTTGCTTGAAGTCATTAGCATTCCGTATGATTTATCATTAAGATATATTGTAGGTACAGAAGGAAACATTTCTGTTGCTGAGTCAGTCAGAATAATGTAACACACTTTCCTGTGCAGTACAGTGGATGAGTTCAGTCTGTATTTCAATGTCTGGATCACTCATTTAGTTTTAGTTGTATTGCACTCCCTTATTCACCATAGCACATTCACACCAAATCTCCAGTCCACCTCATGCATTAAAACAGCATTTGCAATAAGGGGTGTAAGTCGGTTCTTTGCAGTACCCAAAATATCACATCACCTGATCTTGCCGTGAATCGCTATGAGATGTTCCAATTTAAAGAACTTATATGAAAGCAATAGGACATTTCTCATCATATGAACTCAGGCCAGGTTTAAGGACTTTCCATCTTACTTTTATTCTCACTCTAGATCTTCACCTCTTCCATCCCCAGATGAGCTTGTAACTTTTCTCCTTGCTCCAGATATTCAGACTTTTACCCTTTTCGTTTTTCCGATGAGCAGTGGGTTGCAATGGGGCACTTTAGGAGGTGCTGATCTCAGTTCTGCCAGGTGAATATGTGAATGTTTAAAATATCCCACGTTACACTGCTCTGTCTCTTATAGTCTCAGATGGTACAGACGTAGGCAGCCATCAGATCTTTTATGTTCACCGTGTGACATTTCTCAAGTTCACAGCTTGTCTGAGAGGCAGTTGAGATGACCATTGTGTAGGTCTGCGTTGGCAGCAGCATCTCTTCAATTTAGTTTAAAAAATTAATTTAAAAATGTATTGTAGCAAGCAAGAGGCCAAAAATCTTAACATTAATAATTAACATCATTATTTAATTACAGTAAAACCATTAATAATTCTGAATTAAGAAGAGACTTCTTTAAACGCTGCCGCATGGCACGCTGCTCAGAAGTAGACATGCTCTTATGCATTAAAAAGCTGCCAATGTTTTGCATGATGTTGTCATGGACTTAAGAACCGAGGTATTAGTTTTTCAAAGTGACAATTCATTTCACACATAGCTGAGCCAGGCATCTGCAGTACATCAATATATTCATTATTAATAATGATTTCCTCTTTTTAAATTAAACTATCTATAAAATACAAACCAAAAAAGCACATTAAAATGGATCAGGGTAAAAGTACATGTTACCTGCCCTGCAAACAGCCCACAGACTCCAATTATACAGAGAACATTGAACACTGCAGACCCGACAATGGTGCCAACGCCTACATCTCCCTTGGTGATAAACACTCCTGAAAATGAAAAAGAGCACAGGAAACATAATACGTCACTGACAAACAGATTGTTTCAAAGCAACACAACACATAATGCTCAGCTAGACAATCTTTTTTTTTCTTTTTATAAAGAGGTAGTGATGAATTTTTCCGTTAAAATGTCTTTTCATTATTTTTTCTTTCATTTTGTACTTTAATCCATTTGGAAGAATCAACAAATTACAAAGTACATGAGAATGCAATATAAAAGCAACATAAAATAAGTAGGTGCTAAATAAAATATGTAAAATTAAGAAATACAGGGAAGCGGTGCCGGTGCTAGGTTACTTTGCGCCCTAATCCAAGCTTATTAGTACGCCAGCCAACTGCTGGGAAGCTACCCCGTGTGTCTGGGTCCCCCCATTTATGATCTGTGCCCTAATGCGACTGCCTAATTCACCTTAATGGTGGTGCTGGCCCTGCAGAGAAGCATGTGGCTAGATCAAGAACACACGGTTTGTGGCATTGAGCATGTTAAGTAACACTTTATGCTGTCATTTTGATTTGATATACTTTATTAATCTCTCATACTAAAAATTGCATGGCCCTTGGGGGTCTGTGCACAGAGGCAGCCATTGTACACCATTTCTGGGGGAATTTTCAGGTTAATGGCCTTTCTGGCAGTAACGGGATTTGAACCTTTCAGATACCAGCACAAATCCTTAGCTTCAGAGTCACTTCTATCTTGTCACAATGTGATGGATGGCCGGCATTTCAGTCTGGCCGGGACATCCCTGAACAGAAAGAAGGAGGAAGAGCAGGTTTTTTAGGACACTGCCTCCCCTAGCATGTTAGATGGCAGCTCCCCTGGACGGAAATGGTTCTCTGGATTCCATCAGGGCATCCTGACATGGACATGGAGTCCGTTTCTTCAGCCCTGTTGGGTGCCGCCAGGGGGAGCTCACAAAGAACCCGGGGACTGCTACTGTTACTACGACCTGGAAGTACTTTGGAGGCATGAGGACGGAAGCCCGCAGTACTTCCGGGCTATTTCAGAACTGAGGATGTGGCATTGACCCGGAAGAAGAGAAGGAGCACTTCCGGGTCATGGACTATTTAAAAGACTGGTGAAGACCCAGCAAGGAGAGCTGGAGTTGGGAGGGTGGGTGACTAAGCTGCTGGGAGTGGAGGATTGATTATTGCATTGATTATTGTTGTTATTTTTATTATTGGAGAATTGTGGCGAGTGTGGTGGTTTGTGTACTTTATTGAAGAAAAACATTAAAATTCTTCTTGGTGCTTTTTACAAGTGTGTCTTGGACATCTGTCCGGTGGGTTTCATGGGGCAACAGCGACCCCTAGCGTCCACAACATATACTGCAGTTTCTAGTCATCATCATCAGCATCATCATCATCATTCTAACCTTAAGTCATTTCCTCAATGACACGTGTTGAGGTTCGGTTGCACAATATATTTCCATCGCTCTGCTCATGACCTGTATTTCTCTTGCTTCTTACTAACATTCCCTCTTCTTTGTTTTTTTTCATAACGCACATCAATCAGTGAGACCACTTAAGCCAGGGAGATACTGTATGTGTAAAGGCAACATCACTTATGCACATTAAACGTTTTGCACTACCCTGTAATGTAACGGGTGGAGCCGAATAAGAATACGGTATTTAAATAAGCACAAATGGTGGATTTTTACGAATATTTATTTCGTAAAAATTTTTTGCCGTTTATTTGTATTCGGAAAAAATAACACAAAATGAAATAGGCACTGTCTGTGTCACCCCTGTCGACATGGGCGTGTAGTGAAGCTCCGCTTTTGCTTTTAGGAAAACGTACTTCGCGAGGCCACTTTATATTTTTCCCCATTGGACATGCAATATGTGACGTAAATTTTGAGCGGCAGCATAATCAGTTGATTCACCTACACGCTGGTCCCACAGTCACCATTTGTGTCACAATTTTGGAAATAGAGTGGAAATTTATATGTATACTTGCATCTATTATAGTATTATTAGCATACAGTGGTGTGAAAAACTATTTGCCCCCTTCCTGATTTCTTATTCTTTTGCATGTTTGTCACACAATGTTTCTGATCATCAAACACATTTAACCATTAGTCAAATATAACACAAGTAAACACAAAATGCAGTTTTTAAATGATGGTTTTTATCATTTAGGGAGAAAAAAAATCCAAACCTACATGGCCCTGTGTGAAAAAGTAATTGCCCCTTGTTCAAAAATCACCTAACTGTGGTGTATCACACCTGAGTTCAATTTCCGTAGCCACCCCCAGGCCTGATTACTGCCACACCTGTTTCAATCAAGAAATCACTTCAATAGGAGCTGCCTGACACAGAGAAGTAGACCAAAAGCACCTCAAAAGTTAGACATCATGCCAAGATCCAAAGAAATTCAGGAACAAATGAGAACAGAAGTAATTGAGATCTATCAGTCTGGTAAAGGTTATAAAGCCATTTCTAAAGCTTTGGGACTCCAGCGAACCACAGTGAGAGCCATTATCCACAAATGGCAAAAACATGGAACAGTGGTGAACCTTCCCAGGAGTGGCCGGCCGACCAAAATTACCCCAAGAGCGCAGAGACGACTCATCCGAGAGGTCACAAAAGAGCCCAGGACAACGTCTAAAGAACTGCAGGCCTCACTTGCCTCAATTAAGGTCAGTGTTCACGACTCCACCATAAGAAAGAGACTGGGCAAAAACGGCCTGCATGGCAGATTTCCAAGACGCAAACCACTGTTAAGCAAAAGAGCATTAGGGCTCGTCTCAATTTTGCTAAGAAACATCTCAATGATTGCCAAGACTTTTGGGAAAATACCTTGTGGATTGATGAGACAAAAGTTGAACTTTTTGGAAGGCAAATGTCCTGTTACATCTGGCGTAAAAGGAACACAGCATTTCAGAAAAGAACATCATACCAACAGTAAAATATGGTGGTGGTAGTGTGATGGTCTGGGGTTGTTTTGCTGCTTCAGGACCAGGTAGGCTTGCTGTGATAGATGGAACCATGAATTCTACTGTCTACCAAAAAATCCTGAAGGAGAATGTCCGGCCATCTGTTCGTCAACTCAAGCTGAAGCGATCTTGGGTGCTGCAACAGGACAATGACCCAAAACACACCAGCAAATCCACCTCTGAATGGCTGAAGAAAAACAAAATGAAGACTTTGGAGTGGCCTAGTCAAAGTCCTGACCTGAATCCAATTGAGATGCTATGGCATGACCTTAAAAAGGCGGTTCATGCTAGAAAACCCTCAAATAAAGCTGAATTACAACAATTCTGCAAAGATGAGTGGGCCACAATTCCTCCAGAGCGCTGTAAAAGACTCATTGCAAGTTCTCGCAAACGCTTGATTGCAGTTATTGCTGCTAAGGGTGGCCCAACCAGTTATTAGGTTCAGGGGGCAATTACTTTTTCACACATGGCCATGTAGGTTTGGATTTTTTTTCTCCCTAAATAATAAAAACCATCATTTAAAAACTGCATTTTGTGTTTACTTGTGTTTATATTTGACTAATGGTTAAATGTGTTTGATGATCAGAAACATTTTGTGTGACAAACATGCAAAAGAATAAGAAATAAGGAAGGGGGCAAATAGTTTTTCACACCACTGTATATGGTTATACATGCTTGTTGCTGGGTATAACTCAATAAAGTGTATTTAGATAAAAAAAGTCTTCATAATTATGGTATTTTATTCAATGACACTGTAATAGCCTAATATAAGGCGTCCAAAATTGGAAAAAAAAGTAAACTCAAGGGTGGCGTCACTGTAGCCCTACAGCAGGGGTGTCAAACTCCGGGCCTGGAGGGCCGCAGTGTCTGCAGGTTTTCATTCTAACCCTTTTCCTAATCATTGACTAGGATTCACTGCTAATTAACTTTTTCTCCATCACTTTAATAGCCTAATAAAACTCCAACCAATTTCATTCCAACCAACTGCTTAATGAGGTGGCAATTCCTGTCTTTAATTCCATGGCTTATTGCTGCTCTTATGGTGCAACAGCAGACATTTCTGGAATTGCTGATTTTCTCTTTTTTAAGAGCACTGGTAAAATGTTTTGTGGACCTGAGCAGAGCAACATTCCTGAGACCCTTATATTTCTTTATTTTCAGATTTTGCATGATGTACACCAGTTATTTTGGCTCATTTTGAATCTCATTATTGTTTAGCTGCTAATGAAGGAAAAAGAAACAATGACAGGATCTGAGTCTTCAAGAGCAAGTCAATTAAAATTAATTCAAAAGAAGTTAAGTAGCAGCAAAAACAGGTCACTAATTAAGAAAAGGATCAGGATGAAAACGTGCAGCCACGGTGGTCCTCCAGGACTGGACTTGGCGACCCCCTGCTCTAAAGGTTACTTTAGAAATAACCATGGTCAATGTGGAAGTGGATATCTTTCACAAGAATGTAAATACTTTAATTTATTAACCTACACTTACAATTGAATGTCAGGACAATACAAGGGTTAAAACAGGTCGCATCCAGACCTGTCACTTTTTTTGTATTACAGAATATGCAAAAGCTCATTCAAAAAACATAACATATTTCACAAACAAAATGAGATCAATTGGGTCATCATGCTCATTTGGTTATGCTACCTTCCTTTCTTCTAAAAATGAATTTGCAGGTTAGGAATAACATTATATAGAAAAGTCCTACACATTTCCCATGCTGAAGTTTGACTTGAAGCCATCTTACCGATAACTGAGGTAAACAGCTCCGGAGCTGAACTTCCTGCTGCCATGAAAGTAGCTCCAGCTACATCTTGACTGAGATGCAACCGCTAAAGGAAAGAAAAAAAAAAAGAGAGGAGATTTTAAAATCTGTCACACCACAGTAGGAGAAACTGTTTTAACTGTATGTTTAGAATATTGCATGGAAAAACAAATATAAATCATGCTTTTTGTCCAGAGGTCAAGATTACAACTGTTATGTATTAACGTGTGTTTATGTGTTTTTGAGATTTTTCTTTTCGTGTTTTTAAATGTTCTGATTTTACTTGTCCCTTGTGGGTGGAGCCGCTGGAGGTGGAGCCACTCTGACATCACCACTCCTGACCCCTCCCTCTAGCTATTTAAGCCAGCTGAGAAGGCTCATGAGTAGGATATCATTGTGCTTGTGTGGAGTGTTTGTAAGTATTGCTATTCTTTTTGTGTATTCACTGGTTTCTGAATATTTTCTGCTCTTGAATTTTGCTATCAGATTGTATTTTATAGACTTAGGCAACTCTGTTTTTGTTCTTTTGAACATTTTACAAAAATCTAATGTTTGCCCCTTTTGTGCACAAGCTGGGAGTTTATAGTCCTCCTCCTCCTCCTTGTGGGGCTTTTTGCCATATTTTGGAACACTTCTTTACATTTTCAACTATTGCATTTTCCCCTCTTTGGACGTAGCCCAGATCGAGGGTTGCAGGTAGCTGTTCTGGAGTGAATCTCTTCTTGCCTGGCTAGAGAATACCTGTGGTATAGCATGTCCACAGCTCTCCGCAAAGGCCCGTTTTAAATAAATAATCACCGCGCTCGCGGCGTAGCGAGGGGGCGTGGTGGATGTGACGGCAGCAGTTCTCAGGGCGATTTGCGATGTGGGCGTTTCCCACCTAAGTGCACAGGTGAGAGACTGCCCACATCCGTGATTGTCCCTGGGGCTGCTAATTTGTCGCAGCTGCTATGCCCTCTCGACGTATACAGAAGCGTGAATCGGCTAGGGGTAGAAAAAGAAAGAGAAAAAAAAATAGAACAAAAAAGGAAAAAGAAAAGGGAGAGTAGAAAAAAGGTAGAACAAGGAAAGAGAAAGACGGAGGTGGCTGGAGAAAGTGGGACGCGAGAGAGAGAGAGAGAGAGACGGTGCGGGTGAGTGAGCGAGCGAGTGAATGCTCGCAGGCAGCTGTACGGAAGCCTGGGTGTTAGGCTGACACCCGGGAGTTGTAGTAGTGGTCGCTCCTGCTGAGTGATCGAGTAGCGGGAGTGACCAGTGAAGGGGGACTGGCTGCGTAAGGCCGGGAAGGCAACGGGAGTCGGGAGGCTTTGGTGGTGGATTCCCCACCGTGTGCGTCCTGGCCGTTGGGTGAAAGCCAAGCCTCGCGCCTGGGATGAGTGCGCGACCGAAGACAGGATTGGGATTCCTCCAGACCTCTGTTGATGAAGGAATGAAGGACAGCTGCAGAGAGAGCGTCTCGCCTGCTGCAGGGCCCAAACGGGAGAAGCAGGTGGGACGCTAGTGTAAAAGAAGCACTGGACTTGTTATTGTTTTAAAGGACTGCTTCCAGCAACATTTTAACTTCGTTTTTAAAGGATTGTGTTTTTTCTATTTTAAACTCCACGTTTTCATTTGCTTTTATTGGATTACTAGCAAAATACCCGCGCTTCGCAGCGGAGAAGTAGTGTGTTAAAGAAGTTATGAAAAAGAAAACATTTTAAAAATAACATAACATGATTGTCAATGTAATTGTTTTGTGACTGTTATGAGTGTTGCTGTCATCAAGGATTTGATTATCATTATTTCTTTCAATCAGGTTCGTATTTGGAGGACATGTTGTGTTAAAGTTACATTCCGTGTTTGTCAACCATTGTAAAGATAACAGGTTTTATTCATCAAAGTGTTCACTACCCAAATCGGTACTCGTGAATCTAAGATGTTTAACAGGCATTCGCGGTATTAAGTTGTGGATTTCACTGCGAATATTTAGTGGCAGCCTGTCTGTGAACTTAATTTAAACTTAAGCTTTACACCTTGCTTTCCTATTGATATGTCTACAAAGGCTTGTTCAGATTCTGAGGGTTGTTCCTTTCTTACTGCATCAATAAACAGCTCGTCTTCCTCTTTATCTGAGACATCACACACTGCATGCACGGGTTTACCTTTCCCAGTCCTGCAAACTTTAGCGAAGTGGTTCAATTTACCACATTTTTTACACTGTCTTCCTTTAGATGGACATTGACTTTTTCCACCGTCTGCTTTGTTTCCACAGTAGGTGAACTTATGAATATGCGTGTATGCGTCACTCGCTTCATATTCTTTTGCTGCCTTCTCAATTGTGTAATGCGTTTTTTGTTCAGCGCTCTTTGCAGCTCTTGCTTGTTCTCTGCGTACTGCGTTCACAGTCAGTTCACGTGAGCCTCTCGGAGTACATGCATCGAAGGTTCTCAGCTGTGCTTGTACTATCTCGTGCGATCTTGTAATGTCCACAGCTTTATTTAATGTTAGCTCAGACCCAGTACTTAAAAGTTTCTCTCGCACTCGCTGAGTTTGTGACAAACACTATTCTATCCCTGACCATCTCATCTTCGTTTGCATAAGCACAGTCCTTCACCAGCAATTTTAACTCTGTTACAAAGTGATCAAAAGTCTCGTTTATTCCCTGCGTCTTCTCAATAAAATAATAGAAGATAAAAGTGAGAACAGCTATTATAATATAGATTACCTGTTCCCCAATTTCCTTATCTGCATTGAAATCAAAAGCGAGAGCTGTGAATGTTAAGTTTTATAGATGATCAACTGGGCAGATTAAAGTCTTCAAGGGATCACACTGACTGGAACTAATTTTCTTCACGCCTGCTGTGATACCATTTTAGAAGACTAATTACAACAATTGTTATTTATTAATTCTTGTAAAGGACAGGAAGACTCCCTTGTGGCACGGTCACCCTTACATGTGGTCATTACTGTAGTCTCTATCTGGTGTTGCTCCTAATGAATTTTTCCCCAGATGGTGGTCAGTTAATGTACCCATTATCACATTTGTTTCCATCATTCACCTTCCTTTGCATCATTCATCCTTGTTTTCCTGCAGGAAGATGTCCTTGAAACATGATGTGCGACACTCTCAAGTGTTTTGAAAAATGCTGCATACCAGATAGCAGATTATGGACTGGATTAAAGGAAACACTTCTCTGTCTGACAAGCCTTGGAGACTTCTTCAGTGTCGGAGGTCCTCCCTAAAGTTCAGATCCTCATAAAATATTTATCTAGACAGACTGATATACAGATGGATATTAATGAATTAATATACTGTAAGACAGATAGATACATAGATAGATAGATGGATATGAAAGGCACTATATCATAGATAGATAGATAGATAGATAGAAAGGCACTGTATCATAGATAGTGTGACAGATAGGGGGCGCTGTTGTCCCCTTGAACCCTCAGACAATACGTCAGACACCAGATAAAAGTCCAAATATTTAATTTATTTGTACTATACAGTGCAGAAAGCACCCTCCACTCCACTATACTCATAAACAATAATCAATACTCTAATAACAATACTCAATTACACAATCCTCCACTCCCAGACGCGTTGTCCCTCTGCCACCCGACGGCTCATCCGTCTGGGAGTCCTTTATAGTCCATGACCCAGAAGTGCTTCTGAGCCCTCAGTCCACGTGATTATCCAGCACTTTCAGGTCAGGTAAAAACTCCTCTTCTTCATCCCGGGTAATAGGGCAAATAACAGTCCCTGGGCCTCCCTGCAGCGACTCCTGGTGGCCCCAACGTTATCCAGCAGGGCTGTACAGAAAAAACTCCATAGTCCATGAGGCCCTGCTGGAATTTGGGGCATCTCCATGTCACAGGGAGGGTTCCCTCTGGCGGCCTGGGGGTACTGGCCGGGATGAATGACCGGCCATAGTCCACAACAGATAGATAGATATGAAAGGCACTATATCATAGATAGATAGATAGATAGATAGATATGAAAGGCACTATATCATAGATAGATAGATAGATAGATAGATAGATAGATAGATAGATAGATAGATAGATATGAAAGGCACTATATCATAGATAGATAGATATGAAGGGCACTATATCATAGATAGATGGATAGATATGAAAGGCACTATATCATAGATAGATAGGAAAGGTACTATAAGATAGATAGATTCATAGATAGATAGATATGAAAGGCACTATATCATACATAGATAGATAGATATGAAAGGCACTATATAATAGATAGATAGATAGATAGATAGATAGATAGATAGATAGATACATAGATAGATAGATAGATAGATATGAAAGGCACTATATCATAGATAGATAGATAGATATGAAAGGCACTATATAACAGATAAATAGATAGATAAATAGATAGATATGAAAGGCACTATATAATAGATAGATAGATAGATATGAAAGGCACTATATAACAGATAAATAGATAGATATGAAAGGCACTATATAATAGATAGATAGATATGAAAGGCACTATATAAAAGATAGATAGATAGATAGATAGATATGAAAGGCACTATATAACAGATAGATAGATAGATATGAAAGGCACTATATAATAGATAGAGAGATAGATAGATATGAAAGGTACTATATGGTAGATAGATAGATAGATAGATAGATATGAAAGGCAATATATCATAGATAGATGGAGAGATAGAAGTCCTTCCATGCAGTAATAGAATGTTACATAAATGAAAGAGACACTTAGAACACTTTACACTTTCCCACACGTTGCCGCTATAAGTCTCCAAAATGTGCTATCCCAGTAAAATTAAGATTTCTTTCAGCTCATCCAATCTAAACCCTCTTGACTGTCCTGTTCGCATCTTCATAGAACACTTGGGCTGATGAAGTCTTCAAGGTGTCCACCTCCAAACTGGAAAAGGCTTCAATGTTTAAGTGAGGCAATCTCCTGTCTGGCTGTGGAAAGACTACGTTTGTATTCTCCACCACAAAGCTTGTGCTCAGTCTCGTTCTCCCTTCTCCTCCCTTTCCGCACTCCTTTTCAACTGCAATATTGGTGTCCATGGTTAACCACGGCAATCTCCTGGAAATTACTGCAACAGACCCTACTCCACAAAGGTCCCCCTTATGGCTGTCTGCTCAATGTGCCTGTTTCTTCCCTCCACTTTACTTGGGCAGTGACAGGTTTTACATTGAGGACCACACAGAGAGACAAAAGACAAACCATAAAAGACATTATGTGGCAGTGCTGGATTGACACTTTATAGGATTCCATCCTGAGAAGGGCAGAGTGGTGTCCAGTCTGTTCCCTGTTCCCATCTTCATAAAGGCCAATAAGAAGGAAGGCTGAATGTTGAATCAAATTTGATGTCTGTAAAATTATGTGTAACTGCTCTCTATTTTATCCCAATCTCATCATTAATATTTTTACATGGGGGACCCAGTTTTTTGATTCTCTATTGTTCTACTCAATATGTCCTCTTTTAGTAACTTTATGGCATCACCTGCATTAGTTCATTGTATATGTCACTGCATTGACCCAAAAGATGGCTGTCAGATGTGAGAGAACATTGTAGAGGTAACAACAGTTAATTATTCTGGTTTGCAGTGCACATTAAAATATAAAAACGTTTGTTTTAGTAATGTCATAAAGATACTGCTGAAATGGCAAAGTAAACAAGCAGAATGTTTCTCAAGAAACTGGCTGATGTAATGTTCTTTCATACACCTAGTAAGTCGTGCTGCTTGGCACATATACAGTTTTCATAACAGAATAAGCGCTGAATTCACGCGATATTGAAGAACAAGGCCATAATGGAGAAAGACTTTCATCTTACACTGTGTCACATTCATGTGCTTAGGGGACAGCAAAAGGGTCCAATAGGGAGTGGAACTACAAGAGACAGGGGGTCAGAAATAAGCACTAATGCCTTTCTCCCTCTTTCAACAGTAGGTTAATAAAGTTTTGTTCTTCAACTTCTGTCCATTCCCAGATGACCTCACTTCCATCCCCATTTGATGAGGACACTTCCCTTTCCTGCCTCAAGACTTCCTTCCTTCCTGCCATCTCATTATAAAAAGCCATGTTGTTCCTCTGTTCATTGGTCTTTGTTATTTTAGAGACTAGGGGGCTTTGTCCTCTGCTCCAAACCCCGTGTTTGGTTTTCCGGATACACACTTTTAAGATTTTTTTTTTCTTTGAATTGTTGCTATTTCATTAGTTTCACTTTTATTTCAGAACTTCTGTAAAAACAATATTTGGAATGTTTCGAGTCCCAATATGCTGAATCTTTTAAATGAGCTCCGTGAGACTTGTGTTTAGTGACTTTGTACCATAATTCAGGATAGCTTTCTCTGTTTGGAAGTTCAGCACAGACAAAACGATCCTCATCATCAGCAGTTAATAATTTTTTTTTGCAAAGTAACCAATAAATGCGTGTGAGGTGAACTCCGTTTTTGAAATTCTCTTGACTTAAACTTCAAAGCCTTACAATATTTACATACTTCTGACATATCACCTGTGTCCATATATTCGATCTCTTTTCGCCTTTTCGTTATTTCTCCAAATAATAATTTCTCTTTCTTTGCGCTAATGCGATCTTTCCTTTCTTTGTTTTGACACTGTTGTTTTTTTCTGCTTTCATATTCTGTATCTTGCTCTGCATGTGTTTCACGTACGATTTTTTTTTTTTTGAGTCTTTTGAATTCCAGTTTTCGTTATCTCTAACCTGCTCTTGTTTTTTAACGTCTTTATGATGTTTTATTGTGTTTTCTACTCTGTCTTTTATTTCTGACCTCGCTTTATCCTGCTTTTGTTTCAATGACACCTAGTCCATGGTGATTACTTTCCCTTTTTCGAGTAATAATTTCCATTTGTTTGCGCTACTGCGATCTTTACTTTCTTTTTTTTATACTTTCTAATTCTTTAACTTGTGTAATTCTTTAACTTGAAACATGTGTTTCGTGCCAATGTATTTTTTTTTAGCCTTTCGAATTCCACTGCTTTCATAATCTCTAACCTGCTCTGCATGTGTTTGGCCCCCTTGTTTTTTTAACGTCTTTATGATGTTTTATTGTGTTTTCTACTCTGTCTTTTATTTCTGACCTCGCTTTATCCTGCTTTTCTTTCAATGACACCTAGTCCATGGTGATTACTTTCCCTTTTTCGAGTAATAATTTCCGTTTGTTTGCGCTACTGCGATCTTTACTTTCTTTTTTTTTATATACTTTCTAATTCTTTAACTTTCTCCACGTGTATCGTGCCAATGTATTTTTTTTTAGCCTTTCGAATTCCACTGCTTTCATAATCTCTAACCTGCTCTTCATGTGTATAGCGCCAACGTCTGGATTGAACGTGCTTTTTTTTTTCCAATTCCTTTTGTTCCGGGCTGATAATTACTTTTCTTATTTTCTGAATTTGCGCCTTGATTATTCTTTTTATTTTTTGTCTCTCCAACACTTTTGAGTCTCTTTTCTCCGTGCTGCTTTCTTCTTCGTTTAGTCGTCTACGTTTCATTTATAACGTATTTCCTTATACGCTTTATATGCGCTGAGAGCCCTGGATCTGTGTGCGCTCAAAGCCAAAACACGACTGAGTGTGTTGCTGGCTGCCCTTGCTCTTATTTATGTCTTGCAAGAATCTCACGTTCTACGTCATCGCGAGACGGTCCTGGGTCAATCTCTTGGCACAAAGTCTCATGTTTAAGGTCCTCGCGAGACGCTCCGTGGCCAATCTCTTTAGACTCGCGGGTCTTTTAAGTGTCTTCCGTGATCTTAACGTGAAGATCACATCTCGTTGCCCTACTGTTTCTCGCCAGGATTTTTTTTTATAATAGGGAGATAATAACCTGTACGCATATGTACTCTGTACACAACTCTTTTGCAGTCAGGACAAATTATACGGATGGCTGCCCCAAACGTTTTTGCATCTCACTTGTCTCCTCTCTGAGAGCAGGTTCACATATTTTTCCTGGGGTAGTAAATTCCAAAACGGATCCAGCAGACTCTTGCTTTCAACTGTATGTCACACCCACCAGCTGAGAGGAATTTCCAATTGTCTTCTCATTTTTGCCCATCAGCCAGCTCTTTAGAAAGTGGACCATGTTAATGTCACTCTTGTACAATACTGTTTTCTTTTTTTGTAATTTCTTGCTTTTCTTGTACATTTGCAGTAGATGCTGTTGACGTGGCTTGTGTGTATTGCAGTGAGTTAAGTGAAAGGAAAACAAAATCGGTGATCTTACACCTTTTTTTTTAAACTTTTACATACTAGAAGAAAACAAAATGACAAAGTAGTGAATAGATTGGACCTTCCTTGTGGATTTAAACCCAGAGTTTAATCTTGTGAGGCTCTTAGGATTTAGGAATACTTTAATGTAAGCCTTTATCAGCTTAAGGAAGAAAATGAAAAGGCTTGAACTTACTTCACAAATCTTCTCTAGTGAGGGCACAAAGTAGTCATCACAAACAATGGCTAGAGCATAGAACATATACATAGCCTGAGGAAGAAGAAAATGAAAGACAGTCAGGATCTGAGGCATCACGTATCAGCACTAATCATATAACCCTAGCAGACTTTTACACTTTTTATTGAGTTTATATATGCAGTAATAAGGTATTAAATAAGCAATTCTACTTGTGATTAACAAAAACAAGTTCATAAAGATAAAATGGAAAAACCAAATTCTTCATATATTCTTCATCAATAATGAGTAGAAACAGAAAATCTCTCAACAGGTTTTGAGTGCTCTTGGCTTTCTGTCTGAGACTGACTACTGATGGGTGAACCTCATGGAGTTCGCTTACTGTGAGTTTGGCGAAATCATGGAAATGTTTGGTAATTTTGGGGAAGGAGAAACTGAACTCATTTTGAGTGGATTATGATGATGCAGTGGTCTTTTAAGTGTCCCTAAAGAAAACAGATTACTGTAGCCAAACATGTGATCTGTCCAAGGATGCTGCAGTGGCAACCACTGCACCGCCACGTCTACCTTAGAAAAAACAAATAGAATTGAATATCAGACAGCGATAACAGGAACGGGAAGTATGAATTGAATTTTAGTGACTCCGTGAGAACCGTAACTACAAAGAAGACTGTTTCATTTATGTCAGGTAGAATGCCCAGAGGGGACTGGGTGGTCGCGTGGCCTGGAACCCCTGCAGATTTTATTTTTTTTCTACAGCCGTCTGGAGTTTTTTTTTTTGTTTTTTCTGTCCACCCTGGCCATCAGGCCCCTACTCCTTTTCTATGTTAACTAATGTTGTCTTATTTTAATTTCTTATTTGGTCTTTTATTTTTCTTTTATTCATTATGTAAAGCACTTTGAGCTACTTTTTGCATGAAAATGTGCTATATAAATAAACGTTGTTGTTGAATTCACTAAGGCTTGCTCCTCGACAGATTCAACAGCAGGCATTTACCTCTCTTGATCAAAACACTACAGTTTGTTTGTTTTCTTGTTCCCTGACACTTTTATTCATTCACTTCCACAGTTAACAAATAAGCGCAACACTGAAGCACATGGACTCTTCAATTCTTCCTGTTTGTATCAAGAGCACAGCCCTCTGGGTAATACTATTAAAGGGATAGACTCACATATTATAGGGTGGTCCAGATCTAATTATGCAATTTTCATTACGCCATCACTTAAGTTTATTACATAGAAAAATCACCCGAAAAATCCTGGACAATCGAGAAGTGTGTGAACTGACGACATGAAGAATCCTGTTCACTCCGAAATGGAATCGTCCCCGGATAAATTGAAGTCATCCAGACGATCTGGATCTGCATAATTAGATCTGGACCACCCAGTACACATAAGTCACATGCAAGTCCATACAAAAAGACATGAAGACACCAACACATTTCTAGTTTTCTTCTGACTGTGCGTGTTGTGTTTAAATGTATTTGTATGTTTCCTGATCATTTTTTAATTGATTGTAAAACAGTTCTTATGAAACCCATACTGGAAGAATTTCATCCAGTACACCGGTTGATCCGGCCTACCGTCCATTACTTGGTGTAGCTGCTCGAAGGTAAGGCAGGATCAAGCACGGGCCAAACGCTTGCCGAAAGAAACTTCTCAGTTCACAAATTCATTTTAAAAGGTTTAGTGAAAATTCAAAGCAAACAGTCCACACAAGAATAGAGATGAGTTGTCACACATGTAGAATAAAAGGTAAAAAAAGGAAAAATGTTTCTTCTTGTTAAACTGCAGTTGTTTCTATACTTAAGGATGAGTTATTTCTCTATGCTTTACTTTACATTCAGTATGTTCTAAAGATACAGCTCTGTACATACAACTAAGTACGTTAAGGCCCGGTTTGAAACCGTGTGCCCTCCATATCTTAGCTATGGCAAAGCAGGTCACTAACTGGGACTAATCTATGGTCAGAAGGACAAGAAATACTTAGAATATACCAATTCAATTCAGCTTGTTGGGGTTATAAGAACCTCCCATAGACTATGCACTAATACATAGGCAAATCTATCTATCTATATATATTATACAGTCATGGCTGAAATTATTGGCACCTCTGGAATTTTCACAGAAAATGCACAATTTCTCCCAGAAGATTGTTGCAATTACACATGTTTTGGTATACACATGTTTATTTCCTTTATGTGCATTGGAACAACACAAAAAAAACAGAGAAAAAAAGCCAAATCTGACATCATTTCACACAAAACTCAACAACCAGGCTGGACAAAATTATTGCACCCTCAACTTAATATTTGGCTGCACGCCCTTTGGAAAAAATAACTGAGATTAAGCGCTTCCTATAACCATCGCCAAGCTTGTTACACCTCTCAACTGGAATTTCCGACCTCTCTTCTTTTGCAGACTGCTCAGGGTGTCTCAGATTTGAAGGGCGCCTTCTCCCAACAGCAATTTTGAGATCTCTCCATAATGTTCAAGCGGATTTAGATCCGGACTCATTGCTGGCCACTTCAGAACTCTCCAGCGCTTTGTCTTCAACCATTTCTGGGTGCTTTTAGAGGTATGTTTGGGGTCATTGTCCTGCTGGAACACCCATGACCTCTGATGCAGACCCAACTTTCTGACACTGAGCCCTACAATGCGCCCCAATATCTTTTGGGAGTCTTCAGATTTCATGATGCCTTGCACACAGTCAAGGCATCCAGTGCCAGAGGCAGCAAAACATCCCCAAAACATCTTAGACCCTCCACCATGTTTGACTGTAGGTACTGTGTTGTTCTTTTCTTCGTAGGCCTCATTCCGTTTTCTGTAAACAGTAGAATGATGAGTGTTATCAAAAAGCTCTACCTTGGTCTCATCTGTCCACAAGATGTTTTCCCAGAAGGATTTTGGCTTCCTCAAGTACATTTTGGCAAACTCCAGTCTGGCTTTTTTATGTTTCTGTGTCAGCAGTGGGGTCCTCCTGGCTCTCCTGCCATAGCGTTTCATTTTGTTCAGATGTCGACATATAGTCCGAGCTGACACTGTTGCACCCTGAGTCTGCAGAACAGCTTGAATATGTTTTGAAGTTGATTGGGGCTGTTTATCCACCATTTGCACTATCCTTCATTGTAGTCTTTTATCAATTTTCCTCTTCCGTCCACGTCCAGAGAGATTAGCTACAGTGTCATGTGTTGTGAACTTCTTGATTATGTTGCTCACAGAGGACAAAGGAACATGAAGAACTCTGGAGATGGACTTGTAGCCTTGACATTGTTGATATTTTTCCACAATATTTGTTCTCAAGTCCTCAGACAATTCTCTGCTCTTCTTTCTGTTCTCCATGCTCAGTGTGGCCCACTCAGACACACAACAGAAAGGCTGAGTCAACTTTTCTCCATTTTAACTGGCTTCAGGTGGGATTGCTATATTGCCAGCACCTGTTTCTTGCCACAGGTGAGTTCAAATGAGCATCATATGCTTAAATAAAACGATTTACCCACAATTTTGAAAAGGTGCCAATAATTTTGTCCGGCCCATTTTTGGAGTTCTGTGTGACATGATGTCAGATTTGGCTTTTTTTCACTGTTTTTTTTTGTGTTTTTCCAATGCACATAAAGGAAATAAACATGTGTGAACAATTTTCTGGAAGAAATGGTGCATTTTCTGGGAAAATTCCAGGGGTGCCGATAATTTTGGCCATGACTGTAAAAGCCAAATACCACTGACTCACTCATCACAAAATCTCCTGAACCACGAGGACTTGGGACTTAAAATTTGGAATGTAGGTTACCCTTGGCCCATAGGTGCTCGCTAAGAAACGGTTTTAAAAATTTTGTGGTCCAAGCGCGTTCTGTCAGTATGTCTGTCTGCTTTTCATGAGAGAGCTACTTAACGGATTTACTGTAGATCGGGTTGTTTTCTATAATTTGCTTGAACTTTCCGGTTGATTTTGTGACTTCTCTCATCGTCAGAGTTCGCTTGTGGTACCAATGTATTTATGCAAATCCAAGAGAGTGGCTGTGGGCCGAGAGCAGGGGGCGGGGCCTTCCTCATTCACTCGCCAGCCTCTGTTCGAGTTGGTCTACGTCTCGCCACGTGTTGGAGTGCACCTTGCCTCCAGTTAGCTAGTGATTCCTGTTTGTTCAACAGACATTATCATCTACAGATTGTTAAGGTGTAACGTTTGACATTTTTGAGAGAGAGACCAGAGCTACGTGTGTTTTAGAGGGTAGCTGCTGATTGCCAGAGATATCATGGCCATGTGCTTTTCTCCCCATGTGGGAAACGCTCTCCCGTCAGAGCTGAAAACGATCAGATATACAGTAGTGCCAACGTCTATTGATTTTTAAAGTTTGTCCTGTTTCATTACTATATGGGTGAAGCCATGAGGTACAGCTAGCATGTAATATAACTTATGTAGCTAGCAAATGGCTCTTACACTTGGATCAGCGTTACATACACAGGTGGAGGGGATGGGGGGACTGTCCTATTCAAAACTGGTTGCTACAGTTCTGTGATGTCACACTGGCCTTGCAAAGCATCATTAGGTGCTGTGAAAAAAAAGCACATCTGGCACAGCAAATTTTCAGGAAAATATTTGGCAAATAGGTTCAGATACAAATAAAAAACAATAATAATAATAAAGGAACAACTAGCTTTTCTTTTTTTTTGGGCCAATCTGTCTTAAACTTTCAGATAACTGATTACGGACTACTAGATGATTTCCACCTTAGTTTTTGGATTTCGAGGTCTTTGAACCCCATCTGTTCTCTCCTGTTTATAATTAATCTCTGGCCTTACAAAATAAATAACTACTGTATAGCATAGGTTCCATCCATCCATCCATTATCCAACTCGCTATATCCTAACTACAGGGTCATGGGGGTCTACTGGAGCCAATCCCAGCCAACACAGGGCGCAAGGCAGGAAACAAACCCCTGGCAGGGCGCCAGCAGGTGTAGCATAGGTTTAGGTTTTTTATTTCTTGTAGACAAATCTAACTGGCCATGACAGTAAATTTGTTCATTGTATTCCAAGACTTTGAATCACTTCTTTTTTTCTTATTGTCTGGATGACAATATACGGGGACAGTCCCCAAAACTTTGTTTTGTCCTTGTGAAGGATTATTTTTTACCACAACGGCTAATAATTTTTGTGATCTGAATCAAAATAAAACGGAGGTGCTTATAGTGGGTCCATCGGCTAAATCCCAAATTGGTCTTGGATTTCTCTGCTCTTTCTCTGTCTTTTCCAAACCTCAAGTCTGCAATCTTGGTGTTATCTTTGACAGTAACCTCTCTTTTGAGAAACAAGTAATTTCTGTAGTCAAGAGTTGCTTTTTCCAGCTTTGTCTATTAGGTAAGATCAAGCCTTTCTTTATCTTCTAGGGATCTTGAGAAAGCTACTCATGCTTTTATCTTTTCTTGCCATGATTACTGCAACTCGCTGTATTCTGAGATTAACAAATCTATGATACGAAGGTTACAGTTGGTCCAGAATGCTGCCGCTCGCTTTCTGGTTAGGGCAAGGAAGTCTGATTCTGTTTCTGCAATATTAGCTTCTTTACACTGGCTGCCTCTCCGTTTTTGAATTGATTTTAAAATCTTGTTGCTAGTTTTTAAATCTTTACATGGACTTGCTCCGGCCTATTTATCTGAACTGTGTGTTTTACACCAGCCATCCAGAGTGCTTAGATCTTCTGGTCAGTTGTCTCTTGTTGTCCCTTGTACTAAGTGTAAAACTAAGGGGGACAGACAGGGCCTTTGCAGCTGCTGCTCCTCGCCTGTGGAACTCTACCTCATCACATAAAGGAGTCGTCTACAATTGAACTGTTCAAAACGAGATTGAAGACTCATTTCTATTCACTTGCATTCCGTCACCTTCAGTAATACTGATGGTTTCCTCATTGTGATTATGTAACATTACTTCTATTTATTATTTATTTTATTTATGTTCAATTATTTTATTTCTATTTATGTTATTCACGTTAATTGTATGGTTTTCTTTTATTCTACGTGTATTATTGTAAAGCACTTTGGCCACAGCATCCCTATGTTGTTTTAAATGTGCTATATAAATAAATTTGACATTGACATAAGGATGTTTAGATAGTGGGAAATGTGGAGACAAGCATGAAGTAAAACAAAGGTTAAAGGGAAAGCATCTTCAAGAGATATCCACTAGCACAAAACCCAAGAGAAAAATCAAAGAAAATCTGACACAATGGGAACCTGAGAGGTGGAACTCCAAGACTTGCAAAGGTAAGTAGAATACAGCTTACTTAATATGGCAGGGGTGTGCAAAGGAACGTGACCATGTAAAATAAGAGGGAACATTACACCCCTACCTGAGTTCAGTACTAAAGGACAATCTGTTAGACCTTCATCAGTTTCAGTATTCTATAATTATTAAACAGCAATAAAGTGGGAAAGACTTACACAAAAGACGTGCAGTGCCACTGCTCCTCCGCGCCTGTCGTTTTGTGAGAACACATCTGTGGGAAATTCATGAAGAGCTGAAAAAAAGGAAAAACATTAATGGAGCAAATACTGAGTCATAGTAATAAAATGCTGAGCCTGTTTTATTCACTTGCTTTCAAAACAACTTTTGGGGATGCTGGCTTTCACAATTCTGTTTGCAAGTCTTTCTCTCATTTCATTGTTATCTAGTGACTAACGTGCTCAGATTAGATCTCCCCGATCCTAAATCCAGTCACTGGGTCCTTCTTGGGAATACCCAACTCAGCTGAGAGATACAGGACCTCTCTAAAGTCTCCTGTATCTCCTTTCAGGTTGCATCCTCAACACATAGTCAGACCAATTCCACGGACTCGTGTCGATTCAGAGAAGCAGCCATTAAAAATACAGAGAAAGCACTGAAGCCACAATGGACAGATTTTAGACTGCGTGAAACCCAGTTACACACCGAGATGATTGTCGTCATTTTATAAGGACAGGCTCACTCGAGAAGTGACTGGAGTTTGGTGAAAGAGAAAACAAGATGGACAGATACCGGTAATGGGTGATGCAGAAATGGCAGATATCAATAGTGACAGCAAAGCCTCCTGAACCACAATCTACCAAATCATCCAGTGCTGGAAAGAACTAAATTGCAACAGGAAGAGCAGAGGATACACTTATCATCCCAATTCTACTGTTTTTATTATTTTGAAAGATAATGTGAGCACTGTAAATTTTATCTTTTCATATTACGCAGCTTTTCAGGATCTAGAACAGGAAATACGGACTCATTCTGAAGACAACTACACCTTATTTTACACAGAAGGCAGACAGAACTCTTCTTCCCTCACTTTTGCCTTCCTTAATGTGTGAGACGTTTGCTGGGGTGATGTAGGATGACATAATAGCTCAATAGGCTTGAACATTTCTCTTCATACATTTCTACTGACATCTTATGTTCACAGAATTGGTCTTTTAGGAAACACATTTCAATATCATCTCTTCTGTTATCATGGCTACTTAATCCCTGTGGTGAAGACAACCAAGCATCTATCCTGACAGTACAGGAATCGAACTTCACTCTTTTGATCTGCGATGCAGCAGTGCCCACAACTGTGGCACCATGCTACCCATATTGGGAATGTGTAGATAATAATTATATTTTTGGAGAACTTCATAATAGAAGGCGCTGTAGTGTGGCCATTTGTTATTCCTGCCAGCATTTGATGTTTGAAGAAATGCGGACCAATGGTCTGAAAAATGAAAACTGAAATTGTCGTAAAATGTTTTGCCACTGGATGAGAAAGACTGAAAGAAAGAAAACAAATCCTCTGTTCAGATCAGAGGCATCTTTATTCTTAGGTCTATAGTGGGAAGTTACAGTACATTACAATTTATGTGCCTTAGAATGCTGCCTGCTTCCATGTCTGCACTAGGCCCAGGCACCTAGAACATATGCAGACAACCAGTGGAGGTGAACACAGAAGAGCATGGAATAAAATGAAATTCGACTCAAATCCTACAATTCTGAAAGTTAACTAGCCCAATGCTGCTAAGCTGACACGGTCAACAACATGTTTTCACGCCCATGATTTGTAATGTCATCATTCAGCTGACCGCCACAATCCAGAACATCAATTTTGAATGTATGGCAGATGTTAAAAAGTTTTTGATATTGCTATAAAGCTACTCTGCAGCTTTATAGAGATAAGTGGCTTGATAACTAGTCTATAATTTGTAGGCTGTCTACTTGAGTTTGGCCTTCTGTGGCTTCATATTTCCACTGTATAACATAATATAAACTTGAGAAAATTCATGGATGGTAGATAATAATCTGCTGATCATGACCATTTAGATTATTTTTGTACTTATGATAACAAATCTGAATCCAGTCTCCGATACAATTACATACATACACATTTCAAATTTCATCCATCCGTTTTTCTTGCAGGTTACACAGAACAGGAACGTTACTACCTAGGGAGAAAAATTGAAATGTAAATGAACTCAGCAACAGAGGTGATTCACTCTGTTACCAAAACACTAAGTTTGGAATAGTGGTGACTTCAACAAAGGGAACTGTGGAAAGAACAATGACAAACTTTTGTCAGTTTGCGTCATGTTCCATTGGTGGATAAAAACAACCTAGACTTGTTTTATCTGATGTGAAATGCCATTAAATGTAAACCTGTGGCACAACTATAGGAGGATCTGGCAACTATCTGTTTTACCTGACTCCCACCTACAGTTATCAGATGACAACTGCACTCATATCATTACCAAACCAGAAGTTCTTGTGTGGGTTTGGGGAGTTGTTGTTTGTTTCAATATTCAGATTTTTTGGGGATTCTGTAAAGTCTTAATTTCTCTTGAGGAATAAATAAAGGATCTATCTATTCCAAAAGCAACATGGGTTAGACGGGCCTCCTGACCAGGAGAGTGGATGGAGCCAGACCTAGAAGAGATGGCCAGAAGGGATGGATGGACAATCCATCAGTTGTAATAGACGCAGTAAGGATTACGTTTCACGCCCAGGATGCTAGATGGCAGCGGCATTGGATATCGGTCCCCATTTCGGAAACAGTAGGGCATGCTGGGAAATGTAGTCCAGCAACATAATCAGTAGGGCATGCTGGGGTCCATGGGTTCCACAAGGGGGTGTTGCAGGGCAATGCACTCCCTAATAAATGGGACTTCCGTATGACCCGGAAGTGCTTCAATCGGGCAGTAACCCTGGCACCAGAAGTACTCTCGGGTCTTTAATAAAAGGGACTGCACTCCCTTATCCAGGCGAGTTGGAGCTGGGAGGAGGTGAAGCAACACTCGACTGGAGGGTGGCAGTGCGGAGGTGTGAGAAATTGTGAGGAGAAGAGTATTGTGGAGAGAAATGGCTTGTGTTTAATAAACACTTCCTTATCTGAACCTGGGACTCTGTGTGATCGTGTTCAGGGGTTTGGGTCTCACTGACGCCCCGGTTTCTATCTATCTATCTATCTATCTATCTATTGTGGCAGATGGCCATGTACCTTGCCCCACCGGGACACCTGGATCAGGGAAGGACCGGGAAGGGGGCAATATCTTCCCTGGATTCAAGAGGGCAGCCCCTCTGATTTCCATCAAGGACCACGGATGCGGAGCTTCGAGTCTCAACCCTGTGGGGGTCCATGGCCCAACCAAGGGGCTGTATGGATAGTTTCTGAGCCCTGGAGGACAGCACTTCCGCCACACCAGGAAGTGCTGCCGGTCCAGGAACTGTGTACGCCCGGAGTGCTTCCGGGTGAAAGAGCAGCACTTCCGCCACACCAGTAAGTGCTGCCGGAAGACCATCATCAAGCACCAGGAGCACATCCGGGACATGATAAAAGGGGCTGCCTCACAACCTTCGAGAAGCTGGAGTCGGGAGGATAAAGACAGAGCTTACGAGGGAGGAGTGGAGGCGGATGAGGAGAGGAAAAAGGACTGAGTACCTGTGTGAGTTGGCACTGTACATAATTGTAAATACACAGCGTGTGTTTTGGACACTGGTGTCACGTCTGTCTGTGGCCGGGCTAGCTTTTACACTATCTATCGACCAATGTTGGACCAAGACATAGCAGTGCTCCCCACCATGCCACCGTGCTGCCCTAGTCATGTGCTGAGGCCTTTGAGCCTGAAGTACCTTGTTTAGTTACCGTGAATGAGCTTCTGAGTGTAACGCGTGTAAAACTATATTTGGAATTATTGTATGGCATAAGTAAGCTCATAAGTGGAAGTGTGTTTAATAAAAAGAAATTGCACAGAAATATTAGCCAGCACAGTGAATTGCAAAGTACAGAACTAAGGGCAATTACAGCCAACATTAAGTTATATGCCCATATTTGCCTGGAGTGGCTAGAGGAAAAAGTGTTAGATTTTGAAGTTTTGAAGTGAAGTTTACATTTTCTTGGCAACCCAGTATTTAATTCATGGCAATAAAAAAGCAAGGTACAGGATGAAATGTTTTAAGAGCAAGTGTTAAAAATCAGTCCAGCCTGTTCCTTAAGTAAGATTTTGCCTGTTCCTGTTGTAATTTTTGCTTTCCCTAACCTTTTTCCCACTGGGCACTCTTATTAGTGTCCTTTTTAAAAGCAGCTCAAACTAATGCTCAGACCAAAAAAAAACAAAAACCAAGAGTTATGCCATGGGTGTTTCGCTTGATTTTGCAATGGACACTAAGGAAAGACAAAAGGAGAGTGAAGAGAATAGGCAAGGAAGTATAAAAATGGTAAAATAATATCGTCACGAAAAATGAAAGCAAAATTCCCTAGCTACACCGTCTGACCACTAAAGGCAGGTCTATATCAGGTAAGATCATAGAGCATAAACTGCTCTGCTATCAAATAATAATAATTACAATTTTAATGGATGGACTGGTGTCTGAGCAACAACTAACTGCAGAAAACACATTATCTTAACATGGCTTTCTCATAGCTTCATCTTAGTGTAACCCTGATATTCTGTATATGCATTTAATTATCATTTGGCTCCAAAATCCGTACTAACCCCTACTTTCTCTGCCGTTCTTTTTCCGGTTTTCTGTGTTGTCGATCTGCACCACCACCACCTGATCAAAGCACCATGAAGTCCCTACCATTGAGGTCCACATGACCGTCATCATCATCTAATTCTTCCACGTGAAGCCTGAAAACCATGAGGACTGACTGAGATCATTTATGTTAGTTAGAATGCCTAGTGGGGGCTGGTCAGGTGGTCTTGTGGCCTTGGAACCCCTGCAGATTTTTTTTTTTTTCTCCAGCCCTCTGGAGTTTTTTGGGTTTTTTTCTGTCCTCC
Organism: Polypterus senegalus; assembly: GCF_016835505.1. Classification (NCBI taxonomy): domain Eukaryota; kingdom Metazoa; phylum Chordata; class Cladistia; order Polypteriformes; family Polypteridae; genus Polypterus; species Polypterus senegalus. Next base: position 23,819,353 of record NC_053169.1, on the reverse strand, counting down.
TGGCCATCGGACCTTACTTTATTCTTTGTTACTTAGTATTGCCTAATCTAATTTTTATGTTTTTTTCTCTCTTCGTTTTGTAAAGCAGTTTGAGCTACAACATTTGTATGAAAACGTGCTATAGAAATAAATGTTGTGGTTATAATGGATGGTCAGGAAAAGAGGATTGACATTTCCTCTCTTGACCAGGAGGTGGGCATAGAAAGGCACTGCGGCAGCTGTGGCACTGGGACTGGTATCCCTGCAGCAAAGGATGGGAATCCCTTACCTGGTGTGACTGTAGATGGCGCTATACCAACACTTAACTCGACACAGACAAACGCAGGAGGCGTACTAATACAACACAAAAGTTTTAGGTGGGCAGCACCTTCCTCGTTTCCCACAGGCACAACACAGTCCCAATAAGCACTACCACAACACTACAAATAACTCTTCTATTTCTTTCTCCTCCACTCCTCTCCGGCTTAACCCCTATCCTCCTGATTCTGGCTCCCGGAGTGGTGGCTGCTGGCTCCTTTTATAGCCCACCTGGAAGTGCTCCAGGTGTTTGATGACCAGGTTTGTTGAAAGAGCTGCTCTATAGGGCTCAGCAGCAGCTACAGCAAGCCCTGGTGGCACCCACGGATCCCAACAGGGCTGCACCATACTCCCACAAAGCCCTGCGGGTGTCCTAGACACCACTGCAACCCAGGGGGGGCTGCCATCGAGTGTTCTGGGGGGAGGTACTGTCCTGGCCAGGCTTGCTCCCCCGGTCCATATAGTGAAGAGGCGTCCCGGCCGGACAATGACCTAGGTGGTCTGTGACACTGGTTAGAAGGCTAGCATAGTGAGTGGATGACCCGGATGAGAAGCATCCTGACTGGGAGGTTGTTGGACAATGGGGGTCTGCCTCCCATGCACAGGTTATCCCCCCATACACTGGATGGCAGCACCCCTTGTGGCAAGCCCCTGTATTAATGCCCGAAGGGCAGCACAGGAGTTGTGGTCCCATAAGGCTGCACTCTTGGGCTTTGTGGGGGCTTCCATGGGGAGTTGGTGGGAAATGAATGCCCTGTACAAGGGATGTTAGTCTGACCTGGAAGTGAATTTGGGAGACTATGGTTTAGGTAATGGTAGCTCTCTGAGTTGGGAGAGGAGGATGGAAGGATATTGTGTTCTGCAGTGTGAAAAGAAACCTGTTAAGAGGTATTGTGTTAAGAAAAAAATCTCATTTTTTGTGTGTAGCTGTGTCTGGGATTTGGGGCTCAGTGGCTCAGTGACGCCACCTACAGGCCACATAATCTATATACAGTATCCAGATCAGCAATTCCATCACTCCTTTATGTTACATGGAGAACAACTGAAACAGCAGGACTCCTTTTAAACTTTTACTCAGGATCTGAATTCAAGAATGTAACAACTGCCATTTAAAACAGCGTCTTTGTACTGTAACAATTGAGCACATTTGAGTTGCTCTCAGGTCTGGCACCATAAAGCGTACTTTGAATGGAGGGAGGTTACCTAATAAGGCACATATGCACTTCATTATTTATTTTCTTTTTGTCCTCTCCTTCTTCTCTGTTCCTTAGGTGGACTGGATTAACAATCATCTGTACTATGTTTTTGTATCACATTTATGTTTTTTACTGCATTTTGTCATCCAAATGCTTATATAATCACATACAAAAGCTTTAATAATCAAATATGCATCACAATGAGCCTAACCCAGAAAGAAAGTCATACTTTAGTAATGAAGGAAGTCTCCTACCTTATATTCTTCTTTTTCTTGTCTTTCTTTTCTGTCTTTTTTTTTTTTCTCCAACCCCATCACAAGCTAAATATTTTGGGAGCTTTGCTGTTATGTAAAATCAGCAGCCATGCCTCCCGACCTCCTAATTGACTCATGGAGACAACATCTGTTATCAGACATGAGCCGTGAACAGGCGGCACGCAGCGATCTCATTTGCTGTCATAATAACACATTAGAGTGGCAGAGGTGGATCAGGCGCAATTAGCATGGTGTGTCATTAGGCGGGGGAGAACTTGGCCTGCCGCCGACCTGAAGCTGCCTGTCCAAACCTCCCGGATGGAGAAGAGAAAGGTGTCCGACAGGCCAGGCTGACTGAGCAAGGGAATCAGTACACATGAGAAGACAACAAATCAGGAAAGCGCACCGGAATAAAACACAAAATATCTAGCTGTCAGGTTTTAGGGATTTACTATTTGAAGCTGGAACATTTTGTAAGTCAATGGGCCTCAGTTATACTGGTGTCGGTTAACTGGGTGTATCAGAAGTACTATCTAACTAATTCTTTTAATTTCCCCTTGGGGATAAATAAAGTAAAGGGTGGCGCAGGGAAATGGGAAATTTTGGAAGTAGGTGATTGCGACCCTGGGGCGTCGGCAGTTGTTTGGGACCAATGCCACCTCGTTTAGAACTCCTTGCCTTTAGTTACAATGGAGCAGTGGAGTGGTGCGCAATGAGCGTTCACTGTGAAAGCCTTTTATAAGAATGGTGATAGTGTGAATGCTGCGCAAAAGGAATTTCTGCGTCATTACCAGTTAGGACGTCCTGTCTGCTCATGTGATTACAAAATGGGTGCATAATTTCAAAGGAATGGGTTCAGCCTTAAAAAGAAGTCCCCAGGTGGAGCCACTTCTCATACAGCCCGAAAATTGATGACAGCTATTTGACGATTGTTTGGAAGGCCTCCGAGATCCCCAGATCTCACTTTTTGTGATTTTTGTCTGTAGGGAAATCTTAAACGCGAAGTGTGCTGCACACGTCCTGCAACCATTGCTGAGCTAAAAAAGGGGGATCGAAGAGGAAATCGCTGGCATTCCTCTTGACATGTCATGTCAAGCAATGCAGAATTCCCACAACAGGCTGTCAAAATGTGTCCGGAGAAATGGACAACACCTTAATGATGTTTTCTTCAAAACATAAAATGAATGTATGATACAGTTCATCATTAAGTGTATTTTGATGTGCCATTTATTGCAATTACAAATGCAATGGATTTCATTACTAAAAAAGTTTGTGATAAACCATCTGTTGGAATGATAAGAGACATAGTTACCAGAAGGACACACAGATATGTAGCTTTTTATTAAAGTGTATATATATATATATATATATAGTAATGGGTGGCCATAGCCATTACACGGGCGGTACACCAGTGGGTTAGAAAGACTGGGGGAGAGAGCATCTGTGAGGCATTACCTCACCTGGGACACTAGAGGGCAGTCATTCTGGGCAGCTGTGGCACCACAGATTCTTGCAGGGCATGCTGGGAGCTGGAGTTTGGCACAACCCTGTTGTGGTTCCGTAGAGGCTGCTGAATGAAGGGAGGTGGCCCCTTACATAGGAACCCGGATGGGCTTCAGCTGCTTCCCGGCAATCTCCTGCAGACGCACCCCCGTGTGGTAGAAGTGCCGGCTGCACTCCCGGAGGCCCTTCGGGTGTCCCTGCTCCTCTTCCCCCCAGCACTTCCTGGTGTGGCGGAAGTGCTGAGGTCCAGGGTTGTTTAGGCACTGGCGCGCCGCCTGGCGGTGGCCACGGGTCCCTACAGGGTTGGGCTTCCAAGCCCTCTACCCGTGGCCCCCAACACAACCCCCTGCCGCATGCAACAATATACAACAACAATATATATATTATAATAAAAAAATTTTGGGATGAGACGGGACTTTTAGAAGTGACTTTTTCGAAGAAAGTCCAATGAGACGGAGATTTTGCCATGAGATTCTTTCAAGTTGTGCCCTACTTACAACAATTTTCAAACAAGACCATGGTCATCAGGTGCATTCCGGCACTTAACCTGGACAGACACCAATCCATTAAAGGGATTACTTATGAATGCACACACACACACACACTTACGACGATCTAGTTTAGAATCACCCTTTCATCTAAATATGACAGCGAGAAATGATGAAATCAAATGAAGTAACACGAGAATTGTCGATCGGTTACATGGCAAATTGATTAAATGCAAATCAATAGGCAATGCTGAAGTAGTTGGTGGTGATCATCAACTTACAATATCCTGTAGAATATCTACAATTGTTAACACAGTCTGGTCTTCCACCAGCCGAATTACTGTCGAAAGAGGATGTATCGTACTGTTATTGTGTAATTTATGTACAGTATGAGTGATGGACTTTGCTATAGGACAATATTAGTTGTATAATAATTGGTCGAACAATTCTGACATGTAAAATTTTAACAGGCGACAAGAAAGGTAATGTAGTACATACTCTGTGAATAACATCTTGATATGCCATTGATATGCCATTCAGGGACAAACATTTGAAAAAGTCGGTTTATGTATTAGACAGAAAGAAATTAAATTCACTCACGGGCAGTTATACATTGCATTGTCACAATGTAAGTCCAAACACAGAATCAAAATTCAATGCGATATTGACGAAAAGTTAATTCCAAATATTGTTTTAACTAAAGTTTTAAAGTAAAGTGGAAATAATGCGTATGTAACAATTCCCATGAAAATAACAATCTCTTTAAATTGTATATCTGGTTAACTAAACCCAGGGGTTGATGAGTGAAGCGAGCAGGGGGCAGAGCCCCCTAGTATGTACTATATAAATATATATATATATTGTGGCAGGTGACTGGGGACATTGCCCCACCAAGACGCCTAGAGAAGGTAAGAACCGGGAGAGGGGCAATATCTTTCCCAAGGCACAAGAGGGCAGCCCCCCCTGGATTATATCAGGGCCACAAATTGGGAACTTGGAAGCTCATCCCTGATGGGGTCCATGGCCACCACAACGGGGTACCTGGACAATTCCAGAGCCCTGGATGGCAGTACTTCTGCTACACCAAGAAGAGCTGCAGGAAGTTCATCAGGGCACACCTGGAGCACATCCAGGTGCAGCATTACAGAGGCCGCCTCACTCCATTCGCAGAGCCGGAGTTGGGAGGCAGACGATGGAGCTTGCAAGTGGAGAAGTGTGGGCGGCAGTAAAGAGAACAGAAAAGAAAGGAAAAGAGAATGGAAGGACTAAGCATTGTGAGTTTGAGCATCGTGTGCTGCTGTAAAACAAAGAAGAAAGAAACGTGTGTGTGTTTTGGACTTCTGGCCATTTCAGTGTCTGGGCTTCTTTCACACTTTCACACTGTATATATATATATATATATATATATGGGGTGGTCCAGATCTAATTATGCAGATCCAGATTGTCTGGATGACTTTGATTTATGCGGGGACGATTCCAGTTCGGCACAAAGACGATTCTTCATGTCGTCAGTTCACACACTTCTCAATAGTCCAGGATTTTTCGGGTGATTTTCTATGTAATAAACTTAATAAGTTATAGTGTAATGAAAATTGCATAATTAGATCTGGACCACCATATATATATATATATATATATATATACAGTATGTATGTTGTATATATATAAACATACATGAATATAAAGCGATTCCATTTACAACATAATGTTTAGTTGCTTTGTGTACTAAATGTACTTAATGTGCATGATACTCTACAGCATTAATTCCAGTTGTACTGTAATGTGTGTTTCACAATGCTTTGACTATTTCAAACAAACGCTAGTAAGCTGATGATATATTTTATTGTTTCTAATTCCTGTGGAGATACCACAAGCTATTTTATAAAACAGATGCTGATTTTTTGGCCTAAAAACAACTCAATGGCAGCTAAAACGTAATAAAAAAACTCATCATATTAACAGACTGATTTATATACTTAAATAAATGTGTTCACAAATCTAAGACCTGACATCAATAGCGGAAGGTGGAGTTTTGGGTCCACAGCCATATAATAATAAACAACTGAGGCCGTATTTCTAGAAACTGAGCATTACTACTGGCAAGTTAAGTGACTTCCATCATATCACTGTGGGACTGGACTGGCTCCCATTTGATTTATGGTCACTAAGGTGACATTGCCTCCAGTACTTTAAGATTGTGTTCCCTTTTGAAAAACACTGTAAGCTTATAAAATAAAAAGGATCCTGGGCTGTTCCAAAAACTGCCGCCATCTGTCAAGCTTTCCTTAACTAAGCAGTCACTCTGACAAGCGGACATTTCCAGATGCACAACTGCACAGCTATTCCCATTTGACTTGTCTGTGGAAAAAAAACGGTCTGACAAGCTAATTAACTCGCAGAACGTTTTCCTCTGGTGATGCATATCAATTAATCAAGCAGCTCACCTGTGGATTCACGTGTACCTCGGTAGGGCACCACAATCTACAAACACCAGAATAATTGCTGGGTAGTAAAACTATTATGAATAAAGAGAGGAATCACCCGCTTTACCTAAAACCAGTCAGCAGCCTGCCGCCCACAACCTGCCATGTCTGTATAATGAGCTGTGCACGACCTCCTGGTGCTACAAGTAGAATGATGAAAGTAAAGAGATCAAGTTCAGCCCAACTTGTTTCTTCCTCATGTCTGTCAGAATGTTATTCTCTCGTCTCACCTCAATCCGTCTTGCATGACAGTGTGACGTTTCCAGGTCGTCAAAAAGATGAATGACTTGTATCTAGGGCTCTTTCTTTTAACACGAGTTTTGGAAAGGAATAGAAAGGAACTGCCCACTCCAGGACTTCTCAATTTTCTCAATTCAGGGGCACAGCGAGCAATTCAAGAAGCAATGTCTGTAGCAGCATCCACTCACATAGTCCTAATTACGTGGAGCTAATTTAAAGATCACCAAATAAGCTGGTCTCTGGGATGAGGAAAAACAATGAATACCTAAAAAGCAACCTCACATTGACATGGGGACAACATGGAAACTCCACACAGACAGCAACAGGAAACGAGATTTGAACCTATAAGACTGGACCGCTGCTGTAACATGCCACCCATCCTTGTAGGAAACAAAAGCATGTCTCTCAGGTCAGATCTACTCTATGCCTGTCACAGATAAACCTGCAAAAACCTTTAACAGTTCCACCTCAAACCCCAGTAAAGACAAGTCTTAAAAGAGGTGCAAAGCAAAATGGACACTTTTCACCATGACCTTGTTTGTGTGTGTGTGTATTTGTGTGTGGAAGACCACTCAGCTCTGTAACCACTTTTTAGAGAATGTTTGGACTTGGTTTTCTAGTACCAAACTGCTTCCTTCAAAGAAACAGTGACCTGGTTGGGTCCGAAAAGTTGTGAAATTAATAAAGCATGTAATTGAGTATTCTATGGAAGAATTACAAAATGAAAAAATAATTTTCAAAGTGATCTATTCGCAATACTGTCCTGGAGGGCCACAGTGGCTGCAGGTTTTCATTCTAACCCTTTTCCTAATCAGTGACCAGTTTTCAGTCCTAATTAACTCCTTTTCCCTTCATTTTAATAGCCCTGTTTTTAAGGATTCAGTCCTCTGAATTGATTCGTTTCTTCATTAAATGGCAGCCAAACAGAAATGATACAAGAAATGAGCCAACAGATGACCAGCTAAATTGGGGCTTCAGATTCCAACCAGTTTCTTAATGAGAAGCTGATTCTTGCTGTTAATTAAACCCGTTATTTAATTCCATGGCTTGTTGCTGCTCTCATTCTGCCACAGCAGACACTTCCAAAACTGTTGATTTTTCTGTTTTTTCTATGAACACCCATCAAAAAGTTTTGGTGACCTGAGAAATCAGCCTAACAGAGACCTTCACCATTTCTTAATTTTCAGACTAGCTGTCCCCTGCGGCGCCACCCGCGTAGTTGTGAAACAGGACAGCGAGGAGGGCCCGCAGCTTCCGTCTCGGATTAATGCAAATATATCGCTCCTGCACGCGAACTACAATTCTTAGCGAGATGAAACAAGTTGCGAAATCAGCCTGAATGTTCAAAGAAATTATAGAAAAAAAATGATCTAAATCCGTGAAGTAGTTCTCTTATTCGCTAGATAATTGGAGGTATGGTACACGCCCCAAGACTGGTGTGTGAGTGAGGAAGTCCCCGGCCCGCTGTGTGGCTCTCGGATTCACACAAATAAATCAGTGCTGCAAGTGAATTATAATACATAGCGCAATGACTGAAATTGCAAAATCAACTGGAATGTTCAAGCAAATTATTGAAAAATAAACCTGATCTAAATCCATTAAGTAGTTCTCTCTTGAAAAGCGGACAGAGATACAGACAGACGCTGGAATTTATGCATCTCTATACTAATAAAAGGCAAAGCCCTCACTCACTCACTCACTCACTCACTACTAATTCTCCAACTTCCCGTGTAGGTAGAAGGCTGAAATTTGGCAGGCTCATTCCTTACAGCTTACTTACAAAAGTTGGGCAGGTTTCATTTCGAAATTCTACGCCTAATGGTCATAACTGGAAGGTATTTTTCTCCATTAACTGTAATGGAGTTGAGCTGGAATGACGTGGGGGGGGCGGAGTTGTGTGACATCATCACGCCTCCCACGTAATCACGTGAACTGACTGTCAACGCAGTGCGTAGAAAACCAGGAAGACCTCCAAAAAGCGCTTAAGAAAACATGCATTTTATAATTGAGAAGGCAGCGAAACAATAAGAAGTGAGCGAGTGACATATACTACCATATTCATGAGTGTTGCCAGCTCGGAAAGAAAGCACAGTGTAAACCTAAACTTTAAATTAAGTTCATAGACAGGCTACCGCTGGCGTTTCACATACCCACAGATAATGCGGGATACAAGTTTAATGAGAGGACGCAGGATATAAACGAGAGTTTTGATCATTTTGTAACTAAGTTAAAATTGTAGGTGAAGGGGTGTGCTTATGCAAATTCCGAGAGACTGTGTTTGTGGGGGATTGACAGTTAAGGCGGGTGGGGGAGTCACGTCATCATCTCCCCTCCCATTCATCTAATTTCGGTCTGAGCTGAGCTCTGCGGCTAACGCTGTCTTCCGAAGCAACTTCGTCAGACTGCCACCAAATACTCACAGAAAAATCCACAAGTTAATACACACGCTGTCTCTAGAGTTTCTCCACACTGAATCCTCCAGGCACTACTTACAAAAGGTTACATTGACAATCATGTTACGTTATTTTTAAAATCTTTCCTTTTCTTAGCACAAGCACAGCTGAGAAGCTTCGATGCATGTGCTCCATAACGCTTAAAAATAATGCATTTAATCACACTTTGCATTACAAGCAAAGGGGAGCTTTTGTCAATGCATGATTTCCTGGTACACGGATTACATTGATCAGCGCATCCCGATTCATTTTACCCTCGCACCACCTTAGTTTGAGAAGAAGTATGAAAAAATATGAGGTTAACACAGAAAAACAGATCACCAATTCAAGCTTTATGAATAATCGATTCGCCATCAATAATTGTTTTGGTAAAGCCATCCTCCTTCCATTTTATAATTTTTCCGCCACTAGCCATGATTAAATGAACGGTAAAAAAGTAAGAGCGAAGCGAGGGTGACTTATTTAGGCAGGCATATATATGACAGCAACACTCATGACAATGTCAATCATGTTACGTTATTATTAAAATGTTTCCTTTTCTTTTTCATTACTTCTTTAACACACTACTTCTCCGCTGCGAGGCGCTGGTATTTTGCTATATATATATATATATATATATATGAATGACCTCCAAAGAGCGCTGAGACTTTTGATATCATGAGCGTGTCTGCAAACTGGGGTCTCCTGCCCAGCAAAAGTCGAGCAGCCAGCGCATATAGCTGTGCCGCCTTTGAGACGCTGACTGCGTTTCTGCCTTAAGTCAAAGTGAGCACTTTTAATGTTTTTCATCCTCCCCCTGCGCTATAGCCCAGACAAGTGCAAACACGGGACCCCTTTTCTACACCACGGAAAAATAATATTAAGGCGATTCACACTTTCTTTTGCATGTATACGATTATCAGGTCCTCACCTCGAATTATGAAGACACGCACACGAGTGGAGGACTCACAGTGCCATCACAGCCGATTAATGGCGGGACGTCTCACCAGTCTACACAAGACCCACCGCGACTGTCCCAAAAGGCGATCATAACGTCAGCGAACACATCTCTCTATACTATATAAAAGAAAAGGCAACTTTCCTTTCTTTACACCTTTTTCCTTTTATCCCAAACCAAAGCCTTTCTCTTAACACTGCAGAGGACACAAAACTAATTTTCTTTTAAATGCCGGTAAGGCACATTACCAGAGGCACAAATTTGAACGCTCACATAGAAAATGTAATTTCAATGTACCTGTACTTCTTAAAACGTTAATGTTTTACTGTTTAATAACTTATAGACTATAATTTATTATTTTTCCCTTGCACTCAGTGACCAAACCTATACACACACATATAGACACATACAAACATACACACAAGTATATGTATGTGTATATAGACACTGCTCACAAAAATTAAAGGAACACTTTAAAGAAACACATTAGATACATCAGATCTCAATATGAAGTTGGATATCTATACAAATAACGACAGGGCAATGTCTTAGGAACAAAAGGATGCCAAGTCTTTTAATGGAAATAAAAGTTTTCTGCCTACAGAGGGCTCAATTGTGTAGACACCCTAAAATCAGAGTGAAATGAAGATGTGGCAGGCTAGTCCATTTTTCAAAAACTTAATTTCTGCTACTCAAAATGCTTTTCAGTATCTTGTGTGGCCCCACGAGCTTGTATGCATGCTTGACAACGTCGGGGCATGCTCCTAATGAGACGACGGATGGTGTCTTGTGGCATTTCCTCCCAGATCTGTATGAGGGCATCCCTGAGCTGTTGTACAGTCTGAGGAGCAACCTGGCGCGCCTAATGGACCGAAACATAATGTCCCACAGATGTTCTATTGGGTTTAAGTCAGGGGATCGTGAAGGCCATTCAATTGTTTCAATTCCTTCATCCTCCAGGTACTGCCTGCATACTCTTGCCACATGAGGCCGGGCATTGTCGTGCATTAGGAGGAAACCAGGACCTACTGCACCAGCGTAGGGTCTGACAATGGGTCCAAGGATTTCATCCTGATACCTAATGGCAGTCAAGGTGTCTTTGTCTAGCTTGTAGAAGTCTGTGCGTCCCTCCATGGATATGCCTCCCCAGACCATCACTGACCCACCACCAAACTGGTCATGCCGAATGATGTTACAGACAGCATAACATTCTCCATGGCTTCTGCAGACCCTTCAACGTCTGTCACATGTGCTCAGGGTGAACCTGCTCTCATCTGTGAAAAACACAGGGTGCCATTGGTGGACCTGACAATTCTGGTATTCTATGGTAAATGCCGATCGAGCTCCACTGCACTGGGTTGTGAGCACAGGGCCCACTAGAGGACGTTGGGCCCTCAGACCACCCTCAAGAAGTCTGTTTCTGATTGTTTGGTCAGAGACATTCACACCAGTGGCCTGCTGGAGGTCATTTTGTAGAGCTCTGGAAATGCTCATCCTGTTTGTCCTTGTCCAAAGGAGCAGATACCAGTCCTGCTGATGGGTTAAGGACCTTCTATGGTCCTGTCCAGCTCTCCTAGACTAACTGCCTGTCTCCTGGAATCTCCTCCATGCCCTTGAGACAATGCTGGGAGACACTGCAAACCTTCTGGCAATGACACACATTGATGTGCCATCCTGGAGAAGTTGGATTTCCTGTGCAACCTCTGTAGGGTCCAGGTTTCCTCATGCTACCAGTAGTTACACTGACCATAGCGAAATGCAAAACTAGTGAAAAACAGTCAGAAAAGATGAGGAGGGAAAATGTCAGTGGCTTCCACCTGTTAAACCATTCCTGTTTTGGGGGTCATCTCATTGTTGCCCCTCTAGTGCACCTGTTGTTAATTTCATTAACACCACAGCAGCTGAAACTGATTAACAACCCCCTCTGCTACTTAACTGACCAAATCAATATCCCAGAAGTTTCATTGACTTGATGCTATACTCTGATTAAAAAGTGTTCCTTTAATTTTTTTGAGCAGTATATATACACACACACATACATACATACATACACACACATATATATAATTTGTGTGTGTGTATGTATGTATGTGTGTGTATATATGATGTAGATAGGTATGTATGTATATATATATATATATATATATATATATGTGTATATGTAGATATGTATGTGTATAGATGTATATATATATATGTATGTGTGTATGTGTGTGTGTATATATATGACAGCAGCAATCCAAGCTGTGAGAAAACAGTAAAAAGGAGGCGTGTCAGGCGTCGTGGTACATTTTCTGATGCAGCTGCGAAAACAACTTCGTGACACTGCCGCCAAATACACAAAACAATTACTTTGACAATCATGTTACATTATTTTTAAAATGTTTCCTTTTCTTTTTCATAACTTCTTTAACATATGACATCGCTGTGAAGTGCGGGTATTTTGCTATATATATATATATCACAGCGACACTTATAACAGTGACAAAACAATTACATTGACAATCATGTTATGTTATTTTGAAAATGTTTCCTTTTCTTTCTCTTTTCTTCTTTAACACACCACTTCTCCGCTGCCAAGCGCGGGTATATATATATATATAGATAGATATATATATATATATATAGATAGATATGAGAACAACACTCATATCAATGACAAAACAATTACATTAACAACCATGTTATGTTATTTTTAAAATTTTTCCTTTTCTTTTTCGTACCTTCTTTAACACACTACTTCTCCGCTGCGAAGCGCGGTATTCTGCTAGTATATTATAAAAGGAATTCACTCGACACACTTAAAAAAAAGGTTTGGGGCAGCCACCTGTGTATTATTCCTGGCTGCAAAAGAGTCTTTGTAAAATACAGAGATGTTCTCTATATCGAGTCCAAAACAGAACTGAAGAAGGGTTGACAAGATGGCGGCTTTAAGGGATAGCACAGGAAGTGATGTAAGGGGACTGGAAGTGATGCTTCTTCATTAGTCAGCCGTAACTGGAAGTGATATTGTTCTAGGCACCGGAACCGGAAATTATATTCTTCTAGGTGCCGGAACCGGAAGTGACATCATCTGTTTTAAATCAGACAGGTTTTCCCGCGGCTGGTCAGTAGAGATAACAAGAGAAGGTTTAGTGCACCCTGCCACCTCCTGGCCTGGCGTGGAATTACCTTTGCTTGGTCCATACAACATCTTCCTAGTCGCATGTGTGTGACAATATATATTGTGGACTTGAACCCGGACACACACAGACGGACATCATAAGTTCACTACACACCCTTTATTCACAATTATTTACAACAATAATACTAGTGCACTTCCCAGTGCCTCCAGCACCGTTCCCCCAAATCTCCAGGCCTCACAGTCCTTGTGCCTCTCTCTTGGCTGCCTCCCGTCCTCTCTCTAGCTCCATCCTCTTCCACCCCAATTCCGCGCTCGACTGAAGGGAGGCGGCCCCTTAAATAAGAACCCGGATGGGCTCCAGCTGCTTCCCGGCGTCCCTTGTCGTCTTCCGCCACACCAGGAAGTGCTGGGCTCCAGGGATATTCAGGCACCGGGGCGCCGCCTGGCGGTGGCCACGGGTCCCTACAGGGCTGGGCTTCCAAGCCCGTTACCCGTGGCCCCCAGCATAACCAGGGCGGACGCCTCCTCGCAGTCTGGAGGAGGTACAAGCCCTCCTCCGGTCCTCCTGGGCATCCCGGCCGGGCTCCAGCCCGGATACCACAATATATATATATAGAGAGAGATACTGTGTGATGGGCACAGGGGAGCTGGTCATGTGGCGGCTTATTTTGTGTCTCATTGTTATTTGGCTTCTAATTAAGGAAAAAGAAACAACTAAGGGGCCCGAGTCAAGTTTATTAAAATTAAGGCAAAAGAAGTTAATTAGCAGCAAAAACTGGTCACTAATTGGTTAGAATAAAAACCTGCAGCCAGATTTGCTAAACACTATTTGTGAAAATGAAGAAATGAGCTAATAAACCAATATGTACTTTATGAACTTGTAGTGGTCTATGGGAAGAGGAGGCGAGACAGAAGCGGCCTGTTGTAAGTGAACTACAGTACATCACCAAGTTAGTTAATGATGATGTATCCCTCATGGCTAATGAGATAAGAGAAATGTCTGCCAACTGCAAAGAGTAGAGAAATGTCCATACGCCAGCCATGTTTGCAATTGACTGCTGATGATGATGAGAAAATAGCTAGCAGAAGAACGACTTGTCACTTTCTGTCTACTTGTGTGAAGAAAAGTTCTTTCCTCAAGGGGATAGTTAAGATCCATTTGCTAGTTATTTAAGTTATGTGAAATTGACAGAAGTATTTTCTTAGTTTTGTTAAATGTTTGCCTATATATTAGTGCGGTGCTTCCCAAACTCGGTCCTGGGGACCCCCTGTGGCTGCTGGTTTTTGTTCCAACCGGCTAACTGTTATTTTCCAAGTTCTGTGTTTTAGGATCAAAATAGAAATTAGAAAACTATTGTATGGGAAAACTGTTATATGGGAATAATGTATTTTTTTTATTTTTAACAATATTTTCATCTTTGATTTTCATTCTACTTTTTCAAGTATTCTAATTGTTTAATTATTCCATCATTTACTAATTAGTGGGTCTGACGCTAAAGTAGTTGTGGCCTTTGATTATTCAGTGTTGTTTGCCTGGGGGTCTGCTCTGCTTGTTTTTAATTGTCATTATTAAGGTACAATGAAGAGAAGGGAAAACTGCACAGAGAAATGGAAAAATAAAACGAAATCAACAAAAGAGAGTTAGGCATTTAAATCTAATGCAAAAGCAGAAATATTTCTAAATGTCTTATAAATGTAAAAATCATGCTGGGGTGCTTTTCTGAATGTAGAGTAAGAAAAAAAAAACCCCAGCTAATTAAATGAGATCAGTGTGATCAGTTGTTGTCAATCATTATGAATCTGCTTGGAACAAAAACCTGCAGCCATAGTGGGACCCCAGGACCGTGTTTGAGAAACCCCTTATTTGTGAATAGTCTATGGGAGGTCCTATTATACTCCCCACAACCTGAACTGAAATGCAATATTCTATTTCTTGTCCCTCTGACTACGGATTAGTCTCAGTTAGTGACCTGCCTTGCCATAGGTAAGGTGTGGAGGACACGCAGTTTCAATATGTGATATAAATGCTCTATTGAATGTGCAGCACCATATGTATAGAACGTACTGAATGAATTAACACTAGAATCTCTGAAGCCTATAAAAAAACTCACAATCCCGGCCCACCTTAAATTCCTTCGCAGCTCTGCATCCGTGTCTTTTGTTTTGTAAATGTGTCAATCAGCACAAGCAGCAAGCAGCCTGCTATCCCATTCCCCCCTTGACAGAGCTTAACTCGGGCAAAAGGTTCTCCCAGCTCAAGACTCCTTACCTGCATGTGAAGTACCTGGAGTTGTATCTTCTTATATAATACACTGTGTGCACAATTATTAGGCAAGTTGTATTTTTGAGGATTAATTTTAATATGGAACAAACACAGTGCTATCAGTCAATCCAAAATGTTAATAAACCTGAAACTTGAATGTTTCACAACGGAAATGTGAGTGTGAACATCATCAGGGAATACATATGTGCACAATTATTAGGCAACTATTAGTGTGCAGATTTATTATGCAACTAAAGGAAAAATGAAAATTTTCCCATCTCACTTGTTTATTTTCATCTGTTATAGTGAGAATAATAAACAAACACCTCAAAATTTACAAATAAACATCTCTGACATTTAAAAAAATAAATCAATCAATCAATGACCAATATAGCCACCCTTCTTTCCAATAACAGTCATAAGCCTTTCCATTCATGGAGTCTGTCAGTTTCTTGATCTGTTGACGATCAGCTTTTTGTGGAGCAGTGACTACAGCCTCCCAGACACTCTTCAGAGAGGTGTATTGTTTTTCTCCCCCGTAAATCTAGCGTTTAAGAAGTGCCCACAAGTTCTCGATAGGGTTTAGGTCAGATGAGGAAGGGGGGCCATGTCATTATTCCTTCATCTTTAAGGCCTTTACTGGCTGGCCACGCAGTGGAGAACTTCGATGCAAGTGATGGAGCATTGGCCTGCATAAAAATCATGGTCTTTTTCCTGTATCACTGTTTGAAGAAAGTGTCTTCAGTAGGTTTGGGAGTTGATTTTGAGTTCATCTTCAATGCAAAAAGGTCCAACTAGCTCATCTTTAAAAATACCAGCTCATACCAGTACCCCACCTCCACGTTGGAGTGGAGCTCTGTGCCATTACTGATCCACAGGTCCATCCATCTGGTCCATCAAGAGTCACTCTCATCTCATTGGTCCATAAAACCTTTGAAAAAAATCTGTCTTCAGATATTTCTTGGCCCAGTTTTGACGTTTCAACTTATGTTTCTTGTTCAGTGGTGGTTGGGTTTCAGCCCTCCTTACCTTGGCCATGTCTTTGAGCACTGAACACCTTGTACTTCTGGGCACTCCAGGTAGGTTGCAGCTCTGGAATATGAAAGTACTGGAGGATAATGGGTTCCTGGTAGCTTCACGTTTGATTCTTCTCAAATCTTTTGCAGCTAATTTGCGTCTTTTGTTCTCAACACGTTTCTTGCGACCCTGTTGACTATTTGCAACAAAATGTTTGATGGTTCTGTGATCACACACCAATATCTTAGCAATTCCAAAAGTGCTGCATCCCTCTGAAAGACTTTTTACAATTTTTGACTTTTCAGAGTCAGTTAAATCTCTTTTTTGGCCCATTTTGCCTGAGGAAAACTAGCTGCCTAATAATTCTGCACACCTTGATATAGGGTGTTGATCTCCTTAGGCCACACCCTCCCTCATTACACAAATACACATCACCTGACGTGCTTAAATCCAATAAGCATTCAAGTTAATACAGCTTGGAGTTGGAATATACGCATTAAAAATGATGATATGGTCAAAATATTCACAGTGTACACTACCATGGCTGTTTGTTTGTCTGTCCAGGATTTTAAATTACCAAACTGTTTGAACTACTGATCTGAAATTTGGTACACATATACTATGTGACGTCTACTATCCACTTTCGTGGTTATGATTGACCCACAAGGTTATTCCTTTTTTTATTTTATTGTAGAATCAACTCTCAGCAGCAGACAGCCAGATGGTCATGCAGTGCATGCTTACGGGCGCCGTTCTCATCCCTACCACCTTTGCTGTCACTTCCCCTACCTCTTCACATCTTAAACCATTCTTGGGGAAGATTGAAGACTTGTGGCAGCTTAAGTGAAAAAGTAAGGAAAACGTATGAAGTAATTGCAACACAAACACAGACTTACAGTCAGTTTTAACGTGAAAAGATGCCAACGAAAAAAGAGAAGTGGGCTGCTAGGGTGGAGAAAAGAAGAGCTGCTCAGGAAGCAGCAAGCACATCAACCTCTGAGCAAACAAATGGTACACGTGCAGAGAAAGAGGATGAAAACTATCCATCCATCCATCCATCCATTATCCAACCCGCTATATCCGAACTACAGGGTCACAGGGGTCTGCTGGAGCCAATCCCAGCCAACACAGGGTGCAAGGCAGGAAACAAACCCTGGGCAGGGCGCCAGCCCACCACAGGGCATGAAAACTATGAATGTTTAAGTCAAGTGTATTCACTGCATATTATCGTGCAGTGCGCCGTTTCTGGTAGGGTAAATAATACAGTATATCGTGGAATATTTGGAATACATGCATTTCATGGGTGTTCCGTATCTACAAAGAAATGGGTAAGTGTAGGATGAAAGGAAATGTGAGAAATGCAAGAAATGCTGCGCACATACCTGAGGCAGAAACTTTTTCCACGCTATACTAATAATGATGTGAAGTGTATAATGTGTGAAGACTTTAGTCCAAATATCCAATAAACGTGCACTTTTATTCAAGAATATAACTAAAGAAAAAAGAATCATTCACACATTATACACTTCACGTGTATAGCTCCGTTGAGGGGGGCGATGGGATAGCAGGCTGCTTGCTGCTTGTGCTGATCGACATATGTACAAAACAAAAGACGCTGATGGTAGAGGTGCGAAGGAATTTAGGGTGGGCCGGGATTACAAGTTTTTTCGCAGGCTTCAGGGATTCTAGTGTTAAGTAAAGCATTGAGAAACAACTTATCTTTAAGTATAGAAAGCAACTGAAGTTTATCAAGAAAAAACTAAGTTTGTTGAAGCAATGTTTTCTTTTTTCTTTTTTGCCTTTTATGCTGTGTGTGTAACAACCTTTTTCTATATTCTTATGTGAACTGTTTGCTTTGAATTTTCACTAAACCTTTTTAAAATGAACTTTTTTGAATTGAGAAATTTGTTTTGGTGTGCATTTGACTCATTCTTGAGCCGGCCTTAACTACTTAGCAGCTACAGAGATGTCATCTCACTAACCTGGAAATGCCTACCCACCTTTCAAATCCTCGAAGCTCTACGTTCCAAGCCTGTGCGGCACACAGTTTAAACTAACTACCCTGAACATAATAGTTTAAAAAAAAAGTACCTAAAGTTATTAGCTGCCAAGACAGACCACTTTCTGCAATTGCACCATTGAAAAAAATTGCTGTACAATTTGGAATTCACAATCACTAAGCTTTTCTTCCGGCGACTTCATTTCCTTTTCTCGCTGTGGCTGAGCTATCTTGCTTGGCTGCCCACTTATTATCTTTTTGGAATTGGAAATTTCAGTATTAACAACCTTCTCTTCTCCACCCCCCCATCCCACCCCATAACAATCAACACTAGATTTATTGTCAGCCACAGACATCTGTTTTGTATTTTTAAACATTTCGCCTGGAAGAAACAGTATCTGCTCCCCAGGACAGGATGGCTGCAATTGCTTGAAAAACTGATGAAGGCTCCACATTCAAAATCTTTTTTTCATTGTGAAATTAACTTTCACATCTTTCTTTCCAGAGCAGTGAAATTGATAACACTTCTACGTGATGCATCCAACGTCCTGGGATCACATCCTGCACCCTGTTGTTGCTTGTGGAGTTTTCAACTTCTCTCTATGTCCATGTGGGGTCTCTGATTGGCAATTTTATTTGCCCACATGTGAGTACAAGAATGGGATCTAAAATCAATGGATCAGTTCCTGCCCTTCCTGAATTGCAGATACAGGCAGGTGCAGGATTTCCCTAATTCCATTGTTTCACGGGGCTAATAAGGAATGTTAGGAATAGGCAGGGCCGGATTAAGATGAAATTGGGCCTGATGCTGCAGTGCAAAAAAGGCCCATTTTTTCTCGGCACTGGTGCATGTGCATTCGACACTCACTGTACATGCACACTCTGACTGGCCAAGGAGCCTTAATTGTTTGCGACGCAACCAGCCAGCCTTTATTGAACATGAATAATAATAATGACGTAGTATCGTAACAACTCGAGATTAACATCAAACTATGTCGCATCAACATTCAATAGCAATTGTCTGAAAAGTGCACTTACTGCAGAAAACCTAACAATGAAATACATAAAATTTCGCAATTCTCTTACGAAACAGAGTAAAGAAAAATGAATTTGCAGAGACATTGGGTCAAAGTGACTCAGTTCAGGCTCTTGAAGGTAAAAATTTGTCCACGATTTAAATTTAATAATAGACCAGAATCCTGTCGAGGATTTAAAAAATTCTAAACATCCATGCCAGGCCCGCAGGCCAGCTTTTAGTTTTACCTTTACAGATAACCATTTAAATAGCCATCGATTTTTACTGTACAACTAACTTTCAAGGTGAAAAATTTACTACATGGCACTTACCGAACAATAATAAAGTGGCAAGAATCCCCAAGATATTGCAAAAAACTGAGCTAAATTACTAAGTAAACTGTTTAACGTAAAATTGATAACATTAACTTGAAATCTTCGGTTAACAATAAACACGACGACGTTATAGTTACAGCACAGTGCAAAGAACAATAGTAACTGTATAATAAGTAACGCTGTGTCTAGGCGTTAGAAAGTCGGACTCCAAATTTCATTCTAAGAATTATTTTGAGGTTAATATAGCAAAGGAAAACTGTTCAGCTTCCGGAAAATTCTCGTCTGTTTTCATCTGGGCCTATTTCAGGAATGGGCCTAATGCTGTAGCATCAAACGCACCCACCTAAATCCGGCCCTGGGAATAGGGCAGAGCAGAATGAATGTTGTGTGTCGAGTGAGAGGGCGAGGACAAGGGGTTTGAATCATTCGACATTGCCTCCTCACTTCACAAATCAGGCCAGCAGAGACCGCCATGCTTGTGTGGTTTTTAGTTTGAGTCTGTTTGCAGTTAAGAATCCCAAATGTGAACAAAGCATCACTCTAGAGCAACTTGTTTAAAGCTGCACCAAAAAACGACCATTCAACCAGAACACAAAAGTACACATCCTGACAGTTCTGAGATCTGAACAAAAGGGCAGAATGCATACGGCTAAACAGAATTTACCAAAAAAAAACATGCACCAAGCTTATAACATATAGTGCCTTCACAAAGTATTCAGACTTCTCCACTTCTTCATATTTTGCGTTATGCTAAAATCATTTAAATTCATTTTGCCCATATGAAGTAACACTCAGTACCCAGGAACGACAAATCGAAAGCTGGATTTTAGAAATTTTCGAAAATGTAATAAAAAATAATAAAACTGAAATATCCAATTGACGCATGTATTCAGACCTTTTACTATAACACTTGAAATTTGACTCGGATGCATCCCATTCTTGTTGAGATGTTTCTACATCTTTTGTGGAGTCCATCTGTGGTCAATTCAATCGGACTGATTAGAAGAAGCAGACACCGGTCTATAGAAGGTCCCCCAGGTGACCACATGCATCAGAAGCAAAAACCAAGCCATGCTTTTGAAGGGTTTCCTGCGAGGTTTAGAGATAGGATTGTGTCAAGGCACACAACTGAAGAAGGCTGCAAAAAATTCCTGTGGAATTGAAGGTTTTCAAGAGCAGAGAGGTCCTCGAAATTCTTTATTGGAGAAAACTCTGGAAGAACCACAACACTTCCAAGAGCTGGCCAACCTGGCCAAAATGAGAAGCTCTGGGAGAAGGGCCCTGGTAAGAGAGGTGACCGAGAACCTGGTGCTGACTCTGGCTGAACTCCAGAGGGTCTGTGTGGAGATGGAAGAAACTTCCAGAAGAAAACCATCACTGCAACACTGTACAGATCTGGTCCAATCTGAGCTTTATGTGGCCTCTTTATGAAGCTTCTCCTCGGTAAAAGACACATGAATGCCCGCATTGAGTCTGCAAAAAAGGCACCTAAAGCACTCTCAGAGTGTGAGAATGGTCTGATGAAACCAAGATTAGCATCCTGTCTGGAGGAACCAGAGACCGTTCACCACTTGTGCAGTACCATTCCATTGGTGAAGCTTTGTGGTGGCTGCAGCATGCTGTAGGGTTGTTTTTCAATGGCAGGGACTGGGAGAGTAGATGGAGTTGAGGGAAAGCTGAATGAAGGAAAGTACAGAGATATCCTCAATGAAAACCAACTTGAACACTTTGGACCTCAGACTGGATAGACGTGTTCACCTTCTACAAAGACAGCACAGGAGTGGATTTGGGCCAACTCTGTGAATGATCTTGAGTGGCCTGGCCTCAGCCCAAACGTGAACCCAATCGATCAGCTCTGAAGAGACCTTTAATCGGCTCTCCACCAAAAGTCTCCATCTAGCCTGACAGAGCTTAAGAGGATCTACAGAAAAGAATGGCAGAAAATCCTCAAGTCCTGATGTTTGAAGATTGCTGCATCTGAAGACTCCAGGCCAGAATCCCAAAGGGGTTTCAGCTAAGCACTGAGCAAAGGGTCTGAATACGTGTGTCAATGTGATCTTTCAGGTTTTAATTTTTAAAAAATGTGCACAAATTTGTAATATCCTGTTTTTGCTTTGTCATTTGGAGGAGTGTTGCTTGATGTGGGAAAAAAAACAAAATTGAAATACTTTTAGTACAAGGTTGCAATATAACAAAATGGGAAAAAAGTGAGTACTTTCTGAATGCAGTGTGTAAAAAAGATAAATAAGTCCATCCATTATCCATCCATCCATCCTGTGGAATACATTAATATTGTATTCCCAAGAAATTGTCCAAAGTCAAGATCTCTTTGTAGCACCGGTATGTTTATATACAAAATGATTTATTTGTGTTTTTTGCCTCAAACTGTTATGATCAGCTTTTTTCTTTTTGGATACACTTCTTCTTACTCTCGTGACAAATAGGATCTGCATATTAGAATACAAAAGTGGGCACAGAGGTTTATCTGGGCCATCCATCCATCCATTATCTAACCTGCTATATCCTAACTACAGGGTTACAGGGTTCTGCTGGAGCCAATCCCAGCCAACAGAGGGCGCAAGGCAGGAAACAAACCCCGGCCAGAGCTCCAGCCCACCACAGAAGATAAATAAATAAATAAATAAATAAATAAATTAAAAAATCATTACAAAAAGAAATAAAATAAAATAAATAAATAAGATAAATCATGATTTAGTGAGAACTTTGCTTATTTTGGTACAGAGGCTTACAGGCCGGCTCAGTTCCACCACTCACCCTCTCTGTGCCCCTAGCAGAGTGACTTAAGGTGCCAGCCGTCATACTGTAGGCATTTTAAAGAGCTGGGCCCTACAAGAACATCAGCAAGGAATAATGGTCACTAAAAAGGCTTTACAATGTGAAGTTAAGTTTATTTGTTGTCTTCTGAAAGAGCATTGGGCTTCATCGTACATTAGGCAGCACGCATTAGGCACAAACATGCTGCTTTTTGAGGATGCAATCTTAAAATATTTTGCTTTTGAACGATCATAGCAGTTTAAGTATCCTATAGAGGCGAATACAAGTGCTGTACATGCAAATTAGTTTTAAAAATGAACTTCCCATCTCAGAGGAATTAGTGTGATGGATGTTGCCCTGCAATTCGAGTTCAATTATTTGCTAAGAGGCTGCAATTCAAGCAGTCAAGCAACCCATTACTAAAGCGTCGTGTGTTGATTTCTCCTTCTGTGATAATTTCTAAGCTTCACATTTCATCTTTTAATTACGATGTTGCCTCTTTTTTTGACCTTGGGACTGAATTCATCCACTCTATTATTTTCTGCTTAGGACAGAAGATGATTAATTATTCATTAATTTTTTTTTAATTTATATTAATGGCACATCCATCCTTCCTTCCATCCCACCACTCCATAACCTACTTTTGCAGTTTATAGCCACAGTGAGTCAGTGCCTATCCTGGCAGCATTGTGTTCAAGATGAACACCAACCCTGGGGTGCCAGTCCATTAGTCCACATACAAAGCCAATTTTAGGTATATAAGAGGAAAAACAGAACATGTGGACAAAGGCCTACTCGTGCACAGAGGGACATATGGATCCACACTGACAGCAACTGCTGACTGGTGGGTTGGCTTAAAAACTAAGCCAAGTAGTAAAATGCTCAATTTCTATCAATCTCTCTCAATCCTTTAACCCCTGGCCCAGTGGCGTGCAAAGGGGAGGGCCAAGGGGGTGATGGCCCTAGGCATCCATATCCAGGGGGCAACCAAATCGAAAAGTGTTGCTCTCTAGGACAGCCCTGTTTCGAAAATAATTTTAATTTAATATGGACAAATTCAAATTATTATAGCTCATTCTCAGTGAAGCACTATGACTTCTAAATGCCAGAAGTGCTCACACTGGGCCTGACTGGGCCCCGCGCAACAAAAAGAGACCTTCCCTTGAAAACATTATGAAAGCTCTGTTCATTTCACATGGGACAGGAAATTGAACCCACTAGTCAAACGACACTGTAAAGGGCTTCAGCACGAGAGAGACGCTCCGCTCAGTCCCGTATGCGCAGTGAACATGTTAAGGGTCATTTGTCCAACCTTGGTGGTGCAGTGAAGTGTTTTTCTGAGGCTGAGTTTACCTCCCTTATTTCATCTCTCGTGTTCTTTTTCTAGCTTGTCCAGTAAAGTAAGTCAGAGAAATCTGTAGTCTGTGTAGCCTGAGTAAATCTGGGTTATGTTAGAATTCTTGCACGTACAGGAGTTCGGTCAGGGTTCTTGACCTTTCAGATCTTCCATGTCACAAGAGTGTCTGACCAACCTGGCTTTAATCAGCATTGTGATGATGTAAAGAATGAAGTCTTACAGTTGTTTTCGGAGAGGAGATCTAATTTGGGGAAACAAACTTAAATGAATATTTAATTTGAATAAAGTGTTTATTTCTTATTTAATATGCCTTTCTTTATCATATTCATATGCCTTCTTTACCATTCACTTTGACAGCACCTCATCTTCGGGGGCATACAACCAAGGTGTTTTCCCTGGGCATCATCTAGCCTCTGCACACCACTGCCCTGGCCTCTTCATCCCACAAACTGAGCTTTCACCCCGAGTTCTTCTTCTGATTCCAGAGATGATTTCCTACTGGTTATAAGATGACATTAGGGTGACATTCGGAAAAGCCTCAGAATCATTTTGAGTTCAGGAGACGCTTAAAGCCGATGTCACATTATGCAACTTCTATTTGCAGTGTATGTCAGAGGTGCAGACTGCATTTGCTTATCTCTTTGCCAGATCATGTCAGTTTACACAACTGCCATTTGCTGGGCATGTCAAATTTAGTGCTTTTGTGCCAAACGTTCAACATACTTGTCATCACCTCTTTTTCTGCCAGCCAATAGCATGCAGCCTGACAGAGCCGGTGCTGTACAAAGGGTTAACCTCTTTAATGTTAGACTCGAGTGTCACTCAGGTTGTAAAAACAGTGCTAAAAGCGTTAGTCCCGAGCGTCACTTGGGCAATTGTATAAACGTGTCTCGTGTAAGCGTAAGACCGGCGGATTATTCAGGCTGTAAAAGTGCTAACAGCATTACTGCTGAGTGTTGGTCAGGAAATGATATTGGCGTGTGTTGTGCAAACAACAGGCCCGAGTGCTACCCGGGCAATGGTGCAGACACATCTTCTCCTAGCCTCATAATGGCGTCTCATAAGAAACGTTTTTTAGCAGCCCAGGTGTTGCACACTCTAGCCATGTGATATCAGCAGTGATAACGAAGTGAATCCGTCCTTAGGCAGTAAAATCGAAAGTGATTCCGATGAATCTGAAAGTGACACTTGTGTCAATCGTACAAGTGAAGTGTGCTGTTCATAAGCTAATCAGTCTGGAAAGAAAATCTACAAGGAGTCGCGCTACTATTGTCCCTCTGGATTGTGTATTTCAACGTGCTTTAAGATATACCACACAAATGACACATTTTGACATTATACACGTTATTATTATTATTATTTGTACTTATAGTGTTTTGCACATTTTACAGTAGAAAGATCAGATTAAATAAATATATATTTTCAACCCAAAAAATGCAACACTTTTTACATTTTTTTCGAGAAAAAATCTTAATGCTAAGGAGGTTAACAGGTTTTATCAGAAAATCAGAATTAAGTAGCATAACACATTGCAAAGCTTTTCTTTATTTTACGTTCTCGTATACGAAGAATACGAGTATACGGAAATAGGAGAATACAAGTATAGGGAATGTATTGTAATCGTTCAAAACTTTTATTTCGAGATTTTAATGAATCTTGACATTTTAGACCTCCCTGAGTCTGAAAATACCAGTTTTGGAATTATGTCTGTGTGTGTGTAAACACGATAACTTGAGTACTCTTTCATTTAAGTCAACCAAATTTTGCATACAAGTTTTAGGTACAAAATTTCTATCAACTTTTAAGTTATTTCCACTAACCGGAAGAGGTCCTTTTTTATTCATACAGCTGCAGAGTCTGATTTATTCAACTTTACTTTTATAGTAATTGTTCAATATATTATTAATTTGATTTGTTGTTGATGGTTCTTTAATGTACATAATATAAAAATGTAATCATTGTCTTGCGGTTTACTACTCAAATATCCATCCCCATATCGGAGTATACGAGAAAGTCGAGGGGAGATCACTCCTGATTTTTTATGTAAACATGGAAAATGAGATATACGTCATGCCAATACATAACAAGTTGCGCTAATGACATCACACTTTGCGTTACATAACACACCCATGGAAGCCAGGGCTGGCGTCTTGACAATCAATTCACAAAATAGTGGCACACATCGAAGAACAAAATAGCCATGCTATTAAGTAAGGTACATACTGGAAAATAAAACACGTCTTTTCTTAAAGATAGAATATATCCCTAGAACTATAGTCTAAAGGTACTTCATAGAAAAAGCATAATTTTCAGAAGAAGACAAAACATATAAATAAGACTCAGAGGAGTCTAGAACATAATTTTATTAGTGACACTGCCAACGACTGGTACAGCATGTTCAGCCCTTTTTTCCATTCTGCCATGGAATGTAATACACAAGACATCAGGCAGATGAGCTTCTCTGTTGTTTGCGAGGTCCAAAACACCTGTGTTCCTTATTCCTCATTGCTGCATTCTATACATTGTACTCCCAGATGAGCATTCAATGGTTGTCAGGTCTTCTGCACACGGAGTCCATCCCTACAACTAAAGATAAAACCAAACAAGTTTGATGCTAGAGAAAGTCACAGACTAGTTAGAGTCACTGCGTATGTCACTTTAGGCAAATGAATGTCACAAGAGTGTTCTGTCGACTGTCTTCAACTAGCTAAGACTAAGCAAATAAAGACTAGGACTAAAGATCTCTAGAAAAGTCATCAAATGTGACATGGTCTTTACTTTTGCTGCATGAAACCAAGAGTCCCTGCACCCCAAGCCTTCAGTTGCCCTTACACAACCAAATCTCTCAGCTGCCCATTTCTATTTTACGTTAGAGCACAGATGAATACATTGCCTTTTGGAGCAATGCATTGGTTGTGAGTGAGAGTCCTGGTCATTTGATAACCCCCTTTGCCTCATGTTCCAACAACTAAAGTGGCCCCAGCAGCCACAGCTTGTGGCCATGTGTTGTCACCAGTCAGTGTGGACATCATTGGCCTCAGTCTCTCTCTTCTTCTAGCATCATGAGATTACATGGATGATCTGGCTGAGTTTGCAAGCTGCCATGACTTGAACTGGTGCCCATTACCTTTTGCCATTCCTGTGCTCTCACTGTGCTTACATGGCATGCTGCCCTCATTGTCACCTGCATTTCCATATGAAAATGTGCAGTAGTGCTGCTGTTGCCAACAAGGCTCTCTGCCTCTCTCTGTATGAGGCCTTATGTAGGACTCTGTCCTGCCCTGTATAATCCTAGTGGTGCCTTTGACCCTGGTAACTGCTTGCCAGCTGGGCTTCACAATACAAAAATCTAATTTGCCACCCAATTGGGATTTACAAGTCTGTCTGTTGAGGTGAGCCAGCCACTAATCCACTTCAGAAAACATAGCAATCAAAGTGGCAAAAACGTCTGGCCACCTCCAATATGTGGTCTTTTATTAACATTCCTAGTGCCCTTAAAATGCCTTTCATGGCCCAGATACACCCTGCCTGGGGTTTGCTTCCTGCCGTGCGCCCTGTGTTGGCTGGGATTGGCTCCAGCAGACCTCCGTGACCCTGTAGTTAGGATATAGCGGGTTTGGTAATGGATGGATGGATGGCCCAGATAAACCTCTGTGCCCACTTTTGTATTCTAATATGCAGATCCTATTTGTCACGAGAGTAAGAAGAAGTGTATCTAAAAATAAAAAAGCTGATCATAACAGTTTGAGGCAAAAAACACAAATAAATCATTTTGTATATAAACATACCGGTGCTACAAAGAGATCTTGACTTTGGACAATTTCTTGGAAATAAAATATTAATGTATCCCACAGGATTCATGTCATTAATCAACTGTTATGTACTTGAGAGTCCAGTTCAGTTTCAAAAGTGGAGAAATGCATTCAAAAAACCCCAGCTAGTAACACAGAGGGCAACATAGACTCTTTAAAAATAAAACATTTATGATGCTCTGTAACAAAAGAAAACTATGTAGAGCACAAAAGGTAAAATGAGTTGTCTGTAACAAATGAAATCCAATAGCAAACAGAGTCCTAATACAGTAATTCAATGGCAAAGTTAAAAAAAGGAGGTCAGAAATTCCAGGAATCACAATAAACACAATAAATACTCACAGACTCGTTAGTGCATTTGAATGAACTGCCATATTGTGTGGGAAAGTCTCCGCCTTCATAGGGCTGGAGGCAGGTGGTCCCGCCTCTTGGGGAACCACCCACAAAACACAAGGCACATGAAAAAGGCTTAAAAGCAAAGAATAATGCAAACTAGCCAACCCGCGGCGTACCATACGCCGCATAATCAGGCCGGTTTTTTAATGATTTTTAAGCACAGGGAGAAAATTAACATTTGAACAATCGGTAATGTAATAAATCAGCAAGAAAAGCAACATTGTAACAATGAACGGAACGAACCAACACACAATCGTCTGTGACTGAAAACTGGCGGACCGCCATCGCACCTTCTCCTCCCAGATGGAGTGATGGGGGTGGATGGCGCTCAGGCGTGGAGGGTGGAACGGGAGGAGAGGAGAAGGACGTCCATTCCGCTCCCTCTTGCTATATGTAGCGTGTAAAACAGTTTGCCATGGTGCACGCGGTCGTGCGTCGTAACCGAAAACTCGGTTTTCAAAGACTGCTTACTTCATTGTGTTTTAACCTCAGATGTAAAGGATTGTTTAAAGGATCCCATGGGATACCCCTCGCAAACCGTTTTACACGCTGCATATGGCGATTCACCTCCGCGAGAAACACGCCTCTATGAACAGTCAACGGGCTCGAGGTGCATGTGGCCTCTACGACAGACGAATATAAATGACGCCATTTTTCTGTGTCGTCGTGTCCGAGTTGGTGGGCGTGGCTCTGCGAGTTGTCGTCATATCCAATGGTCTTGGAGTTGGTGGGCGTGGCTCCTTCCTATGTGCGCCATAGGTGTCTTACTTGTCGGCGGCTTAGTGAATCCATGCCCCTTCCGGCGTGCTTTCCATGGGTGTCTTGCCTTAGTGAATTATATATATAGATAATTAAGAAAAGTAATATGAACGTTACATGAGCATAGCAGACATAAAACAAGAATTTGAACTCCAGCCATAACCAAGGAAAGTAGCATCAACACAAAAAAAATAATATTTAAGTGAAAGCAAAATTTCTGTATAAATAAAAATGTTAAAAAATGAATGATCGGGTAAGGTATTATCAAACACATGTGTGTGGGAGGCAGTCGAGGGGCTTGAAAAAATGTGTTTATAGCCGGACCAAGGGAGGACAGTGCACACCAATGCCTTTTCTTCTTCCTCTACAGATCCACAAAAGGAAAGTCCACCTGATCTCACTTTCGGTTCCACTACAGACCTCCCGTTAAACCCCATCACTGACATCACTTCTGGGTTCAACACTAAAGACACGCCTCTTCCTGCCTACCCTCTATGAAACTGCCACTCCTAAGTATTATCCTCAATTTCTTATTCTCAAACTTTAAAAAATGCATTATTGTGCATAGATATTTCCTGCTGCTGCTGGTGTGACTCTATACACACATGTGCTCTAGTTGTCTAGTGACAACTAGTGAGGAAGAAGTTAAGCGCGCTTATAGCGTGCAATCAAGTGACAAGAACTGAGCCGACATTATATTCACATGCATTTAATCCTGCATGTGCTGAGGGATACATCTAATCAGCCCAAATTAGGGTCACAGAGAGCCAATGATTATCACAGCAACACCAGGTGTAAGGCAAGAAGCATACGTGGTGGACTGTATGCCAGTTCATAGCCCATCAGATGAGGATGATGATGATGATGATATACTTTATTAAAACAAGATGGAAAATTGTCTTTTCACATGACCTTTAGGGGTCACAGTGCAGAACCAGCCAATGTACAGCACCCCTGGAACAATTTTATGGATGAACAATATGGATTCATGCAGTCTCAATTTCAAGAAAGTTCAGTTAGGAATAAAAAAAAAGTGTTTTTTTTTTCTGCCACACATCTGGTCGTTGCTCTGGGGAGCCCTCCTCAGCTCAGAATGGTGGAAATCTGTTGTTACTTCTTAATTGGCAAAGGCCAACAGATGTCATTGGAAAATTGCTTGCATATTGTACATGATGACACGTTAAATATACAACTCAAACACGCAGTGTTCATGCAAGGCAGTGTGGTGACACGGTGGTTAGAAGTATCTTTGTGGAGTTTCCATGTTCTCCCTGTGTGTTTATCTACTGATGATACAGTTTCCCTCCATATCCTAAATATTAATATGAGGTTAGCAATGACTGCAAGTGGGTGTGTGTATGTGTGAATGTATCTTATGGTAGTCTAGCATTTCATAAACAGTCATTTTTTTTTGCCTTGCTCCTGATGCTCTGTATGACTCCTTAAATGAAGTATCCAAGTGTTCTCACAGACCAAATGTTACATGTGGCTGAACCCCAAATCCTAGTGATGTCCTGTTATCTGGATGTGATACCCCACAGCAATGGAATCCTAAGTCCTCCTTTTAGTTTAATTACACATCAGCCTGATACCACCAGAAAATCAAAAATCAAGGTGAGCACTAGGAACCGGTAGTGAACTCCTAGGTGCCTGATGCAGATTGTGGGTTCCATACTTTTCTTTGTCACACAAAATACTTCATTGTTATTACCTACGGTATGAATTGTAACAGCTAAGTGTCCGCTAGTTCTAAAAGGATGACAAGCATTAGTGGGCTCAAACATATGTGAGGTCTGAATGATGACTTATTAAAATGCATTTCAACAATCACTTATTAATTTCATTTTAATAATCCTTAATTCATCTGGTTTTCTTTTTGGCCAGAGTGGTAACAGGCTAAGCAGGACCGACCCGACTTTCAGGTTCAAAGATTCAGTCTCTAGTTCTTCAGGAGAAATTCCCAAGGCATTCTGGATCTGCTTCTTCTAGACTGTGTCTAATACACCTCCTAGGGGGTCTCCCACAGATTTCTAGAACATGTCAACTGGTTCCCTTAAATCCAGAGCAGCATTATCTCTAATACTAGATCCCCTCGAGCGTATACAAAAATAAATTTGCCACTTTTTAGGCATACCAGACAGAAAATACAAATTATTTTCAAAACCAACTTAATAAAAAGTAGTAACTGCATAAACAATTTACGGCTCAACACCTTGCCCACTAGAACAGGGATCCTCAAGTTTTACTCGGAGGTGTTACCTTTGCTTGCCTATTTTATTGTGTTATCAGATCACTTGTGAGATGCACCCAACACAAAAAGTTACCAACTAACCTCTTAGTGGGAGATAGGAAGGAATGTCAAAACCAGCTAAAACCTGTCAAAACCTGTCTCTCTCTCCTCATTGTACCCCACATACTCAACCCTCAGGACCTCTATGGCGGGCTGCTCGCTCACTGGGACTGTTGGCTGTCATTCCGCTACTTCAACCCAGTCACCACTAGTAGAGGACTTGCTAAAATCATCCTCTCTTCCCTTAAGAATGAACAATCTACGGTAATTTCTCAGCTTGTTAGTAACAATCAAACAGAGACTCCGACTCTAAGGTTCCACTAAAAATTATATATTTACATCAAAACCAATAAGAACAAATATAAAGAGTGTGAGAGATGGCCGGCAGCTTATCCCGACCAATACATCCAGGCTGCTAGATGGAGTCCTCCCTGCAGCATGGAGGTGCCCCAGATTCCCGCAGGGCATAATGGGAGATGGAGTTCAACTTCACAGCCTTGCTGGGTGCAGTGGGTGCCATTGGAGGATGCTGCAGGGAGACAACAGGGATTTCTATTTTCCCTATAGCCTGGAAGTACTCCCAAGTCACGAGGAGGGAAGAACAGAAGTATTTCCGGGCTGGAGAAAAATATGAATCTTTATCTAACCCAGAAGTGCTATTGGATCATGTGGACTGAAGGACAGGAGCACTTCTGGGTCATGGACTATTTAAATGACTGTGGGAAGCCCAGCAAGCAGAGCCGGAGTTGGGAGGAAGAGGAGGATTTATTGTTGATTATTATTGTATTGATTATTGAGTATTATTGTGTATTTTGGAGGTGGAGATTCTTTGTGCACATTATAAAAGAAATTAAAATTATTTCTGGGACTTTTACCTGGTGTCTGAACGTGTTGTCATCGGGTTTAGAGGAGCGACAGCGCCCTCTGGTGTCACAAGAGATACATAGAATAACACAACCTGGGTGGGTTAAAGTCTTCATGCAGTCACATATGCAACAGCAAAGTGCAGGTGACACATTTCCAAGTGGCTCAGTTCCTCGGTTATAGATTACCGTCTAAATCCTTAGTTGAGAAATGAAAAGACAAAGATTTGTTGCCGGAAACAGAACTCCATCAGCAGAGAGAGAGCTCCATGACAGAGTCCATTTCAGTTTCTAAGAAGTAGCAGCAGCAGACAGATTGAGGCTCCTTCATTTTTTTTCCACCAAGCAGCAACTGAGCTGAGCTCTTTACAAAAGTGTCAGAAAAGCAGCAGCTGAAAGTAGAAAGGCTCCTTGCAAAGTGTCAGCACTCCCAAAATGGTGGCGGATGTGACAGCCAAATAAACCACAAAATGGTGCCGTAACCCCATTACAAATATTATGATAAAAAATGAAAAAAATAATCTCGAAAACAAAATCCTGGAGGTACAAAACTAAGATTTGCAACATTAATAATGTCAACATTTATAAAATATATACAGTACAAACATGAAATCTCCGTATAGGCATTGGCATTAATGTGACGCCAAGCTTTTGAAGACATTTGGAGTCAGAGATACTGAATACAAGCGACTGATTCAGTGGCTGATTTTTCTACTCACCGGACATTAAATGCCAGTTGCCGACTTTTACCTTGTTTCTTCAAGTCAGTTGGACTAACAAATAACCAGTGAGGGGACAGAATGGTGGCAAAGACCACCTGACAGACTCCACACACCCTGTTGCTTTTTAGCTGCTCCCACATGTCTGTTCTTGCACATTCCTTTGGCAGATATCTTCGCACTTATTTATTAATGCATTTATTTTTGCAAAGTTAGGAAATGGCTCATCTGCCTGCCCTCCTTCTCCAATATGTTCCAGTTGGGGTTGTAGAAGGTAGTGTACATTTTTTTTTGTTGTTGCTATGTGGCTCAAGTAAAGGAAAATAAGACTTTACCGTAATCCAATTCCTGTCTTGTGTTTGTTGGAAAGAAATCAGAACAAATACCCAAATAAGAGCCTGCCTCGAGGGCTAGTGAGACAGCGTTAAGTGTTAGCAGAAGGCTTTTAGTCTTTAGAACGAAAGCATGTGGGAATGAAATTGCTTCTGAACAATAGCATATGCAGTTAAAAAAAGGCGAGCAACACAAGAGGCTGTTCAGTTCCAAATTACAGCTCTGCTAGTTTATGCCATGCTAAATTGGATATAGCATAAGCCAAAATGAGGCGGGGAATCCTTGAACTCTGGAAATGCCAATTGCATGCCAAATATTCCTTTATCTCTCGGTCTCTTTTCTAACCTCCTTACCCACTTCAGAAACGTAGGGCCGGCTCCATTCCCGACAGTGCCAGCTCTGGATCGGGGGCCGGTGCAAACCACTGCATCACTTTTATTTTAACGTCTGACAGACTCATTTAAAACTAATTCTTGATGACAGGAATTTTGGACATGCAGTGGTTAAGTGTGAAGCACAAGTCTTCTGGTTCAACACCCACCATTAACTTCCTGGGTGACCCCGTTTCAGTCACTTAACCTGGCAGGGCTCTTAACGGAAAAACACAAAAACAAGAGTATGTTATACAAGCCAGGGTATAAGGTATGTTGGGATTTGGTTCTATGCATCTACTGTATATCCTCCTCCATACTGATCTACCTACTGAATCTAAGCCTTAATTTGGTAGAATACATTTTATGACCCTCTATAAGAGTAGTGATGAGCATTTTGATTCAGTTTACTAAATCAGTTCTTTTAAACTACCCAATTCAGTGAATTGATTCTTTTGATAAACGTTTAAGATTAAACAATGGCGAATTTGTAAAGCCTGAATGAATTCATACATTATTTTGTGTATGTATGCATATATATACAGGTATATACTGTATATATATATATATATACACCAGTAATTGCACTCTGCATGATAACGTGCAGTGAATACACTTGACTTGAGATTTCATAGATTTCATCCTCTTTCTCTTTAGGTTTAGCATTCATTTGCTCGGAGGTTGATGCACTTGCTGCTTTCTGAGCAGCTCTTCTTTTCTCTGCCCTACCAGCCCACTTCTTCTCTTCTTTCGTCGGCATCTTTTCGCATTAAAACTGATTAAGTCAATGTTTGTGTTGCAATTATTTAGTACGTTTTCTTAAATTTTTTACTTAAGCTGACACTTAAGTCTTCAATCTGCCTCAAGAATGATTTAAGATATGAAAAGGTAGGGGAAGTGACGGCGAAGGTGGTAGGGACAAGAATGGCACCCATCCACAAGGCTGCCCTGCTGGCCGCCACCGAGAGTTGATTCTACAATAAAATAAAATAAAAATAAAAAGAGGAATAACCTTGGAGGTCAATTATAACCCTGAAAGCGGATAGTAGACATCGTGTAGTTTATGTGCACCAAATTTCAGGTCAATGGGTCAAACGGTTTGCAAGCTACAGGTGATTTAAAATCCTGGACAGACAAATGACCTAAACACACGTTTATTGCTGTTTTCACCTTCCAACACAGCACAATGCACAAGTCCCTCACAGTCCTTCGCTACAATCTTCTTTTTCCTGCCGCCTCCACTCCTCTCTCGCAAAGCTCCGTCACACTACCTCCCAACTCCGGCTCCTGGAATGGAGTGAGGCGGCCCCTTTTATCCAGTACCCAGATGTGCTTCAGGTGTTTCCTGACGAGCTTCCTGCAGCACTTCCGGGTGTGGCGGAAGTGCTGCATGAGCACCCAGAAGCACACCGGCTGTACTTGTCTTTGGGATTAGCAGTACTTCTTGTTGTGGTGAAAGTGCTACAGTCCATGTTCCCTGGAACGTTCGGGCATCTCCTGGCGGTGGCCACTTGCCCCAACAGGGTGGAGCCTCCCAATTCCGATCTTGTGGCTCACCTGCACCCCAGGGTGGTAGCCCTCCTGTGTCCCTGGGGAGGTGTTGGCGCTCTCCCGGTCCTTCCACATCCCAGGCATCCCAGGCATCCCGACTGTGCAGCCGTCTATCACTATATATATATATACAGTACAATCCTTCTAACTGGCCTCGCATTAACCGGCTGATGGATTAACCGGCCTGTTAAAATAAAATTTTTTTTTTTTTTTTAATTCTGAGTTCTTCTTTATATTATATGTATGCACTTCCTTCTTTCCTGGAAGGTGAGAGGTATTTTAAAACCAGCAAAGAAAACAGTGTTCAAATTTAATAAAGTGCAGTGTATCAAAAGTCTTCTTTAAATAAATAATCCATTAAAATGAGTGAATCAGTGGAGGTTAAAATCCATTAGTAAAATAACAAGTCGTTTAAAAACAACACAAATGAAGTTAAAACAGTGGCTGGAAGCGGTCTCTTAAAATCCAAAGCACAGTGTCTTCTTCTTTCTACCTGGCGGCTCCCCTGCTTCTCCCATCGGGCTTCGCAACAGGGGAGTCACCCTACCTGCAGGTGCAGCTGCCTTCCACAATGGTCCGGTAGTCCTCTGATCCTTGGCTATGTCGGGCTCCATCCAGACCGAGACTTGGGTTCTTTCCCCAGCGGTCAGGGCACTCATGCTGGGGCTAAACCAGCCCACAGCCTCCACGACTGCCGCTACCTTTCGACGGCCAGTCATCTTCAATACCGGTCACTCCAGCTCTGTGATCGCTCAGCTGGAGCGACCGCTTTCTTCAGCATCACGAATTCCTGGGGACCAATCAGCCACACATACCACGCCCCCTCGCTAAGCCACAAGTGCAGCGATTATTTATTTAAAAAGTGGCCTTTTTGACTTGAGCTGTGGACCTGCCACACCACATTGTCCAGTCGTTCTACGAGAAAAGAAACCCCGGTGCGAAATCGTGGATGAAGCCTTGTGGATATGGTTTCTTCAGGAACGTCGAAGTAGCACAGTACATACCTTAGAAATATTTTTCTACATAAAAATAGACATGCGTCAGATTAACTGGCCAAAACGGCAACCGGCCATGGATCCAGTCCCGAGGTGGCTGGTTAAGAGGGACTGTACTGTATATATCTACCGTTCTATCTATCTATCTATCTATCTATATATATATATATATATATATATATATATATATATATATATACAGACAGTCCCTGTGTTAGGTACGAGATATTGACTGTAGGTTTGTACTTAAGTTGAATTTGTATGTAAGTCGGAACAGGTACATTATTTTAATAAATGCTATTGTTGACCGACTGTAACCAAGTGCTCTGCCAATGAATAATGGAGTTTCACCTCTCTCTGAACTTTTTATTATTTGTACTTTATTTTCAATGGTGATGGTTTTTCTTTTCTTTTCTGTATCACCAGCACTTGCATCAGATTTGTGTTTCACAAACATTCTTGAAGGGTGTCTTCTGCACAGCACTGTACACGCTATCACAGCAGGAAGGCGCCAGTCGTCAACACGTCTGATCTACTGACAAGAGACAACTTCCAGCTATGTGTGTAACAGTATAAGCAGGCTCATCACCAGCCCAACTCACAGTCACCTCCACTACACTATACTGCCTGCAGCGTCCGCCCACCAAGAACGAACACGGTGCGGCCACCGTCCCCATTCAACAGGCAGCCATCCGAGGAACACTACAATGCTATTCCCCGCCACCCCATTCACCCTCAATGGCCTCCGTTCAGCCACAACTGGGTCACCGCTTGCAGCATTACCAGCCACCCACCAAGAACGAACGGGGCAGCTGTGTGTGGTGGGCGGGCAGTGAAACTGCTTGCCGCCCGAGGGACACTACACTGCACGAGCAGCGAAATCGCCCCCCTCCATCCTCCGTCCAACCAGCGCTTGCAGCGTCCCCAGGCCGAAGATGACGGAGCGGCAGTTACTGAGGTGCATGCATCGCTGCTGCGGCTCTTTTCTTAAGTCGCAGGTCGGATGTCTGTATCCTGGGGACTACCTGTGTATATATATATATATTGTCACACACATGCACACAGGAGGCAGCTAAAAGGTCCAAAAGAAGGTAATTCCATGCCAGGCCAGGGGGTGGCGGGGTGCAGTAACCCTTTCTCTGTTATCCCTGTCTGGGTCTGAGGATGTCACTTCCAGTTCCAGCCCCGAAGACGTCACTTCCAATGGCCTGCTTTAAAAGCAAGACAACCTCCATCAGTGCTCAGTTCTGTTTGAACCAATTCTGTACAATACTGTACTACTAATTCTTCAACTTTGCACCCTGATTCAAGTATGTGGGGGGCTGCCCCAAACCTTCTTTTCTGTGTCAAAGTGCTTTATTTTATATATACAGTATATATATATAGGGTAAGTCAAAATTATGTCAACATTTAAATGTTGGAAACAATTTATTCACAAAACATACTTCATATGTGCAAGATGATTTACAGGAATGTCTCAACCTGTTCGCCATCATGTTCAACACATGCACCATATGTGGCACATAAATTGTCCACAAAAATTGCATATAAGTATATACATAGCACTACCATTAGTGTTAACATAATTTTGACTCACCCTGTATATATATTTATTTTCACGTTTGTGCATTTAAGGATCACCTCACAGGCTCATCTCAGTTATGCAATACCACCCCAAGACGAGAGGGGGTGCTGTTGCCAATAGTACTGTCTCTTCCCTTTACTGCTCCATGAAGCTGCCCAGTGAGGACAACTGACCCCCACTCTCTTCACCCAGAGAAGGCCCACCCCTTTTGGTTGGAGCTGTATAAAGTCAGAAGGAGGGCGTCAGTTTAAGACACAAGCTTATCGCAGACTGATCTCCTGATCCAGTCCTGTTTTTCAGAGCTACTTCAGTTAATGTCATCAGCAACTCAACACGGAATTGAATCCAGTGGACACCTTGGAAGCAGCTTGAAGATCTTGACTTTGCCTCACACATACACATCAGCAGACGCAAGAGAAGACCAATAATACAACAGTCAACTCTTCCCAAGCTGCCCAATACATCAACAAAGGAAAGACAAAAGCCAGCAAGGCCAACATGTCCAACACCAAGCGTAGACAGCTGACAGGTGAACCACTGGGAGAGGAAACCTTCACCTACCTAAGCAGTGATGTTGACAAGCAGGAGGGCAGTTCTATCTTGGAGTTTGCTAAAAGATACCTGAAGGACTCTGAGATGGTGAGAAATAAGATTCTTTGGTCTCTGGTTAGACCAAGATAGAACTTTTTGGCCTTAATTCTAAGCGGTATGTGTGGAGACAACCAGGCACTGCTCATCACTTGTCCAGTACAGTTCCCACAGTGAAGCATGGCGGTGGCAGCATCCTGCTGTGGGGGTGTTTTTCAGCTGCAGGGACAGGACGACTGGTTGCAATCGAGGGAAAGATGAATGCGGCCAAGTGCAGGGATATCCTGGACAAAAACCTTCTCCAGAGTGCTAAGGACCTCAGACTGGGCCGAAGGTTTACCTTCCAACAAGACAATGACCCTAAGCACACAGCTAAAATAATGAAGGAGTGGCTTCACAACAAATCTGTGACTGTTCTTGAATGGCCCAGCCAGAGCCCTGACTTAAACCCAATTGAGCATCTCTGCAGAGACCTAAAAATGGCTGTCCACCAACGTTTACCATCCAACCTGACAGAACTGGAGAGGATCTGCAAGGAGGAATGGCAGAGGATCCCCAAATCCAGGTGTGAAAAACTTGTTGCATCTTTCCCAAGAAGACTCATGGCTGTATTAGCTTAAAAGGGTGCTTCTACTAAATACTGAGCAAAGGGTCTGAATACTTAGGACCATTGATATTTCAGTTTTTCTTTTTTAATAAATCTGCAACAATTTCAAAAATTCTTTTTTGTCTGTCAATATGGGGTGTTGTGTGTACATTAATGAGGA
This sequence comes from Polypterus senegalus, assembly GCF_016835505.1. NCBI lineage: Eukaryota > Metazoa > Chordata > Cladistia > Polypteriformes > Polypteridae > Polypterus > Polypterus senegalus. Next base: position 23,780,588 of record NC_053169.1, on the reverse strand, counting down.
AAAAAATTAATTTAAATGATTTTAGCAAATGGCTGCAATATAACAAAGAGTGAAAAATTCAAGGGGGTCTGAATACTTTCCGTACCCACTGTATACTGATGCTAAGGCCAGAACTGACAAAGCTAAGGTAACATTTTTGCAGCTGAAAAACACCTGGAGCTCCATGTAGCTGATGCTACAAACCAAGGTCAGGATATTCAAAATGTTAAATCATTCCATCAATATGGAGCTGGGACCTTGAAGATGACAGTTATGACTTTCAGCAAAAAAGTTCAGATATTCATCAACACAAGCATACAAAGGATTCTCCAGATACTCTGGCCCAAAACCATCAGCAACAATGACCCTTGGCCAAGAGCAAACCAGATGCCTGCAGAAGCATTTAAACAAGAAATGGGGATGGGTTGAACACAACCTCCCACAAAGCCACTCACCAACATCACTACAGAATCCCTGACCTGGAATCCCCAAGGAAAAAAAGAAGACACGAAGGTCAAGAGACATGTGCTGCCGGGACCTGGAGAAAGACACCATGAGGATGACCCTCACTTGGAGCACAGGACAGAGCTGCCTGAAGGATACTTGTCGGTAGCCTGTGCCCCAGGAGGGACAGTAGGAGAAAGCAAGTCTGTAGATATACCATCTTATTTAATGACATACAATATTAGACTCTCTGAGAACATTGCAGGTCTTTGTTTTTCCTTGGCATGGTGTCACCACAAATCCAAATGTCTTAGGCTGCTGTCATGTATAAGGTTGAAGTTGTGTCTACTTTATATTTTATTGTTGGTTTTGTTAATTTTGAAATATTATGTCTCATGCCTATATGTTATTTCTGTTGGTTTAGAATGTGATTATGCTAATAGAGTACTGCTCTTTCACAATTCTTTAAACACTTGGTGAAAACCATCTTAATGACAAAGGTAAAGTCATTTCAAGATAACCACCCATTTGTTAGCTGTGCAAACAGAAGTGTGGAAGACACTCTGCTGGTTATCCCACGTCATATCTCCAGGTTTCTCTGTACGTCTGGTTCATATGACTGGGTACTATTTCTGGACTTTTTCTTCAGAGTTAAATACCATCCAGTCTCACATTCTGATTGAGAAATTGAACACATATGTTACATTATAGATTCAGGACTTTCTTTTAAATTGCTCACAGACAGACAAAGTACATGACACTCTTTCAAAAGTCATTCTCTCAAATACAGGGTCCCCTCAAAGCGGTGTTCTGTCTCCATTAATACTTAATACTGTAGACAAGTGACCTGAGATACAACAATGACCACTGTTCCATTATAAAGTATGCTGATAGCTCCATGTTGATTGGACACAAATCTGCCGAGGATGAAAGCCATTACTTCAACCAAGTGGACTGCTTAATAAGTTGGCGCAATAAGAACTCTCTTACTGAGAATGTGAAAAAGACCAAAGAAATGACATTTGGCTTTAAGAGGCAGAAATCTGCATGTTCACCCATCATTGTTCTGGGGGAGCAATAGTGACTTCATTTAAATACTTCTTAAATCTTAACTGAGGTATAAATACAGGAAACATATACTTGAATTGCAATCAGCGCTTATTTCTCCTTCGTAAACTCAGACTATTTAAAGAGGACAAGAACCTCATGTCCTTTTATCACAGTGTGATCCAGTCTGACACACCATTCAGTTTCACTGCCTGGCTTAGTGATCTGATAAACTAACATTTTAAAAAGCCCCAGCAGATAACCAAACATGCAGCTAAAGTTATTGGAGCTAACATGGATGATTTGGTAAGTGTGGGTCAGATGGCACGGATGAAAGAATTGGAAATCATCTCCGCTGATGACAGTAAATCAGGGAGAATAGATGCTTGAAAATCCTGCACAAATCACTCCCAAAATTCCTTTCTTCCCAGTTCTGTAATGTTTCTTAACAAGGATCATCAGGGATAATAATATAAAATTCTAGAAATGTATGTGAGATGTGGCCGGCTGCCAGATGGAGCCCTCCCTGCAGAATGGAGGTGCCCCGAAGACCAGCAGGGAGTCATGGGACATGTAGTTTTTATACAAGACCCTGCTGGATACCACAGGGGCCGCAAGAGGGAGCTGCAGAGAGGACCAAAGACTTCTTTGTGCCCTACAACCCGGAAGTGCGTCAGAGGAAGAGCGATGTGCTTCCGGGGTGAAAAGAAAAGGACTTGTGCCTGACCCGGAAGTGATACAGGATCACATGGACTAGGGGATTGGGAACACTTCCGGGTCAGGGTATTTAAAACTGTGAGAGCTCCCAGACAGTGAGCTGAGCGGAGTGGAAGAGTGGCAACGCGTCTGGGAGTTGGAGGATTGTTTATTGTTATTGATTATTGTTGATTTATGAATATTTCTAGTCTTTTGTGCACTGTGGCAATTTAATTAAAGTCATCTATTGGACTTTTACCTGGTGTCTGGAGTCGTGGTCAGGGGTTCAAGGGAGCGAGAGCGCCGCCTATCTGTCACAGTATTATTTGTAACAATTTTAAGTAAAAAAAACACACTATCAAACTGCTAGAAGTAGTTAGCAAAGAATGTGTTTTTCAAAGGACGTAAATATTTTATTTTATGTTAGTTTGTGTAGTTTCTGTTTTTTATTTTATTTCTGGCTGTTACTGAATTCAATTGAGAAGGCAAATTGCAAGTATTATTGTGTAAACATGACTAAATGAAAAACCTTGAACTTCATTAAATACAGTTCTGTTCCATGTTCTTTGTTGGTGGAGCCCCAAGGGACGGGACCACCCTGACATCACTAATCCTGGGACCTCCTTTGGGCTATAGAAGTAAGCTGAGAAGTCTCAGGAGTGGAAACCAGTTGCGTTTGGTGGAGTTATTTTGAATATTGTGTTATCTGTCTTGATTTTTCTGGCATTCTGGATTTCCTTTCCCTCAGTTTAAAGTTTTTTATGAGTTTTGGTTAACATATTGGGATTTGTTTGCTTAGGTTTACATTTTAAGCAACTTCTTTATTACTCTTTTTGATATTTTGAGGGTAAAAGGTTTTAAATTCAGAAATCCGGAAAGGAAGAGAGGAACTGTAAAACTGCTGGCCCCAAATGACAAAAACAAGTTTATACAGGGTGAGTCAAAATTACGTTAACATTTGAATGGTGGAAACAATATATTCACAAAACATACTTCATATGTGCAAGATGATTTACAAGAATGTATCACCCTGTTCACACAAAAACCAACGAGCAGCAGTACCATTTAAAGCCCGGACACACATTTCACAGGGAGTAGATGATGCCACAGTCAGTCCGTATTCTGTCCTTCATGTCATTGATGTCACAAAATGTCCTGCTATACACGTGCCCTTATACCCTCACCATACCCCATAACCAGAAATCACAGGGTGTCAAATCAGGGAAGTGTGGAGGCCATGGCAATGGTCCACCACAACCTATCCATAGATCTGGAAAGGAGTGTTCATGATTAAAATAATCCATTAGTGCTAACAGAAATAATTTGGACTCACCCTGTATATTTTAAATATGTATTCAGAAAGGATTAAAAAAAGGGCAATGCAAAAATATATTTATTCAAAAAGATGCACACAAACAAGGAAATCCAAAAGAAGCTTAAATCAGGTCTGAGCTCCAATAAAGCAAAAGGTCAAAATCCAAAAAAGAGAAGAAAAAAAAATCAGACAAGCACTTCCAAAAAGAAAACAATTACAATCAAAATGGGGGCCAACTGAGAGCTGTGCAAACCAGTGCCATAGCAGCCATTTCATCGTTTACTGCCTTTTTAAAAGCACTGGAGACAGTCCCTCAGCTGCATATCAGGTGGCCCTGCCCCTATAGGCTCAACATAAAGAGGATAAGAAAGATTACTAACAAAATAAATACAACACAATAATCCGAAAACCAAAACGCATAATACGAAAGCAACAAATGACAGAAATTAACAGATGCATTATTAACATGGAGAAATAAGCAACAATAATCAAATTGTAACATTTGTTGGTGTTTCTAAGGTGTTAACACATGGGGATTATGTTTCAGGGTTCATTTTTCATTTTGATTTAGTTTGACAAAGCTTATTTTTGTTCCCAATTTTAATTTTCTTTATTTATGGAAAGGGGTCTGGAAGTGCTTAGGATCGGTCTATTTTCTGAATTTTTTGTGCCTTCCCTGGGGAGTTTTTTGAACTTCTGCGCGACTAAAGTGGGGTTTTCGAACTGAAGAAACAATATATTTTTGTATTTAGTTTTCTCTATCGTTATTTCTGAGAAACTTATAATTTCTTATTGTCTTCCCGCAATACCATTTTGGATTCTTTTGTACACCACTGTATTGTGACATTTATTGTCCATTGCCTAGGTAATTTTCCCAGTATTCTATAGGATGCGTTAGGTGTGACTTAAACAGCATGAACAAATAAAAGGTTGTCACATGCATTTCTTACTCATCCGAGTTTGTACTGCTTTAATGTTGTCAAATGAATAGCCCGGAAACACCAAAAAGGTTTGGGGCAGCCACCCGTATACTTAAATCCTGACTGCAAAAGGCAAATATGAAGCACAGTTGTATACAGAGTTGAGTCCAAAACAGAACTGAGTTAATGCACGAAGTGGTCTGATTCTTAAGGCAGGTCGGAGGAAGTGATGTCATGGGGCCCGGAACCGGAAGTGACGTCTTTGCAGTCAGGCCGAATTTCCCGTGTCTGGTCTGCTGGGATAAAAGAGAAAGGTTTACTGCACGCTGCCACCCCCTGTCCTGGCATGAAAGTACCTGCTTATGGTCCTTCTAGCTGCTTCCCAGGCGCACGTGTGTGACAATGTTTAGTGGTTGAAATTCTCTTAACAGACCTCTGACTTATTTATGGCTTACAATTGTTCATTTTTGTTTAACGTTTCTGGCTTATTTAAAGATCAGGTTGTCTCTCTGGTATCAACCCTTCGTGTATGTTTGACTGTGCTTCACCTACTGACTCCTTTAATTACATTTTTTTTTCTATGACTTCTGCTAAGAGAGAACGAACGCATCACGAGACCGTGACTTATTAGAGATCATACTATAAATATGACAGATATAAAACTATGTGTCATCCTTAAGGTGGATATTCTACATTCACAAATACTCTTAGTGTCGTTAGCTTCTTTTCAAGTAAGCCCTAACAGTAGGATTGTGTTTCTGTATATAGTACTGTAGTACTGAGAAAAGCGCTATATAAATGTAATGAATTATTATTATTATTATTATTATTATTATTACTACTGAGTAACGTCTTGTCCTTTAATATTTAATGGTTGCCTTGTTATTTTTCATTTCACGTTTTTCGCTGTTTTCTTACTCACAATAATCCTCTGACGCTCCACATGTCTCATGTCAGCAAATGTAATAAAAAAAAAAAATTAACCAAAGATAACTAAGCACAGGGATGGAGTTTTGGTTAAACAAATTGTTAAGGAATGTTACTTACTCCAGTTTTTGGCTTTGGTTTTCGTTTGATTCTCTTGGTTTAATGTTCTTCCATGATCTTTTCTGCAATTATTATATCGCCTTACTCTTTTGTCAGGTTTGCACGTCTGCTGCTTGTAAGTAAATCAAATAAATTCAGAACTCCTGGCATTACTGGGCACTAAACAGCACCCAAACCTGAATAGATTGCCAGTTCATATACAAGGTTCACGCTCTACAGGCTCAATTCAGAATTGCCATTTAACGCTAACACGCACGTATCTTGGGTCACGACTTCCTAGATAATCTTCTTATATTTCGTATGCTCTTCATTAACTGTATTTCTATTTTTCACCCTGCTACCTCTCTTAGTTTTAAAACACGCCGATGTTGTTAATAAGCATTTGACTGACAGAACAACAATACCGCACATATAAAATGAATGATTATTAGAGAGAAATGGCATTTCACCACTAAGACCTACAGCTAAGAGCATTATCTAAAGAACTATTTTAGCTTTTTATCTAATTCCCAGCAGCCCAGCAGTGTAGAGCATCAGCACAAATATTAGTGTCTGTCTGCCTGCAAAATGATTTCTAATTGCATCTTCAAATGACTCACGCATATTGTTTGCTCTGCTGCATCAACCCATCTGTCAATGTTATTATTTATTTATTTTACACTGTGAAATCTGCCCCGCTGCTGCTACTAAATGAACTATGAAAAGCATTTTTACAAAAGATGGATTTTTTGATTGAGTGGTTTAGAAGGAAATTTTAAGAGAAATAATTAAGCACGGCAAAACAAAAACAGAACCTTGGCGTAATTAAAGACAATCATTTTGAAGCACATTCCTGCTTTCGGAATACTTCACAAAGTTAAGATATGCCGAGTGCCACGGTTTATGTCTGAAATGCAATGTGACCTAATGAGAACTAATGCAATTACACAAAGCAAGCATAACCAAGCGTAACTCTTCTACAGAAAAGAAAGAAATAAATAAATATATCCGTAGGAATCTGATTGCACAGGATTATAATCACAATAACAAATACACCTAGCCACTGTTATCTCAAGGATAATTCCTCTAGGCGCAATATGTTTGCTTATCTCTGAAAACGTTGTGGCAATGCATACAGTAGCAGAGCAGTATTCAAATAATGAAAAAGAACAGGAGGAGACTGTGCTTTTACCGTATGGGAGGGCGGTGGGCACTTATTACATTTTTATATTTTACTAAAGAAACAAATATACAGAAACTCTTGTAGATTTTACTTTCTAACGTTTAGTTTGGTTTATTACTGTCATGATTAGGTTTGTGTGATTTTACTTTGTAAATTCTAACGTCTTTAACTTAATCCTGATACTCTGTATGTTCAATTCTTCATAATAACTACTCATGGTGGCTCTAAAATCCGTACTGACCCCAACTCTCTCTTCTGTTTCTTTTTCCGGTTTCTTTGTGGTGGCGGCCTGCGCCACCACCACCTACTCAAAGCATCATGATGCTCCAACATTGATGGACTGAAAGCCAGAAGTCTACGTGACCATCATCATCAGGTCCTTCCATGAAAACCCTAAATACAAAGAGGACTGTTTGACTTATGTTAGGTAGATTGCCCAGAGGGGACTGGGTGGTCTCTTGGTCTGGAACCCCTACAGATTTTATTTTTTCTCCAGCCTTTGGAGTTTTTTTGTTTTTCTGTCCACCCTGGCCATCGGACCTTACTCTTATTCTATGTTAATTAATGTTGACTTATGTTTATCTTTTATTGTGTCTTCTATTTCTCTATTCATTTTGTAAAGCACTTTGAGCTACATTTTTTTTGTATGAATATGTGCTATATAAATAAATGTTGATTGATTGATTGATTGGTCTTGATCGCTATTTTCAGGTCCTTTCATCGCTGCCATTGTTAGCACTGCATCCCTTATTTCTAGGGGTCATGGCTTCAAGGGACGTGACCCCCGAAATAATAAGTGCGATGGGATTAAAGGTTAACTGGGGGCTTCTTTCATTATGCAATCTTGGAGAGAATACTTTGCCTTTGTGCTTCTCGCGAGTTTCATTGGGTTTGTCTAATTTTCTCTACTTCAGTTCTCGTCTGTCTTTAGGATTCGGTGGCTAGGTTTATTTTTAATTGTTTGTTTTCATGTTTTACACACTTCTCCCAGTTAGCCATGTGGAGACTCTTTGCCATTCAGCAATTCACCCAAAAAATAAAATGTAAACATTTTAATTGGAGCAGCAAGTGTGTGGAGAACACATTTGGAGACAAGCATGGGACTGGCATCCCATCCAGGGCTGGTGCTCGGAGCTGAGATTGTAATTAGAGTGTGACCAACATTATGGTTTCAGCATACTCGTGTGTGTGTGTGTGTGTGGTAACTCTGCACTTGTCCTTTAAAGAACTTTCATCCATCATTTTCTGTAGAAAACCACTGCTTGAGGTCATGCCAACCTGATAACTGATACAATGCAATGACCTTACGCACCCTTGGCTGTTCAGACCCCCACCCTGGGTGCTCCTGTATACATCTGACAGGCCGGAGGACTGATTCAATACCCAGTTAGTAAATGTTCTAAACATTATACTGTATTGTAATAATCTGGAGGTGTGACAGAGGTGGAAGAATGGAATTAGCCACTTTATGGTGACTTCTAGTCAGTGACCCTGAAAAGGACCTTTGGCTTCCACTATGGCGCTCAGGTGTTTTGCAGCTCTATACACTTCCCAGCTTGCTTCAGCCCTTTGCCCACTCATACACACTGCCTGGCTCCACCTCCCTCTGCTCACCAGGGGTCAGACGCAGCAAGTATACCCCTTTTGCCCCTGGCTCCATAAGTCGACCCAAGGCCAGGGTCCACAATCGAGACTTGCTGCCAGCTAAGCATCAGAGCCAATGGAGTCTAGCAACCAGGACAAACATTATGAAGTGCTCTCTAAGTGCTGTGTCTGCCTGCCCTCCTGCCAATGCTGATTGCTGAGCTGCTTCTTCAGGTAGTTCTTTCTCCCTCGCACAAGTCCCGGCCACCTGAGGACTGCGTGTCTCTCTCTTTCAGGTCTACATGTACACAGCTGTTTTCTCAGAACCCTTGCTCTTGAAGTTAACATGAACTCCATCTGCTGAGATATTTCAGGTGTGTGAGCTAATCTAAGCTGTAGTGAGTGTGATCATGGAGTCCACCAGTGTTAATGAAGGTAATTCGTTTATCTTGACTATCTATCGCTGCTCTTAACCCCTTCCGAAATGATACTGTTGTGCTAGGACATGATAAGTGTTTAATAGAATCTTCCGTTAAAGTGCACAACATTAATACTGTAATAAGCAATCTCAATGCACATAGAAAATCTAGGAAACACGGCATAAACTCCAATAATCTAATTAAAATTACTATTTTAGAGGAACAATGTATTAAAACTATAAAAACAAATCACAGATTAAACAAAAAATACACACAGAGCGGCGCTAATAAAAATAATTTAGTTCCTATTCCAAATATCAATAACGCACATAGTATTCATCTCTGCACCTCCGAAACATTAAATATGGCACTATTAAATGTTAGAGCTTTAACTAACAAAACGTTTTTTATCAACGATCTTATTAGATAAAAAAATAGATTTTATTGCACTAAGTTCCTATCTCAGAACCGGTTTGACCCTCTCCGCGTCCACAGTTCACCTTCAGCCCCTGGTGATGTAATAGTGGTAGGTGATTCTATCGTTAGAAACCTTAATGTCGCATGCCCTAATGCAAAATCGTTTGTTTCTTGTTTTCCCGGTGCTCGTGTCCGAGATGTAATGAAACGTCGCCAGCAGTCTACGAAACACAAGGAGAGGGCAGTTGGATCAATCGTTCTGCATGCCGGCGTAAACGATATAAGGCACTGACAATCAGAAAGCCTGAAGGCTGACTTCACAACTCTGATTAAAGACACGAAGGAGAGGACCCCATCGGCAAAAATCTTCGTTTCGGGTCCACTACCTCTCGTCAGACGATCCAACGAGTACTACAGTTGTCTGCTAGGGTTGAACAAGGGGCTACAGGGTTTCTGCAAGAAGAAGGATGTCAGTTTCATCAACAATTGGAATCTCATTTTGGAAAGGCAGCGTTTCTTCAAGCGTGATGGCCTGCATCCGAACAGTTTCAGCGCCCGGGTCCTCTCCGAAAACATATCAAGGTAATTCGTTTTCTTGACTATCTATCTCTGCTCTTAACCCCTTCCAAAATAATACTGTTGTGCTAGGACATGATGAATGTTTAATAGAGTCTTCCGTTAAAGTGCACACATTAATACTGTAATAAGCAATCTCAATGCACGTAGAAAATCTAGGAAATACGGCATAAACTACAATAATCTAATTAAAATTACTATTTTAGAGGAACAATGTATTAAAACTATAAAACAGATCACAGATTAAACAAAAATACACAGAGCGCGCTAATAAAATAATTTAGTTCCTATTCCAAATATCAATAACGCATAGTACTCATCTCTGCACCTCGAAACATTAAATATGGCACTATTAAATGTTAGAGCTTTAACTAACAAAACGTTTTTATCAACGATCTTATTAGTGATAAAAATAGATCTTATTGCACTAAATGAAACATGGCTTAATTCAGATGCGCTGTTTTAATCGAATCTGCGCCCCGGATTACAGTTTTACTCATGCAGACCGCCAGGGAAAAGGGGGCGGATTGGCTAACATTTACTCGAGCCATTAAAATGTAAAGATGTCAGTTTTGGTAAGTTCAAGTCCTTTGAGTATCTCGCCGTTGTTATTCATGGAGATTCTCAAGTTCTAGTACTATCCGTGTATAGACCTCCTAAATATAACGCGTCTTTTTGAGGAATTCTCTGACTTAATGTCAATTTTAATTACTAACTATGACACACTCCTAATAGTTGGCGACTTTAATTTTCATATAGATAATCAGTGTGATCTAAAAGTAAAAGAATTTATGAACCTCCTGGATTCTTTTGATTTGAGACAACTCATAAATCAGCCTACACATAAAGCAGGTCATACATTAGACTTAGTGATTACTAAAGGACTGAAAGTTGATATAAAACAGATCATTGATATTGGTCTATCAGACCATTTTCTTCTACTTTTAATATAGAAATAATGATAAAAACACTCATGAGAAGCATATTGTTAAAAACGCTTCTTTGACTCGCAGCAGCTTTAAAACTTACAAACATTTTAAGCAATCAGTCCGTTTATAGTGCCAGCTATAATAGCGAGGATAATGTAAATAGTAAGGTGGAAAGATTTAATACTAAAGTGAGAGCTGCTGTTGACATAGTTGCACCTGAAAAGACAGTGAAAAAATCTTCTAGCATTGTTATACCATGGAAGACCCAAAGAGTGTCTGATTTAAAGAGAACATGCGAGAGCTGAGCGTCAATGGAGGAAGACTAAACTTACTATCCACCATGAAATATTAAAAGTCAAAATAACAGAATACAATAACACTGTCCGTCTTGAGAGACGCTGCTATTTCTCAAGATTATAAATAACAATGCTAGTAATCCCAGAGTCTTATTTTCTACAATTGATCGCCTACTAAACCCAGGTAGCTCAAAGGAATGCCTCCTAAGTGCTTCCAGTGAAACCTGTGAGGCTGTCGCTGTATTTTCAATCCAAAAAATTAATGATATTAGAAATAACATAGTATATCTCCCAACACTAAGGATCCTCCTAAACCCCAGCATCCTGTTATAAACAAATTAAACTCTTTCACTAGGATAGATTTACCTGATTTACAAAAATAATATCTCAATTAAAACCTCCACCTCGTCCTTGACCCGATACCAACAAGGTTTTTCAAAGAAGTATCAGGCGTGCTAATTGATAATGTTCTTGACATAGTAAATTCGTCATTAGATACGGGGGTCTTCCCAGACTGTCTTAAGACTGCTGTAGTTAAACCCCTACTTAAGAAACATAATCTTGACCCTCGCTCTTGAAAATTTTAGACCCATCTCTAACCTGCCTTCTTAAGTAAAGTTCTGAGAAGGCAGTCATTATGCAGTTAAATGACCACCTAAATAAACATGCTATTCTTGATAAATTTCAGTCGGGTTTTAGAACAAATCACAGCACAGAAACTGCACTTGTTAAAGTAGTAAATGACTTGCGGGTAAATGCAGACAGAGGCCATTTATCTGTTCTCATCCTCTTAGATCTGAGTGCTGCATTTGACACCATTGATCACAACATTCTTAGAAATCGCCTTAGTCAATGGGTGGGCCTCTCTGGCAGTGTCTTAAATTGGTTTGAATCCTACCTGACAGGGAGAAAATATTTTGTTAGTTGTGGGAATTACAACTCAAGACACATGATATCCATATGGTGTTCCACAAGGCTCTATCCTGGGTCCGCTGTTATTCTCAATCTACATGCTTCCGTTAGGTCAGATTATCTCAGGGCACAACGTGAGCTACCACAGCTATGCTGATGACACACAGCTGTACTTATCAATAGCACCTGATGACCCTGATTCTATTGATTCACTAACACAATGTCTGACTGTATCTCAGAATGGATGAATAGTAATTTTCTCAAGTTAAATAAAGAGAAACTGAAATTTAGTGATCAGCAATAATGGATACAATGAGGCTATTAGAAATAAACTGGATACATTAGGATTAAAAGTCAAGACGGAGGTAAAAGCTTAGGGGTGATTGTTGACTGTAATCTGAATTTTAAATCACATATTAATCAGATCATTAGGACAGCATTTTTCACTTAAGAAACATAAGTAAAGTTAGACCTCTTATATCACTGAAAGATGCTGAGAAATTAGTTCACGCGTTTGTTTTCAGTCGACTAGATTACTGTAACGCACTCCTCTCAGGACTACCCAAAAAAGATATAAATCGTTTGCAACTAGTGCAGAATGCAGCTGCTAGAATCCTAACTAGGAAAAGAAAATCAGAACACATTACTCCAGTTTTATGTCACTACACTGGTTACCTGTGTCATTCAGGATTGACTTTAAAATTCTGCTTATGGTTTATAAAGCCTTAAATAATCTCACCCCATCTTATATATCGGAATGTCTGACACCTTATATTCCAAATCGTAACCTCAGATCCTCAAATGAGTGTCTCCTTAGAATTCCAAGAACAAAACTTAAAAGAAGTGGTGAGGCGGCCTTCTGCTGTTATGCACCTAAAATCTGGAATAGCCTGCCAATAGGAATTCGCCAGGCTGATACAGTAGAGCACTTTAAAACACTGCTGAAAACACATTACTTTAACATGGCCTTTTTATAACTTCATTTTAACTTAATTTAACTTAATCCTGATACTCTGTATGTTCAATTCATCATAATAACTATTCATGGTGGCTCTAAAATCGTACTGACCCCTACTCTCTTTCTGTTTCTTTTTCCGGTTTCTTTGTGGTGGTGGCCTGTGCCACCTCCACCTACTCAAAGCTTCATGATGCTCCAACAATGATGGACAGATTAAAAGGCAGAAGTCTACATGACCATCATCATCAAGCCCTTCCGTGAGAACCCTAAATCCAAAGAGGACTGTTTCATTTATGTTAAGTAGAATGCCCAGAGGGACTGGCCGGTCTCATGGTCTGGAATCCCTACAGATTTTATTTTTTTCTCCAGCCGTCTGGAGTTTTTTGTTTTTCTGTCCCCTGGCCATTGAACCTTACTCTTATTCTATGTTAATTAATGTTGACTTATTTTGTTTTTTTATTGTGTCTTTTATTTTTCTATTCGTTATTATGGAAAGCACTTTGAGCTACTGTTTGTATGAAAATGTGCTATATAAATAAATGTTGTGGTTGTTAGTGCTAAACCAGTCCTTCGACTCAGGATCATTAGTGAGTTCTTATCCCAACTGCTACCTCTGTGTAATGATTCGGAGGTGAAAGGACAAAGGACAAAGTAATGGAATTAGCCACTTTATGCTGACAGTTAATGAGTGGCCCTAAAAAAGGGCTTTTGGTTTCTTCAGCAGCTGCTTCCACCATGCTGCTCATGTGTTCTGCGGCCCCATGCACTCCCAGATGCTTTGATCCTTTGTCCGTTCATACATGCCACCTGAATTTGCCTCACTTCACTCACCTGGGGTCAAAGGCAACCCATATACCAAACTATTCCTCAGCCCAGGGCTAGGGTCCTCACCTAAGGTATCTCTGGCAACCAAGCATCAGCGCTGATTTACTTTAGCATCCAGGAGATGTGTCCGTAGTGCTCTGTAAGTGCTATGTCTGCAACTTGACAAGATGCTTTTATGTTTACTTCTCCAGTTAACCTTCTCAGTTCTGGCCCAGGTGTACTACAATATCATCAAATAAGATGTACTGAAAGTAGCTTTCAATTGCTAGCCAAAACTGACTTAAGCAGAGGAACTTTGGTAACTGTTTGTTTGAATCTAACCCATGGATGAACCACTGTTACTCAGGCCAGCAACCTGAACTGTAACTAGGCAAAGACCCTCAATTTTGACAGTGCTTTTGCGGGATGATTTTGAAAGACAGATTAGCTAATCCTGTTGCTGTATCCTAGGCTCACCTTGGCTTTGAAAACCTACATCAGTAAACTTACCTGTTCAGTATCCTTTGGTGTCATATCTTTAATTACAGATCTGGGGCCTCATCTATAAATGGTGCATACGCACAAAAATGTTGCATACGCCCGTTTTCACGCTCACTTTGAGATGTATAAAAATTAAACTCGGCGTAAAGCCACGCACATTTTCACGCCAGCCTTACCCTGTGAGTACGCAAGTTTCCACTCGGTTTTGCAAACTGGTGGCTCCCAGCGTCAAAGCAGAGCAACTGTTCCTGTGTGGTTTCCCATTCTCTTTTAGATTCACGTCCCTGTCGTGACTTTATGAAATACACTAAAATTAACCGCATATTGTTTATAAATTTAAGGCATCCATCCATTATCCAACCCGCTATATCCTAACTACAGGGTCACGGGGGTCAGCTGGAGCCAATCCCAGCCAACACAGGGTGCAGGGCAGGAAACAAACCCTGGGCAGGGCGCCAGCCCAATGCAGGGTGCACACACACACACCCACCCACACCCACACACCAAGCGCACACTAGGGACAATTTTGGAACGCCAATGCACCTAACCTGCATGTCTTTGAATTGTGGGAGGAAAGACGAAAGAAGCGAACCTGGGTCTCCTTACTGCAAGGCAGCAGCGCTACCACTGCGCCACCGTGCCGCCCTAAATTTAAGGCATCTGGCTGTAATCAACTTGAAACAATAGAATGGTCCACAAATTGGCCCTGACATTCCAAATACCATTGCTACTTTAGCGTTGTTACTGTCACTGCACCACTCAGCGCATTTTAACCCACTATATCTGAGTGTGGAAACACAGCTGTACAGCAGCTGATCGGAAAGCTCTATGGCAGGCTGTGTGGAGAACACAAAGGATTACTGTGAAACAGCATCTACTCTGGAGAACACTTACAGCACATGCTGCCTCCGACATGCGCACAGTCTGTTTGAACTTCACCCTTTCGGCAAATGCTTCAGAGCCTTTTCTGTAGGGACCTTGAAGTTCAGAAACAGTTTCATCCCAAAAGCTCTAAACGCACTCAATCAGTCCATTAAGTGCTCCCGGTAGAACAGTTTGCACTTAGAATAGCAATTATCTCACTGTAAACTTGAACTACAGCTGTAATATTGCACAACCTGAGCCACTTCATAAAATATTTGCACTATATGTACATGTATATTGTACTTATGCTTTCATATTGCATATTTTAGTTGTTTTTTATAGTTTTATTTTATCATGTGGTGAGCGGCTGGGGGCAGTACCCAGGCGGGACGCCCAGAAGGACCGGAAGAGGGACTATGCCTCCTCCGGACCACGAGAGGGCAGCCACCCTGGTTGGTATGGGGACCATGGGAGCACAGCATGGAAGTTCAACCCTATAGGGGCCCGTGGTCACCGTCAGGGGGCGCCCAGATGCCAGAAGAGCTCTGGCCGTCAGCACTTCCGCCACACCTTACCAGGGTCACCCAGAGAGCTTCCAGGTGCAATGTTTAATAAACGCGTATGTGGTGATGAACCAACAGTGTCTGCCTGTCTGTGTCTGGGCTGCTTACCACAATCATTCTATAGGAAAATAAGTTTATGGGTGATTTGCATATTGAATCTCATTGTACCATGCAATTACAATAAGGGAATTCAATTCAATTCAATAGAAGAGAACGCGTATTCACAGATGATGATGACTGGCTTCTAAGTCAATTTAGATTTCCAAGCACTACCTTCTTGGAACTCTTGATATCATTTCTAAGATGAAATGCATTAAAGTATGCATATTATATTATACAGATACATTTTTAACTTCATTTAAATAATGTATACTGTTAATAATTAAACGTATCAGCACGTTGGTGCAGTGGTAGCAATGAGCTGGCATCCCGTCCAGGGATTGGTCATCATCATCACAAATTGTGTTGATTACTTATGAATAGTATGATTTACCACTTTGCCTACTGAACAAAAATTAGACATTCATGAATACTTATTTGTGTTTCAGCTTTCGGTGTTCAGTGTTTGACATTGCTGTTGAGATATATATTAATACTGTCCTGTGGTGGTTGTATCATATGACAATATGATTGTAGACCATTTCATGTGATTTATTTATAGTATTGTTCATCTGACATTTTATCAGCAGTTGTATGGATAGTCTAATGCGTTATCAGAATCTTACGCCCTCCATCATGTAAGGTTTACTGATGGCTGTCTCCTTTCTCTGACTCTGTCCAGTCCTACTCCAATCTTCAATGGCTCCATTTGTATGGCAGAAATAATCTTTTCTCTGCCATGGCCCCCTGTTTGTACATTTCAAACCCTCATGCAAAAGTTTGGGCAACCTTGTTAATAGTCATTATTTTCCTGTATAAATCGTTGGTTGTTACGATAAAAAATGTCAGTTAAATATATCATATAGGAGACACACACAGTGATATTTGATTTGAAGTTTATTGGATTTACAGAAAGTGTGCAATAATTGTTCAAACAAAATCAGGCAGGTGCATAAATTTGGGCACCACAAAAAAGAAATGAAATCAATATTTAGTAGATCCGCCTTTTGCAGAAATTACAGCCTCTAAACGCTTCCTGTAGGTTCCAATGAGAGTCTGGATTGTGGTTGAAGGTATTTTGGACCATTCCTCTTTACAAAACATCTCTAGATCATTCAGGTTTGATGGCTTCCGAGCATGGACAGCTCTCTTTGACTCACACCACAGATTTTCAATTATATTCAGGTCTGGGGACTGAGATGGCCATTCCAGAACGTTGTACTTGTTCCTCTGCATGAATGCCTTAGTGGATTTTGAGCAGTGTTTTGGGTCGTTCTCTTGTTGAAAGATCCAGCCCCGGCGCAGCTTCAGCTTTGTCACTGATTCCTGGACATTGGTCTCCAGAATCTGCTGATACTGAGTGGAATCCATGCGTCCCTTAACTTTGACAAGATTCCCAGTCCCTGCACTGGCCACACAGCCCCACAGCATGATGGAACCACCACCATATTTTACTGTAGGTAGCAGGTGTTTTTCTTGGAATACTGTGTTCTTTTTCCTCCATGCATAACGCCCCTTGTTATGTCCAAATAACTCAATTTTAGTTTCATCAGTCCACAGCACCTTATTCCAAAATGAAGCTGGCTTGTCCAAATGTGCTTGAGCAGACCTCAAGCGCTCTGTTTGTGCTTCCTCTGCATCACTCTCGCATACAGCATCTCCTTGTGTAAAGTGCTAATGGTTGAACGATGCACAGTGACTCCATCTGCTGCAAGATGATGTTGTAGGTCTTTGGTGCTGGTCTGTGGGTTGACTCTGACTGTTCTCACCATTCGTCGCTTCTGTCTATCTGAAATCTTTCTTGGTCTGCCACTTCGAGCCTTAACTTGAACTGAGCCTGTGGTCTTCCATTTCCTCAATATGTTCCTAACTGTGGAAACAGACAGCTTAAATCTCTGGGACAGCTTTCTGTATCCTTCCCCTAAACCATGATGGTGAACAATCTTTGTCTTCAGGTCATTTGAGAGTTGTTTTGTGACCCCCATGTTGCTACTCTTCAGAGAAAATTAAAGGGGGAGGGAAACTTACAATTGACCCCTTAAATACTCTTTCTCATTATAGGATTCACCTGTGTATGTAGGTCAGGGGTCACTGAGCTTACCAAGCCAATTTGAGTTCCAATAATTAGTTTTAAAAGTTTTGGAATCAATAAAATGACAACGGTGCCCAAATTTATGCACCTGCCTGATTTTGTTTGAACAATTATTGCACACTTTCTGTAAATCCAATAAACTTCATTTCACTTCTCAAATATCACTGTGTGTGTCTCCTATATGATATATTTAACTGACACATTTTTTATTGTAACAAACAACGATTTATACAGGAAAATAATGACTATTAACAAGGTTGCCCAAACTTTTGCATCCCACTGTACTTGCAGGGTCATTACCAGTAAGACTAACTGATCTTTTGTCATTATTATATTTGGTTCCTCCTCAGGCTGCCTTTCAAACTCTTTTTTTTATGTCTTTTTTGTTCTTTGTTGAGCAATTTATTTATGTTAGTATTACCTTTGCTAATTATCTGTTGTACTTTCATTGCCTGTGTTATGTTTCATGTGTTTTGTGGGTGGCCCACCTTCAAATCACCACCACAAACTGTTGTCCGGACTATAAATCTGGAGGGTCTGTCAGAGCTCCTGGTGGCTCACTGCGAACGTGCTCTGGACTTGGAGCATTTGGTGAATTTTCTGGATTTTGACCATCGTGCTCTGTTTTTTTACCTCACCTCTAAATAAGTTGTTTTAGGATTTGTTTCCATTGGATTGGAGTTTCAAGCAATTCCATTTTGCCTTTTATACTCCAGAGAGCTTTCTTTTGTGCCTCTGGGCAGTTTATGGAATTAAACCTTTTTATGTTTCTAATGATTCAACAAGGCCATTTTTTTGTCTAGCCTGGGTTTTTGGCTGGGTTTCCCCTCTCTAGTGGGCATTTTTGGAAGTGCTTTTGGAACTTATTGGGACTCTCTGGTGCTTTGAACTCCCAGTTCAGGACAGTCATGCCAGAAACATTAAACCATAAAAAAATCAAAAATAGTAGGCCAGAAAAGAAGTCAGAGAACCTTGAAGATAATTATATAGAAAATCTCACACCAGACATTAATTTTACCCAAACTAAACTAGAAAAGCATGTGAAGACTTTTATGTGGTTGCGCTAATGAAGCCACCCATTGCACTCTCCCTGGGAATTCTGGGAGAAACTGCCTAGGCAACAGCCGACGCGAATGTTACAGAATGGCAGCACTCAAAAGAAAAGGTGATGCTTTTTTTCAGGAAAAATGATAGGGAAAAGAAAATCAAAACTGAATTCTTTTATTTTGCCACAGAAAATATTGGGACAGATTTTTAATGAGGAAGAATCGAGAGATGAAGTGGAGTCTAAAGACTTGCAAAGTTTAAACCAGAAAGTCTAACTGATCTGTTGTCAAGACTAATCAAAATACTAGAAACCAAACAAATCCACAGAGTCATAACCAGAAGAACGATAAACAAAATGCGCCGTTCACTAAAACAAATCTTTGAGCTGATCTTTATACCTTTAAACTCATGGCATCACAGGTTACGACTTCTGATCGTCCTGCACAGAAACATGGCTAGCTAGCTACAGTACACACACTCAACTCAAAATGGCAGCACCAGCAGAAAACAAACTAAGTGTTTACAACAAAATGTTATCAAAAGACAATTATTAACCTTCAAAAGTCTCACATGAACCAGAATGTCCAAGAAATGCTGAAATACATTTATAACATAATCAAATAATAACAGTTAAAAAAAAGCAGTTTAGCAACAAAGACGTCCAAAATGCCACAAAACTTTTAAAAAAGCAAACATACCAGTTATAACAGAATGCACAACTTGGGGGGGAAAAAAAGCTTTTTGGACCTAATGGACTGCAGTGTTACTTGGTGCGCCTTATTCTTTGATCTATCATGACCATTGTTTAGTATACCACTTTTAAAGTACACTTCTATTGTGTTTGCAGCACAGAGTATACTGTTAATAAAGCTTAATTTTGATTAGGATTATATATACAGACTTTACTATCCATTAATATTCTGTGCTATTTTCTTCTGCTGATATTACTCAGTTTTTCATAAATACCGCTTTGCTTTTGCATATCTTGAGTGACTGAAGTAATAAAAGTAAATACAGGGCACCTGGTATGGAGATATTGCCAGCTTTGTTCTCACAGGATTAGCAGGCTGAGGGGAGACGTCGCCAGTAAACAGCACTACCATGAAAGTAACACAATGCTGGCTGGTATTTCACATTAGCAAAAGTGTATCATCCTCATTCATATGTCAACGTTATTCTCGGGGACCAGGGTAGACTTTAGGTCTAGGGCTGGGGTGCCCAATGCGTCGATTGTGATCGACCGGTAGATCGCAAAGGTAGTGCAGGTCGATCGCGTTGCATTCAAAAAAAAATTTTTTAAACGTTAGTCTATCATATATCCTCCCTATGGCATTTGTCACTTGATTGACATACAGGGCAGCCGGTTTGAGATCTCTTCTCTTCTAACACACTGGTCATACTGCACGCACGATCAAACGTGCGAGCTACTGCAAAACTCCGGCTGTGATCTAGTTAGCTTTCCAATTTATATATCGACTAAAGAAGGGATTAAAAAAACATTGTTTGGGGAGGGTATGGGCTGGATGTGGAATTGGAAGAGGATTTTTTTCTCACAATGTCACAATCGAAGTGTGTTTGTCTGATCTGTCAATCTTATCATTGCTATTCCAAAGAAGGAAAATGTGGAAAGGCACTTTCGAACTGTTCATAAAAACTACAAAATTGACGTCCTTCCAAAAAGCGATCTGAGAAAGAGAAAGGAGAGGGAACTAAAATCGCAGTTAATCGGACAGCCGCCATTTTTCACCCGGCTGAATTCAAAAGCTCCTTGACTGCATTATTCGGCGCTACTTATTTATGTGAGTCAGCCTTTTCCTACATGATGATTATTAAATCCAAATACTGTAGTGACCATAAATATACTGAATTGTTATTGTGCCATAAAGGTTATTCAATTATGCAAGGTACGACAACATGCATTTTATGTATAAAGTATACTCAGTATACAGTCGGACCTCGCTAAATCGAACTCAAAGGGACCAGAAGAAAAATTCGACTTACGGAGTTTACGAGTAAGGGAAAACGGCTTAATATGCGCGGGTTAATCAAGGACATTATTTTTCCAGCTTAATTATTATACAGTATAGCCGTTTATTATATTGTTGTTTTATACGTATACATGTAGGCTACATACTGGTACATCAGCGCTTCCTGATTGGGCGTGCTCGCAGAATCCATAGAGGAAGAAAAATGAAAAACATTATTTGTACAAAATCTTAATTTATCTATCCATTCCTAAATAATTAAATGGGCAGGCTATTTCGTATCAGTGCAATACGCTGCTTGTTAAAACGGACGACTTCCGCTCTTACGCGCACTTAGTGCTGCGTGGGTATTATGAACTATCATATGAACTCATATTTTTTCATACTTCTTCTCAAACCAAGGGGGTGCGAAAATCGGCCTCGTCCGTCACAGGGGGTGCAAGTGTAAAATGAATCGGGAAGCGCTGCAGTACATGCATCTACAGTATGTACTATCGAACAGTGCAATGAAACAGGTTACCTTTAGAGAAAAAAGTCTGTTAACTTCGCTTGGCGTCGATGTGCCAATACATCTCGCTCAACAATCTCCTCCATCTCGTCACTGGACCGAAACACATACAATTTTTGCAAAAGCTTCCCGTCAATATGAACGTTCCTATCCCTTGCTTGCACTAACCACTTCAAAATGCATTGTTCAATGATGGGATACTCACATTCCCTCATCCTCTTCTAATGGCCACATGACTTCTCACTGTACAGTTTCAAAATCTTTCCTTTTTCTTTCAGAAAAGTGGAGAGCGTACTTGTGGGAATGCCGAATTGCTCTGCAATTTCCACTTTCTTCTTGTCGCCCTTTTCGACGGCTCTGATGACAGTAACTTTTTCCGTGATTGACAACGTTTTAAGCTTACGCTTACCAGTTGCCATTTTTGGGGCACGTACCGTACGGGAGACCATGGAGAAGCACACAGACACGAACACTATTCAAGGCTCCTCCTGACAAGAGACTGACAAAGGTGAAGGGAAAATGGGTTAAAAACGTCTTTCTTGAGACAATTTGGAAATTCCAGATGCCACCCGGTTGGTTATGACTCATGGAACACCGAAGGGACGCAGATTATCCCAGCCACTCACTTTAGTTTTCGTACATTTTTGGTCTCAAAATAGACGTCCTACCCTCAGAAAGTCGCTTAATCCCTTGTGGAATGCATTAAGATAAGACTTTGCGTCCCTTTTCTTGGTTTTCTGGACAACATGTTCTGAAATGTAGCCTCAGAATAATAACCCAAAGGCCATAGAAAATTCGACTAATAGAGGTTGGGAGCCGAAAAGTTTTCGAGTTGAGGAGATCTAAATACATAGGTCTTATGGGAATTCGGCCGGTGACTAATGAGCAATTCGAAAAAGGGAGGTTTTTGACTTAGGGAAGGTCGACTTAGTTAGGTCCGACTGTATATATATAAATATATATATATATAGCATTTTTAATGTAGGTAGATCATTTCAACCTGGTCATTTTAAAAGTAGCTTGCAAGCTGAAAAAGTGTGGGCACCCCTGGTCTAAGGTTTAATCTAAGAACTCCCACACACCATTCACGCTGAAGCTAGCAAGTCCCTTTATGGAGTATTGACAGGCTTTGCAGGGATCACTCACGATCAGTACTTATGAGAATAGAATCTGGGTGTGTGTGCCTTTGTGTGTGTTTAATGTGCAATGTGTGAGTTGACCGATCCAAAAGGAAACTTGGTGAACTCCACTCACCCCACACTAATTCAGTTCATAACAAAAATAGTGAGGGAACCGATTGATTAAAGAAAAAGTTCAATGTAATGAGCAGAATTAAACCCACATTTTTTTGGTCGTAGTGCAAGCTGTTATATTTCAGCCAAGAATCCCTCCCCTCTTTGGGGTTCAGATGCTGTGTTTATGTCTGCTTTGTTCATTTTTAGTTCCTTTAGTTATGCTACATTTATTGATCATTTAGTTATTATGTATTCGTGTATCTTGTCATATGTACCATGTGTTTTGTGGGTGGCTCCCCAAGAGGCGGGGCCACCTGCTCATCACTGCAAGGGACTGCCCTCAATGCTGTAACAGTGGGGCCAACCCACAATCCATTACTGTTCATTCAAATGCTCTTGGGAGTTGCTGAGTGTCACTTATGATTTTTATTTCCGTGCTTTGGTGTATACAGGATATTTTGATCCTGTGCTCTGTTTTTCGATTCTTTGAATTTGTGATTTAGACTTGTTTTGGTGGAAATTACATTGTAGGCAAATCTTTTATGTTAGCTTTTTATACTTTTTGTTATTTTTGTAAATCCTTTTTATAAAAATTGTGATAGGACTTGTCCCTGTACAAGAAAAAGTTTCACGGCACTCTGGTCAGACGTATTTTTGAGGTATTTAAAACAGTCTTTTGCATTTTAAACTTTAAACGCCTGTTCTCCATTTTGAGGTCTAAAGATTCGCGATTTTCTAGAGGCAAGGCCTATTTTAGGACATGCCAGTTAGGATTCTGCTTTGAATTTTGTGTCTTTTTGAAGGCCTTACCTTTTCTCCATTTGTGAGTTGCTGCAATACAACACTAAGCATCACATCCCCATCACAACATGTGTGGCATTTCTGACAGATCATATTAATGGTAGATCTTGACACTCCATCTGATTCTGAGTCACCCACAGCCCATACTTTCTGTGGGGGGTAGAGCCTGTCAAGCCTGTTGCTTGAAAAAGAAAGATGTGCATAAAGCACAACAAAACAAAACAGAGCTATTTCTGCATTTAATCTATTCTATATTTTCTTTTGGCTTATATGCATTTTGGAGAGATAAGCACATTTTGGAGGTTAGTGAAGCCCCTTCTTTTATGAGCAACTGTAAAAAACAACTTCCGACATGACCGCCCAAGAGGAATTAAATAATGAAGTGCTAGTGAGGCAGGCCGGCAGGCTTCATCGGCACCCCCAGCAGACTGCGGGATGATGTGGTACATTTGACTGCAGAGTCACAATTGCCTTTTTTGAGGCTGACACACCAGTTCTAACTGGTCTGACTACTGCTGAAGCAGAAGAAAACCAAATATGTCATGCATATTATATAACAACATGAATATTACATAATATACATTTCATAAAAGATTCATGGCAATCCAATTCATCTATAAAGAGATTATATGGCAAAACAGAGTAGATCTGTTCTGATGAGCCTTTTAAAGGAACAGCTAAACACACAAATTATACAAATATACATTTATAGCCTGAAAACCAGACTGTCTTCAGTATATCATTCGAAGCCCATCCATTTTCTGAATCCAGTTTTCTCTGTAGAAAGTGAAAGGGAGTAACCATTCCTAGACAAGGTATCAGTCCATCATGGCACACTCATACAACATCCAGTTTGTGTTACAAGTAAACCTAACACACACATCTAAGGATGCAGCAGAAAGCCTATACAGACATGAAAAGAGTGCAAAATCCGTCACACACAGTGAGTGGGCTGGGTCCCTGAATTTGTGGGGCAGCAACACTAACCAGTGAACCACTCTCATAATTCAATGTGTTTTTACAGGTAAGACTGAGAACAACACAACTCTGAATAACTGCCATCTGAATATCCCTCTCTGACACAACTCTCTCTGCACTCCTATTCTTTGATTGGCCTTCCTGACACAACTCTCTCCGCACTGCTCTTCTTTGATTGGCCTTCCTGACACAACTCTCTCCGCACTGCTCTTCTTTGATTGGCCTTCCTGACACCACTATCTCCACACTGCTCTTCTTTGATTGGCCTTCTGCGTCATAATTACGACTCCAACTGGTAAATTTCTTTCTCCTTCAAATGTTTCTTTTTTCATTAGGATTCCTAGGTTCTTCTGAACTTAAGGATTATTATTTAATTATCATTTCTTCACAAAGTTCTAATTAAATTATTATTTGGCATTTTTCTGTGATGTCGTTTTGAATTTTCTGTGGATGCCACCAAATTGAACTCTCGCCATTAAGATGCAATCACCGACTGTTAGTGTACATTTACCAGAAGTCGTGCCATTCTAACATCATTAACCACAATGGTATTTAAACTCCCTGATTCATTTGGAAGATCGTCCGAATTTCTAAAACTGAAGAACAATCTACATTTTGCTACCTACCTGAAACTTGAACTCCGTTTATGGCCTACGTTTCTGGGCTCTCATTTTGATTTTGGTGTTTCTCTCAGGTATGTCCTCCTGGTTACCGTCTTGTGCTTGTTTTCCAGACCACATGCTGTCTTCGTCCTTTTCAGGGTTTTCATTTCTCTTCTTACACTGACAGTCTTGCTGGCAATACAATCTGTCATTGGAATTATTAAACGTATCACATTGTATTATCTTGCAGTGGATTTCCAGCGAGGAATAATCACTTCTTTATCCTGGACCTTCATGTGTGTGCACACTATGCTGAATCCAACTGCTTTTGAAACACTAACAACTTGATCTACCATCCACCTATATGTCATGAGCATTGGAATATATGACTTTAGATAGATAGATAGATAGATAGATAGATAGATAGATAGATAGATAGATAGATAGATAGATAGATAGATAGATAGATAGATGTGAAAGGCACTATATAACAGATAGATAGATAGATAGATAGATAGATAGATAGATAGATAGATAGATAGATAGATAGATAGATAGATAGATAGATAGATAGATAGATAGATGTGAAAGGCACTATTTGATAGATAGATAGATAGATAGATAGATAGATAGATGTGAAAGGCACTATATGATAGATAGATAGATAGATAGATAGATAGATAGATAGATAGATAGATAGATAGATACTTTATTAGTCCCAAGGTGAAACTCACATACTCCAGCAGCAGCATACTGATACAAAAAACAATAGTAAATTAAAGAGTAATAAAAATGCAGGTAAAAACAGACAATAATTTTGAATAATGTTAGCGTTTACCCAAGGTGGAATTTAAGAGTCACATAGTATGGGGTCTCCTCAGTCTGTCAGTGGAGCAGGATGGTGACCGCAGTCTGTCGCTGAAGCTGCTCCTCTGTCTGGAGATGACACTGCTCAGTGGATGCAGTGGACTCTCCATGATTGACAGGAGTTTGCTTAAAGCCCGTCGCTCTGCCACAGATGTTAAACTGTCCAGCTTCATTCCTACAATAGAGACTGCCTTCCTCTCAAGTTTGTCCAGGCGTGAGGCGTCCTTCTTCTTTATGCTGCCTCCCCAGCACACCACCGCGTAGAAGAGGACGCTCGTCACAACCGTCTGGTAGAACATCTGCAGCATCTTATTGCAGATGTTGAAGGATCCCAACCTTGTAAGGAAGTATAGTCGGCTCTGACCTTTCTTACACAGAGCATCAGAATTGGCAGTCCAGTCCAATTTGTCATCCAACTGCACTCCCTGCTATTTATAGGTCTGTACCCCCCTTTAGTAGCCTTGTTAGCGTTCTGTTTACTTACGGAAAAACGAGTCAAAAATGTTTCATTTTTGTTAAAAACAAATATGTTATTACAAGTAACAGAAATTTTTAAATACCAAAGAGTCAACACAAATACAATACGAGAGGTCTGTCTAGTGCCTGCCGCTGTACTGATGCAGATTTAGTGCACGTCCTCCATGAGATATGCTTTGAAAAGGTCAACAACACACAGCTTGATGTCACAAATGGGACAGTAGAAGTGTGTTTTTTGCTCAGTTTTCTTATATTTTTTTTCTGTTGATTGCACATGAGAGTGCAATAACCTGCACAATCGTTACGTCCCTTGTGTTATTACAGGCTACCACAGCACAAGACTTAGAGACTTCCACATTTCCCCTGACACGAACATTGACAGTTGCAGCATTGTGAACTGTGCTCAGGAGGCATTTTCTTGTGTTTCTCTTTGATCTCAATCATTTTGCCCCTTTTGCCAGGCACCTATTTGCACCCATCTGCAGCTTTATGTGACTGAAGTCACCAGGCACATCATGGCGGTTCGGACATACAGCGCTGTAAGCATCAGTTTCACTATCCTTGTCAACGTCTGATGACCAATTCACATTGTCATCACTACCACTGGATTCAACTAATGGTTCGGTTTCAGTTTGTTCTAAAACTGGCGTTACAGCTTCTTGTTTACACACCATTGTGTTTTGGTTGAAGGCTCCCCCCCTCATGAATATTGATGAGTTAACCCTTAAACCACCAGATCCGGCTATAGTCGGTTCCCAGTGCAATTTTCCAGCATGCCGGAGCTGATCATTCAGTGCCATACACTTACTGAAGCAGCCAACTCATGACTGCTGCCGCTCTCTGCAGCACCAGAGCATCACTGTCCCTGGGATTCAGCCGCTGCACTAGACTTGCCTGCAAGCGTCAGCGCTGGCCTCTGTGTGCTTGCTTGTAGCCAGTTCAAGTGCAGTTGGCTTAGTGATTTACTGAATTTCATCAATGGCGTCAGTTGCCCCTTGTACATTTAATAATAGATTGCTGTATTAGTTTTTTTTTATAGTTTTTACAGTTCATTGGCAGTGTGTAGAATGATCAGTTTTGCAGTAATTGTGATGCTCTTTGCATGAAAAAAAATATGTTTTCCATTAAAATGTAACTTTATCTTGGTAAAAAGTGCAGCAAAAAAGTATTTGGCGCCCAGGGGTGCTTAAACCCCCAAGTATGTGACAGTTTAAGGGTTAAAACACATAGAAAAACAAAATGATTTTTTGCAGCATGTAATTACAACCACTAGATGGCAGGAGAATGTCATCCTGAGAGTTATTTGAGGCTGGCACTGTAAAAGGGGATCATTACTCTCACTCCGAGGGTGACACGTGTTTAACCACTATTTGTGTAGTCTGGCAAATTTAGTGACTTAATCCAACGGATCTGTGACTCACCATGACAAAATCAAATACGTTTCATTTTGTCTTAAATTGCAGGGCTGGGCTCTGCGTAGAACCAATGAGCATTCAGCCTGAACTACAATACCTATAATGCAGCAACGAGAACTAAGAAAAGTGGACGTTTTAGACCTCAGAAACAGAAGAGAGGCTCGCCTGTCTGATGTCTTGAACACTACGCACCATGACAGAGTAGAAAAGAGAAAAAGAAAAGGCCAAGATTGCGGCTGAACTCACCATACTGTAAGCCCCTTGCACAGGCACTGGCTCTGTCAGGCAGTAAGGTATTGGCTGTCACAAAAAGAGGTGAGCACACAATAACTCTGAAATGTGAAACTGGGCTGGAAAGTCCCCGCATATTTTGACATCTCCTGTGGTTCCTAGTCGTGTAAATTAATATACTTAAGCTATAAGATCAACAACGCAGTCGTCAACTTTGACATCCCCTTTGACTAGAAGTCATGTAATGTGACATTAGCAAGTGTCAGACATTAAAGGAACATTACAACAGGGAGGTCAGTTGTACTGCAGTGGGCTGGCGCCCTGCCCGGGGTTTGTTTCCTGCCTTGCACCCTGTGTTGGCTGGGATTGGCTCCAGCAGACCCCCGTGACCCTGTAGTTAGGATATAGTGGGTTGGATAATGGATGGATGGAGGTCAGTTGTAGCTAACAGATTGATCTTCAAGCTTGAAAGAGTTCACCAGACACATAGTCAAGAAGTCATAACCAGCGTTTTCTAACTAAAGAACTATGCAAAAATGAATTTTTCATGTCGTTCATTTTGTTTATTTTATATTAAAGTTTGAGCGTGTCTTAATGCATGTTGATATCTTTTATAAAGTGGCTGCCATGATGTCAGGGGACCACATAGCATCTTAACAACCAGACAAAATGCTACTGTCCATGCAAACAAATACACAAAATTACGATGAAATGACAGAAAAACAAAATAAAACCAAAGCACACCTTTACTTACATAAACCTTACCCTGAGCAACATGATAGCTTTGGATGCTCACCGCTGGGGTTTAATCCTTTACTTTTCCAAAGAGCAGTTAAACAGAGCACAAAACACGTCACAAACGTTAACTGTGATCAGTGCCATAGTGTTGTCATTAACTTATTAGCAGGGATTCTCAAGTCAAACAAGGAGATGTAAGCCACAAGCCGCGATCCACGTCAGTAGCTGTGAATGCGCATTAATGTGCCTTGAGATGGACTCTTCTCTCTGTCTTTTAGGGCTGCTGTGTTGCCAGAGGTGGGGGTCTCTGTAGTGTACCACTATAACTAAGTGAGCATGCCCAGTGATGGCCTGGCATCCTTTTTAAGGTTGGTTCATGTCTTGTGCTAAATGCTGCTGGAGCAGGCCCAAGTGTAAACGTTAAATACAGCATACCATTTCATAATGTTTCTGAGAGTTTTATCCATATTCCGGAATGGTCTCTACTATATATATATATATATATATATATATATATATATATATATATATATATATATATATATTGATTTCTTGGTAGCACTCTTCTTAATTTTGACCATTTTTACTGCAGAGCTGAGGAATATTTAATATGAGGTCACACACCACATGTCACATGCAACACACTTCTGATTCAGCATGGCAATGTGTCCCTCAATCCAACGGCAATAAGGAGACGGATGGCGTACTCCATGGTGGTATGCAAGTCCGAAACGTCTGGAAGAGTGCGGAGGAGGCTTCATGTTTACCAACACCCAGTGTGACTCAGGAGTGTCACAGGCGTGGAGTGATCTTGATGATGCACCAGCCTCTTACTTACACAATGTCAAGGCTGAGTCATGGAGGAGCCTGACAGGCATGTTGTGCTCCAGGGTGCAAAAGACATTATTAAACCACTTTTCAAAATGACATCAATCTGACTGTGAAAAATCCTTTCCAAATAATTGCTCAGGGTTTAATGTGTTTTGTAAGATTATCTCAAGTGCTTGCGCTTGGTGCTCCATCGCAGCAAACAAATGCCCATAAGTAGCCGCTTTCAATTTATTCCTTCAAAGTCAGATGGGATATAAAATATATTTTACATTTCAAAAATGGCACTTGTAGTAGTCTTTGCTTCTATTCATCTATTTTCAGTTCCACTTAAGGTTTTCCTTTTACTCTCTCTGCCTCTACATTTCAAACCAGCATCATTTGAATTTCACTGCATACCCAATCAGCGGTGTTATCTGTAACACTCCATTATGGCCACAGACTTCCATTTTTCAAATAGATACATCCCGGAGTACGGTCTCTGTGTTTACACGTGCTGTACTAACCTGGTTATTCATAGAAAATGCCATGTAAACCCTTATTCTGGTTGGAGAAACCTGGACATTGGTCTCGGAGAAACCAGGTTAACACTGGTAGGTTTCTTCACAACTGCTTCTTCTTTCGGCTGCTCCTCTAAGGGGGTCGCCACAGCGGATCATCTTTCTGTTCTCTGATAAAAGTTTACACTTTAGAAGACTTATTTCTTTTAGCCAGGTATCACCCATGACTCTTGACATGTTTAACTATTTTGTAACTTTATATACTACTTAATAGTAGAGGTGTGTTTCTGGACCATACCACTTATCTGTATGCTGATTGGTGTGTTTGAAATGCTTCATAGTCATTTATATGTAAATGAACCTAGCTGAGTAAATGAAGCGTTCTTTTAGACTACTTCAGTCTGCCATGCTGCATTAACAAGAGCACATGGGACTCCACCCGCAAGTGTAAATAACGGACATCCACATTGAAGTTCATATTCAACGATGGCTCAAGATTTGCTAAGTATTCACCACAACCTTTAAGGAGTATCTGGATAAGATACTGGTACAGTTTAGCCATTAACTAAACAAATGAGCTTGATAGACTGAACGGTCGTCTGTCGTTTATCCAATGTCTTATGTTCTTATGTTGACTGTGTAGACAGTGCAACCATATTCTTCAATAAATGTGGTGCAGAAAACAACAGGACATACCCACACATACACAATCACACTCGGCCAATTTAAAGTCATTAATCAATTTAGCATTCTTGTTTGTAGGAGGAAACTGGAATATTGGAACAATGTGCAAGCTCTAGGCCAGGCAGTTTATAAATCAAATTCTTCATCCATCCATTCATCTATCCATTTTATCTTCTTTCTCTTTCAGCTGCTCCCATTAGGGGTCGCCACAGCGGATCATCTTTCTGTCCTCGTCATCTTGTTCTGTTACACCGATCACCTGCATGTCCTCTCTCAACACATCCATAAACCTTCTCTTAGGCCTTCCTCTTTTCCTCTGGCCTGGCAGCTCTACCGTTAGCATCCTTCTCCCAATTTACCCAACATCTCTCCTCTGCATATGTCCTAACCAATGCAATCTCGCCTCTTTTACTTTGTCTCCCAACTAATCCAACTTGAGCTGACCCTCTAATGTCCTCATTTCTAATCCTATCCATCTTTGTCTCCCAGTGCAAATCTTAGCACCTTTAACTCTGCCACCTTCAGCTCTGTCTCCTAATTTCTGGTCAGTGCCACCATCTCCAACCCATATAACACAGCTGGTCTCACTACCATCCTGTAGACCTTCTCTTTCACTCTTGCTGATACCAGTCTGTCATAAATCACTCCTGACACTCTTCTCCCTGCTTATATGACCACGTAACCCTTAACCATATTACATTTGTAGCTTGTGCATGTCTGTTGCATTCTGCTCGTCTGCACATGAGTCAGTTTCATACAGGCATCCAGCCGCCACAGGTAGAAGGGTATTTAAACTACAAGAAAATGTAAATCTCTCCCTGTTTTATATTTAGTCAAAAAAGTTCTAATAAGCTTAAAATAATTCTGGCTTTCTATGTTTGATTTGTATCACAATCACTAAAGTGTGAGGAAGGTAACTACAAATTGAAGCAGTGACAATCGCTGTGAGCAGACAACTTAATGATTGTTATCCAACTCAGTCCGGTAGGCGATAATAGGAGAGGCGCTGAGGCTTACCTCAGATTAATAAGGAGCTAATCCGCTCTGTAAAACCCCTTTATAATGTGAATGTTTGTAATGTGTATGCAAAATTACAGTTAATTTAAATTGAAAACATTTTAAATGTTCCCTAGCCTCAAAAATGACCCCCATTTTTGTTCAAATAGCACCTAACTACATGAAAATTGGCAGAATTACTTTAATGGTAACATTAGTCATCAAAACAAACCCTAATAATGTGTTGTCCTTCATTAAATAATGTTTAATAAAGAGCTTTCCCTGGGCTTTATTACTTCTAGTTTCACATTTAAAGGAATAGCCTTTTGCATTTTTATTGGACTGTCCCAACAAGTTCACAATCTGTTTTGGAGCTGTGATGCCCAGGATAACGTGAGGAGATGTGAGCACAGATGACAAAGTGAGCACGTGAATGCACCAGTAAACCTCACTGCACGCCACAGATCGGCCCAACCTGTTTAGCAGGCTACCATTATGACAATGTCTGAAGACACCAGTATAAGTGGTGCAAAAAACTGAGACTGGGATTGTGAGCCTCCAGTATCCAGCCCTGCCTCCAATTATCCAGCCCCACCCCATCTGGAAACTTCCTTAAGGCCAATGTCTGAATTCGGTGTCAGCTTACAGAATGACTGAGACTGGGGCTTAGCATCACTAATGTCCAGCTCCGCCCACATCTGCAGGTGCACCAAGGTCTACTTGGAATGACTGTGTACTTGATTGGGTCCCATTTGTTTTCAGGTTTAATGCTGAAATAACAAATTTGTCTAGCGAAATATATACATTTCGAACGGCTTGAGGTGGTACCCTGCCGGGACGCCCAGGTGGACCAGAGGAGGGCTTGCGCCTCCTCCAGACCACGAGGGGGCAACCGCCCTCGTTGCACTGGGGACCACAGGTGCAGAGCTTGGAAGCTCAACCCTGTAGGGGCCCGTGGTCACACCAGGAAGTGCTGTGGGGAAGAAGACTGGGGACACCTGGAGGGCTTCCGGGTGTGCAGCCGGCACTTCCGCCACACAGGGGAGTGTCCGCGGAGGAGTGTCGGGAAGCACCTGGAGCCCATCTGGGGTTGTATAAAGGGGCCGCCTCCCTTCATTCGATGGCTGGAGTCGGCCGAGGAGTGGACAAAGTCCTGCTGGAGAAGAGTGGAGGTGGCCCGACGAAGGCAGGCACTGGAGAGAAAGACCTGGACTTTAGGGGATTGGTGCTGGAGGCACTTTGATTGTGCATGGACTTATATAGTTGTAAATATTGTAAATAAATATGTGTGTGTTGGGTGACAAAACGTTCATCTGTCTGTGTCCGGGCTGCTTCTCACAATATTATATATATATATATATATATATATATATATATATATATATATATATATATATATATATATATATATATAGTCATCGCCGAAATTATCGGCACCCCTGGAATTTTCCCAGAAAATGCACAATTTCTCCCAGAAAATTGTTGCAATTACACATGTTTTGGTATACACATCTTTATTTCCTTTATGTGCATTGAAACAGAGAAAAAAATCCAAATCTGACATCATGTCACACAGAACTCCAAAAATGGGCCGGACACAATTATTGGCACCTGTTCAAAATTGTGGGTAAATCGTTTTATTTCAAGCAATAAAATTCCAGGCAGCCATGACTGTACATATATGTGTCGAGATGTGATCATCTCGGAGAGACACTTTGACATCATACGAGACTAGACATTACAACCTTAGGAAGCAAGACCCGTGCCTTGTCTCGCAGTGAGACAAAATGACAGCTGCTGTAAAGGCTTTTAAATGATCGATGCTCAGCGCGACAAGCCGAACACGCAGCTTGGCAGTAGGGGCAGCAAGGCAGCAGCTGATCCGTCTGTATCTCCTTATCATGTGTTCAGCCTCCCCTCTACAATGTGAACGGCAAAGAAGCAAACTGGCTGGAAAGTGCGCACACCAGGGGGGGTGAGCAAAGCAAGCAGGGGGCAAAGCCCCCTAGTATATATATATATATATATATATATATATATATAGTGGCAGTAGGGGGCAGTAGTGCACCCTTGAACCCTCAGGTACGACTCCTGACACCAGGTAATAGTCCACGACCTTTTTATTCTTTTCCACAGTGCACCAAGCACCTTCCACACTACTCATTAAATCACTATCCACACAATTCTCTTTATCACACGCACAATAACCTCTCCTCCTCGCCCAGACACTTTGCTCCTCTCCCACCCAGCACAGCTCAGTGTCTGGACTGAGGCAGCGTCCTTTTATAGCCCCTGACCGGAGGTGTTCCTGTCCCAGCAGTCCACAGTTCCCTATTCCTTCCGGGTCAGGGCAATCAGTCCATTACTTCAACCCGAGCACGCCATACCTTCCTGTCACGTGACCGTGGCGTACTCCCGGTCATAAGGCACAACGGAGCCCATAAGTCCCCCCACAGCGACTCCTGGTGGCGCCCAAGGTATCCAGCAGGGCTGTGTATAAACACCACAGAGTCCATAAGGCCCTGCTGGACCTCTGAGCATGATCCCGCTGTCTGGAGAGCTCCTCCTGTCGGCCTGGGGGTGCGGACCGGCCTCGGAAGCCGGCAGACTTCCACAGTTCCCCCTTAGTGACGACTTCTGGGGCGGGCGTCCGGCCCGAAAGGGCGTCCTCCTCCAGGAGGACGCGTCATCCGGCCTTGAATGCGTTGTCCCTGTCCTCGAGCGAACCTTGGGGGGACGGTGTACCTCCGGTCTCCCCGTGGACAATGGCGCCTCTCGTGGCCCGGTTGCCGGCAACTATAGCACCGACGAAGCCCTCCTGGTTGCTTCCCTCTGCGGGACCAAAAACACCTCGGGAACTCCGTCAGCGTCGACTCCGCCCCTTCACCTGCCAGGGAGGGTATTACGGCCGCTTGGCTGCCCTCAAGCCTTCTCTCCATTATGTCGGGAGACCCACCTTTCCTTTTGGGGATCTCCCGCTTGATTTGGGGCTTGCGCTCAGCCTGAGGCTCTCTATGGAAAGGAGAGAGCCTCTTTGCTGTCTGCACACCCGTTGTCCCTACGCTTATTAGGTTCGGCGTCATTAGTACCGACTCGCCCCGATGTACAGCACCAACCAGCTGCACCGGCACGAGCGGCGCTTCCCCCGGCACTCCTATCACCGGCGTTAACCCGCACTTAAGACCGGTCGGGTCCTCGGGAGCCGTACTGCTCCGAAAAGCCACGCCACGCGCATGCTCCGGGCCGTTTGCTCCAGTCCCCGACCATTCGGTCATCATGCCCCAGTCCCTTGTCGGGCACACAGTGCTTTGACACGCGCTACTCATTCTCAGCGGTGCCCGATCGCACTGTGTCCCCTTACACTCTACGACACGGGAGGGACTCACCTGTACTCCCGCATCGATCATCTCCGGAGGTTCCCGGCCCAGCCGCTGCACGTAGTCCTGTAGACGCTTTAACGGGGCTGCAGCCGTCGCTCCCAAGTCCTCCACACGTTCCTTCAGCTGTTGTAAGTCCTGTAAGAAACGGTGCAGGGGCTCGAGGTATTTCGAGACCCGTAAGTCCAAACAGTTAGTTATCACGGCCGGCTGCATTTTCGCTTCCGCGTTGAGCTTACCTTCCGGCCGGGAACCAATGAGCACGTCGCCTCCAGGCGCGTGTTCCGCTGGGTCGCGCAAAGGCTCCTGGGAGTTGGAGTCCTCAGAGGGACTGGCTACTACAAGCGGCTGCGATCTGCCTTCTCCTTTACGCGGCAGACTCGTCAGCCACAACCCGTCCCTCTTTGTCGGCGGCTTTTTCTTTCGGCGGCGCCCGCCTTCCCTCCCCGAGGAGGCTCAGACCCGTTAGGGTACGACCGGCCTCGTTGGCGGACTCCGGGTTTCCTCCACCGTCCCGACACCCCCTGCGGGTGACCAGTCTGTTGTCCCCAACGCGGCTGTCTCTAGCCGCCTTTCACCGCGACTTGCCTTCTGGGAGCGCGCCATTTTGCGAAGCACGAGGTAGTCAGTTGCGGCACGCTGCAAGTTTCTCGGCGTCTGCAAAACATGATAAAAAGCGGGGCGTCGGGCAGTTTACCTGCAGCCGCCTCCGCAATGGAATCGGCACCCCGGACCGTCTAGAGAGTATGATGCGCTTCGGCAGTTGTCCGTGTCCGGGTCTTTCGCGGCCGGGCTTGTTTAACCCGTATCAGCGCTCTGTCTTCCTCGCTCCCGGTCAGGTAGGTCCAGGACTCCTCGTTGCCCGTCAGGCCCTGCAGCCAGCTGGGACTGACCTTCTTTTTCCCGGTCTTTTTCCCCATTACTCCGGATCGGACCAACGCTCACAGTTGTAGCTTCCTCTGTAGCGGGTGGTGTTTGCACCTCCGTAAAAAGATGTGGAACCCACCGAGGGTTGTCTGCCCACACAAAATTTATTTTTAGCGCAGGTCCCCTGCCAATAGACGGCCAGAGAATCCTGCCGACTACGCCAGTGTGGCAGTAGGGGGCAGTAGTGCACCCTTGAACCCTCAGGTACGACTCCTGACACCAGGTAATAGTCCACGACCTTTTTATTCTTTTCCACAGTGCACCAAGCACCTTCCACACTACTCATTAAATCACTATCCACACAATTCTCTTTATCACACGCACAATAACCTCTCCTCCTCGCCCAGACACTTTGCTCCTCTCCCACCCAGCACAGCTCAGTGTCTGGACTGAGGCAGCGTCCTTTTATAGCCCCTGACCCGGAGGTGTTCCTGTCCCAGCAGTCCACAGTTCCCTATTCCTTCCGGGTCAGGGCAATCAGTCCATTACTTCAACCGGGAGCACGCCATACCTTCCTGTCACGTGACCGTGGCGTACTCCCGGTCATAAGGCACAACGGAGCCCATAAGTCCCCCACAGCGACTCCTGGTGGCGCCAAGGTATCCAGCAGGGCTGTGTATAAACACCACAGAGTCCATAAGGCCCTGCTGGACCTCGGAGCACGATCCCGCTGTCTGGAGAGCTCCTCCTGTCGGCCTGGGGGTGCGGACCGGCCTCGGAAGCCGGCAGACTTCCACAATATATATATATATATATATATATATATATATACATACATATTTTATATATATTTTTTGACAGACGGTCGGGGTCCTTGCCCAGTCAGGACACCCTTTAGAGAAGAGGACTGGTGAAGAGGACATGTCAATAGTAGCACCTCCCCTGGGAGATGAGAAGGCAGCCCCCCCTGGGTTGCATTGGGGCCACAGGCTTGGAGCTTAGAAGCTCAACCTTACTGGCGCCCATGGCCACTGACAGGGGGCACCTGGACAGCTCCGGAGCCTTGGCATGCAGCACTTCCACCAAACCCGAAAGTGCTGCTGGAAGTTGATCGGAGAGTACCTAGAGCACTTCCCGGGTGCAGCATAAAAGAGGCCACCTCATTCCACTCGGAGAGCTGGAGTCGGGAGGCAGAGGGCGGAGCTTGTGGGCAGAAGAAAAGAGTAAAAGAAAGTAAAGGACTTGAGTAATTGGACTGGTGATTTGTGCATTGTGCTGAAAAGAACAAAATAATAAACGTGTGTGTTTTGGACATTGGGTGTCTGTAGTCGGGCTGATTTTCCACAATATCTAGATATATATAGAATAGAAGTAGTCATTCAGATTTGAAAATGTAGCAATGTAAAAGTTAAAGTAGACAGAACATTTTTTACTCATGCAGAAATATTCTCAAAACTTACTGATGCATATTAACTTTGATATTATACAGCACAGGCTATATGTCACCCTGATTGAGGCCCGATGTCTCATTTCCATTTGTAAACTTTTCTCCAATCCAGTTTAACTGGGCAGGCAGAGGATTATGGCAACATGCTGCAGGAGGCTGAAAAACTTGGCTGAATAAAGGAGCTGTAATCCAATGTCTCATTTTAACCAAAATTCACAACTCCATCCTGTTTGTGCTCCTCAGCAGCTGAGCAGCTGGAATCCGGCTGTCAGTAGCAGGTTGTTCTTTATTTCTTCCAGCAGAACAGAAACAGATGGACACGTTGCACAGACTTAATTTGGTTTGACTCCTACCCAAGAGATTAATAATGTCATTAAATTAACAAGTGCAACTGACGCTGTGGGCTTGTTAAAGCGTTGGTGCGTTTAGTTGAGGCTAACATTTTGTTAAAGTGATTCACACTATTAGGTTGGAAGAAGTCTTTTTATGGCTTATGCACACAAGTGTTGTCAAGGGCCAAACAATTACGCACACCAACAGCACCTAGCACGACCCTAAGAAAATAAACTGCTTGTACTTTCAGAAGTACAAATGTTGGACTGGAGTACTCAAAGAAAAACCCGCACAGACATGGGGAGAATGGGTAAACTCAACTGGGGGAAAATGAACAGGTATGGGTCTTAAAAGCAGGATGTTAGACCCATGAGGCAGCAGCGCTAACCACTTCACTGATATGCCAGCTAACGTGCTAATATGTTGTGTAACATTTCATTGGGAAGTTGCTTCAGTCAACATAAATGTTTCTATCATTTGGATCATGGAATGGTTCACTGGAAACAGTGAACCATTACTGACCCAAGGTGAACTAAATCCTGGGGTCTAACCAGAACTCTCACTATGAATAATCTATCACCATGTTGATAACTAGAGTTGCTGTGAAGAAGGAGATCACAGGGTGTTTGATGGTGTAAAAGTCAAAGCTTTATATTTAAGTTGTGATAATGATGCAGTATCAATTAGTATACTTTGTGAATGCCTTTGAATATTATATTACTGTTCCACTCTGTCCAACTGAGGTGTCCGTTTTACGAGCTTCATTGTCAGATAATTGGAATGTGCCACCAGCTTAACGGCAACAAAACCTGCTTGTTATTCTTAAGAAAAAATATCTCTCCCAATGAGCAGCTAGTAAGTGTGTTTCAGAACGAAAATGTATACCAATTTCAATGTATTTATTTAATTAGTTGTTTGTTGTTTTGAGTGTTTTCCCCAACTATCTATGCAAAGACCTATGTCATGATGGCAATCCAAGTTAGGATATTAGCGTCAAATGCTATCCTGAAACAACTTTCACAAATGGAAGGAAACCATTCAGTCTCCTTTGGTTATTTAACAACTCACTTATGACGAAATTATCCGGACGGCCAATGTGAGAACTAAACACACTATTTATTTATTAAAATGATATTCGAAAATTATAATTTATTCTCTTTTGGCGTATAGATAGTAAACAGGTGTCTGCAATTGGTTACTAAAGAACAGGAGTCCACACTTTTATACCACTCTTGTTGGAGAGAACTTGACTGCACTAGGAGTCAGAAGCGCCAGGAGTGCAAAAATGTGTGCTCAACTCTACAGAGAAGGAACTAAACAGTGACTGAGTGAGGGCCAAGTGGGAGTATGCCATGCGATGGACTGGTACAGCACAACATATAATGAAGAAGAATGAATGAATTAATGATACGTTATAGCCTTTTAGTAAGAAACTGGATGGGCCACATGTATTTGTGTTAGACATTTTGGAGAATGAAGGAGGCTGGTTATTATTGAATGGTAGCGAGCTACAGACTTGATCAGAATACTACATTTCGTAGTAAACATTGCCAGTCACATCATTACAGTCTTCCAGTTTCTCCAGTTTTAGATAGATAGATAGATAGATAGATAGATAGATAGATAGATAGATAGATAGATAGATAGATAGATAGATAGATAGATAGATAGATAGATAGATAGATAGATAGTGTCACACATGTGCACATGGGAGGCAGCTAAAAGGCTTGAACGAGAGATAATTCCATGCCAGACCAGGGGGTGGTGGAGTGCACTGGCTCTATTTCTTACTTTCCTGCAGACCGTTCACGGGAAATTCCGCCTGGCCCTGATGACATCACTTCCGGTTCCTGCCCTGAGAACACCCCTTCCCGGTCCCGAGCTTATGGACAAAGACCCTTCCAATTCCGGCCCCTTTGATGACGTCATTTCCGGGTCCAAGCCTATGGATGAGGACCCGTCCAGTTCTGCCCTTTTGGATGATGTCACTTCCTGTACCTGCCTTTAAAGCTGCCATTTTCCCTCCATCCGGTCAGTTCTGTTTTGGACTCTGCTCTGTACACAACTGTACACCATTTACTGCGATTTCGCAGCCAGGATATAATATACAGGTGGCTGCCCCAAACCTTTTTGGATTCTTTGTCAGTTCTTGTGACAATAGATAGATCTTTATTTGTCCCAAGGGATAACTTAAAATACATTACAATACAATAAAAATACAGAAGTATTATAATAAACAACAAAGGATGACTTTAAATTGACCTGGTAGGAGTGAATGTGATGAGCTGTATCTCACCAGGGTTCACTGTTGTCCGTTTGTGTTATGCTCTAATACTCTGTGACCCTTATTCACTTTTATAACATGACGTCTAGCTGGCTTCACCTTCCTCTTAGGCCACTGCCACTCTCAGATGTTTCCCTTTAAAGGGATCTATGCATTGGTCAGGTGTCATCTCTGATGACAAAAAAGAGGAAGACTACTTCCATATCTGGTTGTATGCTTTTGTTACTTCCTCAACTAATTCCAACTTATTAGAGAAAACTTGATTTTCCTTTTCAGAACTCATGCAGACTGGTCACTAATAATGCCTGTTTTGACATGTGGTGATTGATCTTATCCTTAATGACCCCTTCCTTTAATATGCATGTTAGGCTTACTGGCCTATGATGACTTGGATCAGCTCAGTCACTTTTTTATGTAAGATGGTCAAATGTTTGATAGTTTCCTCATTTTTTGAATGTCCCCAGTAAATGGTGATTTTCAAATATTATGTTTTGGGGGATTATTTATGTACTCATGAACCTTCTTCCCACTCTAGGATAAGTGTAATCTGGTCCTGATGATTGTTTTTTATTATGTCAGTCATTTTAATCTAAACTGCACTTCTCCCTCTATTGGTAGGACATGTCTCTAAAATATTTGCCAAAAGAATGCCACCTCCAATCCATCCATCCATCCATCCATCCATTATCCAACCCACTATATCCTAACTACAGGGTCACGGGGGTATGCTGGAGCCAATCCCAGCCAACACAGGGTGCAAGACCGGAAACAAACCCTGGGCAGGGTGCCAGCCCACCACAGGGCACACACACACACACCCACACCAAGCACACACACTAGGGACAATTTAGAATCGCCAGTCCACCTAACCTGCATGTCTTTGGACTGTGGGAGGAAACCGGAGTACCCGGAGGAAACCCACGCAGACAAGGGGGGATAATGCAAATTCCACGCAGGGAGGACCCGGAAGGCGAACCCAGGTCTCCTAACTGTGAGGCAGCAGCACTACCACTGCGCCACTGTGTTGCCCGCCACCTCCAATCGCCTATCCAAAAAACAATTATATGGGGTGTCACACACGTGCGATTAGGGGACCGCGTACAGACCCAAACTGTAGCGTGAAGTCGCATGCCACAAGGGAATGGCGGGGTACTAACCTCTCTCTCTTTATTTCTGCAGAAAGAAAAACGCACCACCGCCATGAATCTGCCACGACTCCTTGACCACGCATTGCCACTTCCGCCTTCCCTCTGTCGATCCCTGATGACGTCAATGCTCCCAGTATCCATCTCGGTTCCTTCCCAGCAGCCCTCTCTCTCGACTTCCGGTCCCTAACCATAAATCTTCCCCACTCCGCCATTTTGACTGTCTACTGTTGTATATGGAATGATATACTGCACTGACGAAATGAATAACTTTTGCATATTTCTTACAGTATACGGGGCCGGAAACCCCAAACCTTGACGACTTATGGGTCTTTCTTTTACAGGGACTATGGACAAGGTTTCAAATACCAGACCTACAATTTCAATATACCTGGGGGGTCAGCAGCACTAATTTCTTTTTATGCTTTATATTATTAAGAGGAAATGGCCAGACTGCAGCTTTCTATTTCTTGCCAGCTATCTGGTCATCCACTTTTTTGTCTGTAAAACTCATATTTTGTGTGTTAAAAAAGACCGCATGGATACATTTCAGGCTGGTCTATATTCTTCACTCTAATGAGGTTGCACTATGCATAATTTATAAGATCCAGCAGTTATTTAACTACAGCAGGTAATAGGACACCTGGCTTAAAAATGGCCTGCCTTTTCACACAAAATGCAACACTGCTTTTCTTGTGGAAACAGGGTGAAATGTAATACTTATCAAAGTGACCGTTGCTATAAAAAGTACGAGTCAGACGTGCACCCTGATAGAAAGGTCAGGCTTACACGCTTATAGGCTTTTGACCTCAGATGTGTTTTAATATTTCTGCCCCATATTTCCTATAAGTTAGTCATGGTGATCAAGGTGTTGAAATTGAGGGAGCAGAAAATTAGCAGAAGGTGAGGACTACAAGCTAACGCAGCAGCAGGAGCAGCTTCAAGGGGGAACTGTGACCAAATTTAGGAGCCCAGCACTAATAATCCTCAACTTCCAAAACTTCCTCTTCTTAATTTCCTATTGGCCTTGCAAGTTTTAAAGGAATACTCCACCTAAAAATTATATGTTGCTTACCCCACTTGCTTTGTAGTGATGACCAAGAGAGGTTTTTAATCTTGTATTTTCAAGGAGAACAGAGCATGTTCTGACAGAATGAGAGCCTGTAGTGACCGACACTGGAACACAGTAAACAATTTCAAAAACGTCTATGCAAAACTCTCAAGTTACTTGTGTTGCAGAATCCATTGGTCAAGTCATCCAGTTATATATATATATATTCACAATGTGCTAAATACTACAATTCCTGCTAAAAAAATGTTAAATAAATGCCTCTGCAAAATGAAAGTAGTCCACAGACTGAAAATCTGTTCACACAGGATTGCCCTTTTGAATTGAGGTATTTATTCAATAATATGTTAGCAGAAAAAGCCTGTGTTTTGCCCGTTGTAAACATACAACAGGATACCTTGACGTGTAGATTATGTGACGTGAGCAGCATGAGACTTTTTTCATAGACATTTTTGAGATTGTTTACTTATTTTCCAGTGTTGGTCACCATAAACTCCCATTCTGTCAGAAATATTGTTATCTCTATTCTCCATCAAAACAAGATTAAACATTTTTCACGGCCATCAAAACAAACTACATGGGGTAAGTAACAGAAGAAAAATATCATTTTTGGGTGGAATATTCCTTGAAAATATTTAAGTCAGTTAAAGAACTGAGAAC
Source organism: Polypterus senegalus (assembly GCF_016835505.1). Classification (NCBI taxonomy): domain Eukaryota; kingdom Metazoa; phylum Chordata; class Cladistia; order Polypteriformes; family Polypteridae; genus Polypterus; species Polypterus senegalus. Next base: position 23,737,890 of record NC_053169.1, on the reverse strand, counting down.
TAATCATATGTTATGTGCCAGCACTGTTGTCACACAGCCTAGGGAGCAGAGTTCAAATCCCACCGGCTGTGGTCACTATCTGTGCACAGTTTGCATGTTCTCTATGTGTGTGTGTGTATGGTATGTTCTCCAGGTACTTCATTGCCTTCTTAATACCAAACATGTGCATTGATTTCCAGTTACAAGAGAGCTTAGTGTGATGGAATGTGACTGGCAATGGACTGGCATCCAGCCCAAGAATGGTTCTTGCTTTGTTCAGGGACAGGCTGGGACACCTCTTGACCTTTAACTTGATGGAGTGGGCTCAGAAAATGGACAGAGCATGTGGGGGTATATATATATATTTAATTTGTACAGTTATTTTTTGTTTCTTCTTACTTGTTTATTATTGTAGTAATGTTTGCACTCATCCAAATTACTAAGATTATAGACTATACAAGACTTTTTCTTCTTTTTCTTTTGGCTGCTCCCGTTAGGGGTTGCCACAGCGGATCATCTTCTTCCATATCTTTCTGTCCTAGGCATCTTGTTCTGTCACCCCCATCACCTGCATGTCCTCTCTCACCACACCCATAAACCTTCACTTAGGCCTTCCTCTTTTCCTTTTCCCTGGCAACTCTATCCTTAGCATCCTTCTCCCAATATACCCAGCATCTCTCCTCTGCACATGACCAAACCAACTCAATCTTGCCTCTATGACTTTGTCTCCTATCCGTCCAACCTAAGCTGACCCTCTAATGTCCTCATATCTAATCCTGTCCATCCTCGTCACACCCAATGCAAATCTTAACATCTTTAACTCTGCCACCTCCAGCTCTGTCTCCTGCTTTCTGGTCAGTGCCACCGTCTCCAACCCATATAACATAGCTGGTCTCACTACCGTCCTGTAGACCTTCCCTTTCACTCTTGCTGATACCCGTCTGTCACAAATCACTCCTGACACTCTTCTCCACCCACTCCACCCTGCCTGCACTCTCTTCTTCACCTCCCTTCCACAATCCCCATTACGCTGTACTGTTGATCCCAAGTATTTAAACTCATCCACCTTCACCAACTCTACTCCCCTCATCCTCACCATTCCTCTGACCTCCCTCTAATTCACACACATGTATTCTATCTTGGTGGTCCTACTGACCTTCATTCCTCTCCTCTCTAGAGCATATCTCCACCTCTCCAGGGTCTCCTCAACCTGCTCCCTGCTATCGCTACAGATCACAATGTCATCAGCAAACATCATAGTCCACGGGAACTCCTGTCTAATCCCGTCTGTCAACCCGTCCATCACCGTTGCAAATAAGAAAGGGCTCACAGCCAACCCCTGATGTAATCCCACCATAGACTATATAAGACTATAGATTGTCCATCCATCCATTTTCTAACCCGCTGAATCCGAATACAGGGTCACGGGGGTCTGCTGGAGCCAATCCCAACCAACACAGGGCACAAGGCAGGAACCAATCCTGGGCAGGGTGCCAACCCACCGCAGGACACACACAAACACACCCACACACCAAGCACACACTAGGGCCAATTTAGAATTGCCAATCCACCTAACCTGCATGTCTTTGGATTGTGGGAGGAAACCGGAGCGCCCGGAGGAAACCCACGCAGACACGGGGAGAACATGCAAACTCCACGCAGGGAGGACCTGGGAAGCGAACCCGGGTCTCCTAACTGCGAGGCACTATAGATTGTAAATGACATTATTGATTCAAACTTGAGTGGCTTCCTATTTGAGCCACTTACCCAGATGTCCTCCACTTTAACAAATGCAAATAACCAGAATGCAATGCTATACCTGTGTAAAACAAAGTTGACATTGCCCATTTTGCTAGGCTTCCAGTGGCACACAATGCCAGTTATGATGGCAGATTAAACAGGGATGCAGACATCCAGCTGAGCCCACTGCTCCTCCCAATACCAGCCCTGCAGTTCATCTGATAACAAAGGAATAAATGAGAGTTGAGTTGACAACTCTTCAGAGGCTCCTTCAGACAAAAAGGCATCCTAATGTACATTCATCTTGGGTTTGTAACCAAAAACTGAACTCTGATTGGATGTGATGGACCAAACAAAGCACCAATAAGCAGGTACTGGATCTGTAAATGAAAGAGAACTTGAAATTATCACTAGATCCTTCAACACAAGCTGCATTCATTTATGTCTCTTTCTCTGTGGAGCGAAAAGCTGACAAGACGCTCTCTTTGGGATGAGAAGCCATCCACTCTCTGAGGAGCAAAAAACTCTCATCTCCATTAAGCCCTGAATGAGCTCTAAGATCCACTCAGCCAAGCCAGGTTCTGTGCCAGTGACTGAGCCCAGTCTGAGAAGACCGAGAAGCAACCATAACTTCAAGAAGGGAGTCTTTGGCGCCTACACATCTTGTGCCAGAAGGTGTAATGCTTTTCCCTGTGAAGTTGCAGAAGACACAGCAAAGAACCAAACAGCAAGCTGAGGAAGGCACACCACACCATGGGCAACGGACCATACATCAAAAACCAACACTGCTTTCTTTGAATCTGAAAATGTAAACAGACTACAGAGAGAATTTAAGGTGTTATAACAAATTAAATCCAGCTGAACCTGGACTCCCCACACGTATGTGAGATTCTTGAAGGTTCTTTGGTTTCCTAGCACATCCCAAAACTGAGGCAGATTGGATTCATGCCACATGAGGATGAGTTTTGTTTTTCCAGGGCTAACCGTTTGTACTGGCTTAGTTTCTGCTTTTCACACAAATCCCAGTCACTATCTGTGTTTGGCTGGAATGTTCTCTGTGTGTCTGTAGCTTTCCTCCAAGTACTTTGTTCTCCAAAAAAATTTTGCTAAGTTTAACTGGAAATTCTCAACTGACCCTATATGGCTTACTATGGTCTAAAACTGACTGACTGCACAAGGTGGCTCCCTGGTGTCACACACGTGCACATGGGAGACACAGCTAGATGGACCAATCAAAGGTAATTCCACGACAGGCCAGGGGGTGGTGGGGTGCGCTAATCTTTCCTTTGATATTCCTGCAGATATAATATGAGAAATTCTGCCTGAGTTCAAAGAAGTCACTTTCTCCAACTTGCCTTAAAATCCCGACAACCTCCCTCTGGATTTCAGTACGACCTTGGGCTCAATTCTGTACACAACTGTGCTACAAACTATTGGGATTCAAGTATACGGGTGGCTGCCTCAAACCTTTTTCTGGGTGTTGAGTTGTATTATTTTCATACTGGTCACTGAATGTGTAGACTTTGCATGTTCTCCTCACGTACTTGAGGAGCACTTTGACTGGAGTACCTGAGGCTTCATACCACATCCTAAGAAAGTACAAGTTAGCTTGACAGGAGACTTGAACTGGTGTGAGTGTACTCTGTCATGAATTCACATTATATGTCCAGGGTTCACTCCTGCCTTGCACCTTAAGCTGAATAGACCCCTGCCTCCTGTGACCTTTTACTGGAATAATGAATGAGTGAATGGATACATGGATGAATGCACTGAGCTCAAATTAGTAAAAGAGAATCAAACAGAAAACACAAAGAAGGAGCTGAATGACTTCCAAGGTTTCTTTCTGCTAGAGAGATACATTCTTGTTATATTCCCGTTTAATTTCAAATTTAAAACAAATGAGGACATTTCAGAGCAGGGGAAGCATCATGAAAAGTAAAAAAACTAATAATGATAACATAAAATAAGTGTGTCCATTGGTCTGTGCTATAAATTTGTTTTTTGTATGATTGCAATAATTTTGATCATGTTTATAGTCAAAATCGCTGAATTGGCACATTTCCTGTTCAAATACAGGAGAGAAAAACGAGGTGCGGCAGCGATGAGATGAGCCGAGCCTCCCCTCAGACTGCGCTATCCCTCACATGCTGGGTTTATGCAGGCAATTGGCGTGTGCCTGTTGCTGTCTCTCTGTATGTCGCCAATATAAGCTTTGCAGACACGTTTATTGTACACCCTGACTTTCCACAGTCTGGCTGTATAATGAATGTGTATGACATATTAGTCTTGCTGATCAGACATAAAACCGCAGTGAAAAGGCACAAGGTGAGGCAGACAGTACCGTGCCGCCCTGAAGGGGGCGCATGTGAGCTCAACAGGTGCTTGTTGCTGCTGTTCTTCTACACAGACCCTCTGGGCGCAAATAAGTTAGCCATATCAGAAAGTCAAGTGCACTGCCGTGGCCCGTTTTATTTTTATTTTTGTTCTGACTTACTGCCAAAATGGAAGATTAAGATTTATAAAATGAAAGGAAAATACGGAGGACTTTACAAGAAAGTAACAGAGATTTTTGTGGACAAGGATAGGCACATGGACTTACTTTACAAATAAAGGAAAGACCATAAATGGTTTTCAATTTTATAAAAAATGGGATCAGACTAAGAAAAAAAAACAATCCAATATTTAAAAACTAAATTTTGACCTTAAAAATTGTTGCAGATTTTTTTTTTTAATTCAAGCAACTCCACTCTCTCTCTGTCTCATCACAAGGTGGCTTTTAGCCAGCGAGATCAGATTTCAGGATTTTCCCCAGCTGCATCGATAGGTGAGGTGTGCCAAATACATCTAATCACACCAGTGGCAAGGACATGGCACAGGCGAGTATGGAGGCACCGTGTAGCAAGTCTGATAGTGGAAATCAGCTCTGTATTGCCAGCCTCAGGAGGCCAGAGATAATACTTTGAAGGTCGTGGAGTGTAAAACTAATTATTGTTTCCTATAAATGAACTTTTCTGGATTCATTTGAATAAAACAAGACGTCTGAGGGACAGATAATTAACAATGCAGAAGAATAACAGAAAACACTTTGGCTTTTTGTGAGCTGCTCCAAAAGTAGGGTTTCTAATTGTTTCCTGATTCAGATGTTTTCACGCTGAATTTTGAAAGCCTGTGCAGTGTTCTTGGCTGGCATATGGAGGTGTGTTATGAGAGCAACTCGGCATAATGCCCTGCTGCCCAACAGCACCAGAAGATGGGGTTCAAACTCTGCCTCTCCCCACAGTCCGTCTGGGGTCTGCACATTCTTCTTGTACCTTTACGGGCTTTTCTCTTAGTTTTTGCAGTTTCATTTTGCACCTCAAATACATGAAGGTTTTGTTGATTTTAAATTGGCCCATACAGTGTCTTTAGAAAGTCTTCAGACCCCGTCACTTTTTTCATATTTTTTTCATATTCAACACCAAGATCCAGGCCTTTAATGACCTCTTGGGCACAGCCATCAGCAGTGTGTCTGTCTGCGGAGAGAGTGTCAACCTCGTTGAGAGGTTTACTTACCTCGGCAGTGACATTCATGTCTCTGGTGACTCTTCCTATGAAGTCAGTAGACAGATTGGGAGAGCATGGCGGGGTCATGAGGTTCTCTGGAAAGGGGTGTATGGCGCTCCTGATATCTATGCAAAAGGACGAAGGTCTAAGTCTTTAGAGTCCTGGTGCTTCCTGTCTTGCTATATGGTTGAGAGACATGGACGCTATCCAGTAACCTGAGATGAAGACTGGACTCCTACAGTACTGTGTCTCTTCAGAGAATCCTTGGATACCGCTGGTTTGGCTTTGTGCTGAAAGAGCGGCTTCTCACAGAGTCCCATTACCTGCATTGTGAGGGAGTGTCAGTTATGGCACTATGGCCATGTGGCGCGATTCCCTGAGGGTGATCTGGCTCATAAGATCCTCACTATTGAGACCCGAGTGGTTGAACCAGGCCAAGGGGACGCCCATGTAATGCCTGGCTGTGGCAGATAGATGGTCATTTCTGGAGAGGGGGACTGGACCACATGTCTGCCTGGGGGGTTGCCAACTGAGACCCCAAGCTGTTTCGTTATGTGGTGGGTAAAGCAACGCGCTGTACCAGTGCATGCTCCCCGACATGACTTGACCTATTATGTTACAGCCCTTGACCTATTATGTTACAGCCCTGCACTAAAATAATTTAAATTCATTTTTTCCCCACGCCTTTCAAGTAACACACAATTTGCCCAGAATAACAACACAAAAGCAGAATTTTAGAAACCTTTGCAAATGTATTAAAAATGGAAAATATGAAATATCACCATGACACAAGTGTTCTGACCCTTAGCTATGAGACTTGACATTTGGCTCAGGTGCATCCCATTCTATTAATCATCATTGAGATGTTTCTACACTGTGTTTGGAGTCCACCTCTGGTCAATTCAATTGATTGGACATGATTAGGAAAGGCACACGCCTGTCTATAGAAGGTCCTACAGTTGAGTAAAGACCAAGTCATGAGGTCGAAGGAATCGCCTGCAGGGCTTAGAGATAGTGTTGTGTTGAGGCACAGATATGAAGATGACTACAAGTTTTCTGCAGCATTGACAGTTTCATAAATGGAAGATGTCTGGCACAACCACAGCTCTTCCTATAGCTGGCCACCTGGCCAAATTGAGCAATCAGGGAAGAAGGGACATTAGTAAAAGAGGTGACAGAAAACCCAACTATTACTCTGGCTGACATAATGGGATCCTTTGAGGAGATTAGGGAAATGTTCCTAAGAGCAAACATCACTGTAGCACTCCACCTTTCTAGGTTTTGTGACAGAGTAGACAGAGTGAAGCCTCTCCTCAGTAAAAAAAGAAAAAAAATCTGGAAGCCCACTTTGAGTTTGCAAAAAGACACCTAAAGGACTCTCAGACTGTGAGAAACAAGAGTCTGTGGTCTGATGGAACCAAGATTAGCATCATGTCTTTAGGAAACCAGGCTGCGCTCATCACCTGTGCGATATCATTGTAACAGTGAAGTATGGTGGTGGCTGCATCGTACTGTGGGGTTGTGTTTCAATGGCAGGGACTGGCAGACAGGATTGTGGGAAACTGAATGAAGCAAAGTACAGAGATATTCTTAATGAAAACCTGCTTCAGAGCACTCTGAACCTCAGACAGTACTGAAGGTTCACTTTCCAACAGGACAAAAACCCTAAGCACAAAGCAAAGACGACACAGGAGTGGCTCAGGGACAAATCGGGGAAATTTCTTGAGTGGCCAAGCCAGACCAATCAAACATTTCTGGAGAGACCTGAGCGCAGCTGTCCACCAGTTGTTTCTGGAGAGACCTGAAAATAGTGGTCCACCGATGGTCTCCATCCAGCTTGACAGAGCTTGTGTGGAGTTTGACATGTCACAACCAAGAAGACTCCAGGAGGTAATCGCTGCCAAACGGGTTTCAAGTAAGTACTGAGGAAAGGGTCTGAATACTTGTTTTAATGTGAAATAACAGTTTTTTATTTTTAATAAATTTGTAAAAAATTCTAAAATCCTGTTTTCATGTTGTCATTCTGGGGTATTGTTTGTTGCTTGATGAGGGGAAAAATGAATTTGAATGATTTTAGCGTAAGGCTGCAACACATAGACAAATGTGGGTCTAAATATTTTCTGAAGGTAGTGTATAATAATAATAATAATCTTCTTTTTCCATAAATAATAATCATCATTATCATATGTTCTCAAACATTGAACATGGTGTTTCTGAACTAGGCCCTCCATTCAGAAATGATATTTTTTATGTGGTATAGTTTGTAGTGATGACATAGAAAAAAATTTCACCTAATATTTTCATGCAGAACCGAGATAACAAGATTTCTTACATTTTGGTGGCATATTCCTTTAACCAAGTTTGAGAATGTTGCATTATTTTTTTTTTTATTTTGTGAACCTCTATTCCAAGTCACTTTACTGTTGTAAAACAATTATTTCTAAATTCTGAAATGTGATGCGACTTGCTCAAGGTCAGAAGGGTAGTCTGTGAAGAGTGTTGACAGTCCACTGCCTTGACCTCTGGGACAAAGCGCCATCACCCTTCAGAAAAAGATAATAGAAGAGACAACATGGAGTTTTCCTAGAGGGCCTGGAAGCTGCAGTTTACTGTTTTGGGTTCCACGTCCCTCTCCATCACGCCTTTCTGCTATAGGCAATGGGCACCCAAGCAGCTCCTAGGCTCTCTTGCACCAGAAAAAGGCTCCGACTTGAAGGACATCAAAAACAAGACTGCTGCACCTCAATGTTAGGCCCGTAGCAAACATATAGCAGATACAATAAACAGAATAGAATAATATGAAGCTTGGAAATATGAAAATATCATTTCTGCTAATATTTGCCTGTATGCACCACATATGTCAACATCATGTTCTGGCAGCCAAAGTATCACTGATTTCACCCACTGAAGGTTACAGCAGAGCAGGAGATGACAGCTGCCACAGCCAAGGGTCACAACCTAATTATATTTGCTGAATTTTGGTTCACTTTGTCTGATGAAAGCTTTCTCTTGATTAAAAATAGCGCTTGGTAAAGGACAGACTGAGTGCGAGCCTATGGTTTATTGAGAATGTTTAACATAAAGATGCTGCTGAGGTACCAGATGTCCTTCAGGAAGATTTGCAGTAGGAGGCTTTAAAGAGCTCTTAGGACAACGTAAGAGTTTAATCTAAATGAAGGACCATTCATTTTTCATTAGCATGAAAGCATACAAGTAAAGCCAAAGTTTGTTTTATAAATTACAGCCGGAAGGAAGGCTAACCTGTAGTCAAATGGAACGTTGAGTTGTCGTGTTTCTGTCAGTACACAGGAGCAGGTGGTTTAGGTGTGTCAGTCTGCCATCATTTGTTTGCCTTTAATACAGAAACAATTCTCTATGTGAAACCCACTGTCATTTTTCCATTTGACATGTTAGGAAGACCTGGCACCTCATCTATGGTAAGTTCCTGCCTTGCACTGGATGCTGCCAGATTAGACTAATCTTCCCACGACTCTAAGATTCATTATCTGTTGTGGTGTATGGCCGGCCATTTATCCCTGCAGTATGAAGGTTCCCCGAAGACCAGCAGGGCATCATGGACGTTGCAGTTTTTATACGCAGCCCTGCTGGATGCCGTGGGGGCCACTAGGAGACGCTGCAGGGAGGAACAACGGGTGTTTTCCCTACGCCACGGAAGCACACATGGACAAGGGGAATGACGTGCTTCCAGGGTGAAGAAAAGGACTTTTTACCTGACCCGGAAGTGATACAAGATCACATGGACTGGGGATTGGGAACACTTCAGGGTCAGGATATATAAAAAGACTACGGGAGCTCCCAGACGGAGAGCTGAGCTGGGTGGAAGGGTGGCAACGCTTCTGGGAGTTGGAGGAGTGTTATTATATTATTATTGTTGATTGTATGAGTATAGTGGAGGAGAGGGTGCTTTGTGCACTGTGGCATTTAAATAAAGTCAACTTGTGGACTTTTACCTGGAGTCGTGGACAGGGGTTCAAGGGAGCGATAGCAACCCCTATCTGTCACACTGTGTTTTACAATGAGTGGAGGGCTCTTAAGATGATAGGCTTAACACTGCTGACTGTAGCATCACCCACTGTGGTCATTGCTGCCAAGGTCTACAACAAAGTGTGTCCTCTGCTGTCCCATGTTGTTTTTTACTAGAGAATTGACTGAGACAGCCTGTCTCTGTATACTCACATTATAATTTGAGCATTTATTTCTCGATTTTGAATGCTACAGTGCTATAATTGTGATTATATATCTATTGTGGCGTACGGCCGGGGCCCTTTGCGGACAAGACACCTCTCTTCTGGAAGGACTGGAGGTGATTGAAAGTCAATCATCACCCTGAAAGTGGACAGTAGACGTCACGTAGTATTTGTGCACCAAATTTCAGGTCAATGGGTCAAACGGTTTGTGAGCTACAAGTGATTTAAAATCCCGGTCAGACAAACGAACAGCCAGCAAAAAAAGAAACGTCCTCTGACTTTCAAGTGTTTTTACTTTCAGTAAACTTAATGTGTAAATATTTGTATGAACACTAAAAGAGTCAACACCATAAGACATAAACTAAAAATGTTTCACAGTGTGTCCCTGAATGAAGGGAGGCTCAAAATCAAAAGTACCAGTCAGTATCTGGTGTGGCCACCAGCTGCTTGAAGTACTGCAGTGCATCTCCTCCTCATGGACTGGACCAGATTTGTCAGTTCTTGCTGTGAGATGTTACCCCACTCTTCCACCTGCAAGTTCCTGGACATTTCTGGGGGGAATGGCCCTAGCCCTCACCCTGCGATCCAACAGGTCCCAGACGTGCTCAATGGGATTGAGATCCGGGCTCTTCGCTGGCCATGGCAGAACACTGACATTGCTGTCATGCAGAAACTCACGCACAGAACGAGCAGTATGGCTGGTGGCATTGTCCTGCTGGAGGATCATGTCCGGATGAGCATGCATAAAGGGTACCACATGAGGGAGGAGGATGTCTTCCCTGTACCGCAAGGCATTGAGATTGCCTGCAATGACAACAAGCTCAGTCCGATGGTGATGTGATATACCACCCCAGACCATGACGGACCCCCCACCTCCAAATCGATCTCGCTCCAGGGTACAGGCCTCTGTGTAACGCTTATTCCTTTGACGATAAACACGAATCCGTCCATCACCCCTGGTGAGACAAGCTGTTAAGGTCTTAACGACCATTCCACAGACGCATGTTAATTAATTGATTATGGTTAATTGAACATGCATGGAAAACATTGTTTAAACCCTTTACAATGAAGATCTGTAAAGTTATTTGGATTTTTAAAACATTATTGTTGAAATACACAGTCCTGAAAAAGGAACATTCCTTTTTTTGCTGAGTTTATAAGAAGATAGTTTTTCAATTTATTTGATGGTATTATTGAGGTTCGTTAATGTTTTTGTTCATGAAACTTGTATTCGTATAGTTATTTGCACAGTGTCAGACTGATGGTGGGTTGAAATTGTGTTGTCTTGAGTTGATACTGTCTTGTATTCCATGTTTTTTCACCTAAGCAACGTCAATTCTGTTGTGTTTCACATGCTAGCAATAAAGTGATTCTGATTCTGATACTTTGGATTAAAATATCTTCTAAGCAAAATACATGTAAATGTAAATGGAATAGTCGCCTGATGTCATTGCTGCAATATCCTGTCCATGATGAAGTCTAAAAAAAGTCCTGACATTCCTACTTGTTTTCAGGGATGAGAGTGGTCCTTAGATTGGATTATTGTCTGCAGTCCTTCACCTGTGACCGGGACTGAGGAGTTGGTCATTCTCATCTGTCTCTTGTACCATCTTTATTCTACTTAGTAGTTAGTTTCCTACTGAATGTTCCCCAAATTGTGCCAGTCACCAAAGGCTCTCTTTTTAAATAAAAGTCAATTCCTGACCACACGACCATTCTTGACTAAATGTTTCTGCGGGGTGCCCATCCTTGACATATGTCTGATGATGCTGGCTGTGAAATCCTCAGCAGGACTGCAGTGCATCAAAATCTGCCACGTTTTACCCATAGCCACTTAAAGCCCACTGATTCTGTCAGAATCACACACTCTCATGGCCCATTGGTACTTATGTACCCGCTTAAACAGTATATGCCCATACATAAGATGCCATCATGTGTTGAGCCATCAATGATTCAACAAGGTGGCCACTCAGTGCAAACTAACAGAGTCACGAGGGGAAAAATAAAACAAAGAACAGCCGCACAATTTCCAGTGCAGCATGGATCAGAGATCTGAAAGCTGCCAATAAGCCCACTTTACTACAAGCAACAGAAACGTTTAAAAAAGGCTTAATTGCTGCCTTATAAAGAGGCGGCAAAAATGTAGATAATTACAGGCAGTGGATCATTTTTACCAAATTGTAATGAACGTGGAGGGATTACTGTTTTAATTACCACGCTTCCCAGAGCAGGCCTGATCAAAAAATCCTTTATAGTTAGTTGCACAATAATTAATGAAGTCATCATAATGCCAATGTTAAAAATATACTTTGAGTGCCATAGCACACAATCCCTCACAAATATGGCAATACGTGTGATCTTCATAGCACACCAGATCTCAGGGAGGTGAACTCATACAACGCATTGCAAGTCATGTAGATGATGACAGTCACCAAAATGGAAAGCTGTAAGGGGCAGGAGAGGCGACATTAAAACTGAAGAAGTAGGGAATTTAGCGAGGGCTCACTGCACTGCATACAATACAATTTATTTTTGTGTAGCCCAAAATCACACAAGAAGTGCCACAATGGGCTTTAACAGGCCCTGCCTCTTGACAGCCCACCAGCCTTGACTCTCTAAGAAGACAAAAACAAATCCCTTGTAGAGGAAAAAAAATGGAAGAAACCTTGGGAAAGGCAATTCAAAGAGAGACCCCTTTCCAGGTAGGTTCGGTGTGCAGTGAGTGTCAAAGAGAAGAGGGTCAATACAATACAAGTAATCCTCAATACAGTATAACAGTAAAATAAAAATATTAGTACAGAGCAGAATTTAACAGTAGATGATATCCCATAATACGACTTAGATTTGCATGTGTAGGGAATAGACGGAAAGGCTCATTAGTGGACTTTGCTGCTTATGTTGGGACGACCAGCATGATCAACACGACCTGAGGTACCAAATGAAAATAAAACTGCTGTTTGGTCAAAGTGCTTTACATCTAGCGAGCCATTAGTCTAACTCTGCTGTCACACTAAAGTGCTCACACTGACTATAACAAACTAAAAGGGCACTCTCCTTTGTGTATCACACCTGTAAAGAGTATTCTCCCCCTTAGAATTTTTCCTGTTATTATCATACAACATTGAATCACAGTGGATTTAATTTGGTCTTTGTGGACAGTAGAGGGCGCTCTAGTTCAGGGTCGATTATTGTGGGTTTTATATCTGTAATTAATTTAGACCACTTTGCAGAGACCTTTTTTTACTTTCCCGGGTTCGCTTCCCAGGTCCTCCCTGTGTGGAGTTTGCATGTTCTCCCCGTGTCTGCGTGGGTTTCCTCCCACAGTCCAAAGACATGCAGGTTAGGTGCACTGGCGATTCTAAATTGTCCCTGGTGTGTGCTTAGCGTGTGTGTGTGTGTGTGCGTGTGTGTGCCCTGCGGTGGGCTGGCACCCTGCCTGGAGTTTGTTTCCTGCCTTGTGCCCTGTGTTGGCTGGGATTGGCTCCAGCAGACCCCCGTGACCCTGTAGTTAGGATATAGCGGGTTAGATAATGGATGGATGGATGTTTCCACTTTGATATTAAAGTCTTTTTCTGTTAATCAGTGTAAAAAAAAAGTCAAATTTAATCCATTGTAATTCAGTGGAGAGAGAGAGAGAGACAGAATGAGAGAGAGGTTAGGAGCATGAGCTGATAACATGTTGCTGCACCCATCTCATGACAAACTACCTGCATTGGGACCCAAGTGCAGCAGGTGACACCTCAGCACCACACTGGAACAGTGCAAGTTTTTTTTTGCAGTGGCTGGAGTGCCAATCCTGCCACCAATCCCCAAGTTTTTCCTGTAAGTTGGAGGACCTGCTTGCAGGGCTCGATGCTGGTTAACATCATACCCAGGATGGACTAATTGCAGGACAAGGGCCTTGCTCAAGGAGTAGAGTCACTTCTAGCATTTACAGGATTTGAACCGGCAACCTTCTGATTGGGGGAGGCATGGTAGCCTCACAGTAAGGAGACCCGGGTTCGCTTCCCGGGTCCTCCCTGCGTGGAGTTTGCATGTTCTCTACCATGTCTGTGTGGGTTTCCATCCAAAGACATGCAGGTTAGGTGCATTGGCGATCCTAAATTGCCCCTAGTGTGTGCTTGGCGTGTGTGTGCCCTGCCTGGGGCTTGTTCCTGCATTGTGCCCTGTGTTGGCTGGGATTGGCTCCAGCAGACCCCCGTGACCCTGTGTTAGGATATAGCGGGTTGCACAATGACTGACCTTCTGTTTGGCGGTGCAGCCTCGGAGCCTGTGATTCAGTGTTGTACAATAATTCCAAGGGGTGAATACTTTTCATAAGCACTGCATTTTTAGTACAAAACAGATAATGTGAAGGACCTCTGTGGGTCTCACAGCTGATGCACCTTAATGGTCCAGGCCACTTCAGGATGTCATACTGGTTGCCAGCTGTGGCCTTGCTTATGTAGCTTGAATTCTTTCTATCTTGCAGATCATGGAATGTAAGTATCATATATTAAAATAAGTCCAACATTTCTTATGGATAAATCATTTACTGTGGAGGTTTGGGCATGGCTTTCCTTGTGCCTCATTTTCCTTGCAGCCTTTCTAAATCACCAATTCCAGGACTGGATAATCAGGACAGACAATGAATCAATGCTGCAAAGCTCCTAACTGACCTTACCCTCCATTGTAATACACTTTAGCAGGACGATTGGTGGCTCCAAATGTGCATTGTGTGAATGTGTGCACCCGTGTGTGTAATCGACTAGCATCCCAGCCAGGGAATGTTCCTGACAGAACAGATCCTGACTCTTTAGCAACTCCTACAGGAGAAAAGCAGTTTGAGAAAACGGTTAAAAAATGATAATGCGAGCGTTCACCAGTCATCTCAGACCAGTCTTGTCTGCCCGTTAAACGTTTAACTTCACAGTGTCCTTGGATGCATTTCTAAAACTCTAATATTTTCCATCCTGAAACAATAACAGAAATGGAAGCAACTTTGAGTGGCAGTGGCGTGTTTTGCTAAAATCATGGCATCCTGAAAAAAGCAGGCTACTCTCTTTCAGGGATATTACTGAATGAGGCCTTCCAGCACATCCCAGGAAAACCTTGGCTGTTAGCACCTTAAAATGCAGATTTGGCACTTTCTTTTGTAATAGCAGAGTCTGAGTCACTGCAAGATGAAAATAACATTATTTTTAAGATTATCCTTCTTATAAGTAAACATTTGATTATTATAATTCAATAAATGAATGGATAGAATAATGTAACTAATTATTATTAAAAAGAGTGCTCTCAATAGCATTGTGCAACCACAGGTCAATACTGAGTGAACAACTTTATAAGTCTCAGGGCAGTAGCATCCAAATAGCTGATAACTAAAAGAATTCAGGATGAACTACAAATGGCAAATAAAAAAATATTAACAATAACAATATGATTGTCACAATAGGATGTAGCTTCATGCCACAGTGGTTAGTGCCAATGCATCTGAGTGGGATTCCCAGCCTGCCCAGTGTGTCCATTTTACATATGCTCCCCACATGCTTGTGGGGGTCTTCTCAGTTTGCATCATCACAAACGTTGCACTGTGGTAGCTGCCGGAGGTAAACATGGACTGAGAAGGAAGCTCCTTGCAGCATGACCTAATAGGAACACTACTGGCCACTTCTGAACCAGAAGTTTGTGATGGATCACTGGCAGTTTCACATCAATGCAAAACCTGCAAACTGAAATACTTCTTGGTTTGTGCCCAAGACAATTCATGTGGCAACGAGGACAATGGGGTTTGCACAGTGGATGGGTGTAGTGTAGTCACAGTATTGTGCAGAAAAGGTAGGGCCTGAGAGAGAGAGAGAAAAAAGAGAGAGAGAGAGAGAAAGAAAGAGAGAGAGAGAGAGAAAGAAAGAGAGAGAGCTCAGCGGACGTCACCAGGAAGCTCTTTGCTCAGAGTGTTCAGAAGCAGCCTTGGTGTGGCCAAATCTAGGAGTTCTCCTATTAGCTCACATTATAAGACCACATCTGAGATGGCTGACCATCAGCAGTTCACCATAGTGCAAATCTTTAACCGAGATGTTTCTTGGTGTTTGTCCATGGCAATTCACTTTGCAGCGAGGATGGGATTTGCCCTGTGGGTGGGTGGGGTGTTTTGGCGACGCTACACAGAAAAGGTGGGGGCCTACAGAGAAAGAGAGACAGCTCAGCTGACATCACCAGGAAGCTCTTCATTCAGAGTGCTCAGGAGCAGTGTCCGCACAGCCAAGACTAGGGGTTCTCCTTTTAGTTCCCACTGTGAGAAGACCACTTCTGAGCTGGCTGACCACCAGCAGTTCACCACAGTGCAAATCTACAAAGTGAGATCCTTTGCAGCGTGAATCCCCGAGAATTCAGTTGGCATCGAAGGGGGGATTTACACTGTGGATGGGTGTGGTATACTGGTGGCATTACGCAGAAAAGGTGTGACCTGAGAGAAGAAGAACTTGGCTGACAACACCAGGAAGCTCTTCACTCAGAGTGCTCAGAAGCCGCGTCCACACGGCCAAGACTAGGGCTTCTCCTTTTAGCTCCCACTGTAAGAAGACCACTTCTGAGCTGGCTGACCACCAGCAGCTCACCACAGTGCAAATCTGTAAACTGAAATGGTTTGTGGCGTGAGTCCACCACAATTCATTTAGCATCGAGGAGGGGATTTTCACGGTGGATGAGTGTAGTTTAGTGTAGTGGTGGTATTACACAGAAAAGGTGTGGCCTGAAAAAAGGAGAACTCGGCTGATGTCACCAGGAAGCTCTTCACTCAGAGTGTTCAGAAGCAGCGTCCACACGGCCGAGACTAGGAGCTCTCCTATTAGCTCACACTGTAAGAAGTCAAGTTCCGAGCAGGCTCACCACCAGCAGTTCACTTCACCACAGTGCAAATCTATAGGGTGGTCCAGATCTAATTATGCAATTTTCATTATGCTATAACTTAATCAGTTTATTACATAGAAAATCACCCGAAAAATCCCAGACCATCGAGAAGTGTGCAAACTGATGACATGAAAAATCGTCTTCGCGCCAAACTGGAATCGTCCCCGCATAAATCAAAGTCATCCAGACGATCTGGATCTGCATAATTAGATCTGGACCACCCTGTATACAATGAGATGCTTTATGGTAGGAGTCCCCAACTCTGGTCCTGGGGGGGCCCAGTGGATGCAGGTTTTCATTCTATCCCTTTTCTTAATTAGTGACCTGCTTTTGCTCCTAATTAACTCCTTTTGAATTAATTTTATTTATATTGCTCTTGAAGACTCAGACCCCTCAATTGTTTCTTTTTCCTTAATTAACAGCTCTCATAGACGGCCAGGATCCCTGCGTGGCCAGGATGCCTCTTCGTCGAAACGACCAGGGGAGTATGCTTGGTCAGAACATTACCTCCCCCGGGACTCTAGATGGCAGCCCCCATGGGTAGCAGTGGTGCCTCAGCTTCATGAGAGTTGGAGTTGTCCAAAGCCCTGTTGGGATCCAGGGGTGCCGCAAGGGGGTGCAGCAGCTGCTCCTGAGCATGTATGGTCGATCCTTTCACCACACCCGGAAGTGCTGCCAGAAGTACACTTCGGGTAACATATAAAAGGGGCCAGCAGAGACTACTCGGGGAGCCAGAGTCGGGTGGAAGGTGGACAAAGCTTGCCAAGGAGGAGTGGAGGAGAAAAGAAAAAAGAGAGTATTGTGTTTAAGGTGCTGTTTGTGCTTAGTGGGACTGTTTTGTGGCTTGTGGGAATGAGGAAGACGTTGCCCATAAGTGAAGAAACAAAATAAAAAGCATTTCTGTTTTATAAGTGCCTCCTGTGTCTGTCTGTGCCAGGTGGGGTGGCTGGCATGCCCTCTACACTTGGCACATAGCCAAACAATAATGAGATACAAAATGAGAGAAAACCTGACCAGCAAGTGTGTCCATCATAAAATATCTGAAAATAAAGTAAGATGAAGGTCTCAGGAATGTTGATCTGCTCAGGTTCCCAAAACATTTTACCCTTGCTCTTAGAAAAGAGAAAATCAACAATTTTAGAAATGTAAAGTATTGCACAATGAGAGCGGCAACAAGCCATGGAATTAAAGAATGGGATTAATTAACAAGACGACTCTGCGCCTAATTAAACAACTGGTTGGAGTGAAATGGGTTGGAGTTTGAGGCCTTGACTTAGTTGGTCTTCTGTTGGCTCCCTCACTTCACATTTCATTTCTGTTTGGGTGCCATTTAAGGAAAGAAATGATTCAGAGGAACGATGAATAAATTAAGGGAAATAAATCATAAAAAACAAGCAAAATTAATTCAAAAGAAGCTAATTAGTAACAAAAACAGGTCACTAATTAAAAAAAGGGTTAGAATGAAAACCTGCAGCTACTGGGGCCCTTTAGGACCAGAACTGGGGACCCCTGCTTTACGGTGTTTCTCCAGTTAAAGGCAGTGAAGTTAAAGGGTTTTTGGGAGTTGAGGTGACAGTTTAAAAGATGCACAATTAGGCAGTGGGGATTAGGATGAAGGGTGCCATGGTGGTGCAGCAGAAACGTCAGAAACCTCACATCTCCAGAGCTTTGGGCCCAAATAACTGCTGATCACTCTCTGTGTGCAGCTGACATGTTCTCCTTAAGTCTGCGAGACCCTTTTTTTTTTACCCACATCCTAAAGACATGCAGGTTAAATTAACTGGTGACTCTGAATCAGTATGGGTGCATACATGAGTGTGCCCTAAGATGGACAGCCCAGAGTAGGCTAATGGCAGCAAATTGATCAGCTCAAGTTATACTTTCCCTCAATTTGTTTCTTTACATTTATTACTTTTTACTTGTGATACTCATGAGTTTGCTGCTAGCCTGAATTGAATGTGTAAATTATAAAAAGAATGGATGGACATTTGAGTGCTTCGAGACTGGCCACTGTATACAGTAAGAAAAAATTGAATTGAGACATTTAGTTGAACCCCACCTGGTGTGCCCACCTCCTGTTATGGCTCCAAAAGTATTGTAGGCACACATAAGCACAAACAGACCTGCTTCGCACTATCCATGAGCAGAGCTCATCAAGGAGCTGGCATGTAGGGAGGGAACGAGATGGAGGGAGCACAAGCATGGGCACAGAAGAGTGACACGGAATGAGAGAGACAGGCTGGCCGCGGCTCAGCTTATTCTGCTGCTGTTGGCAGTTTGTGAAAATGACTCTCCGGCTTGTAACTCCAGGCAGTGAGCATAGCCAGCGGCGGGACTCTCCCATCGAAGCCCCCATTGACAGCCCTTCCTTAAACGAGACGCGCTGCACACTGTGGTCTATTAATCACCTGCAGACAAGCCGCACTCCTCCGCTCCGACTACGACAGACCCTCAGGCCTACGTTTGGAGACTGAGCTCTTCTTTTAGAGCCTGTACTGTATAATGAAGTGGTGGGAGCCGGGGACACAAAGTCTTGGTGAGCTGCACTCTTTGTAGTGCTTGATGCCGGAATCTTTCACTTTGAACTCTCAGGCCTCAGCTACAGCTCACCCAACATGAGCTTTGGTCGGCCTTGGCAGTTTCATGAAAGATGAGAGAGGTAATGGCTGACCACAGGCCTTAAAGGTTCCCCTCGTGAAATAAATCAGGTTGAGCTTTTAAAATCCAAAGCCAGTTAAAGGCAGAAAAACACATTCAACTGACGTGTTATCTAAAGTAACTTCAAAATCACAAGTGCTCAGTGAGGAAGAGGAGAAGCAAAACTTGCATAGCATCTTTGCACAGAGACCACCCATCCCAAGCTGGTTAACTGCTAAAATACAGGGAGATTCACTTGAAACTTATTCTGTAATAACTCTCGCTAGAACGAAGCAATCTGAATGAAATAATGTGCAATGTGCGCCTGCGTCAGAGGAATGAGGTAGGTGCCGGACAGCCATTTGCAACTTCTGGGTGCAGACCACCGATACCCCTTCATTTAGCCACTCGACTTCTCATCAGGATGGTGGTGTACGGTATTGAACAGCACGTCTTCATGGTGCAAACCTATTGGGTCACCAATTCGTTTAAGCGATGTCAGAATCAACTGGATGATCGTGAGTTACTTCCAGCAAGATGGAGCAACATGTCACACATCAGCAAGGAGTGCATGGCAGAAACTGAGTCCTTCTTCAGCAAAAGGGTCATTTCAAAAGGGCTTTGGCCACCACGGTTGCCGGATCTGACACCACCAGACTTCTTCTTTTGGGGTATGCTCAAAGGAAAAGTCTTTTGGAACAAGCCTCACACTGTGGAAGATTTGAAGGAAAACATCCAACGTGAAACTGCTGCTATTCCCCCCGAGACGCTTGCCGATACATTTAGGAAGACGGAGCGCTGCATCAAAATGTGTCTGGCAGAAAATGGAAACCATTTCCAGCATCGCATGTAATGCAATCGATTACACATTCGTCAAGGTATAGAGCGTTTTTGATTGGTTCAGATTGCTTCATCCTAATGGGAGTTACAACAGAATATTTGGGGCATCTTTCGAGTGAATCTCCCTGTACTTGTGTAGGTTGATTAGTTCAGGGTCTCACGGTGGGTCAACGTGTTTAATGCTGTGCTTTTCCAGAGGTAGCACTTTGCTAAGATTTAACACGGGTGAAATACAATGGTTTCCATATTTCTGTAATGTGAGCAGTTAGATTTTATATAGCGTCTTTCTCTAGTGCCTACCAACCCCCAGGTGATTTTTAATTATTTTTATTAATACTTGACAGATATCCTATCCAAGGTATTGAGGTGTGCCATATCTGCAAATTTTTGTCTATATTTTCATTATATTTTGCTCAAGATAAAACAAGATGAACTTAAACACGGGACACTTGCAGAGGCAGTTTAAAATCAAAGAATTCTGTTTTCCTGAATTGTACCAATATGAATCACAGTGTGATTGAACTAACCGGCCATTCAGTAGACGCCTCAGGGTGCGTTGATGATTTTATCACCCGTGAAGAGATGGACACCGAGACTAAATTGGTTTACAGCTTGGGAAAGGAAGACATGCCGAGGCTTCAAGTTTAACTCGATTACTTTACAACCTGTGACTAGAAGGAGATGCCGTGGGACTAGAAACAGCCAAACCAGTCTACAGTTTGAGACAGGAGATTCTTAAAATATCAAAAACTTTACTGTTTTGGAAATGGATTACTCAAATAGATTAAAGAGTTTGAGCAAATTCATCCATCATATTGACAGCCAGCCAATCACAGTATATAAAAATCGCGTGTTGTGAAACCCCCATGGAAATTTTATAATAAATGTGCCTCGTCTGAGAAGAGAACAGAGCGACGTCAGGAGAGGACACCAGCCATGTGCGACCGCTTTCATCTGATCATCAGCAAAGCATCTCATGAACAACTTCAAGTGCTAAATCACAAGTCGCCCTGGGACATTCATCTTTGACTTTTCGTAGGCTTTTTCTAAAGACTATATACCGTATAAACACTCGCGGATAAGTTCTCCCGCGGACTTGATTTTATTGTATAATTTCTGGTATTTTATGATGTCGGTTGTATAAATCGAATGTGGAAAACTCATGCTATTGGTCCAAGAGTTTATGATACGCTAACGCCCACCTGAGAGAGTAACCATGAAGCACACAGCCTTTTTTTCTATGTATTGTGCTTACGTGACCACACAGTAATACCCGAAATATTCCGAAGTGACGTTTGCACTGAGTTGTGTTTTTTGTATCTCACACCCTCATTAGTGATGGGAAGTTCGGATCATTTTACCGACTCAGACCTTTTGAGTCTCGTTCAGCAAAATGAACGAATCATTTTTCGAGTCATTTCGTTCAATTCTCTTTCCGGCTCAGACTGCATAGGTTAAGCTTATGGGGCTGTCACGTGATGAACAAATGACTCAAACCCAAAGACTCGAGAGATGAACTAATCAATTCTGTTTCCGGCTCCGACTGCATACTAGGTTAAGTTTATGGGGCTGTCACGTGATGAACGAACGACTCGAACCCGAAGACTCGAAACAGGTGAATCAATTCCAATACAGAAACTTTAGGAAGTTGTGCAAATGCGCATGCGCGACTGAACGAATCACTCCCACGAGACGACTCGTTGTTCCCGAGTCACATTAAAGATTCGTTCAAAATGAACGAATCGTTCAAGAACGACCCATCACTAACCCTCATACACCTTTATCGTAACAGCATTCCTAATCTACGATGGAGCGTTTGATCAGAAGATATTATGAAGCTGGTTTTAAATTAAAAGTTGAGAAAGTAGCAAAAGAAAATGGTAACTGTGCTGCTGCAACAAAATTCAAAGTATCTGAAAAACTGATGTGAGAATGGAGGAGGCAAGAAGATGTTAAAAAAAAAAAATTAAGTGTCGCATTTTTCAACGGCTGTATAAGTCGAGGTATGATTTTATGATTGATTTTTCGGGTTTCAAGACCTGAGTTATAAGTGAGTATATACAGTATGTCCAGACTTTGATACCCACATTTTCTTTTATACTTTTCTCCACTGGTATTATTGCTCTATAAGTGATACCACGTTGCTTTTAACGTTCCTATACTTTATCTTCATATCTAGAGTGATTGACATAATAAGATCATCTTTTTTTGAGCACCTGGAGGAGTAGGAAGTGCCATATGATCCGATCTGTGAGGTTTATCGAGCTGCGGATGTAGAGCTCAGTCCAATAATGAGTAGTGCGTTAAAGTAACACATTCACTGGTTGATAAATGGCCTATAGCCAGGGATGTTGAGCCTTTATATATTTGAATATATTCTTGAGGGCCAAAGGTAATATTTAGGTCTGAGATATATCTACCATTGATCACAATATTCTTAGAAATCACCTTAGTCAATGGCAGTGTCTTAAATTGGTTTGAGTCCTACCTGGCAGGTAGAAAATTCTTTGTTAGTTGTGGTAATTATACTTCTATGACACACGATATTCCATATGGTGTTCCACAAGGCTCTCTCCTGGGTCCGCTGCTCTTTTCGATTAATATGCTTCCATTAGGTCAGATTATCTCGGGGCATAACGTAAGCTACCACAGCTATGCCGATGACACACAACTGTATTTATCAATAGCATCTGATGACCCAGACACTCTTGATTCACTGACACAATGTCTTACTTGTGTTTCTGAATGGATGAGTAATAATTTTCTCAAACTAAATAAGGAGAAAACAGAAATTTTAGTGATTGGCAAAAATGGATATAATGAGGTTATCAGAAATAAACTTGATGCATTAGGATTAAAAGTCAAGATGGAGGTAAAGAATTTAGGGGTAACTATTGACTCTGACTTGAATTTTAAATCACATATTAATCAGATCACTAGGACAGCATTTTTTCACTTAAGAAATACAGCAAAAGACCTCTAATAACATTGCAAGATGCTGAAGAATTAGTTCACACTTTTGCTTTCAGTCGACTAGATTACTGTAACGCACGCCTCTCAGGACCACCCAAAAAAGACATCAATCGATTGCAGTGAGTGCAGAATGCAGCTGTCAGAATCTTAACTAGGAAAAGAAAATCCGAGCACATCTCTCCAGTTTTGATGTCACTACACTGGTTACCTGTGTCATTTAGAATTGACTTTAAAATACTGCTAATGGTTTACAAAGTCTTGAATAATCTGCTCCATCCTATATTTCAGAATGACTTTCACCTTACACTCCAAATCGGAACCTTAGATCTTCAAATGAGTGTCTACTTAGAATTCCAAGAGCTTTAAAAAAACTGCTAAAAACAAATTACTTTAACATGGCTTTCATAGCTTCATTTTAGTTTAATCTTGATACTCTGTATATTCATTTAATTATCATTCTCATTCTTGGTGGCTCTGCAATCTGTACTAACCCCTATTTTCTTTGCTGTTCTTTTTCCGGTTTTCTGTGGTGGCGATCTGCGCCACCACCACCCAATCAAAGCACCGTGATGTCCCTACATTGATGGATTAAAGGCCAGAAGTCCACATGACCGTCATCATCAAATTCTTCCATGTGAACCCTGAATACAATGAGGACTGATTGAGGTCATTAACGTTAGGTAGAATGCCTAGAGGGGGCTGGGTGGTCTCATGGCCTTGGAACCCCTGCAGATTTTATTTTTTTCTTCTCTAGCCGTCTGAAGTTTTTTTTTTCATTTTTTCTGTCCTCCCTGGCATCAGACCTTATTTTTATTCTATGTTAATTAGCATTGCCTAATTTTATTTTTTATATTTTGTCTTTTTTCTTCATCCTGTAAAGCACTTTGAGCTACATCATTTGTATGAAAATGTGCTATAGAAATAAATGTTGTTATTGTTGTTGTTAAGTCAGGGGTCGACAACCTTTCAGCGGTGTCGTGCTACAATGTAATTCCGCGTGCCAACAAAATTCTACCAATTTTGTTATATATAGTATCAAAATTGGTCTGATTATAATGGGCATACTTTTGAAGCCCATTATAACCAGATCTTATATTATTGGTCATTCAATATTTTAAAATACACTAGGGGGCTCCGCCGCCTTCTCGTTTCAATCGCCCACCCCTGGGTTTGGTTTATCGGATATACAATTTAAAGAGATTGTTATTTTCATGGGAATTGTTACATATGCATTATTTGGGGTTAAAAGCCTGTACAGCAGTTGTCCTTTTGCCACTTCATGTCTCTGCCGCTCGCGTTGTTTTGGGGGCTGAACACACGCTAAAGGAGTTGCAGTCGGATCATCTGCTGGCGAGCTGTGTTTTCCGTTTGTCGCACTTTGCGTCAATCATTTCAAAGCCTGTACAGCAGCTGTCCTTCTGCCACTTCGCGTCTCTGCCGCTCACGTTGTGAAACGGGGTGGGGGGGCTGAACGCATACTAAGGAGAATCGGTCAGATCATCTGCTGGCTTCCTGCTGCTGGCAAGCTGCATGTTCTGCTTGTCGCTTGTCATTATTTTAAGAGCTGGGAGCACATGAAGTGTGTCTGCCAAAAGCATTCCAACAACTGCTAGGTTAGATGTCCGTGAACTTGTTTTAAATGTTGTCTCACTGCTTCGTCTCGCGGGAAGTCAAATTCTCTTCCGTCTCATTTCCCTAGTCTCCCTCCCAGGATTTTTTTTATAATAGAGAAATAGGATCATATGTGAAAAGAATGTTTTGTCAAATTTTAATTACCAACACATTTATTAAAAATTGTATAACAAATTATAAATTACAAGTTTTTTCAACACAAAATACATAGTTTGAATAAGAAAAAATTATCAAGAATTATAATATGATTAATCATTCTTTATTATTAATCAGAGCTATTAATCAATTAATGCAAAGCAATTGTATAACTACATTCGGTGGCTTTATTTTTGGTTCCAATTATTTGACTAAAATAAGTGGTTTGTTTCTTAAAGCCAGAAACGGCCCTTTTTACAGCTTCACGTTTCTTTTCAGAGTTTTTAAACGTGGACTGATCTTTAGTTTGATAACGTCTTTGTAAACTTGACGTACGACACACAGCATAACACACACACAGCACGATCCTTTTCTTGTTCAAATCCATATTCAAGAGTCTTGAAAAGAGCAAACATCAAGTTTTTGTCTTTTATGAGTCATTTTAGAGCAGTATATTACTTAATAATAACAAGAGGTTTGTTTTAACGTACCACGGCCTGCACTGAACACATGGTTTCCATTTACATGTGAGTCATAGGTGAGGATGCGAAGCGCAAACTCATGCGCTATGATTAAAAATTGGCAAATATATCCTTTGAGCCAAAGTGGCTGTTATGAGAAGGTAGACTGGGAAGGAAATTTGTTATCAGAAGATCTACTGGGAAGATGATTATTATGGAGATGTCAACGTGGGACAAGGTTATTGTTATGAGAAGGTCTGCAACACCAGGTGATTGTTATGAGAAAAGGGGCTGAGCGAGGTCATCATCATGAGAAACCCTGTACAGTAGATGTTGGGAAACTGGTGTGAAGTGGGGGACATTTTGTGATAAAACATTGTAATAAATTTGGGGCTCACCGAACGCTCAGGGCTCATTTCGTGAACTGAGACAGCTTCATGTGCGCTGCAGTTGTTTCCTATGCTATGCAGTGAAGTCTAAATTCTGGCTGCCTTTCTGAAGACTCTGCTCATTTTTTACTGAAGATTTCTCCACAACAGCACTTCTCAGTGGCATAGACAGGGAGACTGGTCAGGATTGACGGCTTACCTTTCAGAACATCAAAGACTTGATGTCAAGACAATGCTGGGACACAAAGGGAGAGATGAATGACTAGCAGGCAGGGCAGACTGGCATACAATTGAAAGAGAGCACTACTGATTATGGGTCCATTTGATCCAGGCCTGAGTCCATGGGTGTAGTGAACGCTTGACCTCTTAAAGTGAAGTCAAGACGGCGTACTGCATGAGACTGTTTAATTTCACCAAAAATGATCTCCAAATAAGCAGGTCTGAGCGTCCTTGAATGATCCTGCCAAAGCCCAGGCTTAAATCTAATAGAACATGTGTGGAGAGGCCTAAAGATGGTCGAGTACGGATGCTTCCCCTCAAAAATCTCATGAAACTCAAGAGGATTTGCCAGGAAGACTGGGATAAGCTGCCCAAGAACTTGTAGAGACTTACCCCCAGAAGACCCAAAACTGAAATTGGTGCCAAAGGGGCTTCTTATAAAGTACTTAATTAGGGGTCTGAATATTTAAATGAATGAGAGAATCCAGTGTTTGATGTTTAATAAATGTGCACATCTTTCTGAAAACATTTTCGTTTTGACAGTACAGGTGAGTGAGATGTCTACTTTAAGCATTGAAAATTAAATCAACAACACAATAAAGTTTTCAGAAAGTTAAGGGGTCTGAATACTTTGAGAATCCACTGTATGCCATGCCAAGATGTGTTCTGGGTACAGCACAACAGAATCCATATTCTTACCGTATGAATACTGAAGTGTCAACTCATTCGGGGTTAGACAGAGAGTCAGAGATGAAGGGATGAGCGCCGAATTCCTACTTGGGCAGATGTGTAGCATTTTCGGCCATGCAGGACTTGGAGCTTGAATAAACGATGGATGGATGGATGGACTGAAGTCAGAGGCTGTAATGTGGTGAGGGTTACCCACACTACCCTGTGGTGTTGTTTTTTTTCTTTCCAGCCCATCATTTCTATTTTTATTTTTAACATTGAGTCCTACAGACTAAGCAGCTATGGATGGTCCCGCTAACCTTCACAAGTCTTGTACTAAAATAATCAATGCACAGTGAACAACAGGGGCACATTGTGTACAAATTTAGGCAGTGCACATCTTTGAGTGTGGTGGGATTATTTCTGTGCTAATGAGCACTTAATGAGAATAATTAGAGAGGCCGGAAGGAAGAAAGCATGCAGAAACTCTTCTCTTTGCACTTTTAGTGTCATTTATT
Organism: Polypterus senegalus; assembly: GCF_016835505.1. Lineage (NCBI taxonomy): Eukaryota > Metazoa > Chordata > Cladistia > Polypteriformes > Polypteridae > Polypterus > Polypterus senegalus. The sequence continues at coordinate 23,711,059 of NC_053169.1, read as the reverse complement.
ACTGTCACTTATTGTCGACAGTCTTCATTAATCTCCACCACCTGACAAACGACCGGAGAGGAAAAAAAAGAGAGAGAAAATCCCCAACTTGTTGACACTGGAACTCTATGGAGAATGTGTGCACTTTAATGGTGAGCCTATTACACCTCCGGTCACACATGCAGAATAAGATGAGCACCTCAGCTTTGGGTTCCCTCTCTGTGAAAGCCTGAAGGCAGTTGGTCCTGCTGACTTCTCGCTGCTGTGTCTTCTTGCTAATGTTTATGGACAAATTTCCACTCCTTACCTCTAACAAAATAAGATAACATTACATTTTCACTGGTGTACCGCAAAATTCAGGGGTCTCACCCGCAATTCCAGAGGCTGGGTCCCCAACCTGCCTACCCCGTCTGTGAAGTCAGAAACTATTCAAATAAATGGCTTTTTGGAGATTGTGCTGTGCCCGGCCAGTCTGTTGCAATTTGAAGGGAAACTGCTGTGGCGTTAACACAGAAATAATGAAACATTCTGAGACTCCAGTGTTCAGTGTGAAGGCTAGGGGGTGCCATAGAACCTCAAACAAGAACACACAAACACAGTCCTGGGTTCAAATCAAAGAGGAGTTTATTACAAAATACCACGTATAAACAGTTAAACCCGTGTTGTTACTTTTTCTTCCTCTCGCCCTCTCTCTTCACCGTACTGCCACTTCTCCAGTTGAGTGTTGCCGGTCTCTGCTCCGAGCTCTGAAGCGCCTGGACAAGAGAATGTGGTCCGTTTTATTGAGGACCCGTGAGTACTTCAGGTGGTCTGACATAGCCAGTAGGAAGCACTTCTGGGTTACGAGGAAGTCAGGGAAATCCTCACCCAGCAGGGCTGCTCCTCCGTGTGGGTATCTAAACTGGGACTCTATATGAGGGACAGTGCCACCTATTCAGGTGAGGGATGAACTGCTCCCTGCCGTGCTCTCCTGTCGGTACATGTACTCTTCAGGTATCCCACCCATGATGGGGATCATAAGGCGTCCCCTGACCAGGTATTGCCCCCATTTAGTTTATCCTTCCATTATGGCAGCCTGGCCAGGTAAGGACTCCACCTCCATCCTGGGTGGGACACCCAGCTGTCCTCTGAGGCATCTACATCAAATACTGCAAAGCATTCTTTCCACTTTGGCACATCTCAACTAATAAGCTCGTGGTCAGTGTGTGAAATACCCCATGGTAATCAGGGGGAGACCACTGGCTGAACACTGGAATCTTACTCTGGTACTACAGAATATACAATAAATTAGATATAGAAAATGCTATAAATTAAGATATTAATATACATTGTGGTGATTATTCTTCTCCAAAGAATATTGCACAAAACAAAACAAAGTTTTGGGGACCGTCCCCATATATTGTCGTCCACACAAAATAAAGAATTAATGATTCAGTGTCTCAAAACAAAACAGTGAACAGTTTTCTTCAGTCAAAATGGCGATTTTATACAGAAAAGGATTATGGGACAGGAAATGGTTGGCAAGAAGTGATGTTGGAAACAGGAACCGGAAACAACATCATCATGATGGGACGGAAGTGAGGTGGATTGATGGAGCCGGAAGTGACGTCATCATGGTTGGCCGGAAGTGACGTCGTCACAGCCATTTTGGAACCCGGAAGTGGAGGAATAAAGAGATTCAGGTAAGTACCACGTGACAACCCTCTATCTCGCGATGTTTCACTCACCTTTAGGCTCTTTGACTGCCTCCTAATCGCACATGTGTGACAACATACAAATTGTAATATATGTGAATGTGCAATCTTCAAAAAAAAACACATTAGCGTTATGTGGAAAAGCTGCTTTTTGTGAAGTAAATACTGTCATTCAATCATTCAACAGTCTGGGATCACTTAGAAATGTTCATATTTTAGATAGAAATTGATACCTTTTATTGTATAACATCAAGATATTATTACATTGATTTAATAATACAGCCAAGGTATTACTAGAGTTTATAATGGCTATTACTGCTTGAAATACAGTAGAAGAGTTTTAATTTATTATTCACATATGGCTGCAAAGCCCCATTCTCAGCAGTCCTAATGCTGCAGCAACTGCTATCCTTGTTCATAGCCTGGTCACTTCTCGTCTGGATTATTGCAGTTCCCTTTTCTTTGGTCTTTCTCGCAAATCTCTTTATAAGCTTCAACTGGTCCAGAATTTAGCTGCCTGCATCATGACCAGAACACCCTCTATTCACCATATTACTCCCGTCTAGCAGCAGCTTCACTGGCTTCCAGTTAAGTTCCGTATTGACTTCAAAATTCTCCTACTAACTTTTAAGGCTATCCACAACCTTGCCCCTCCATATCTGTCTGACCTCCTCCATGTTGCCAGTCCCTCTCGTACCCTTAGATCCTCTTCCTCCATCCACTTGACTGTCCCCTTCGTCCGTCTTACCACTATGGGGAGCAGAGCATTCAGTTGCTCTGCTCCCCAGCTTTGGGACTCACTACCATCTGAGCTTAGAAACATTGACTCATTCTCACTTTTCAAATCTAAACTTAAAGACTGCTTTTTCTCTTTGATTACAATCGCTCTATCTGATTTTACTTCTTGTATTTTTCATTTTGTTTATAATGTGTTTTATCTATTGTTCAGTGTCCTTGTGTGTTTAGAAAGGCGCCTATGAATAAATAAAATATATTATTATCATTAATGGTCAACTCCCTGTGTGACTTGGGTTCGCTTCCCGGGTCCTCCCTGCGTGGAGTTTGCATGTTCTCCCCGTGTCTGCGTGGGTTTCCTCTGGGCGCTCCAGTTTCCTCCCACAGTCCAATGACAATGTCCCTAGTGTGTGTGTGTGCGTGTGAGTGCCCTGCAGTGGGCTGGCACCCTGCCCGGGGTTTGTTTCCTACCTTGCGCCCTATGTTGGCTAGGATTAGCTCCAGCAGACCCCCATGACCCTGTAGTTAGGATATAGTGTGTTGGATAATGGATGGATGGATGGAATTCCCTGTGCTCCTCCTTTATGAGCCGTGTTCACATGCTAGTTGGTTATTAGAGAAACCTTTGTAATTGCATTAGCAGCACTGAAACCTGTTATTCTGTGTTGTGGTGTGAAATTTTGTATAAGTGTTGATAAATGTTTTGGAGGTCTTTATGTGTAACTCAGACAAAGCCATGTAATATTAGTGTTTCATTAGTGAGAAGAATTCATGTTTAAACACCCATAACATAGGACTAAGTCCGGATAGTGAATTTAATGACAGGGTTGGGGGAACTGCCTTAAACCAGTTTGGCCAGCAATTCTCTGCAGGACTCTCTCAATCAACCCCGACAGGAAAACCAGACTACCCAGCTGGCAAGCTTCACCTTAACAAATGGTATTGGGGGCAGGCGTGAAACCCACTGTGTCACACCAGAAATCTATTAGTCTAAAGTTGCCTGTTTGGTTTTAAATCAGAAGACATTAAGTACCATGACGGCTTATCGGCTGTAGGGTTTGGACTGAGAGTCTATAAATTTGCTTGCTTTACCTCGCCCTCTCTCTTTCACCAAACTGATGAAAGACCATCTCACACCATGAACTGAAAAGGACAACACAATTAAGAGCACAGCTCGGCAGCCATATTGAGACAGGCATGCGGCTTGTTCTGAAGAAAGCTGACCACAAATGATGCCTTAACTAGAGATATTTTAAGTAACAAACAAGTCTGTGTGCCGCCAGAAAACTACACATCAGCATTTATCAGGTTGTATGGTTGCCAATATCCACTTGTACTTTGCTTATTGTTATTATTTATGAATATTATCAATAATACATTATTTGAAGTGTAACTTAACTCCTGCTTGTCTTTTACTAAACCTAATTGCCTGAGGTTATAAATGTAGAAGGGAAGGTGGGCAGAAGTTATATGGTACCATACCTTATAAACAGTGGTAAGTCTGTGAGATCTGAGGCATTCTGACAAAAGCTATATATTAATAATAATACAAAAGGGGAAAGTAGAATAATAGAGAACTCTACCAAGACAAAACATTCTGTTCACTTGTTGCAAGTTACTGGCCTTCCTAAAGTTTAGTTCTGGGTTCAGAAATGGCCAAAATGAAACAGCATACCCAAGGAAACATGTCAGTCTATTAGGTTTTGCAGAGTGAAGTTTATTCCATGTAACAGATTGTCAAATAAGCTGAAGACCTCATACAAAGGTGTCTGCAACTGCCTTGGGAAAAGAAGGAAAACTGGATCTGACCAGGATGGGTGAAGGAGGAGAAGAAGGTCCAGGCAGAGGATCAGAGCGTGTACTTTGTAGGTCCTCGGTTAGCTTCTTCACTAAACACACACATACCAAGCACCAGCGTCGTCTACAACAGAGAAAAGGTGACGCCAGGATTCTGAATGTAACACACTTTGCCAGTCATTTTCTGTCCAATGTCTCTGTTCGTTTGTCCATTTTAACCTTTTCTTTTTATCGTTCAGTTTCACATATGGTTTTTAGTTTGAAACTCTGCCTCTAAGGTCAGCATCCCAAATATTCCTAGACAATCTTTAAGATATTTGGACAGCTTAGCTTTTAGTTAAACAAATGAGCTTGATGGGCTGAATGGTCTCCTCTCATTTGTCATATTTCTTGTGTTGTTTTTAATTCATACAAGTGACAACCAAGCTGTTGCTAATGGCTATCTGTCACTACAAGTCTAGTCAGGAAGTGAAGGGGGGAGATCAATGAGTGGCAGGCAGGGCAGACTGGTAAACTATTGAAAGAAAGAGACCCTAAAGTGACAAGAGCACTACTGAGTATACGTCCATTTGATCCAGGCCTGAGTCCATGGGTGTAGTGAACGCTTGACCTCTTAAAGTGAAGTCAAGATGGTGTACTGCATGAGACTGTAGAATCTCACCAAAAATAATCTCCAAATAAGCAGGTCTTAGCATCCTTGAATGATCCTGCCAAAGTCCAGACTTAAACCTAATAGAATATGTGGAGAGGCCATAAGATGGTCGATTCTGGATGCTTCCCCTCAAAATCTAACGAAGCTCAAGAGGATCTGCCAGGAAGACTGGGATAAGGTGTCTAAAATCAAGTATGCAAAACTTGTAGAGACTTACACCCAGAAGTCTGGTTTTCGCACTGGTCATAGTACAGAAATGGCACTAACAATGGGGTTGTAAACGACATTCTGATATCCTCTGATGAAGGAAACTCCACTGTAATTATGTTGTTGGACTTAAGTGCAGCATTTGACACCATTGACCACTCTATTTTACTGCAAAGGCTACAAAATGATGTTGGGCTTACAGACACTGTGCTCGCTTGATTTAGTTCTTATTTATCAAATCGATTCCAATATGTACAGAAATGTGCTGACAGTACTCCATCATTATACACAAAAGTGAGATATGGTGTCCTGCAAGGCTCAGTACACGGACATTTACTGTTTTCACTTTACATGCTTCCACTGGGATCTATCATTAAGAAACATAATGTTAATTTTCTCTCGTATGCAGATGACACCCAGTTATACCTTTCATTTAAATCAAATGAAGTTTCTCCAATGTTGTCTTTAATTAGTTGTGTTAGTGAATTAAAGAACTTGATGGATGAGAACCACTTGTCTTTAAATACAGATAAAACACAGATGTTAATTGTTGGAGGGAATGACGCTGATCACAACAATATTTTGTCGTAATTTAACTCAGTTGGAATCCCAGTTAATTTTACTGAATCAGCCCACAATCTAGGAGTTATCTTTGACTCTAGCATGTCATTTAAAGCACATATTACAAAGTTGACCAAATCATGTTTCTTCCATCTTAAAAATGTTGGGAAATTAAGGCGCTTCCTAAATAAACAGGATTCTGAGAAATTAATTCATGCATTTATTTCTAGTAGGTTTGACTACTGCAATGCGGTGTTCACTGGCTGTTCAAACTGTTCTCTATACAGCCTCCAGTTAATCCAAAATGCTGCTGCAAGAATTATTACAAGATCAAGAAAATACAAACACATAACTCCAGTTCTTAAATCCTTACACTGGCTCCCGGTTAAGTTTAGGGCAGATTTCAAAATCCTCCTTTTAACGTATAAAGCATTAAATGGCCAAGGTCCGGCTTACTTGTCTGAACTTATTATGATTTACAAACCAGAGCGCACATTAAGATCTCAAGATGCCGGTCTGCTTATGATTCCAAGGATTAATAAAGTAACAGGAGGTCGAGCTTTTAGTTACAGGGCCGCCAAACTGTGGACTGTTCTGCCTGCTACTATAAGAGATGCCCCTTCGGTCACAGCTTTTAAATCCGGCTGAAGACTCACTACTTCAGTTTAGCACACCCTGACTAGAGCTGCTGATTTACTGTACAGACTGCATCTCTGTTGTTATTCATTAGCACTAAAACATAAGTAACATGATTGTTATAATTGGATATTAACCCTCACCTATTCTGTTTCTCTTCTCAGTACTCAAATGTGGCACTTGGTGCCACAGCCCACCTGCCAAGTTGTTTTGCCTGCCTAAGGTAAAGTCATCCCTGATGGAGGATTGCAGGAATCATGGGAAAGAGGGGTCCTTTCATCGGATTAGTGCTGTTTCAGCTGTGGAATGGCCAAATGGCGGAGGCAGCTTGATGGATGAGGTCTCCAGGACTCTAAACAAATCTAAATCATATTATGGGATATCATCTACTGTTAAATTCTGCTCCATACTTCTAAAATTTTTATTTTTATACTGCATTGAGGATTTGTTCTATTCTGTGTATTGCATTGTATTGTATCGACCTCCTTCTTTTTGACACCCACTGCACGCCCAACCTACCTGGTCTCTCTTTGAACTGCCTTTCCCGAGGTTTCTTCCATTTTTTCCCTACAAGGGTTTTTTTTGGGAGTTTTTCCTTCTCTTCTTAGAGAGTCAAGGGTTGGGGGGCTGTCAAGAGGCAGGGCCTGTTAAAGCCCATTGCAGCACTTCTTGTGTGATTTTGGGCTATACAGAAATAAATTGTTTTGTATTGTAAGCCCCAAAACTGCAATTGCTGCCAACGTGTCTACTGTAAAATACTTAAGGGTCTGAATATTTAAATGAATGAGAGATTCCAAGACAATGCTGGAACACAATGGGAGAGATGAATGACTAGCAGGCAGGGTAGACTTAGTATGTGTCCATTTGATCCAGGCCCTAGTCCATGGGTATAGTGAATGCTTGACCTCTTAAAGTGAAGTCAAGATGGCGTACAGCATGTGACTGGAGAATCTCACCAAAAGTGACCCCCAGATAAGCAGGTAAGAGGGGAGTGCTTTGATGTATTTTATGGTGGTGTTCCAATTTTGGAATTAGGATGACCCTGTATAACTTTTTCACTGTCAAAATATCTTTCATTCTTTAAATCATAATGTACTCCTTGTTTGAACAAAACAAAAACAAAAAAAATTATAAATGATTTGCAGATGTCAATGTCCTGCCAGATGAGCTCTCTAAGCCACTTACGGTCAGAGCTCAGCTGGAAGTCACGTGGATGCCATGTGTCAGATGGAGCCAAAAGGTGTCCTTCTTTGTCATTGCGATTCCTTCATGAAGAAATTTCAGAGGTAACATTATATAACCGTCGTCCCTCATGACCATTTTGTGTAATGAAGAATTTTTAACAAACATTCACAGCTGATGACAAAATATTTGAAGCAAGTGGGTCAGAGATGCTGGGGTCATGCCTTCAGTTTTACTTATTTGCACAAACTATTGGAATAAATTCCAGAATGTACCACTGAGCACAACTCATACTAACTGGGCCACTACCATAATGGAGCAAATGAGCAGATATCGTACTTTAGTGGTACAGCATTAGAGCAGCCATAGTAAACAGCCCAAGGTACTTCTAGGTACCATATGCCTGAATTGTTTCTCTTACTATATAATGTGAGTGCCGGCTGGCACAATAAGTGACAGGACTGAGGACTCACAGTGAGTCAGTGGTGAAGAATAAATGGTGACACATCAGTAAACCTCTTTTACTACAGTGCTTTTCCAAATGAAGCTTTACCCCAAGGCACTTTACAGGTATGCTAAAAACATTTCCATAAATTTGAAATATGAAGGCTGGGATTAAACAGCAGGCACACCAGATAAAGAGGCTGCTGGCCATATAGTGCCTTTCCGTTTAAAATATGAGGGGGAGTCAAGCTAAAGTTAGGAAATGGGATTTATCAGAAAATGGAACGAACCTCCACAAAACTGCTCATGTCATTTCTCAATGTCATCTCCAGCCTTCTCAGTGGACTTGCGCCACCATGCCTGGAAGTGCTGGGATTCCAGCAGAATAAAAGGTTTTATCTCGTCTTCGCAAACCACTCGTGCTCTGCTTTCTGCACGTTGTCATCTGTCTTGTATCGACGACCACCCCTCAGCATGTCGTGTTCAGGTGCACAAGTTGTTACAAGGACAAGACAAGACATTTTTATTCTGCTGGAATCCAGGCAGGTGGCGCAAGTGCATTGAGAAGGCTGGAGACAACATTGAGAAATGACATGATGAGTTTTGTGAAGGTTCATTCCATTTTCTGATAAATCCCATTTTCAAACTTTAGCTTGACTACCCTTTATACAACCCTAGACCACGTGTCCAGATTGGAAGCCCTAGCTTATTTGGGAGTCACACAATGTGTCAGTGACTGGGATTGAACGGACATCTTTGTGATTTATAGGCCATCACTTGAGTCATTAGTTACAGTATTTATTGCAACCTCCCTGTTTTGTTATTACAGTCACCTGCCAAAAGAACCAGCATGGCTTGACTCTGTTTTTCATATTTATTTCTTCCGTTTTTGAATTTATACCCTGTGAGTGTGAGTGGTCTTGTGCTTGTAAGTGGACAGGGCTACCAGGATAGGCTCAGGCCCCCCACAGCACCGAGATAGATTAAGCGGGTTGGAGAACATACACTGGCATACGCATAAGTGCCTCCAGTCCCAAAATGAGTCCTTATCAGATCAACACGACGCCAGCCTCTGAAATATATGCTTTTTTAAAACAAAAAGAAACATTTTCTACATTTTTAGGCTAAAGGAACGTGAGAAACTGGTGTGTCATGTTGCATGATGTTATAAGTGACTCGGACACTCAGTAGTGGGCAATAACAGAGTGCAGGACTGAAAGAAAGTCGTGTGTGAGCCCTTCACAGTCTGGACAGGGCAAGATGAGTGGGCTGGGCGGGGCTAGATGTTTGAGTGGCAGCAGTTCACATCCAATAAATCAGAAGGGTTTGAGAAAGAGGGCGGAGACTCTTTGGAAATGAATAAATTAGAACCCCCAGATAGGCGTGGCAGTATTGCTGTTTTTTGTCATTCAATAAACAAGCTAGTTTATTGGGATTGATCTTGTGGCATTCCCACCAAAAAGACTTCAACTCCCAGCATTCACAGGGGCCAATGGAGATTGGCATATGCTTTAAGGGAATGGAATGGTCCAGGTGAAGATGCAAATAGTCAGTGACAGATAATGTTTCAGTCAGACGCTATCATTCAAAAGTTTGGGGTCACCCAGACAGCAGAGGCGGCCTTAGGGGTGTGCGGGGTCTAGTGAAGACTAATCCCACACAGGGCTGGTTACATCAAACACTGTTACTGGTATGTGTGGACTGTATAAACTTGTGTGCGAATTTAATAAAAATAAGTTAACATACACCGGATTTTCTTATTACAGTATTCAGCTAAATCTTTGTATGATAACACACAGACTTTATCAAAATATAACTGGAGAATATAACTTGACAAATCCACTCAAACGGGACACGCGAACAACTTTCTGAAGAAATCTGTCAATCTTTTATTTTTTTATATAAGGATGTTATTCCATGCGACAGATTGCAAGAAACTGAAGACTTCATACAAAGGTGTGTCTATTCTTGTCTTGAGAGGAGGAGGTGAACTGCATCTGACCAGGACAGAAAAAGAAGGGGAAGGCCCAGATGGACACACCTGCATAAATGATAAGGACATCACAGTTAGCAGAAGGAGAGCGCTAACAATTAAGGACCGACTTTCATTTTATTAGCAAAGACAGTGCTGCCCTGCTCCAGACTGGTCAAACCTGCAGACTGGAATTTCATTGCACTGTGTTCATGCGACAATAAATCTAAAATGAACTGACGACATTACATTCTTTATCAAAGCAAAGTAAGTAAGTTAATAAAATATATTTTTAAATCACCTTTCAGAAACATGACATCACAAAGAGCTGTACAGCAATAAAACACATAAAAGTGCCATCCAAACATAACAAAATAAGAAAAATCAAAAAGAAGAAATAAAATAACATAACAGGAACAACACAAAAATAAACTAAAAGTTCAAGTTGAGGCTACTCAGCTGAGTTTAAAAGCCTTGCTTACTAAAAAATTCAACTGACTCAGCCGTGCACCACGCGAGCGGAAGGCCATTGCAGAGCCTCAGCACAACGGACCGAAAAGCCCAATCCCAATGTAGCTTGAGCCGGGTATGGGATGACTAAGGGGTCCTGTTGCACAGACCTAAGTGCCCGACTGACTGTATGGCGGTGCAGGAGGCCAGTGATCTACTCGGGGGGCTTGTCCGCAGAGACCTCTATAGGTGGGCACTCAAACTTTAAAACGAATTCTATACAAAACCCAAAGCCAGTGCATTTCATACAAGATGGGAGTGATAGGCACCCTCTGACTAGATCAAGTCTACTAGCTGCATTTTGGACTAACCATAGCTGAGAAGGGAAGGATTTATTCAGACCAGTATACAGGACATTCACAGCAGTCAAGACACGAGGAGATAAAAGCTTGTACAAGCACCGCCAATTGTGGTGTTGAGACCTCAGTTTAGGAAGGTGTCTAAAATGAAAGAAACGAGAGTGGCTAACAGACTTTACTTGCTTAAAGGCTGACCGAAAATAACCCCCACATTACGCAAATTCGATTTGGCAACTGCAGAGGCCGAGGTCATCTGAAGAGTAATCTCAGCGTGAAGGCTGGAGGGAGCAACAATTAGAACTTCAGTCTTTCCTGAGTTCAACTGCAAGTACTGTAGTTATGACAAAGCCAATTATTAATCTGTAACAAGCAGTCAACCAAAATGGACAGTTGTTCAATTTGATTGGGTTTAAATGAGATATATAGCTGTACATCATCATCTGCATAAAGGTGATAAGAGATGCACTTAAAAGAATTTATAATGTGAGAAAAAGTGTATAAGGAAAACTGTACCAGTCTGAGAACCGAATCCTGGGGCATTCTACAAGTCAGACCCAGCGCTACAGTACACCAGCATATCATCACTAAGTGTGTTGCGTGGACCACCAGGGGGCGTACCAGCCACCCTACCCGACACAGACAGATGCGAGACACAAGTTCTGTTCAGCACACACCTTTATTTTAAATGGGGCAGCGCTTTCCCTTTGCTCCCCACTACAGAGCACAGTACATAAGCACTGTCACAGTCTTTCTCTCTCTGTCTGCCGCCTCTACTCCTCTCCCAGCAAGCTTTTTCTTTCTCCTCCTGACTCTGGCTCCTCGAAATGTAAATGCTTTCCATGATCCATGGATTGAATTATTAACAAGCCATCTGTTGTATAAAGGAGTCACAGACATGATGAAAATGGTGTGAGGCCTCCTAAAAGACCCATAAAAGCAGGCCAGGACCGTTACCGACCAGCCCTGAAGTGGCTCACTCATTCCAGCTTACTCCAAAAACTAACAGCACACTTTTGTCCTGACTAGGTATCCAGAAATGGAGAAACTGGTACTTAAAGTCCAAAATATACAAGAGGGAGAAATGGTGAAAAGCTTTGCTTTTGGAAGAAAAAAAAAAAACTTTATTAACAATAATTTGCTCAAAAACTGCTCAAAGTAACAAAAAAGATGTGTCTAAAAAGGCAATCTGAGGCAAACAAGTCCCAATACGCAATATGAAAATCCAGAAACCTGCAGGAGCAAATCAGAAATCCATACTTACAGAATACAAACTCAATGAACTGCTGCTGCATCGCTTCCTCTGGGCCACTGATCAAGCCAGAGGGACGGCCCAGCAGTAGTGATGTCAGGGTGGCCCCGCCCCCAGAGTGCACAGAACAACGTGCTATTAACAAATAAACAACATAAAAACATGAAAAATAATTAACTCGTAATTAACAAAAACTACAACGAAACAGTGAGTCAAAACAAGCCAGAGAAGGATCCCTGGCTATATCACCATCTAATTTATCAATTTGTGAATCATCTGTTACCACAACTGAAAGGGATGACTTATCCAAATTTAAACTACCTTGTGGTGGCCACTCTAATACTTTAATGCTGCCTCTTTTTTCCAGTTGACTTTTTCCACTACTTTGAACTTCATATTTGCTACTCTACCATAATTACAGTTCCATAAACAAATCCCCTTGTACAAGATAAAAGGAGTTACAAACATGATGAAAATGGCGTGAAGCCTCCTAAAAGACCCATAAAAGGTTGTTCTCCATACTTAACAATAAAGCTGTCAACAGACCATGAAAAACAGGAACTTCTGACGGTGGTAATAAGGGTTCACCAGCCCTCAAATCACAAGGCCACCTCCCTAACTGGGGAAAGGGAACCTCATATGAAAGTGAGGGCATCCCTTACCGTAAAATCTGACTGGACTTTCCTGCAGGAGGAAGACCACCCGAGGCAGGACATCTGTCTCCTATGCCACTTCTGCCACCAAACTGTGGAGGTAATTCTCCTTTCTTAAAGAGCTAAAGTCAACATGTTGATCAATATACAGTAACAGCTCTACTGGAGAAGAGCAGTGACACCATGACCGGTGACAGCTATTCTAATCGGTTAATCATAGACATCTTTTAGATGATTAGGCAGTATAAATAATTCCCTGCAGCCCAGAAATTACTCATTTCTCTAAAATCTTCAAACAAATTAAGGAGCTTAATTGTTTATACAATAGTCATGACTTGACCTAATGTTCGATTAATAGATTCATTCTAATCTATTCTTAGCAGCAAATTTCCAGGTAAATACTTGCTTTTATCAATCCCATAAAGCATAACAAACCTTTTATAACTTATCTTGACATGACTATAGTCGATTTAATTAATTGCAACTGGGCCTATAAGTTTTGCTATGTAGAAAAAAAACTCATCTTTCTTTCCACAGTATTACTGAGTTCTCACACATGTGCACCAGAGGTACACACTCCTGGCTCGTCACAGGTATGCAATACCCCATTGGGGCGAGAGGGGGTGCTGTCGCTAACAGACTCATCTTTTTTTCCTCCTCCTCTGCAACAGCGAGAAAACGACCCTTGAGAGGAAAAAAACCCCTCGGCCCTTCCAGCAGCAGAGCTATGAAGGTCTGAGGCCTGCTGATGGACGCCGTCTCATTTGGACCTTGACTTGTTGGAAAGACGGAGCTCCCAGTGACAGACTCGCTCTCAAGAGCCAAAACCTTTCCTCAAAGCCTGGAAAGGCTGCTTATTATGTTTCTAAGCACTGATTTTTTAACAGTGTACAATTGGAGAATTAAAAGGGATGACCCCGTTGGCACCCCCAATACTGCAATTTTTACCCATCCACAGTATGCATATGCGTCTTTTATATCCAGTACACTTAAGTCAGCAGCACAGCCCAGCATACAAGTGACACTTTTGTCTCATGGAGGTTCCTTAATTGAAAGCTATGGAACCGCAGTAATAAATATCGACATCTATCTTGTTTTGTCAAGCCTCGAATCAAGCCTCTTATTAAAGCCGGGGGACGAAAGAGGATGTCATTTGTGCAGATCCCATCCTTCAGAAGCAGAACACGATTAAAAATAAAGCAAAACAGCAACACTGTCTCTGACTGATTGGTACCGGTGCAGATATTTCTCCTGCCATGGCTTTGACAAAGCCCACAGCTCAGCAAAATGTCACCAAATCCAAACAAGTGGAAAATTCCACAGCTACAGCAGTTATTTGTCAGTTTCTGTGGTGTGTCTGACGTGAACAGAAGGCATCCAGGCTGGCAGATATTACACATAAATACACACTGAGCAGATACTTCATGAGGTTAACCTACCTCAAAGCAAAACAGTCCTTCATTTTCACATGGACTCCACGAGATGTTGAAAGGGCAGGCAGCACATGTCCAGAGTGTTGTATTCCAAGTGAAAGGAGCCGTAAGTGCAATGAAAAAAGATTTTCCTATGGAGGTGGTAAAGGTCCCTCACACAAATATTATTATATCCAATACCAAAACCAAAGCCAAACAAAACAGAACCTGAGCTGATTTCTTAATACGTCAATGTAAATTCTCCAAGAACTTACGAAGGTTGGGCAACTTATCATAATATTTGTGCCAAAAACACATGCCGGGCAAGAAGATGATGATAGCCATAAAAAAAAAAAAAATGACGACACCAATAGAAAAGCAAATATAAAAATGGTGAAACAATGGCACCCCAAAAAAAGACTGCAATGATCAACAGGACGCCAGTAATGACACACACATGCAAACGCAGAACCTGACTTTATTTCAAACCAACAAAACAACAACTCCAGATGTGGGCTAAACCCTCCTGTTGTTTAGGCCACAGGAAATGCCCGGTAAACCCCTTTTTACCGCAGTATGTCTCACCCTCCTTCACACCTCACTCCTTCGGAAGAACAACAACAACAACAAAATCATTTATTTATATAGCACATTTTCATACAAATAAAATGTAGCTCAAAGTGCTTTACAAAATGAAGAATAGAAAACTAGAAGACACGGTAAGAAATAAAAATAAGTCAACATTAATTAACATAGAATAAGTAAGGTCCGATGGCCAGGGTGGACAGAAAAAACAAAAAAAAACTCCAGAGGCTGGAGAAAAAAAATAAAATCTGTAGGGATTCCAGACCATGAGACCGTCCAGTCCCCTCTGGGCAATCTACCTAACATAAATCAAACAGTCCTCTTTGTATTTAGGGTTCTCATGGAAGGACTTGATGATGATGGTCACGTAGACTTCTGGCTTTCAGTCCATCAATGTTGGAGCATCATGATGCTTTGAGTAGGTGGTGGTGGCGCAGACCGCCACCAAAAAGAAACTATGAATAGTTATTATGATGAGTTGAACATACAGAGTATCAGGATTAAGTTAAAGTGAAGTTAGGAGAAAGCCATGTTGAAGTAATGTGTTTTCAGCAGTTTTTTAAAGTGCTCTACGTATTAACATGGTGAATTCCTATTGGAAGAACATCCTCCTCCCACTTAACCTCCGCTGCACTCAGACTCAGCCCACCTTCCTTCGTTTTCCCAAAGTGCGCTCCTTTTGCTTGCACGTCTCACCGCTCTAAATCTTGTTCCTGGATCGGCATGCCTGCCTCAGCAGCCAACGGGCCACTGCAATATATAAATATTAGAAATAAAAATTCAGATATGAGCGTCAGTAGGCTTTGTGCCCAAGTTACCCGAACTATTCTATAACATTTCAGTCATTATTTACTGCTCTGATGCTGATCTTTCTGATCATAAAATAGGTTGTTACAACAGCAATTGACGAGAAGAATTCATAATTAATTGCAGAATTACGGTATTTGAGGCTTCCTCTGGTGTGCCTCCTCTTGCACGATTTGGCTCAAAAACTGGTCAGCACATCAGCATCTCATAACAGGCTTAAGTTTCAAGTTTGGTATTTTTCTGTCCAGCTGTTTTAGCTCTAAAACAGTGACACACATAGACAGACACACACACCCTAGGGGACCCTAATCCGTCTAAAACTGGAGATCTAAATTTTTGACGAATCTAAAGCTTTCGCAAAAAAGCAAAAATGTAATAAAAAACCAAATGAAATGAGGTAGGCTGGTTACTAATGTGTTTCTACCATAGTCTTCTTTGACCCACAATTGTATGCCGGCCACTAAACTGTCTGTTGCATCTCACACCACAAACGCTTCAGTAGATTGAAATGTAATGACCAGCACTGAGAAGCTTCATCAAAATTGCAGAAAGGTTTGGAAATTCTGATGATCTCTGCAAAATACATTGATTTCAAAGGGGAAGGAGGAAGTGAGCCAGTTTTGAGTAGATAAAGTATTTATTGTGGCTAAAAATGTGACCTGATCTGTGAGGCAGAAGTACTAACCACCGCACCTCCCTGAGATAAAATTAATTAAATTAAATACCAGGACAGTATAATTTCTTGCAGACAGTGGCAATGGGAGCAGGGAGCATGAATTTATGAAGGCTTAGCCCCTACAGATACATCTGAGTGCAGAATTTAATATGACATCAATCAAATTTATTCAGGATAGTAGGAGCAGGAAACCATTAGAGAGTAATGGGGAGTGTGGAAGAGAGGTGAAGAAGAGAGTGCAGGCAGGGTGGAGTGGGTGGAGAAGAGTGTCAGGAGTGACTTGTGACTGACGGGTACCAGCAAGAGTGAAAAGGAAGGTCTATAGGACGGTAGTGAGACCAGCTATGTTATATGGGTTGGAGATGATGGCACTGACCAGAAAACAGAAGACAGAGCTGGAGGTGGCAGAGGTAAAGATGCTAAGATTTGCATTGGGTGTGACGAGGATGGACAGGATTAGGAACGAGTACATTAGAAGGTCAGCTCAAGTTGGACAGTTTAGAGACAAAATCAGAGAGGTGAGATTGCGCTGGTTTGGTCGTGTGTAGAGGAGAGATGCCGAGTATATTGGGAGAAGGATGCTAAGGATGGAGCTGCCAGGGAAGAGGAAAAGAGGAAGGCCTAAGAGAAAGTTTATGGATGTGGTGAGAGAGGTCATGCAAGTGATGGGTGTAACAGAACAAGATGAAGAGGAGAGAAAGATATGGAACAACTGTGGCAACCCCAAATGGGAGCAGTCAAAAAAAGAAGTAGTAGGAGCAGAAAGCTGGAATTCAGTAAGGCTTGGCTCCCAGGAGTCCAACGAACATAAGAGTTACAGAAAACCAGAGGAAAAGGAATAGAGAGGCACAGAAAGGGACCCATCCAGTCTCGGAAATCTCCACTGATCCAAGACTTGTTCATTTTTATGAATGCCAGTAAGTCCGCCACTGAAGAGAGGGTTTCACATCTGACATGCCTGATATCTCTCCTTTTGAAGCCTGTGTACCATGAGGACTGATGTAGAACATTTGTCTTAGGTAGAATGCCCTGTGGGGGCTGGGTGGTCTTTTGGCCTTGGAACCCCTGCAGATTTTGTTTCTCTCTCCAGCCTAACTGGAGTTTTTTCTTTGCTATATACTGTATAATATTATTGCCTAATCTAATTTGTTTATGTTTACTATATTTACTATATTATATTAACTTCCTTTTCATTTCATCTTGTAAAAGCATGTTGAGCTACATTGTTTGTATGAAAATATGCTATATAAATAAAAGATGTTGTTGTTGTTGCTGCTGACTGCCAGAGTAAAGAAATTCTGCTGATCTCCTACCAGTCTTCTATATAAACTTTGGAGTACAGGGCTTAGTGTTCAATGGTGGGTCACTTTTTACAAACCAAGCCAACCGTATGGGTTCTTCTTTCAGGGATGACCTTATTGGAGGTCCACTATCCACAGACTGGGACCTTTTTGCCAGCTGGGCATCACTGAACAAACACACTCATGCCAGGCAGATTAGGTGATGCCAATCAGCTTTTCAGACAAAAGAAAGAACACACAAAATGCATTGCAAACCAAAAAATTGACCAGGATGCCAGTGATAGGAGACAGCAAAAGAAACATCAGCCATTGCAAGCTGGCACTGCATAGTTAAAACACTTGTGCGTCTGTACGTCCATCACTGCCACACTTACTATATGGCTTGGGGAAAGCTGCCTATGTGTTTTGTTACATAACTTAGATAACGACAGGCTGCTCTTGTGTTAAGGGCAGGGGCGCTAATGTGTCATAGACATAAGGCGAGAAGCCATTGTGGGCACGGATTATCTAGAAAAGCGGAGTTGCTTTCTTCTGCCTGCATGTGACGCAAGCACAACCCTACAAGACTTTAATCATGGAAATCCTCACATGGAGAAGAGCAATAAACAGCCGGCAGCACCCCTGCCACCCATCCACGGAGGCATATGGGCATTAATCACTCATGGATGCAGTAATTTGTGGCATCAAGAGAGATTTTAATTTGCCGTTGGGAATATCTAATGACTTCTGTGCTGTGTATAAAGCAGATCCCTGTATAAGGGAAAACAAAAAAACAAAAAAAACTTAAAACATAATTTTTATTTTTTACTGAGGCCCATAGCAGAAGTGTGCATGTGATGCCGAGTTACGCTGCCCCCTTAGCCCGTATTTATATTGTATATTACAGAGGCCTGCCAATTAATCATGGTTAAATTCTGCAATTAACAAATTCATTTTCTGGGAGATTAATCATTTAAAAAGCACATTAATCATGCTTATCTGCTCAGATGCCTTGAGCACAGCTTGATGCCATCATCCACTTCTAGTTTAGTGATAAACTTTTCTTATTAGTGGTACAAATTAAAAGAAGGGAAAACAAACATGATTAGATTATGCAAGCGGAGGGATCAAGTGACATTGTAATGACAGTAAAGCTTAAAAAACCATTTTGTGGTCGGACTCTTTATCACCAATTTGACGAATGATAGCACTGAAATACATTCAGCTGGCCCTTTCCGTGTGTGTGTGCGTTTGATTTTTTTGTTTTTTGTTTTTTTCAGTTCTATGCGAGTTGCCCTGTAAGAGTTCTGAATTTTCGCTCTCTTCATTAATCCAAAGGTCACTCCAATAGGTGGAATAGCAGTGGGGAGCCTGGTGGACATTCAGGCGCTGTGCTGCTCGCTCTTCTCCTCCTCCTCTTCATTGTTCTTCTTCTTCAGGTTAGACAGCTCACTCTAAGACGCTTGCCTTAAATCACCCAAGAAAAAATGACTTGTGTTTCTTCGATTCCTATGTCATCCTGCCACAATGCGTCTTCAGGTGCTTTTCTATTACAAGCGGGAGCTCTCACGGCAGCATTAGTGAAGTCAGCTGTAAGTGACACGTATCTAGCTTCTTACTAGATAAGCAAGGAAGTGTACAGTGCCAAGGGCTCTTTCTCCTGCTTTTTAAGTTGGGATTTTTCATCCCAGTGATGTCTTTCGAACAATGTGCACAGCTTCTTTGATATGTATCTATTGTGAACGGGTTCGGGGGGCGGGGGGGGCAAACTAATAGAAGCTCTCTAACACTGAATAACCACAAGGAAGTCACAGTCTTCAAAAATTGGAGTATGTGGTGAAGCACACAGCGCAGGGAAGAACAAAGGGAGAAGACAAAGAGAGAGGTTATAGTGCATTGCTGTACCCACAACATGACATACCAACTCAGGATCCCAGATTAGGGTCCGAGGGCAGAAATACAACAGGTGACACCTCAGCACCGCACTAGTTCAGATAGAGTGGAACAGCATGATGATTTTAATGGTGGCCAATTCTGCCACCAAACCCCAAGTTTTTTCCCTGCAGGTTGGAGGGCCTACATGCAGGGCTGGATGCAGATTAACGTCATACCCAGGACGGAGCAATTGCAGGTTATAGGGCCTTGCTCAAAGGCCCAATGAAGTAGAGTCACTTTAGCCGTTTACGAGATTTGAACTGGCGACCTTCCAATTACCAGTGCAGATCCCTAGCCTCGGAGCAAGAAGACAAAAAGAAAACAAAAAAATTGCTGCCCCTTGTTAAGGTATAGTCAGGGTTTTGTTCCTGGCTCAAGTGGAATTTTCTTTTCATTTACTCATTTTGTTGTCTTTCGAATATTATTTATATTTAACTAGTCGTGTAAACCCATGCTGTAAAAAACCCAGGCTCCTAGAAACTGTTGAAATAGTCAGAAAAAAAATTGTAATGTAAAGATGTCAGGTAATTGAAAGTAACAACTCTGGGCATCTCTCTCCTAGGAGGATTCATTTTGTCAATGTTCTCGCATCGCTTGTGTAATAGCGGCTAAGCGAGTTGTCTGTTTCCTCGGAGGCGGAGCCCTTACCCCGACTCCACCTCTCACTTCCGGGCCGGACAGACACACACACTTTCATGTGAAGACATTTATATACAAGATAGTTAATACTCTCTTGTTCATTTATTGCAGATAATTGTCTTTTGTTTGGAATATTTGCTTCTTTTATGTGCTGAACCTAGGGGGGCAGGTCCTCCTGACCACACATTTCTGGGACCATCTCCAGTTGTGTCTAACCTAGGGTTTTACACATTATTAGTATTATAATATTGTGGCCTGTGCTTCTGTTCTTTGGCTCCTTTTCTGCGGTTCATAACTGCTTTTTCTTTACGGCTTTTCTCTTTTTTGTTCTAAATTTGGTGCTGTGTTAATGAAATGTTTCACCAATAAATATTTTTTATATGTGATTTACCCCCTCTGGTTTATAGTGCTTAGAAAACTTTTCAATCATCTGTTTTTATGGAGAAGGATTTAGCAATTCCAAAAGAGTCCAGGAAAAGATCTCATGTTACTCGTGTCGTATACTCCACACGTGAAGACATCCAATCGTATGCTCACTGGGGCATGTCCTGGACCTCCTTTAAAAGAGAAGATGGGCTGGTGTTTCTTCACACACTGGTACACAAAATCATTCCCCCCATCACTGCCCACATGCATCCATGCCATCACAACTTTGCAGTTTTTTGAAACCCTGAAGGCAGCTGGAAACTGCTTGCCAGATAAGAATAAGATAAACGATAATGGAGTATCTTTTGAGAAACTCTTATGTTTTGCAGTGCTGTGATGTCATCAGCTTCCGAGATTTGGCAGCGTTTGGAAATATAATCGCCGTTGGCCAGCAGGGCAAAATAAGTATAAAGCTTTCCTCATTAATGGAACTTATTATTGAAATGTTTATAACAATCTTCAGTTTTTTCTTCTTAAGCAATTTTTGAAATTTCTATAATAATAATAAATTACCACATATACTCACATATATGTTGAGTCTTGAAACCCAAAACATTAATCATAAAATCAGACTTGTACACCCGTTCAAAAATATTTTTTTTATATCTTCTTGCCTCCTCCAATCTCACACCAGTTTCTCAGACACATTGAATTTTGTTGCCGCAGCCCAGTTACCAATTTCTTTCACCACTTCAGCGACTTTTAATTTAAAACCAGTTTGATATTTTCTTCTGATCGAACGCTCCATCGTAGATAAGGGATGCTCTTACGATAAAGGTGTATGAGGATGTGAGATACAAAAAATACAAATCAGTGCAAACATTGCTTCGAAGTAGTTCGGGTATTACCGTGTGGTCACGTAGGCACAATACATAGGATAAAGGTTGTGTGCTCCGTGGTTTCTCTCTCAGGTGGGCGTTAGCATATCGTAATCTCTTGGACCAATAGCGTGAGTTTTCCGTATTCGACTTATACAACCGACATTATAAAATATCAGAAATTATACAGTAAAATCAAGCACCGACTTATCTGTGGGAGAACTTAAACGCAAGTATATACGGTACATTTGTATAGCACTTTTCTAACCTCCTCAGAGTGCTTTACATACACAGTAGAGGAGCCACTTCAACCAACGCCAATGTGTGTAGCACCCACCTGCACAACTTCAAGTCCTTCTGGTCTTTTTTACTGAAGACACCTATTGGTTTATTCTTCATCATAAGGGGGTAATGTCCCTCACTAAATTTGATAATTATCATAATTATATTTATGTAGCGCTTTTCTCTTTACTCAGAATACTTTACATCAAGAATGGGGGGCTACTTCAACCACCATCAATGTGTAGCACCCACCTGGATGATGTGACGGCAGACTTCCGAGTGCCAGTATGCTCATCACATTACCTATTGGGTGTGGGTGGTGAAAGAGATAGGGGGGTGGAATGGACAAGGCTGTGGTGGGCAATTTAGTGTGGACATCGGGATACACCCCGCTGTTTACAAAGAATGTCCAGGGATCTCTTTTGACCACAGAAGGTCAAGACCTCGGTTTTTATGTCTCATCTGAAGGACGGCGCCATTTTTGCATCACAGTGTCCTTGTCACAGCTCTGGGACACTGGGATCCACATTTAGACCACAGGGTAGCGCCCCTGCTGGCCTCACCAGCACCTCTTCCAGCAGCAACCCAAGCCAGTGAGGCCAGCAGGGGGCGCTTACCCTGGGTTCTGTGTATGGATCCCAAAGCCCCAGTGCAGTGATGGGGATACTGTGCTGCTCAGGCCTGGTACTAGCCAGGCCCAAACATGCTTAGGTTCAGGTGGATGACCTGTTCAGAAGTGCAGCTGGTATGGATGCTGGATATGATCAATAAGCTCAAATTATTTATCCAGAAAAATCTTGCATCTTGTAGTCTATGAAACTCTCTTCAGGCTGGGTGCTGTAAGTCACTTTCCAGCTGAGAGATTGGACCAATTGGCCCTGCAGTGTTCCCTACACACGTGCAATGTGAGCATTTGAGTTTAGCAATGGGGCTTGAAGGTCAGCAGCCTTATTAAAATAAGGACTCACTGCTGTGTGTGTGTATTTTTAATTGAACTTTTGTACTTCCAGACTCAGGCTTTTCTCAGTTGGGGCCATGTAGCACATGCTAATGAAGAAGTAAGAAAAGTCCAATAACATTCACTCCCTTAAGGTAGTTGTAATGATTTATGACGTAAGAAATACTAGGTTGTTGTACCGTGTTAGCCATTATGAATGTAGAGAAAAGCCAAGCAAAATGACACCTTTTATTGGCTAACTAAAAAGATTACAATATGCAAGCTTTCGAGGCAACTCAGGCCCCTTCTTCAGGCAAGATGTAATACAGAAACTGAAGTTTCCTGTGTTTATATCCACACACTAGGACAAGAAACAACAATGGTAAATTTTTAAATGAAAACTCTTAAATGTAAAAAATTAATAGGTTCATTCAGGCTAAGATTAATTTAACAGGAGATAAAAGAACAATGTATGGTCAAGATCTTTAGATAAGATAACTGTCCAACAAAGTCCTTTGAAGTTTGTGAAGTTTTTCAAAACAATGCAGATCTGTGGTCAGGTTGTCTGTGTCAGTCTGAGAGATGCAAACAGTCTTCATATCTGGCTATAAAACTCTTGTCTCTGTTCAAGCCATGCTGTAATGTATTAAATTTTAACATAAGCTTAACTTCCCATTCTTTTCTCTCTTGCTGCGTTTTGAAGTTGCCCATAAGCACTGTGACTTGAGATTTCATTTAAAGATTTACCATTGTTGTTTCTTGTCCTAGTGTGTGGATATAAACACAGGAAACTTCAGTTTCTGTATTACATCTTGCCTGAAGAAGGGGCCTGAGTTGCCTCGAAAGCTTGCATGACGTAAGAAAGAAAGAAAGAAAGACTTCATGTAAACGAGGTGAGACACAGAAATAACCAGTCTGGAGGTCGGCCAGACGTGAATCATAGAACTATATCCCCTCTTACATGCCCTCTCAAACTGCCGACCGGCTAGGTATATCCTGTGAATAGCCCAGTCAGTATTTGCATAACAATCGCTACATGAGCTGCTGCGATAATGTCGGGTGAAAAAAATCAAACAGCAACTTTCTCACGAATTTTCCTGTCCTCGATCATCCTCCCTATCCGCCCGATTTAGCTCCCTGTGATTTTTACTTGTTCCCGAAAATCAAAAGTGACCTGAAGGGAACACATTTCTCTTCAGTCGATGAATTGAAGACAGAAACGGCAAGCATGTTGAAGAGCCTCATGCAAGAAGACTTCCAGTGCTGCTTCAACAGAAGATACATATGGAGCGGTGTAGAGATCGTGAGGGGGAGTATATAGAAAGTGATAATGTTTAGAAAGCTGTAATTCATTAGTAAATATATATTTTTTTTACTATCCGGATATTTTTGTGTTTCACCTTGTATTTCATATACAACTTCAAAGATGTCTGTGCAGTAAACAACTGTTGCCTGGGTGCTTCACCACTCACAGCTTTATAGGAGAGATGCAAACAGAAAGCCTCTGTTAAAAGTCACACACAAGACATCTTGGCTAGAGTTTTCCAGAATTCAGGGTGAAGATGGTCTGATGAGCCCAAAACTGCGTAAAGGTTCCCTTTGATAAAGTTACACCATCCACCTTAGCTCAAGGAGAAGTGTCTGACTGAGTCCATCGGGTTTCTATGTCTCTGTCATTCCAATAGATGGCACATTACAAATTGCAACTGTGAACATTAAACGCTGAGGTGTACGTTGATTACTTAGATTTCACTTAGTATCTTATAACTAGCCACATTATCTGTCAAAGACAGATAATAGAATAAATGTAAAAATATCTGACATCTGTTGCCCTCTGTGCACATTCAGCGCCTTTCCTCAGTATCCTCATGGGGTCTGAACCACTTTTGTTTTGTCACATGAATTCCCGTAAGCACAGCTTCTCAGACTCTCTCTTTACTTTCGAGGTGCCTTGCTTACCTCCTGTCCACTTTTCTACTTGCCGTATTTGAAGGGGACTCTCAGGGTGCCTCCCACACCTTTAGTCCTCCTCGTGTCTCACACTCGATTGCATCAACAAATCCAAACTCACCAATCACACCAAAGCCAAACTGACCAATTAGATTGCTCAGAGGAGCCGAACACGCCCACACACATGCACACAAAGACCTTAGTGATTTATTATATAGCAGATGTTCAAATAAATAATAGAAAATAGTTGCACACTTTTTTTTCACGCAGCTGGACATGGCTGTATTTAGACCCTTTATTTCACTTTTTGATTGTAATTTGGGTTTCTGATCTGTGCAAGCCACTCTGTAAAGACTGACAGAGTCATCATGCCCACCTCACTCAAGAGGCGCTGTAGCGGTTATCTTATAGGAGGCATCACACTTGTAAGAGAACAGTAGACATGAACTTATAGGCAGCCCATCAAAAATACAATTAGAGCTGCTAATGAGCAGAAGCGTGGCATCAATCGATGGAAAGCCCTTTTTATGTTTCTTTTTTCCACTCCAAGTTTCGCTTCGGCTAAAAGCCCCTTTCAAACGGATTAAATTAAACCAAGAGCTGAACTTTCGCAGTTATGTAACCTACAAACTTGAAAGGCTTTGAGTGCCAAAGCTTGATTGGAGTGATGATATCATACTTCATAGAGTTGTCATGGTAACCCCACCCCCCTCCCCGCCACCACCACCACCACCACCACCACAGGGATGTGAAAGCATTCTGAGGAATTCACAGGGAAAGCAGCGATTTAGCCATGAGTGAGCAATTCACTGCACTGTGACTACAGCCGTGGGAGTTAAGAGAGAATGAGATGGGACAGCTTGGAAAAGCCAGGAGATTCTCTGTGGCCACATCATCACCAGTGGTCACCAGTCGCTCTGAGACGGACCTGGGACTGACCTGCCAAGAAGCAACACTAAATCATCCTTTAAAACGAGCTTTAAGAACCCCATCTGTCCACATGTGTAAATCACTTCATCTCCTGCAACTTCATTTACAAGGAGTTAGCACCGAGCCGAGCCGCTCTGCCACGTTCCAGGGGTTTAATCCTTGCACTGATTTTATTTTATTTTTTTTTAACTCTCTCTTTATTACTCTCTCTCTCTGGAAATCAACAGCTGTTTATTTTTTAGAGGCTAAGTGGTTTTCTAGTGAACAGATTTGCGTTTTGCAGCAGTTGGGTGCATCCATTCGTGCAAAATCGACATCATTTCATTTCATCATCCACTGACCCGACTACATTTAAGCCCATGCTGAGACGCAAACTTGTGAATGTGGCGAAACTACAAATATGCATGACTTATTTGTTGCTCAGTCCTGTAATTCTGGTTTTATTTATTTATTTATTTATTTATTTATTTATTTATTTGTTTAAATGCAGCTGTGTTTATATAATTGAGTACATGTGGGAGACAGTGCTGCAGAAGACTAATCAGAGCAGACAGAATAAAAGAAATTGCACTGAAGCGATTTGGTCAATTTAATAGAGGGCCGTTCCATGGCAGGCCAGCCTTTAAACATGGATAACTGGAAAACAGCACAGAAATTATCAGGAAACATTGGAAATGCACCAAAAACCTGAGTTTTGCCAGCTCGGTCTGTTTGTCAGTGATGGTGGAGATCTATTGGTTTCCTATCAGGGGAGCACAGAATTGAAGGCTGGCTATAACAGTCCATGGAAAAGCAACAGTGATGCGGAGATTATACACCGTAAGACTTTGCAGTGAGCCTTAAATGCAAATAATTAATTTCTTGCTTAGTTAGACTGCTGAGGTTATATTATGAGTAGCAGAGGCCATATATTAGAGGCAAAACTACAAAAAAAAAAAAATTATATATATATATAGCGCTGAAACGCCGGTATACGGGGCTAATCAGGTGTAGTAATACCTCTTCTCCCATCTCTACAGGAGCAAGTAAGATCTAGTCCACTTCCAGCTCCAGACCACACCCTCCGATGATCTCACTTCCGCTTTCCCCTCCAGATGACCCGCCTCTTCCTTTCCCTCTGCTACAAAAACCCACCACTTTTGCTCTGCACTCAGTCCTGTTTTGGTGACTCAGTCACATGTGATTACTCAGCAGAGTATTATGCACCATTTTTTTGTCCTCCACCAAAGTTTACAATATACAGGGTGGATCCCCAAACCTTTATCTTTGTCTCTTCTTTCATTATATATATATAAAATCCAATGTCTGTCTGTCTGTCTGTCTGTCTGTCCGTTTTTCATGAGAGAAATTAGGGTTAGGGTTAACAGATGTAGATCGGGTTTCTTTCTATAATTTTCTTGAGCATTCCGGTTGATTTTGTGACTTCTCTCATCACGCTAATTTTCACTGGAATTTACAGCTTTCTACAGAGTAATCTTGTCCAAGTAGTACTTTTGAGGGTGTAGTAACACAGTCTTTAAGACAGACAGAGGGGTTTTAAGTAATCGACAGAAGGTGGGACACCTGTGCAAATTGTTGCTGAATTTACTTTAATTGCTTCGAAACATCTGTAGCTTGTAACCTATTAGTTGTTTCCTGAAGAAGGCCCATTTGTTATACAGGGCTATTCAAAATGAATGAGCAGATATCAAAAAATTATTTCAAACAAGCTGTATAAGACAGAAACACATTCCGCACATCACTGGATAGAGGAAAGTTCAAAGTTTGGTCTGAAGGTGGATCCTAATGCCCCAGTGCAATGACGGGGACACTGTAATGTAAAAATGGTGCAATCTTGCCTCTCTGTGGTCATAAAAGATCCCTGGACATCCTTAATAAAGAGTAGAGTGTTGACGATGTCCTGGCTAAATTGCCCACCATGGCCCTCTAATCATTCCCTGTCTCGTATCACCCAGGTGGATGCTGCACATTAGTGGTGGTTGAAATGGCTCTCCACTCACTATGAAAAGCACTATATAAACATAAAGAATTATGATTATTATTACTGCTGGGCGGCACGGTGGTGCGGTGGGTAGCGCTGCTGCCTCGCAGTTAGGAGACCTGGGTTCACTTCCCGGGTCCTCCCTACGTGGAGTTTGCATGTTCTCCCCGTGTCTGCGTGGGTTTCCTCCCACAGCCCAAAGACATGCAGGTTAGGTGCATTGGCGATCCTAAATTGTCCCTAGTGTGTGCTTGGTATGTGGGTGTGTGTGTGCATGCCCTGCGGTGGCCTGGCACCCTGCCTGGGGTTTGTTTCCTGCCTTGTGCCCTGTGTTGTCTGGGATTGGCTCCAGCAGACCCCCGTGAGCCTGTAGTTAGGATATAGCGGGTTAGAAAATGGATGGATGGATGGATGGATAATGGATGGATGGATGGATGATTACTGCTGCGAGTCAGCACACATAGCTGTGTTCGGTAATGTTGTTACGATGACTCAAGGGTGGTTCATTCAAAGTTGGTATAAAATTGCTACTGTGGAAGAAGGACACCGAGGAAGACAGAAGTGCCATCAATTAGCATTTGTTTATTAAAAACAGGTGAGCAACATGGATCTCCTGCTCGTAAATCAGAAGAACGCACTTCCCCTTCTGCAAGTCCTTTATATAATTTATTCTCCGTCTGTGACCTTTTACAAAAAAACAAAAACTTGTCTGCTTGTCTCCCTCACATACTGCCCTCTTTTACAATTTTAAGTTAGCATATTTCCTAAATCCAGGCGGAAAATATTTGGTCAAGTTCTGTCTAAATGATATTTGCAGGTATGTTTTGGTAACTCACTCATATTTTGTTCTGAGCTCCATTCTGTACCCTTACACTGTACCCTCCGTGAGAACCCTAACTACAAAGAGGACTGCTTCATTTATGTCA
This sequence comes from Polypterus senegalus, assembly GCF_016835505.1. NCBI lineage: Eukaryota > Metazoa > Chordata > Cladistia > Polypteriformes > Polypteridae > Polypterus > Polypterus senegalus. The sequence continues at coordinate 23,682,905 of NC_053169.1, read as the reverse complement.
GGTAGATTGCCCAGAGGGGACTGGGTGGTCCCGTGGCCTGGAAGCCCAGCAGATTTTATTTTTTCTCTCCAGCCGTCTGGAGTTTTTTTTTCTGTTTTTTCTGGCCACCCTGGCCATCGGACCTTACTCCTTTTCTATGTTAACTAATGTTGTCTTATTTTAATTTCTTATTTTGTCTTTTATTTTCTTTTCTTCATTATGTAAAGCACTTTGAGCCACTTTTTGTATGAAAATGTGCTATATAAATAAATGTTGTTGTTACCCTGTAACACTTGATCCCACACAGTCCCCCCCAGTGTGATGTTTACTCGATTATGTTGACCTCTTTTGTAAGTCACTTACAAAAAAATGAAATTTAGAGACACTTGGGGAGGCAGCTTATGAGCTCTGGTGATCATAATTACCTGCCAAACCAGGGGGTGGCGCTGTTGTTCTAAGCCCTTATCTCTTCCTCCGTCTGCAGAACGAAAGGCTGACAGCCGTCCCACCACTGATGTCATTGTCTGCCCTTCCAGGACCCACCCCTATCAGCCTGGAATCCACATGACGGGAAGTTCGGCCATTTTAAATCAGTTCAAGACGTTATTTTTCACCTTTGTAAAGAGGATCATTTTGCTTTCTTTTATTTTCATTAATCGGGGTCACAGACAGACGTGCCCCAAACCTTTTCGAGTGTTTGTTTCTTTTCTTACAGCAGATGTCCCCAAAATGACCGCAGACAGTGTTGCATTGTGAGGTGTGGATTCCCATTGACACATGTGCCACCACCTGCAGGTGTCCCTCAACGCTGCACAAAGCCATTTGTGTTTTTGACAGCTTCCTGAGCTCCTTTGCCACAAGGACATGAAATCAAACACAGCCTCACGCATATAAACCTACATGACATTTTTCTGCAAGATCATAAATCCTCAGGCCAACAGCCGGGCACTGGACTCTGGCCACTCCACCTTTCTACTTAATAACATGATCAGAACTACTCCGCTTATCTTTAGTAGCTTAGGTTACTTTATAGTTGAAGTTTCAGGGCCTATCCATGCATTTGGTCTCTCAGACTTTTTTTTAATCTTGTGCAGCATATGCTAAAGCAACATCAGTGTTGGGCCAAGCTGTCTAGTGTAATTCTTTTTGGTAGCGATCTTGAAAGCCTCAAAATGGCCATTATTTTACACATACTTATCTTAGTTTTGATTTATGACTCTGATCAAACCAGAGGTGGACTTTCAAAATTGCTCACTTGGGGACCTAATGAAAATGCAGGCTGTTCCCAGCTCAAATCTCAAGGATATCAGGTACCACAGGGAATGCCCTGCTGTCTGTTCGCTTGGCGTGACAATCTGCTCCCCAACAGAGGGGCCTTCACCTTTTGGTATCCATGCTCCAGGTTTTTGCCCTCATTAAATGTTGTCTTTCTGTTCTTCAAGAAAATATGCCAAATTTAAATGTGGCTCAGGTGCTTGGTGTTTCATTAACGCAGAGTCGTATCTGTCACTTGACAGTGAAACATTTGAATGCATGTCCAGTGTGTTCGAGAAGCGCACTCCCTAACCAGGCTACTGGATGTGTGGCGTAGTTCAGATACTGTAAGTAAGGGTGTCCAGCACCCTCCATAATGCTTGGGGCAAAGACACATTTTGCCTTGATTTAACCCCCCGACTGGTCCATAGCCTACAATTACGAATCAAACCATGCAGACATTGTAGACTTTGCCTTTGATTTGCAGACATGACAATACTTTTTCTACATGACCCCAATTTCAGGGCAAATAATCAAGGAACTGTTTTTTAGAGGCAGTGTGGCACAATTTTTAAGGCTTTGGACTTCAAACCCTGAGCTTGTGGGTTTCAAATCCCACTACTGACACTGTGTGACCCTCAGCAAGTCACTTGACCCGCCTGCACTCCATTTAGAAAGAAAGAAAAGAAATATAACCAATTGTATCTCAAATGTTGTAAGTCGCTTTGGATAAAAACGTCAGCCAAATAAATCAATGGAAATTGATGAATGTAAATGTAATATTCTACCAATAAAAATGAAACAAATGATCAGCAATTGTCTCCAGTTATCCAATCAAAACACTTAAACAGACAAATCAATATTTTAAAATAAAAACCCAGTAAAATTACTGGACTCTTCTCTCTAGACGCCTCCTCACTGGGCCTGCTCATCCAGCCCTAAGGTGTCTCCTCTCACTGCTATGCTGGTGGTACGCAGCTGCCCCCTGTGTAATTACGGGTAAGCCCAAGCGAGACTCAGGGTGATCAGGCTGAATATCTCTCGGGACAGAATTCTGCTGCCATCTAGTGGATACAATAACATTATACAGCAAAAAAAAAAAAATCAGTCACTCTAAGGTAAACTCATCAATATTCATGAGGGGGTGGAGCTTGCATCCAAAACACAATGGTGTGTAAGTAAGAAGCTGTAAAGGCAGTTTTGGAAGAAACTGAAACTGAACAGTTAGTTGAATCAAGCAACAGTGATGACAATTGGTCAGCCGACGTTGACACGGATAGTGAAACTATACGGCATATGGCACTGCGCTCTCCAGAGGACCACAGCTAAAAGGTTCAGCAGGTCTCACTGATATTCTAACCTGGATGAAGGAGCACCATCTCCAGCTGACCCTGGTCGAAGACGGGCTTTCTTGTGATCCCAGCTCTATGGTTTAGCTTGTCTTACTGTTACTAAGACCTGCCAGGTCTTGGGGCTGCGATCGACAACCAGCTGTCCTTCAAGGATCATGATGCAATGGTCTCTCTGTCTTGCACAGACTCACTCTGTACAACTTCTGAAAGATAAGAGCATATAGGATGGAGCAAGCAGCACAAGTCCTGGGCCAGGCTTTGGTCTTGCCACATCAGAACCCCTGTAGTTGTCTTCTAGCATGTGTCACCTAGCTGGTGCAGATGATTCAAAATGCAGCAGCAGCATGTGTGCCGGTCAACCACATGTAACTCATTTTCTCAAATCTCCACTTGGACTCCCTGAGGCAGCTCGTGTTAATTTCAATTCTTTGATGCTCACCTACAGAGTAGTCAGTGGGTCAGCACCTAAGCATTATGAAGACCTGTGTGAAGTCCAGTGCTTCTTCTTGACCATTCTAGTCTACTGTTGATGACCTCCTGGTGACCTCTGCATACCATTAAATCTCAAGACAGTGTGAAGCCAACCCCGACACAGACAGGCAGGAGACAGGTTTTGCACCCAGCACATTTATTTACCAGCACCAAGACCCAACACAGCACAGTCCCTTCTCTGCCACCAGTCCATCCACCTCCACTCCTCCTCAGGCTTTCTCCTCTTCCTTCCGACTCTGGCCATTGAATGGCGGGGACTGGCTCCCTTTATAGGGCACCCGGAAGGAGTCCAGGTGCCGAATGAGCTTTTTCCAGGCACGCTTCTGGGTGTGGCGGAAGTGTGGCCAAATAGGGCCCTGAATATGTCCATGTGCCCCCTGGTGGTGGCTACGGGCCCCAGTGGGGTTGAGCTCCCATTCTCATGAACCATGGCACCAAGGGGGCTGCCCTCTGTTGGCCCGGGGGAGAAACTGTCCTGAAAATACGCTCTCCCCTGGTCATTCCATGCTCTTGGTGACCTGGCCAGACTCTCTTCATGTGCATCTCCTAGTCGATGGAATGAGGTGCCCACCTCCATTCAAAGTTCTGAATCCCTGAATGAGTTTAAGAAGCATCTGAAGACCCTCTTGGTCTGTGAGTTTCCGTCTAACTGATGTAAGCTGTTAGGTTTTTGTAATGTTGGCGTTGTCACCCACTTGTGTTTTTTCCTGAGCTCTTCACTTGTGGTGATCAATCGTCTAAGCTGTCCTGTAGCAAACAGCCCCCCTCACAGACGTTTGCTCCATTGTGTTGACCTCCTTTGTAAGTCGCTTTGGATAAAAGGGTCTCCTAAGCAAATAAATGTAAAACTGTACATCTATTAAATGATCAGTTACTGAAAATAAAATTTAGACATGTCAACTAGTCATTCAACCAGTTGTGCAAAAAATCAAATTATTGGCTAATTAACAATTCATCAACAATAACATTGTTCGGTTTAGTTCACCTCACATTACTCATCTAATAGCAGTTGTGCAGACGAATAAAACAATCAACTAAATGGATTAAATTAGTTAAACTGTGAAAATATGCATATCAGAGAGAAAATTAATCACATCATTGAGACATGTTATTCTATCCATAAACATCATGCATATTAAATAATAAATTAGTCAACACAAAATGGTGCATATTAATCAGTCATATAATCAAGTAACTGTTTCAAATTTTTCAACTAATAAGATGAACAAAAAAACCCCAAAAACTGACTCTGATGATTCACACCTATCACTGCTGGGACGGGCTCTGGCGTTCAGACAGGACCCCACATTAGAATAAGCTGAGAAGAAGATGATTGGATGGATTAGTAGACGGCTCTCTATAATCAGTCTTCAGCACACAATAATCCACTTCCTGAGAAGGCTTTTTTTTGCCCTGAGGATTAAGTATTGCATACATGGCTGTAATAATTTATCAGCTCTTGACTACTGGGGTATAAGTGACCAAGGGAAAGAAGTTGCATCACTCAGGGGTCTCAAGTATACTGCTGTCTGGACTTCTGCAGCTGCCATTAATGGTATCCTTCAATAAGGGCGCGTAAATAAAGGAGAGCTTCAAAAGGGTGGCCTCAATTGGGCGCAGCGAATAAAGGCAAACGCAACAAAATTATTACAGAAAGTTTATTAGAGAAAGGCAGTGATTGAACGTATAAAAAGGCGAAAGCAAGAATATTAAAACATCCAATTAATTAATGCATGAACTTCTAACAAACTATTTGTGAGAGCGAGACGAACATTTTCCAATCCTATATTCAGTGCATTTCCAGATGTGTTTCCCTTTGATATTTTTCTCCTTTCTGAATGTGTAGCCTTCGACTACAAGTAGATCTGGACCTTTGTTGCTCTTCACATATTCCAGAGCCATTTGAAATAAATTATCTACGAACACCTTTTTTTGCGGTGCCCAATTGAGGTCGCCCTTTTGAAGCTCGCCCTTATTGAATAGAACCGCTATTAATAGTCACAGGTGAGCTAAGGCACAGTAACGACACATTTCTGTACTACATAAACCGTACCACTAAGAGGCATGTTCATCACGTATTTTATTTGTTATACATTTTAACAAGGTGCTGTTCCTTGTCTAATTTATTGTTCAATTTATTTAAGGAGAAAAATGTCTTGTATTCCCCTGAGACCCTGAACTGAATTAACTTCTTTGGTGTTAATCCTGAGTGTGCCTTGGGCTCGGAATTCTATGTAATTACGGTTAAACCCAAGCAAGATTTTGGGTGACGTGTAATAATCTACTTTAGAGTGGTAAATCCAAATACCTCTCGAGATAGTATTCTGTTGCCATGTAGTGGACACACTGACATCATACTGCAAAAAAAAAATCAGCCATTCGATATTCATGAGGGGGTGGAGTTTACAACCAAATCACAATGGAGTGTAAACAAGAAGCTGTAAAGCCAGCTTTAGAACAAGCTGAAACTGAAGCATTAGCTGAATCGAGTGACACTGATGACAATGTGACTTGGTCACCTGACGTTGACACGGATAGTGAAACTGAGGCATATAGCCGAACCACTGTGATATGCCTGCTCACTTCAGTCACGTAATGCTTCAGCGTGGTGCAAGTAGGTGTGGAGCAAAAACACAAGATGAAAAGACAAGAAAGACGCTAAACACCTTAGCTCTGTTCACAATGCAGCAACGGTCAATATTCGTGTCAGGGGAATTGTGGGAGTCATTAAGTCCTACGCTGTGGTAGCCTACAATAACACAAGAGGTGCGTCAAGCGTGACGATCAAACATTGACATTCTACCATCTTAGGCACAAGCAATAGAATAAAATATTATAAGAAACGTGCACAAAGAAACATGCGTCTACTGTCCCCAGTGTGACATCAGGCTGTGCGGTCATATGAAGGACGTGTACTCAATCTGCCTCGGCACAGCAGTGGACACTACACAAACTATTCCTACTGTATTTAGTTTGACGTTCCCGTATTTACATGTTTCTGTTCCACATAATGTCATTTTTTTCTTGTTGAAAAAATGTTTACCCCCATAAAAATTAGCCAAAAATGTTGACAACATGCTAAGGAGGCTATGAATGTTTAAAAAATGAGTGGGTGGATGAAATTCTTTCATTAATTTCCCATTAGAATTGGTTGGTTCCTCCCTTATGTCCAATAATATCAGGATAGGCTCCAGCTCCCAGCAACCCTGTTTTGAAATATGTGAGTTTGAAAAATGAATAAACGAATAACTGAATTAAAAATGTTTCTCTAAAGCAGAAATTATCCAAATGGCCACATGGCTGGGGACATGTGACTACTTAAATATTGAGGTTTAAATTTTATTTAGTGTTCTTCATTAAAATTATTCTAAACATTATATATAATTATTATAAATTAACCTTTCTGTGCACATATAAAATCGGAGCCTGAGCTGAACTTTAAAAATATATCTGTCTAGTGTAGGAGGAGAATGCGCACCCCGGCTGGAGCAGAGGAAAATCCATTACCTGGACAGGAGGCCAGAGTGATGACGCAGATGAATTGGCCAGGGGATTAAATTAAATAACTTTTGGGTCCTGTCGGTGTCAAATATGGAAGGACCAGCAATAACCGGAAGTCAGGAGCAGTTCAATCCCCCATACACTAGATGGCAGTGGTCCTCAATTAGTAACCCAGTCAGGATAACCACAGGGATGCTTGGGAGATGGAGTCTGGAAATGCAGCTCTGTGGGAGTTCCTGCAGACTGACAGAGGGTACTGTCAGGGGAAGACCTCCCTGCTTTCTTTATGGCCCAGAAGTGCTTCTCAGAAGATGCAGCATGACAACGAAAGCATTTCCAGATCCGGCTTAAAAAGGGAGCCCACTGCCACACATGGACAAGTCAGAGTCGGGAGGCAGCGGGCAACACTCAAACAGAGGACGGAAGGAAGAAGATTCATTGATTTATTGGGATTGTATTTGGGGCTGATTGTTGGAAAGAGGTCTGTGGAAGGTGCTTTGGAACGGATAAAAGTCCATCATTTTATTCCTATAGTGTTTGTCGCACTGCTAAGTCTGTGGGTTTTTAAGCTCTCTGGTGCCCCCTTATGGTTACACTAGTTAATCTAAAGATGGTTTTTACAAGGTGACATAACAACACTCGAGGTGTCCTTGTCACACACTCACACACCCTGAATGCCCATGGAGGTGCCAGTTATAATAACTTACTGTATATTCTTCAAAAAGTTGGAAGAGAAGGGAGTATCATGAAAAATACCTGAACAGGGAAACAATGTGTGAATTCCACAGAGACGATGACTTGATTTACATTGGTGATGAGACTGACTCTTACTGAAAACAGAAAGAGAAAATGACACGTGCCCATCCAATTCCCTCAGCTCATAATGTGCCACGCCAGCCAGGAATGGAGACAACAAAAAGTGAAGGTGACTGTCTGGCTGTATTAAAAGAGAACCCGCGTTTTGTGGTTGCACTTTTTTGACTTTTGTGATTCTTTTTTTGGATTGCGTAGCTTCAACTCTTACTTTTATGCGTTGTCTCTGGACTGTTTATTCTTCGCTTTGTCTTTTTAAGCAAAACCTGTTGTTTTTTTATTTATTTTTTGTTCCCATTCTGTATGGCTTTTTTTTTTCTTTGTTTAATCTTCTGAGTAATATTTTAAACTTAAAGTGACTTTACTTTGTTTATATTGGTACCAAAAGTTCTACAGTTTCTCTCTCCTCCAAATTGTAGACAATTTTGAACGTTTGCTATTTAAAAGCCTTGACTCCGTTTTTGAGCCTGTGCAGGCCAGAGGCCTGATATCTGAGTTTGGGCCTTGACTGCCTGAAATAGTGCCTACTCGGTGGGCTCAGACCACTTTTGTGTAGGCCTTGTTAGTGTTCTGTGAATGAATTGGTAGATAAATGTTTGAGCAAAAACTGGAAGATGCACATAAAAAACAAAATAAAACCAAAAAAAGATATTAAGAGAAACAAAACCAAAGCCCAATATGAGAGACAATAATTGTGATCAAAAGAAGAAGAGGCTCAAAACTGAAAGTATATGCGAGAAAAGGGCAAAAAGATGAATTTTGAATACTTCAGAGCTTTGGTATCCGCAGATTAGATAAGGATTTGCACTCATAGCCATCCTTTTATCCCATCGCTGTCAGGTTTCCACTGCCCCTGACTGGGGCTCAGAGTTGTGCTCTTTTTGTCTGTTTTGTCTAATTTTGTAATATGTATTTATATTAATGTTTTTTTATGTATTATGTATATTATTCTTTCTGTTTATTTGATGCCCTGCGGTGGGTTGGCACCCTGCCCGGGGTTTGTTTACTGAACTGTGCCCTGTGTTGGCTGGGATTGGCTCCAGCAGACTCCCGTGACCCTGTAGTTAGGATATAGCAGGTTGGATAATGGATGGATGGATGGATGTTTATTTGATTACATCCCATGTGTTTTGTGGGTGTTCCCCAAGGGGCGGGGCTACCTGCCAATCACTGTCAGGGACTGCCCTCCACCCCTATTTATTGGAGGGCCTCCCATTGTTCCTGACAGTTCTTTGTGAATGCGCTAGGGAGTGGAGTGTTATTTGTGTTTTGCTGTGCTTTATTACTTTTCGTGATTTCTGGATTTTTTTGAACCTGTGCTCTATTTTTGACCTCGCCTTTGGATTCTGTTTTGGGACATTGTTTCCAGTGGATTGCTTTGTCTTCACAGGCAAATCTTTTGTGGTCTTAGGAGCCTTTGTTTACAATAAAACCTTCATTTTAAAAAGATTATTCAAGGCCCCTTTTTGTATCTGGTCAGGGTTTTGATCACCCCCAGCCCCCACAGTGGGCAACTTTGAAATTATTTTTGGAACTCGGTGTTTTAGGGACTCCCAAGTCACGACAGTCGCTTCAATTAGAAGCCTCAGAGGCCACGCCCCTAGCAACTCTGCAAGCCTACCTAACAACAGAAATAAACACTGGCGGCCTGTGAGAATCCCAAATCGCACCAAGTCATAACAGTTAGGTTCTTTGAAATTTGCTTTGTCTTTTTTGACTTCATTTTTGAAATTTAATTATGGCTTTCAGCTTTCTTTTTATGCAGTTATAAATAATTATGTAATTTCTGAATTTTGCCAGTTGGAGAAACATGAAAAGCTCAGAGGCATTGTACATCCCTACATCACAATCTACCAAGCGCACCAGCAGTTCTGTGTCTCTGATATTTAAATGTCCAGGAACTTGAAGTCTGCTTCATGCAACAATCATTAATAATAATAATGTCAATCTCAATTTATTTATAAAGTACATTTAAAACAATATCAGTAATGCTGTAGCCAAAGTGCTTTACTTTAAAACATATAATGAACATAAATAAAAAGTACAATACATCAAAATACAGCCTGTGGTGAGTTAAAGAAAAGAAAGAAGATGACTAAGAGTAGGGCAACCATCAGAATCAGTGAAGGTCACTGAAAGCTACAGAATAGAAATGCGTCTTCAGTCTCATTTTAAACAGTTCAGTTGAAGATGACGCCGTAATGTATCGAGGTAAAGAGTTCAACAGACGAGGTGCAGCAGCTGCACAAGGCCTGTCCCCCTTAGTTTTGCACTTAGTACAAGGGACCATAAGAGACAACTGACTAGATCTAAGCTCTCTGGATGGCTGGTGAATAAGAAACAATTCAGACATGCACTCAAGGACATCTTACAAAAAAGACAAAGAAATATACCAAAACAAATAATTAATCAAATTAATAAATACTAAAATCAATTCACAATATATACAAATGAAATAATACAATGAAAAATAACAATATACCCTTAAAATAACATGTACAGTATATATGATCATAAAAGTACTAAACTGTGCAATCAAGGGACAAGACCAAGGGGAGTAAGAAAGTTTAAATGGACGGATTTGAAGATGGGAAGGGAATCAATGCTGCGGATATCTTTGAGTTCCAAAGGCGAGGAGCAGTCAAGCTAAAGGGTCTAGACCCCATGGTAGATACACGAGCAGAGGACACAGCCAAGAGATTTAAGTAAGAGGATCTAAGAGTACAAGCAGGTGTATAAATATGTAGAAGATCTAAAAGCTATGAGGGTGCCAGGCTATGAAGAACTTTGAATGTCAAGAGCAGAATCTTGAAATTAATACAATATTTAACAGGGAGAGAGTGGAGTTCACAAAGAACCGGGGTAGCATGTTCCATGGAGGTGGTCCCAATAATGACCCAAGCAGCAGAATTCTGGACCAGCTGAAGCCTGTCCAGAAGCTTTTAAAGGAGGCCAGCCGATACAGAATTTCAGTAATCAATACATGATGTTACCAGAGTAGGTGCAAAAACAGTAACACTATCAGGTGTGAGGAATGGACGGAGATGATTGATATTGCAAAGGTGAAAATATGTGGACCGAGTAATATTGTTAATATGAGCTCTGAAAGAGAGAGTGTTGTCGAGGATGACACACAAACTCTTAAGCTGAGGGGAAAGAAGAACTACAGAACCATCAATTGTGAAGGAAAAAACAGTCAAGTTTGGAGAGAGTAGATTTAGTGCCAATGAGGAGCACCTCAGTTTCATCATTATGCAGTTCTCAATTCTAACCTCGCAGATGTTGCCGCAGAGTCAAGTAGAAATGAAGTAGAGACTTACTGGTTGAGGGTCAGCTGGCCAGTCGATATTAAAGAACTGCCTACCAAGCTGTGAACTGGTTTGTGGCACAAATGAGTGAGTAACACCGTTCATTGCAAATCAGACAGGTGAACAAACATAAGTGACACAACTGAAACACTCAGCCATCTCCTGTTTGGACAGCTAACTTAGTCACAGAGAAGAGCCGCTGTCCGCAGAGACACAAACACAGCCACCCAGGACCAGCCAAGCACAGGCACTCAAAAGTAGGGACTGGGCAGTGACAACTGAGCCCACCGTTGGGGGCTTCATAGGACCAGACAACTGCCCTTCAAGGAGACTCAGGTGGCGTCTCAAGAAAAGAAAGCGAAAAAATCCCACCACCACCTCTAAGATCGCCAAGTCTAACGTACTGGGCAATTCAGCGCGGCCTGATGGCTTTGTGTCAAATTCTGTTAAGGAAAATGCAATTTGAAAATGTGTGATTGATTTTGGAAACAGCTAGCATGGCCTGTTACCTTGGCAGCTGGCGTGTCACAGGCCAACAGCATATTAGCACTGCCTGTCCAAATCAGCAGTCTTACATTCGGCCCTGTTAATGCCCAAGGCGGTGGGCTTGATTTAAGTTTAATAAGCAAAATGTTGAAGCAGGGGACCTCCTGGGTGTTAAAAATATTACAAGGAGCAAATTGTAATGAGCATTTTATCAGGGCCATTATAAGTGTTTATTTACTTGACACATTTACCCAAAGCAGCTATAAATCATAACAATTTCAAAATATTTCAAAAATGCTAGCACTAGCATGGGGGGCATGATGGTGCCATAGTTAGTGGTGGCAGTAAGTCTCTCTGGGTGGAGTTAGCCCATTCTCTGCTCATTTGTGTGGGTCTTCATCCTGTACACTCCTTTTTGAGATGGAGGGTGCCGATAAAAAGATTTCAGTTGAAGTTTGTCTTGTTATACAATTATTGAATCCCATTGGATATAATCTGGCTTTTTTGAAACTGATCAACAGAAGAAGACTCTTTACTGTCGGAGTGAAAACAGCACTTGTATTTATCAGGCGTCTCCGAATTACTCCTAAATTACACTAAAGGTATGACTAGGATAAGAATTTGTCCCACCCCAGAGTAGGACACGAGAAGTAGCAAAGAAGTGTCCTACACACCGTCCCAAGTAGAAGTAGGAGTCATCGTTTGTGTTACATCTCCACCAGGGTTCGGGGCTCAAAGTCCTGTTTTACTTCTTTTTTGGTTAAGTTTTGAATCACTGAGGTGTAATAATGTTGGTTTCATTTATTTGCTTTCTACTCCTGAGCTATGTTCCATGTGGTTTGTGGGTGGTCGCCCAAGAGGTGAAGCCACCTTCCAATCACCGCCATGCAACTGCTCTCTGCTCTATAAATCCAGAGGGTCTTCAACAGTTCCTGATGGCTCATTTCCAATAGGCTGGGGGGCTTGGTGTCACTTGTGTTTTGGCTGCACTTTGCTATTTTGATTAATTAGATTTTTTGTTCTGGTTTTTGTATTGGGATTTGTGAGTCTTGGATTGCCCTTCCAATCAAACTCCATTTTGTCCTGTGTACTCTACGGTGCTTCATATACTCACAGAACATTTTTGTGATAACAAATCTTTTATTTTATAAAGATTGCCCTTTTTGTATGTAGCCAGGGTTTTTGTTGGGATTTCCCCCTTCTAGTGGACATTTTTGGAAATGTTACTGGCACTTTAGTGCTTTGGGACTCTCAGACATAACTGTTTGGGAATGAATGGTGTCATAATTTTAAGGCACCCCAAGTCGCAGAATGGCACGCATGATGATGTTTTGTAGTTCTTTAATTGTATTGTTAAGGTTTCATCAGAAAGATAATAATAAAAATATTCAAAATAGTAGTAGGAGAAGGAGAAAGATATCAAGCTATGTTGAACGTAATTGCTGCCAATTCGCAACAACTTCTAGAATAATACTGTAACAAGCAATGAAATGGGAATGATGAGATGCACACACCAGAAGAGAGTAAGGTTCAATAATGGACATTTTTATTTAGTGACGAATGATTAACAGCCATACTTTCCGAAGAATCACCTCTCCGCTGTTATGGTCACAGGAAACACCTCGTAAAATAGCAATTACTGAAACAAGCCACAGTTATTCTTGCACGGTTTCTAAAGTCGCCTTCACTCTTCCAGTGTTCCCAATCGTCTTTTCCTGTGCTGTGCCGGACCAAAACTCTCCCTTATTTTCTGCAAGGTTCAATTTATCCAATGCCTGCTTGCCTTTTTAAACCTTCCCAAGCTTGTAAAGTGTAACATGAGATTTCCAGAAGCATATCCGTGTGACATTTGACTGTCAATCATCCATCCAGCCCCGCCCATCTCCAGAGTAACATGCTGACTACTACAATACAGTTTCATACTATGATATCGCTTGTGATTGACATTTCTGTGCTCATCCATCCTTATGTCTGTGCCGTCAATGATACCGACAACTCCAGAAAAACCAGCAACTTGCATGACTGCAGCTTGCTTTAACGTTACCTCATGTGGAGTGGTGGGAAAATGTTTACATCTGCGGATTATCTCACGTGTTTTAAAGGGGAAAAATGGTTGGTGGTGACACCCAAATTGTCACTTTTGCAAAGCTATATTTCATTATGGCCAAGAAACATAACATTACCAACACTTTCATTTCAGCTGATAGAGTATCGCTTCTCCTCGTAGCTGGACTGATCGTGTAACATACAAGATTTATTATGCATGATATTCCTCCTCTGTTAGATCAATATCTTTTTACAAACTCACCGCTATCAAACGATTCTTAAACATTTCACCATTCCCAGGCTGTATGTGCCGATCTCTGCCTGAACTCCATCTTCTGGCAGTTCCTGGTAATTTTAGACAGCTCATGAGCCCTCCAAAGCCTTGGTGAAGTCAGTAGTAGTTTCCTAAATTAGGAGAAGTGATCAAATGGTGTTTACACCTACTCCAAAGAGTACACCAAATTTATGACCCTCTATGATTTCTGAACCAGTTACGAGTGTTGCTTGATAAACCCAGACACTGATCTCTGCAAGATGATCTAAATTAATTACAAATAGAAAACGCATTACTCCATTGTGCTCTTGAGACCTTTTCAGTTTTGTTGACCATCCTATTTTATTAGCTTTCTGCCTTTTACCCTACAACCCTTAGCTCTCGATTTTTGCATTCCTACTACTTGTCACTGTTGCTTCATATCGTTGTATTTTCAGTTTTATTGTGACTTTGCACTTCTGCTCCTAACCAATCTGCCTGCTTTTAATTTTCAAAAATTTTGTCACGTCTGAAATAAGGGAAGATTTCTTTAGGAGTAAGTCAGGACACCTAAATTAGAGCCCATATAAGGGACTGGCACCGAACTATTGGACGTCTAGTCATCTTACTGCTCAGCTAACCTATTGACGTTCACGGTGCAAAAATATGGAAACAATTGTACAAAGGAAATGTAAAGTGACGCCAGAACTTAAACTCCCACTACGTGGTTACGACACAAGCAGAAAACGAGACGTCTAACTTTGGGGTCGCACAGAGACGCCAAGCCAGTGGTGACATTTGAAGCTGCAGTGCTTTCGTTTCAAGACCAACTGCTCCACACGGTTTATTGTTTTTGCATTTCATTTCTAGGTTTGCAAAATTAATTTAGCAGAAACGTTTTTATTTTTCTTTACAAGGAGAATAAAATTATCAGTGCTGTGAGCTGTCACTTTCAACAAATAGTTAGGCTTAAGAAGGAACAATGAGCACATGAAAAAATATGTACTTTACACCTCACTCTCGCTGTCTGTCATTGTCTTGTTTTAAGTTTAATGAACTTCAGGTGGAAGCTTTTTAATATCGAAATAACCAGCTTACTGACTAAATACAGAGGTGTTACAAACACTGATTGTGCAAGTACCAAAAAACTAATTACATTTCTCAGCAAGGAGCCCAGAGTACAAGAATTTCATTAAAAGGAATTTATGAGAGATAATAAAGTAGGAGACATTCATATTCCAAACACTTTATTATGTGTGCCTGCACATCATTTTATTATAAGGGGCTTTGTGAAGCACTGGATTAAGTCACTCGGTGAGTTAAGATGAACGGCAAAGCTGCCTCAGCAAGGACAATAATGCATTGTCAATGTGAGGAGTCATAAACTCCAAAGCCAACTGCACGTCTTTAGAGTGGTGATCTGTCTAAGCAGAAGCAGCCCAGCTGCACGTCTGCCATTTGTTTCAAAGAACAGCTGCTGATGTCCAGTCCAGATATGGCACGTTAAAGAAGAGAGTTCTGATAGCACGGCATTGAAAAAGCAGGCCTGCAGTCTGAAAATCTCTCTTTTATTTTAACAGTTTATACAGCGTCAGATATCACTTGTCTTTTCTTGACGGGAGTCTCCCTGGTCACTGATCAAAAGCTTTTGATTAACTTTACCACCTAATGTAACTTTTGAAACATCTCAAAGAAGATGAGTGTGTTCATTAACTGTGATGTAGAAGCATTCAGCATTAAGATATCTGGAAATCTATCTATCTATCAATCATATTGTGCCTTTCACTCTCTCTCTCTCTCTCTCTCTATCCTCTAACCTGCTTATCCAGGTCAAGGTCACAGGGAGCCAGTGTCTGGGTATCAACACTGCCCTGCAGGTCACACTCACTTCACACCCACATACACAACCATCAGGGCCAGTTAAGAGTCACCACTTAATTCGACATTGGGCATTCAGGTCCTTTGAATGTGGCAAGAAAACCCACACATATATGGAGAAGAGATGAAACAGTGTGAATTCTGTACAGACAGTGCCCAGGTTTTGATTGGAACCCAGGGGCCCTGGAAATGTATGGTAGAAGCCCCAAGTAATGTTCCAGTATATCCCAGTATACAATCCATCGATAGATCAATCAGAAAGGCACTATATGTTAGATAGATAGATAGATAGATAGATAGATAGATAGATAGATAGATAGATAGATAGATAGATAGATAGATAAAAGACTCTAGATGAGAACAGGCCATTCTTGTCCACTTATCTCCTCCAAGAAAACATCAAGTCGTTTTGAAAGTCCCTAACGTCTTACTGTCTACCACACTACTTGGTAGCTTATTCCAAGTGTCTATCGTTCTTTGTGTTAAGAAAAAAATCCAAATTTTTGTGTGAAATTTACCCTTTACAAGTTTCCAACTGTGTCCCCGTGTTCTTGATGAACTCATTTTAAAATACAAGTCTCGATCCACTGTACCAGTTCCCTTCATAATTTTAAACACTTCAATCATGTCACCTCTTAATCTTCTTTTGTTTAAACTGTAGAGGCTCAGCTCTTTAAATCTTTCCTCATAATTCAACCCCTGTAGCCCTGGAGTCAGCCTAGTCACTCTTCTCTGGACCTTTTCTAGCGCTGCTGTCCATTTTATAGCCTGGAGACCCAAACTGCACACAGGACTCCAGATGAGGCCTCACCAGTGTGTTATAAAGCTTGAGCAGACCCTCCTGTGACTTGTACTCCACACATCAAGGCGCTATATAACCTGACATTCTGTTAGCCTTCTTAATGGCTTCTGAACACTGTCTGGGAGCTTAGAGTCCACTATGACTCCTAAATCCTTCTCATAAGGGGTACTCTTGATTTTCAGACCCCCCCCCATTGTGTATTCATGCCTCACATTTTTACATCCTATGTGTAATACTTTACATTTACTGACATTAAATTTCATCTGCCACAAACCTGACCAAGCCTGTATGCTATCCAAGTCCTACTATAATGATATAACGGATTCCAAAGTATCTGCTAATCCACCTATCTTGGTATCATCTGCAAACTTAACCAGCTTGTTACTTTTATTCCGATTTAAATCACTTAAATATATTAAAAATAGCAGCATCTCTAGCACTGACCCCTGACGGTCACCACTCTTAACATTGGCCAGTTCTGATGAGGTTCCTCGCACCATCACCCTCTGCTTCCTGTGTCTGAGCCAATTCTGCACCCATCTAAAAACATCACCCTGAACTCCCACTTCTTTTACTTTGATGCCCACCCTCTCATGTGGCATCTTATCAAATGCTTTCTGAAAGTCAAGATAAATCATATCATGAGCTCCACTTTGATTGTATCCTTTTGTTGCCTCCTCATGGAATTTCAGCATGTTAGTAAAACAAGACCTCCCTCTTCTGAACCCGGCCCATGCTGACTGTTCCTAATAACTCCTGTTCTTGCCAGGTGTTGCTCAATCTTATCCTTAATAATTCCTTCCATTAATTTTCCTGTGATGCATGTTAAGCTTACTGGCCTATAGTTGCTTGAATTTGCCCTGTCAC
Source organism: Polypterus senegalus (assembly GCF_016835505.1). NCBI lineage: Eukaryota > Metazoa > Chordata > Cladistia > Polypteriformes > Polypteridae > Polypterus > Polypterus senegalus. The sequence continues at coordinate 23,665,874 of NC_053169.1, read as the reverse complement.
CTTTTTATATAATGGGATGATATTTGCCATTTTCCAGTCCTTTGGAATCTCTCCAGTGTGCAGTGACTTCCTAAAAATATGTGTCAAGGGTTTATATATGTACTTTGCCCATACTGGCCGGTCTCATGGTCTGGAATCCCTACAGATTTTCTTTTTTTCTCCAGCTGTCTGGAGATTTTTTTGTTTTTTCTGTCCCCCCTGGCCATTGGACGTTACTCTTATTTGATGTTAATTAATGTTGACTTATTTTGTTTTCTTATTGTGTCTTTTATTTTTCTATTCTTTATTAAGTAAAGCAATTTGAGCTACTGTTTGTATGAAAACGTGCTATATAAATAAATATTGTTGTTGTTGTTACTCACTAGCCTCCTTAAGAACTCATAGATAGATAGTGTTGATGCCCAGGCACTGGTTTCCTATAAGCTTGGACTGATAGACAGGCAGATAGAGAACTATAGCAGATAGATATTATGAAGGATAGAAAACACAACTCAATTAGGTGGTGGACCTCCTGTGGCCCATACTTTGTTAAGAGGACCAACAGCAGTGACAATGCAGGCCAGCAGCCACTAGGGGGCTGTCTAACTCTTATAAAGGCTCCCTCCTCACCTGTCAGCCAAGGGCAGATCACAGAGGTGCCCCATCACAAAACTGAATTAATGGCAAGTAAACCAAAGTTACACATATGGAAGTTGGACATTAATAAAAAAAAAATTGGAAATGAACAAAAGCAGTGATGTAGTACAAGTCAACCAGAATTCAACACCCCTAGCACACCTGCGGGCAGCACTGGCTACAGCTTTTTTGCCACCCTAAGTGAAACGATAAAAGATGCACCCAAACTATTTATATCTTTATACTTTACATGGGACATCACAGTTTTTTGGGAATGTATACATATAAATAAAATCAAACAGCAAGCTGGAGAGTGGTCCCCATTGGTGTTTCTAGTATGTATATTAGGTTGAGGGTGTTACCCCTTTGTGTTTCTACCTCTGAGTTTTATATATTTATGACAGATAAGAGGAGGAGAGGAGAGGAGAGGTTGGGAGCAGGTGCTGATAGCACCCACCATACGACAAACCACAGATGAGGGATTATAAAATAAATACAGCACCAATCCCCCCTTCGCCTGCCATTTTTCCACCATAGATAACTGCCTTGTTTGCCTCTCTGCTAGACTTGGCTGTGCCTGCAGGACGTCCTGTGCACATTTGTCACAATGTGTGGTTAGGTAGGTGCCCTACTCTACTAGGACTTCTTCTCTCTCTCATCTTCCAAATGTCTCTCACTCCCTTCTTCCATCTTTCAGCTGAGTATTGTCACCACCATTCCTTCCCCTTAATGGCCTTCGGACAGCTTTTCACCTCACTCCAGGTCTACTTCCCCGAGTTATTTTCATAGTCGGTGTTAAGAGCCAGTCTTAGAAAGTTAAAGCTCTAAATTAAACCCATATTAATGTTTGCTTAATTTGAACACAATATAAATCTCTTTCATAGTCATAGACAATAGAATAGTCTTTTCCCCCCGTAAGTTAATAAGAGATAGAACTTTCTTGCTAAAATTAAGATAGTGTGATAATGGAGTCAGTTGTTGTTTCGAATTGACCCCAAGTTCACATTGACTTCAGAGACCCATTTTCAACACAGAAATGGGGTTGGCGTACAGTTTTCTGACCGTTCTTAAAGTCACTTCAAAACGTTTCTGAGCATTTTGTGAATACTGCTTATGGTTTATAAAGCCTTAAATAATCTCGCTCCATCTTATATATCGGAATGCCTGACACGTTATATTCCAAATCGTAACCTTAGATCTTCAAATGAGTGTCTCCTTATAATTCCAAAAGCTAAACTTAAAAGAAGTAGTGAGGCGGCCTTCTGCTGTTATGCACCTAAAATCTGGAATAGCCTGCCAATAGGAATTCGCCAGGCTGATACAGTAGAGCAATTTAAAACACTGCTGAAAACACATGACTTTAACATGGCCTTTTTATAACTTCACTTTAACTTAATCCTGATACTCTGTATATTCAATTCTTCATAATAACTATTCACAGTGGCTCCAAAATCCGTACTGACCCCAACTCTCTCTTCTGTTTCTTTTTCCGGTTTCTTTGTTGTGGCGGCCTGCGCCACCACCACCTACTCAAAGCATCATGATGCACCAACATTGATGGACTGAAAGCCAGAAGTCTACGTGACCATCATCATCAGGTCCTTCCATGAAAACCCTAAATCCAAAGAGGACTGTTTCATTTATGTTAGGTAGAATGTCCAGAGGGGACTGGGCGGTCTCTTGGTCTGGAACCCCTACAGATTTTATTTTTTTCTCCAGCCTTTGGAGTTTTTTTTTGTTTTTTCTGTCCACCCTGGCCATCGGACCTTACTCTTATTCTATGTTAATTAATGTTGACTTATGTTTATCTTTTATTGTGTCTTCTATTTCTCTATTCATTTTGTAAAGCACTTTGAGCTACATTTTTTGTATGAATATGTGCTATATAAATAAATGTTGATTGATTGATTGATTGATTAGAAATGTAACAAGGTTTAAGCTTTGAACAGAACTTCTCTTAAACAAGAACTTCTTTAATTTTTTGCTGTTTTAATTTTTTTCTTTTTTATGTGAACTCTTTTACTTTGAATTTTAACTAAAACTTTTAAATACAAAGAATCATTTCGATGTGTCAGGCTTTTGTTGAATCCCATTTTTTATGTTAGAGCTAACGAACTTTCATAATTTTGGGAAAACGCAGCTACCGTCAGATATGTCCATTGTAAGTCAGGGGGGCTCCGTGACAGAGGTCTCTGTCTCCACAACTCTGCCCTCGCCACTTCCAAGTAGCTCCCGCTATCCCTCAAGAGCACAAAATGCATTTTATAGGGATGCCATGTTACCATCTAGCAACCTTGGGAACTTCTCTTAATGCGCCTCCTGCCCCCCTTTGGCATTCTTTTGCCCTTTGACCTGACCCCGCCAGTGGTAGAGCATACCACTTCAGTCCATGTGCTGGTGAGGATTTCTTCCATCAGCCCTTTGAACTTGACGTTACACAACGTAAAAACAAAAGGCTCACTTTACACTGCGGCAGCAGGACAGCTGGAGCACAGAGAGAAGAGAGCAAGCAATGCCAGTTACAAAACACTGTCCTTCAGCTAGAAATTAAAAATAAAAATGAAGAAGCGGGTAAGGAAAGGAGGAGATATGACTTAGAGTAGATGAAGATATTTGATTTATCTCTAGAAAATGTGTATTCATTAATGAGGTAGAGTTATAAAATGGTCAATCAGCAGAGCTTGTGTCTGATCATGGCTTTCCTAAAGTCATTTTGTTCAGTTTTAGAGGTTATTATTCACATTGTTTTATTATTTGTTTATCTTTTGGGAGTTTGATAACATCACGGCACCATATTGAAATGTTTTTTGCAGCCATTTTATTCAACTCTTGCATGGCGGTGGCCAGACTGTTGTTGACAATGATGTCCGTTTATCAAACAGGCGACTGGGAGTCATTGCGATGCGTCGCCTATCTAAGATGCCAGGATGCTTTTGCTCGTTTCCTCAAGTCGATCTTTTTTAAAAATACACAAAAACCCTCACAAGTTTCTTTCTGTTATGGAATTTCTAGGTAGTGTTAGGAGTTTTTCTGGTTTGACTACATTTTGGCCTTGCATTTTGTTTTTTGTCTTTTGGTTTCTTTCTTCTCCTGGTTAATGAGCCCCTCGCCTGCTGTCTGACTACCCTCTCGTTTTATGTCAGGACATGGAGGTCTTGGCTTGATTCCTGAGGTGCTTTGTTTGTTGCTGTCTCTGGCATGTCGTAACGACTGCTTGTTGCTTGACCCTGACCATTTGCAGTCATCTGGAAACCTTTTGGGATTTTAAATCCACAAAACAATTGAATATTTCATCAGAAACATATTAGCAACTTGTCTAGTTTTTAATCTTTATTAGAAATTATGATCTTTATGTTCTGTATAATTTTATTAAGGTCATGCCATTGTATTGCCATTTTGTAAATTTGTCTTTGTAAAGGTGCCCACATTATAGCACATAGCTTGTTTGCCCGAGCGTTGCCATTATTTTATGTGTTTGTTGCTGTTCCTTGCCAGCCATGCGTATCCTGCATAGAACTCCACTTGACACACTATAAAAGATAATAATAATAATTGATAATTCTTTACATTTATAGAGCACCTTTCTCATTACTCAAAGTGCTTTAAATAGTGAGTCGGGTGTCACTTCAACCAATAGTAATGTGTAGTACCCACCTGGATGATGTGATGGCATGAGCTGTTAGGTGGTTATGTGGTGAGAGAGAGAGATAGCCAGTGAGAGACAGGGGATGATTAGGGGGCCAGAATGACTAGGGCTTGCTAGGTAATTCAGTCTGGACATCATTATACACCCTACTCTTTATGAAGGATATCCAGGGATCTTTTATGACCACAGAGAGTCAGGACCTCGGTTTTACATCTCATCCGAAGGACGGTGCCATTTTTACAACACAGTGTCCCTGTCACTGCACTGGGATTCACATTCAGACCACAGGGTAAGCGCCCCCTGCTGGCCTCGCCAACGCCTCTTCCAGCAGCAACCATAGATGGCTTCCCATCCAAGTAGATAGATAGATAGATAGATAGATAGATAGATAGATAGATAGATAGATAGATAGATAGATAGATAGATAGATAGATAGATAGATAGATAGATAGATACTTTATTAATTCCAAGGGGAAATTCACATAATCCTGCAGCAGTATACTGATACAAAGAAACAATATTAAATTAAATAGTAATAAAAATGAAAAGAATTAAAATAAAATTAATGTTCGCATTTACTCCCCCGGGTGGAATTGAAGAGTCGCATAGTGTGGGTGAGGAACGATCTCCTCAGTCTGTCAGTGGAGCAGGACGGTGACAAAAGTCTGTCACTGAAGCTACTCCTCTGTCTGGAGATGACACTGTTCAGTGGATGCAGTGGATTCTTCATGATTGACAGGAGTTTGCTTAGTGCCCTAGGCCTAGGGCTGAAGATGCTTAGCTTCAGGTGGATGAGCTCTTCTGAAGTGCAGGTGGCATGGCTAAGACGCCTAAGCAGAACTCATTGAAAGGCCTGACTCTGAATTCCAGACTGAATGACCAGCCAAACCTCATCCTAACATCAATGGGCCTACAGCTAGAATTGGAGGAGTGGGTGTCCTTTTTTCTAACCAGCCGCTGAGTAGATTCAATAAAACACGGAGAACAGCTTTTCTATTAATATTTTTGTTTATTACGTGTCATTTTCCAGGATGTCGTAGTCAGCACTGGCACGTGACTCTGTTTTCACGCAGTAGATGGAGAGGAAGCAAGCCACTTGCACAAGAAATTTTTAGAGGAGACCAGAACTAATGAGTACTGGATTGGCTGCTTTGACGTTTTGAAATGTTGATTGTCCTCCAAAACATATGTAAGAAGCAGCACCTTCAGCCAAAATGTACATTTGTAGTAGCGCTCCATTTCATGTAAGTTAGCCCTCCTGCTATCACACCAATTGAGTTTACATGAACAGTATTCTAGGCGAACCCAACCATGGCTCCCTTATTTGCATCCAAGCATGGAAAATGGCTTCTACACGGGTAAAATTACTTGAACTTTAAGGTCTAATAGGTCTGGGCCTGGATCAAAACCTTTAGTGTTAAAGGCACCCTAAGACCCTTAAGATCTGCCAGGAATGCCAGCAGTGCACAGCACAGCTCTGAAACTGCTCTACCTCAAGTAACTAATGATGTGTTTATGGCAGCAGACTCGGGGCAAACTAGAATATTCATTCTGTTAGCAGCATTTGATACGGGCAGCCATGACATTCTACTGTACAGAATGGAGAACGTTCTGGGTATCCCTGGCACTGCCCTCCAGAAATTTAAGTCCCATCTGAATGATCAGGAAGAGTTTGTTAGTCTTGGTCACAGCAGGTCCAGCTCAGTGCTGGTCGCATAAGGAGCTCCTCATTGCTCAGTCCTCGGCCCTCTGCTCTTCTGTATCTACATGCCACCCCATGGCCATATCATTGGTAGCTTTGGACTGGGTAATCATTTTTGTACAGATGATACTCGGATCTTTTTCAGTGTCAGAGGTGAATGTTCATCAGAGCTTTCTCAGCTCACAGCTTGCCTCAGCGAAATTAAAACCTGGATGGAATATGACTCTGTAAAATGAAACTGTAACAAAAGCAAAGTCATGATAATTGGAATTAAAGCTCAGCTAAAGAAAATTAGCTCCTTCTCAATCACCTGTGGTGGTGATCTCATCAGACCTTCTGCTAGGAATCTGGGTGTCAGCTTTGATTCTTCCCTTTCTTAAACTACCCACATAAACCACATTAAGAAACTTTCTTTCCTCCTCCATAACATATGCCGTATTCACTCATTCCTCTTCTTCTCTGATGCTGAGACACCTGCCCCTGCTTTTATTATATTCCCCATCAACTACAGGAACTCCCTACTGACAGGTCCACCTTCTAATCTGCTATCGCCGCTCCAGGTGGTTCAGAATTCTGCTGCAAGAGTCCAGCAACAACGAACAGATAGCAGCCACCCTGCTGCACCTTCACTGGCTCCCTGTGTCCTTCAGGACTAAGTATAAAATTCTATTACCGACCTATAAAGCCCCAAATGACCTCGCCCCAAACTACATCAGCAACCTCCTCCATCACTAGGCTCCTGTAGGACCACTAAGGTCCACTGAATCTGGCGATCTCACTGTGCCCCAAACTGACCTGAGCTCTATGGGTGACAGAGCCTTCAGCTTTTTAGCGCCCAGCCTTTGTAACAACCTCCCGAAATTAACGCACTGGTTAGATCTCACCTGTGTGCAGTTTTGGTCTCCTGGCTACAATAAAGGACATAGCAGCCCCAGAAAAGGTCCAGGGAAGAGCAAGCTGGCTGATTCCAGGGCTACAGGGCTTGAGTTATGAGGAAAGATTACAAGAGCTGAGCCTTTACAGTTTAAGCAAAAGAAGATTAAGAGGAGACATGACTGAGGTGTTTAAAATTATAAAGGAATTAGTCCAGTGGATCGAGACGGTGACTTTAAAATGAATTCATCAAGAACACGGGGACACAGTTGGAAACTTGTTAAGGGTAAATTTCACACAAACAATAAGAAGTTTTCTTTACACAGAGAACCACAGACACTTGGAATAAGCGACCAAGTAGTGTGGTGGGCAGTAGGACTTTAGGGACTTTCAAAACTCAACTCAATGATATTTTAGAAGAATTAAGAGGATAGGACTGGCGAGCTCTGTCGGGCTGAACAGCCTGTTCTCGTCCAGATTGTTCTAATATTCTAAGGTGCACATTCACATAACATGGGCTAACAAAAGCAGCTCGGGCACTGCCCATTTGAAGCTGGAATGTTCTGTGTCTGAGTACCCCAAAGCTGTTAATTGACAACTCTAAGTTGGCCGGTGTGACTGACTGGGTGATCTCAGACTTGTTCCCACCTTGTCCGCTGTTCAGCTGGGGTAGGCACTGACAATCCCCCACTGTCTAAAACTGGACTAAAGAGGTGTGGATGTAAAATAAGTAGAATTTGAATAGGAAAAGTACAGAAAGCACAGAATAAAAAAAAATCCAAGACTACGCTTATTGATTAAGATGAAGAAGCCGTGGCGAGAGCCTGTCTTGTTTCTTTGGTGCTCTCCAGTTCCGTACAGCTTGTCCTAATTTCACCAGAATTAATTTATGAGCAGGGCAGCAAAGCGCCCACTCACACGCCCACGCCATAGCAGCCAGGGATGCCCCTGTCTAATTAATCACTTTGGTCTCCCTAATGAAGGCATTTCTACTTCTTGAATCTTCCTGAGTGTGCACTGAGGTGCTGGGATTAAAAATACAGCTAATCGGGAGATGTGGAGGGAAGCAACTTTTACATTTGCGTTTCTATTTATTTGCTTGGCTGATGCTTTTATCCAAACTGACTTACAAAAAGAGGTCTTTAGCAACTTTTAAATGGTTTTCCCTCTTTTTTTGTCATTTACATACTCAAGTTTAATTTTTGTTATTTATTAAAGAGAATGTAAAGGTAATCCATCTTTTTGCTTAATCATCTTAATTAAATAAATAAGACTAGGGGGCTCCACACCCCCTGTGTTTGTTTTACCGGAAAAACAATTTAAAGAGATTGTTATTTTCATGAGTATTTTAACATATGCATTATTTTCACTTTTACTTTAAAACCTTTTGTAAAGACAATACTTGTTCTTTATTTCTGGCCCCGGGCAGGATGTATAACGCTGCTCGCGTTGTGAAGGGTGGGGCGGCTGAACACACGCTAAGGAGATGCCGTCGGATCATCTGCTGTCTTTCTGCTGCTGGCGAGCTGCCTGTTCTGCTTGTCGAATGTCGCTGTTTTAAGAGCTGTGAGCACATGATGCGTGTCTGCCAACAGCAATCCAACAACTGCTAGGTTAGATGTCCGTGGACTTGTTTTAAATGACGGCTCACTGCCTTGTCTCGCGTGACGTTGTAAAAACAAATACTTGTCCTTTATTTCCAGCCCCAGGTGTGGTTAAATGTCTTTCTCACAGGATGTATAATGCTGCTCGCGTTGTGAAGGGTGGGCAGCGTTGATCATTTTAAAGCCTGTACAGCCACTGTCCTTTAGCCACTTTTTGTCTCTGCTGCGTGCGTTGTGATCATTTCTCCGTGATCAGAAATATAAACCCAACAGAATTGTGTTTTCTTTGAAATTAAACTTGTCGTTGGTTTAACTGTTGCGGGACCACAGATTCTTATAGCGTATGGTCCGTTATTGTGTAAATCTATGTTTTGTGCATTGAATGATGCGAAGGCGAAAAGACTTTGTTTTCTGCGCTTTGCCTTTTATTTCTGACCTCACTTTGTCCTGCTATTTTTTCAATTACACCTGGTCCTGATGATTAATTTCCTTTTGTTTGCGCTAATGCGATCTTTTCTATCTTTTCTTTGATACTGTAGCGACTGACGTAATAAAGTGTCACAAATGTTTTACTTGAACAATCGCCGACTTCGTAACCCGAAACACAACTTTCTAGCACCCTCTCCAACCCCTCATCCCCCGGGTCTCGCCCAATTTACCACATCAATCAATACCCCGCTATCAGTCTGCCATGCTGTACTCCGGCCTCCCTCAATCAGACCAAACAGTCACTTAAAACAAAAAAGGCTTCAACCTGGCTGGGACACTACAATACTTTCGAATTTTACTGCTTTCATATTCTTTACCTTTCTCTGCATGTGTATCACCCCATCGTTTTCTTTGAGCCTTTCGATTTCCACTGCTTTCATAATCTCTTATCTGCCTTTTTTCTCTCCAACGGTTTTCGGTCTCTTTTCTCTTCACTGGTCTTTCTTCTTTGCTTAGTCGTTGATGTTTCATCTCAAACGTATTGTCCTTATACGCTTTATATGTGCTGAGAGAACAGGATCTGTGTGTGCTACGTGCCTTTACACGACTGAGTGTTTTGCTGGCTGTGCGCTCTTATTTGATATTGTTTGCATCTCGCGGGTCTTTTAAGTGTCTTTCGAGAAGATCACATCTTGTTGCCCTGCTTTCCTTTCCAGGATTTTTTTTTTTATAATAGAGAGATGACGTACATCATCAAGGCAGGAGGCATCCATCCCCGAAGAGCGTGCAAGTCACTTACCAGAGTACAATTTATAGTCTTCCATTAAACTGCACAACTTTGGCATGAGGGTGGAAAACTGAGGCAGTCATTTTATATACTGAACAAATAAAATGCAAATACACTGACTCACTGACCCAACAAAAACACTACTTCTCATTTAGGTAAAAAGCTGAACTTTGGCAGAATTGTACATCTAGGCCAATAGGTATCTTCTAAGAAATAACATATCAATATTTAGGGTTAGGTTTAGGAGTCTGGGTGTCTGTGTTTGTGAGTGTCCTGCATAAACACCAAGATCCAGGCCTGTGTCTGTCTGCGGAGAGAGTGTCGACCTTGTTGAGAGGTTTACAGTAATCCCTCCTCTATCGCGGGGGTTGCGTTCCAGACCCCCGCGATAGGTGAAAATCCACGAAGTAGAAACCATATGTTTGTGTAGTTATTTTTATATATTTTAAGCCCTTATAAACTCTCCCACACTGTTAACATTATTAGAGCCCTCTAGACATGAAATAACACCCTTTAGTCAAACGTTTAAACTGTGCTCCATTACAAGACAGAGATGACAGTTCTTTCTCACAATTAAAAGAAGCAAACATATCTTATCTTCAAAGGAGCGCCATCAGGAGCAGATAATGTCAGAGAGAGCGCTCGCTAAGAAAAGCAAACAATCAAAAAATCAATACGTGCTTTTAAGTATACAGAAGCACCGTGATAAAGGGGCATTTTGTAGAGGAGCGTCCGTATCCTCTGTGCAAACAGCCCCTCTGCTCACATCCCCTCCGTCAGGCAGAGAGAGTGAGAAAGATAGAGAGAAGCAAACAAGCACCGCGCGGGAAGCATATCTTATATCATTGAGGAGTTTTAGTTAATATGTAATACATGCTCTGATTGGGTAGCTTCTAAGCCATCCGCCAATAGCTTCCCTTGTATGAAATCAACTGGGCAAACAAACTGAGGAAGCGTGTAGCATAAATTAAAAGACCCATTGTCTGCAGAAAGCGGCGAACCAGTGAAAAATCCATGATATATATTTAGATATGCTTCCATTTAAAATCCGCGATAGAGTGAAGCCGCGAAAGTCGAAGGGATTACTGTATTTACCTTGGCAGTGACATTCATGTCTCTGGTGATTCTTTCTATGAAGTCAGTAGATGGATTGGGAGAGCTTGGGGGTCATGAGGTGGCTGAAATGGGGTGTGTGGTGCTCCCAATATCTCTGCAAAAGTTTTTATAGTGCTGGTGCTTCCTGTCTTGCTATATGGTTGCGAGACATGGACACTATCCAGTGACCTGAGACAACGACTGGACTCCTTCAGTACTGTGTCTCTTCAGAGAATCCTTGGGTACCACTTGTTTGACTTTGTGTTGAATGAGCCGCTTCTCATGGAGTCCCGAATGAGGCACGTTACCTGCATTGTGAGGGAGCATCAGTTGTATACATACAGTATACACACATGTGGTGTGTTGGCAAGTCAGCAAACATCTGCTGCGTCCTCTCAGTTGCAAGAAGTAGATCACTGAACAAATAGGTAATAGGTAACCATCCAAATAATCAGATTGTGTTTCAGTCCTAAGAATGTAATACTCCAATCTTCACACTGTCAAATAAATGAACCAGATACCATGGTGCAATGTCAGAGGCTTTGCCTCAGGCACTGACATATGAAGTTCGATCCCCGGTAGAGAATGCAAAAGTGCACACAACTGACAAATCCCCAATAAGGGCGAAACACGTGTCATGTACTCTTTGTATTATTTGGCAGATATTGTATAATATCCATACATATATATTGTCACACATGAACGCATCGGGACCAGCTGCAGGACGCGATAAGCCCGGCCAGGGGACGAAGGCAGCGTACTAACCTCTCTCTCTCTTGTTCCGTAGAAAAGACGAAACGCCGCCACCATAAACCAACCCAGAGTAAACAAAGGACTGCACTTCCGGGTTCCTTTCTTCCCTCTGGTCCCCCAATATTGACGTCCAACTCCCATACACCACCACGCCTTCCCAGCATCCATCACGCCTGATTTCCGGTCCGCCCCTTTATATTGTCCATCCAAACCCTCCATTTTGTCTTTTGTTTTCATGCTGATTGTTTGTTTGAAAAAGAGACCCATTTTTGTTACAGTATACGGGGCTTAAACCCTCAAACCTTTATGCTGTGTTTGTGCTTCTTTCACAATATATATATATATATATATATATATAATCCATCTATCATCAAACACACTATATCCTAACTACAGGGTCACAGGGGTCTGCTGGAGCCAATCCCAGCCAACACAGGGCGCAAGGCAGGAAACAAACCCCGGGCAGGGTGCCAGACCACCGCAGGGCACACACACACACCAAGCACACACTAAGGATAATTTAGGATCACCAATGCACCTAACCTGCATGTCTTTGGACTGTGGGAGGAAACCCACACAGACACGGGGAGAACATGCAAACTCCACGGAGGGAGGACCCGGGAAGCGAACCTCCTAACTGCGAGGCAGCAGCGCTACCCACTGCGCCACCATGCCACCCCTTATATTATATATATATATATATATATATATATACACACACACTCACACAAATATTTTTATATATATATATATATATATATATATACTCACACACACACACATGCGCAAACATTATATACATACATATATATATACACACACACACACACACACATTATATATACATATTTATATATACATATACACATACATATATATAAATATACATACATATACATATATATATATAAATATACATACATATACATATATATGTATAAATATACATACACATGCATGCAGACATCTGTCACGGTCCCATCCACCTTGGTTCAGTTCTGGGCGCTGTCACTGTCATATCCCTCCCGGTCCTTCCAAAGGCCTGCATGTTATGTTAACCAGCATTGTGCATGTGTGTATTGGGGTCAGTGTGCCCTGCAATGGTGGGCTGTCCAGTCCAGAATTTGTTCCCACTTTGTACACCATACTGCTGAGACTGGCACAATTGCAGATAACAGATGGACCTAATTACTATCAGTCAATTTATATGTGCTTATGCAAGAAAAATTCAAAACCACTTTGTTATTTTGAACCTCCACAAAATATTTTTATGTACACAATAAAGGAAAAATGAAAACAACAAGTGGTAGAAACTCAGTAACCTGCGAAGAAATGGAATTTGCGAGCTGCACCCGAATGATTTCGGGTGGTGGGATACATTTGGACAATTAACACCTCTTCTATTTTTTTTTTTAGATAAACACACAGAAGCTAATATAATGAGCTAATTAGCACATTAGACAATTAAATCAATTACCAATAAACAAGTCAACAATTAACCCACTAAACAATCCGCCACCCCCATCCCTTCCCGCAAGGAATAATTACAGGCATTTAGTGCTGTTGAGTTTTGTCTGAATGGCTTAATACGTCCCCTTCCACGTCTATGTGGTAATTTTACGAAAGACTCTGCCCTGATGAAACGCGGCGTTGCCCGAAGTGAATTCTCATCAGGCACTATATAGATGTTAGGGAGCTTCAGAGAAAAAAAAAAAAGAATTCAATTACAAAACAGTTTACTGCTTGATGACGCACAACTGGAGGTGTGTAATAAAGTATCTATCTATCTATCTTTCTATCTATCTAATGTTTGGTTTCCTGTTGTGAACGTGTGTGCCCCTATTTTTAAAGGCTACATGTACAACACCCTCACATGTATTTATTGAACGGAGACTTTCACCTGGGCCACAGCCACATCTTCATATTTAAAGAATTGTAACATAAGAAATCTGACAAACAAGAGGAGACCATTCAGTCCATCCGGCTCGTTTGTTTAGCTAATAGCTAAGCTGTCCCACTATTTTTTTTTTGCCATTTTAATAACTTCTGTGCGTTGGTAAAGTGACAGGCTGAGCATAACAAAGGTGTCCAATTAGCGCCCGGCTTGGCCTTCACAGGTCTGTGCCTTCCTTCTGGGCTGCTTCAAGGCAAAAACGAGGTAAGCATCTGGTGAAAGGCCTCTAACTGGACTGTCATGATGTTGCTTGAAAGTGGAAGGGTGGGAGGGCTACAAAGTAGGTAACCCCCAGGGACTAGAAATAGTCCTGCCTTTCATCCAGCCACTTTCCAAACACGTTCTTTCTTTTAATTACAGGGAGAGATGGTGACTGACCTGGCTGTAATGGACACAAGGCAGGAGCCAACCCTGAATATGATATCAGCTCATCACAAGCCAGCACGGTGGAGATGAATGTCAGCAGGGCCAACCACTGTGCCCCTTGCTGCCTATTACATATATTTAAAATAAAATATAAAACAATATGTGAGGTAATAGGTAGTGTGGAAGAAACAAGCTTCATACAGTTGAACTGTTTAAGCAGAAGCACTTTATTGATAACAAGGACTTATGGAGATCAGTAACACTGCGCTATTAGCAGCAGCGCTGTATAGGAAGACTCAACATCATCAGAACAGAATACTAAGATTAGGAGTGTAAGCAATGGCTTTTAAGAGACCCACTAGCCGTGATCGACTGTTCTTACTCTTCAGAAGATTACATGCAGTATTTCAGACTTAACCTTCATTCTAGTGAAAGGCAGGCCATTACTGTTACAGCCTAAATGAGCCACATCATCTCCAAGAAAAGTTCCTGACAATTTCTTACCGGTTTATATTCCACTCTCAGAGCAAAATCCACAAACCCTGGAACATTTTAGTAAACTGAAAGATCTCACACAACCTGCCAGAGACAGCTGAAGTCTATCTTGTGAGCGGCACTTCGTGCAAAGGTGATAATTACTGAAACAAGCACTAACCTTCAATGCACTTCCACACTTGCAATCATAATGTATACCACATTACAAATTGCCTTTCAAATTTCATTTTGAGTCTTTTAATAATATAAACACTCCCAAAAGACTTTAAAGGACTACTGTATCTTTTTTTTTTTTTTAAATTTCAGCAATGTGAGCACTTGAAAGGTGGTAGGCAATTAGTCAGTGGTAGGACTGAACATGTAATCAAAACCTTAGCCACTAGGTGGCCACACTAATCCTATAATAAAATTCATTATTCTCAGATCTACTTAATCCAAGACTGGATAATATAATATAATATAATATAATATAATATAATATAATATAATATAATATAATATAATATAATATAATATAATATAATATATCAGTGATGGACTAGCACAATATTCAGGCCTGCTTTCTGCCTTAAGATACTATTTAGACTGGCCGCAGCTCCCAGCAACCCCAAATTGGGTCAAGCAGATTAAGAATGGTATGAATATAATATAACATAGCATGACATAACATAACGTACCATATGTAAGTTTATTGATCCACGTCTGTTGCAATGCTGATGTACCATAAATTGTATTGCCACTGCATTTTAATATATTTCTAATATATAAAAAAACACTGAGGTCTGTGTGTCCAGTACCTGTGAGCAATCTGATTGGTCAGTTCAGCTCTGGTGTAATTGGTCAGTTAAGCTTTGGTGATGTGACAAAAGAGGACGTTGGAGTGTGTAACACTCAAGGAGGAGTAAAGGCACACACTGACAGAGTCAACACCAAAGACAGAAAGTATAAAACAAGACCAGAGATAAGAAAGCCACCTCAAAACTAATGAAAGAGTCTGAGAAGCAGGCTATATGGGAACACATGTAATTGATTGAGTGCCAGTCAAGAAAGGCTCAGACATACGAAGAGAGAGAGAAAAGGAGCTGAAGGTACACATAGGGCAACAGATATCAGATATTTGTTAATTTATTCTATTACCTGTCGATGACAGATAATGTGGCTAGTCATAAAATACTAGCTGTGCTACCCATCTAAGACAGGTTGAAGTCTAAGTAATCTATATAGACCTTAGCGATAACATTTGCAGTGCACCAAGTAATGGTATATGTCTGTTATTTGTCATTTGGTATGGGATTTGCAAAAGCAGAGTTAATGTTTGTGATGCGCCATCTGTTGGAATGACAGAAACACAGCAACCAGATGGTTACACAGACACTTATCCAGACAGATAGATAGATAGATAGATAGATAGATAGATAGATATGAATGCCACTATTTAATAGATAGATAGATAGATATGAATGCCACTATTTAATAGATAGATAGATAGATAGATAGATAGATAGATAGATAGATAGATAGATAGATAGATAGATAGATAGATAGATATGAAAGGCACTATATCATAGATAGATAGATAGATAGATAGATAGACATGGGCTAATATGGAAGTGGATGTTACAGAGATTTGCTGGATTGGGGCTGTGCTTTTTGTAAAAGTTAAAACTCCACCCATGACAGCTGCTGTGAACAGACAAGCAAACAGGAAACAAAGTAGGACAAGAATCTGAGCTACAATTTATTATTTCCAGTTTCCTTTTGTGGCCACAAGCACAGCTCAGAAATGTTGACGGCACATTTTCTAAAATTGTAACCTTTGGGTGTATTCAGTACATTTTCAGGATTTAAATCGGAGCCATCAGGTGGTCACTAAGGTTCTTCTGCCAGCTAAGCCTCGTTTCTGAAGTCCCCCATTCCAGTAGCCACTATGTGGGCCAGGGCTTATTTCATTGTCGATGACTTTATTAACTGATTGTGCTATTCTGTTTAGCGCATTTAATACGTATTACAATAATGAGCTGAGTAAAAGCCAATAAAAAGTAAGAAATGACATTATTTTCTGATTCTGATTTTGCAAATACAACTTCAGCAGAGCCTAAACTCTTCCGTGTTTGAGACGAAATGTGCTTGCTGTCCTCGGCTCTTGATGGATGACATTGCAGACAATCGAGCCTGAGGGTCTGTCAGCCGCCAGTTTGGTGCTCTCTGTGTCCAAAATGTCAGAAGCTGTACTTACACTCCAGGTGGAGTTGGCGTGTTCTACCCGAGTACCTGTGTCTGCTTTGGTGTTCCTGTGGGCTCTGCCCTCAAATCTCCAAGGGTTATTCCAAACTGGCCTTGCTGCGAGTGTACATGTGAGTGGGGCGTTTGCAACAAAACGCACTGCATTGGCCAAAGTTGGTTTGAGAACATTGAGAAAGCCACATCAACAAAGTGAAGCCAGAACTGCAAACGAGGGCCCAGAAGTGTGTTGATTAGGTGGGTGAGAGAGGGGTACATGAAAATCAAAATACGCGCAATATTCTGGTAAAGGATTTAAAGAAGGGGGATATGTCAACTCCTGTTGGTATACTGTATTAATCCCCAAGGAGATTTTCTCTTTTTCGCAAATCCCAACATACTCAGAGTTTGAGGAGCACAGCACAGGGTCAGCTATTTGTCCAGTGCCCCTGGGGTAATTGCAGGTTAAGGGTCCAATGGTGTAGCATTCCTTCCATCACCACTGGGATTCGAACCAGCAACCTTCCAGTTAATAGCCCAGACCCTTCAGCCACAGAGCCAGCACTCCTGTTGTGACAGAAAACCACAGCCAACTACTGTTTATAGTGACAATCACCCCAGACATGAACCGATCCACTGATCAATGAAAAGAACACACTGGAAGATGATCAGTTAGGCAAATAATACAACACACCACCCTCGTTTAAAAAAAATGGCAATTTTGCCTGCCAATGGTGCAAAATACCAAAAGCTCTGCTCAAAAGGGCACACGTTTGCTGTCAGCCCTGCATTACCCATTAAGCAAAATAAGCGTCTGCTTAGGGCACCAAAGGAAAAGGGGGCACCACAGAGTTTCTCCCCCCTAGTCTTTCACTGAGTTTTTTTTGTAATTTTCCTTACCTGCCATGTTTGACTTTAGACTACTTAATTATAAAGGCTACTTCTGCATAGTGGGCGGCTAAAGTGAAACCGTTTGGTCTGAAGGGGTCGTCAGATAGCACAGTTGTTGTGGCCTAAGAGTTTCGCGTTCGTCGAGAGCTAAAACTGTTCTGGGGAGGCGAGCACTTAACGCACCAGCCGACATGTGTAACAAGCCCATCACCTTTAAGCTCTTTATTTTATTATTTCTTTTACTGATTTGTCACATAAGCAATGTAAGCTGTAATCTCTTATTTCACTTTCAGCACTTATTAACTCTTAATGTCTTGTCAGTACAGCAGTGGAAGCTCTAAGCGGGGCACCATTGTTGGGCTGTGCTTAGGGCATCAGTAATCCGGTCCTGTTTGAAGTCAAAATAACCGACAGGGATTCCCATCCCAACAATAAAAATAAGAAAACCCTGTCGGCCGTGTTGTACTGAACCAGACACACACCTACGGGCGCGCACGCATTTTGCCTGTAAAAAGGGGAGAGCGGCACTTGATGGCTGCAGATGATCGTCCATCACACACGTCTTGCTGCCCACAGTTGTGCGAGGATTCCACCCTCAGCAATGACAGCGAGTGCTGCCCAAAACAATGCCCTCTTTGTCTGGAAACAACTGAGAGATGGCCGATTTATAATACTGCGATCACGTAACAAAACAACATACAGTAGGCCGAGAAAGGAGAGGAGAGAAATGACACGAAAACACGGTGCGCGATTCCGCATGACTGAAAAGGAGTTCTCAAACCCATCAATAAATCACAAAGATGACGCAGTTTCTACACAAACTGAAACACATTTTGCTTGCAAATCACCAAGAAAGGGTAAATGACTTGAAACACTGCCATTATAGGCCTACTGCAGAAGGTCACGTCCGCCATTAATGCAAATGCCTTCGGTGGGGATGATAAAAAAAAGCACTGAGATCACCGCACAAACCCTTGAACATTTCACTGCTAGAGACGCACCAAAGTCAAATGCTGTCTCTGGGGGTCGTCGACAAAAAAAAAATCTCCATGAGGCCCACCAACTCACCCTTCCTTCCCAGCCGCCCGAATCCCGACATGGTAACATTTATTACCAATGGACTACTGCATGTAGATGGATGGGCAAAAAAGCAAATGTTATCCATTGAAGATGAAATCTACCACACAATAAAGTGTGCAGAAGGTAAAGGGGTCTGAATACTTTGTGAACCCACCGTATGATGTTTTAACACTAAAGCGGAAAAAACGTACAGTATTTCTATACGTAAAGACGCATGTATTTGTAATTACACAATACAATGCAAAACAGCAAATATAAATAATCAAAGATTCCTGTTGGCATAAAGTTAGAGATAAAGCCATTTGGCAAAGGAGGAAAATAAAATAAAACAAAAACCAGCTGATATCTTTACAGTACAAGTCTCCTGAATTATGAGGGTGTCGATGGTCACTTACAGCCAAGTGCCAGTTTTGCTGATCCAGGCCCATTAGCCACAACGCGAGCATTTAAATAAAACGTGTAGAATTCCACTCATTCACTCAAGTAAAACAAGACGTTCTGGTGTTGTGTCTAGGGTTGCCACCCGTCCTTTAAAAAACGGAATCGTACCGTATTTGAGAATGAAATTGCGCTTGGCCCCCAAGGGATGTGGCCCCCGCTGCAGTATGTGTCCCTTATTTTTTTGTATTAAAAGTGGTAACCCTAGTTGTGTCAGCAAACCAAAGAATCCGAGATTCTCAATGTCAGACATTATCTGTCCCATTCAAAATTCAAGAACCGACCTGCAATGTGCTGTTTTGCGTTCAGTTCATCACAAATGTTGTTTTGAAGCAGCCCATAATTATGCTCGTGTGTAAGCAGCCAACACACTCCTCAAAGAGGGGAATAAAGTTCAGCAACGAACGAACAGCTTTCCACTTCCTATAACATGTTGAACAGTAATTAAACATGAATGGCCAGAGAAATCACATTTCCCACATCAATTGTGTCACATTACAATAATAACGACTTCGACTTCTCTAAGACTTTTTCATCAGTTAAATCAAAGTGGCCACATTTTTCATGCATTGTTGTGCTTTTCGGCTGCTCTGGCAACAACTCTGGTTCACTGACTTGCAAGATGTGGACCATTTAGTGCCAGAAAGCCACTTCCTCTCCATCTGAAGCACTGTGCTGATGCCCCCCATTGCCCCCCCCCGAATTCCTTACCTGGCGCCGTGCAGTTTCTCTTCCTTTCTCTGTCCGTGTCATTGACGTCAACTTCATGCATGAGTCTCCGCCCACTCCACCGATCACCGTCTTCAGTAGTGTCGTACAGAATGTCATAACCTGGGACATAATAGAGACAGCGAGACGTGAGGCACTGCAGACTACATGGCTTTGTAAGTCCTAAGGCACACGTTTTAGTGGCGTCTCTTCATGTGTTTACACAGCAGTTCATGCAGGACGTTAAATACACTTAGCGATTAAAGGTTCAAAAAGGTACGGCTACTTTTGATTAAATTACATCGAATAATTTTAAATAGATGATGACCATGGTGGCTAACCATGGGGTACGCAAACATTTCTAAAGAAGCATTAAAAAACAAATTCTTAGTCCATTTTCACATACTGCCTTCAGAATATCCTCATCCAATAGAAATCACAAGAGGGTAATTTGCATAAAAAATATTGTAGCGATGGACGATGCTGACGTCACAGAAAATTCTGTGGCCCTGCACCCAAAATTAGACATTTAATTATGATTTCTTTCATGTTGTGTTTCAAACAGTTGCGTTTAATTTTGGCTTGTAACTTTTGGCATTAGGACTGTTTTATTGAAGTTCTGGGGGTTCAGTTGGATACCCCCACTATATGAGGCTGCCTGGTGTGTGCGTCCCGGTATGGACAAAGACGCGGCGGGTTCATTTGAATATTGCCATTTGCAGGGCGTGTGTATTACCTGAATGTACAACGCTACCAGTATTAAGAAAAGAGTAAAAAAAAGTGTGAGTGTATCTGCCACAATATAGAGTTATTCATAGAAGAGAATAAAGCAAATTCTTATGTTCACATAGTGTAGTTTATGTCTTCAAGATAGATAGATAGATAGATAGATAGATATGAGAGGCACTATATAATAGATAGATAGATAGATAGATAGATAGATACTATATGATCAAGCCCCCTTCAGTATATAAGGATAGCACCACATCATAAATCTGGTCAATGTACAGATGAGGAAGACTGTGGACCATTGATGGCACCTTCACTCCCTGTGTCCTCTTGAACAGACAGACAGACAAACAGATAGATAGATAGATAGATAGATAGATAGATAGATAGATAGATAGATGCACTATATGAAAGACAGACAGACAGACAGATAGATCTGCCAGAAAGCCCACCTACAGAGAAAGGTTAGTAAAATAAAGTAGGAGCTGAAACATACCGTATACCTAATTACTGACACAACTGCTCATCGGCTAACTGAGTGATTAACATCATTCAATTCGTTCTTCTCCTCACACTGACTTTCACACAACTTTACACTGAAGCCATCTTTCCCAGCCCTGGCTATTGAGCACAGTCATGCAGGGCTAGCACAGTTCTTGAGAATGAGAGGACGTCAGTCTGGTCAAAACTTGTGTCCATTTCCACTAAAAATTGCGGGACTGGTGATCAACCTGAGTGCACTCATGGAGAGCTACAAAGTGCCAAAGTTTGCAAAGCACAGGATTATGACATTGAGAAATTGGTACAAAATAAGAGACAAATAAGTATATATTTTTTTAAAGAATAAAATAAAATAAGGCACCTAAATTGGGGCTGATTTATGGGACACTTCTAGGAAAATAGAGGATGCCTGTTTACCTTACAGACCCCCTGCTCCCCTGTATCATGTCTCAAAACACATCGTAATCCCTCAAAGTGTCAGGAAGCCCACTCTAATTAGGAATGTCGATGAAGAATATTGGCTCAACCCCAAATGATTCCTCCACGTGGTAGAAGCCCACTCCAGTCAACAAGGACTCTGACAATTATAAATAGGTGTCTTTTAGCTTGAAAAGCCCCTGATGGCAGGTTTGTGCCACCTGCAGTTTCATGTCCTTTATAACTTGTTAACTTTCATCAGCTGAGCACTGATGTTGATTTTATTATGACGCTGGAGCACAGAGGGTTGATGGGCTTCAAATGAGAGTGATCAGAGCATGGACAACCCACCCATCTGCTCACCTGATCTTGTGAGCAAATGCCAATAGTACACCAGAGTGGCATTATTTCTGTGACAACAGCGTGTACCTCTTTTGTCGTTTAACAAGACCACTTCACTAGTGCATGTACAGTAATTAAATACAAAAGAATTCAGATGGCACTGTAGAGCTGCTGCCTCACAGTAAGGAGAATGGATTTTGTGTCCTGGGTCCTCCTGGTGTGAAGTTTGCATGTTCTCCCTGTGTCTGTGTGGGTTTCCTCCAGAATCTCCTGATTCCTTCCACAGTCCAAAGCTATGCAGGTTAGTTGAATTGGTAATGCTAAATTGGCCCTGGTGTGTGTGTGTGTGTGTGTTCACCCTGCAATGGAGTGGCGTGCTGTCCAGGGTTTGTTCCTGTCTTGTGCCATATGCAGGCTAGGATAGGCTCCAGCAGACCCTCACGACCCTATTTAGGGTGAAGCAGGTTAGAAAATCACTGACTTGACTGTGATATTTGAATCCTGTATTGAAATCTTAGCCCAGTCACCCTCTTTACTGGAGAGTGTCCCTCAAATGAGCTGATTATGTTAACGGATTGCTTTAAATGGACCTGGTAGGGATAAACGGAGAACCCTGAAACCTGTACTGGAGTAAATAGGCTGAATAATAATTAAACAGCAAATAAAAAAGGCCACTGTTGTGGGCTCAATTACCTGAATCCAACTTCCAAACTAGAGCCACCACCATTCATTATAACTTCTTTAATTTGAATTGCATGATGAATGTTTAGCATTAATTTTTATTTAAGGGTGACATTCAGGTGGTGCAGTAGTAGCCCTACTGACTTGCAATAAGAAGGCTGAGGTTTATGTCCCGGGTGCTCTCTTTGTGGAGTTTGCATGCTGTCCCCGTGTCCATGAGGGGTTTCCTCCTAGAGTGCAGTGACATGCAGGTTAGGTGAATTGGCATTGCTAAAGTGGCCCTAGTGTGTGTGTGTGTGTGTGTTGTGCTGTGATGCTTTGGCACCCTGTTCAGGTGTTGTTCCTCCTTTGTGCCCAATACTTTCACGGGCAGGCTCCAGCCCCCTTAACAATAAGAAGTCATTCTTTACATGCGTATAGCGTATTTCTCACCACTCAAAGTGCTTCAGTGACTGGAGAGCCACTTCAGCCACCACTAATGTGTAGCACCTGCCAGCCATTTCTGCGCCAGTATACTCACCACACAATAGCTGGTGAAGTGGTGAGAAAGATAGCCAAATAGGGGAGGATTCAGGGGTCAGAATGGCTTGGCCATGGTGGGCAATTTAACCAGAACATAAGGATACACCTACTCTTTATTAGGGATTTTTTATGACCACAGAGATTAAGGGTCTTGCTTTTACTTCTCATTCGAAGGACCGCACAATTTTAGTGCTTTTGATAGTGAGTGGGGAGCCACTTCAACCACCACTAACGTGCAGCATCCACCTGGGTGATTCGAGACGAGGGCCGTGGTGGGCAATTTAGCCAGGACATCGTCAACACCCTACTGTTTATTAAGAATATCCAGGAATCTTTCATGGCCACAGAGAGACAGGATGGCTGCATTATTACAGTACAGTGTCCCCGTCACAACACAATGGCATTTGGATCCACATTCAGACCACAAGGTTAGCGCCCCCTGCTGGCCTCACCACGATAAGTGGATTGGCAGAACATCGTGAATCCATTGAATCATCACAGAAGGACTTGGACAGCATACAGGCTTAGGCAGATTTGTGGCAGATGAAATTTAATGTCAGTTAATGTAAAGTATTACATGCAGAAAGTAAAAGTGTTAGGTTTGAATACACAATGGAGGGTCTGAAAATCGAGAGTACACGTTATGAGATGGATTTAGGAGTCATAGTGGACTTAACACTATCAACTGTCAGACCGTGTTCAGAAGCCATTAAGAAGGCTAACAGAATGTCAGGTTATATAGCACCCAAGCTCAAGCTTTATAACACACTGGTGAGGCCTCATCTTGAGTCCTGTGTGCAGTTTTGGTCTCCAGGCTACAAAAAGGACATAGCAGCGCTAGAAAAGGTCCAGAGAAGAGCGACTAGGCTGATTCCAGGACTACAGGGGATGAGTTATGAGGAAAGATTAAAAGAGCTGAGCCTTTACAGTTTAAGGAGATGAAGATTAAGAGGTGACATGATTGAAGTGTTTAAAATTATGAAGGGAATTGAAACAGTGGATCGAGATGGTCACTTTAAAATGAGTTCATCAAGAACATGGGGACAGAGTTGGAAACTTGTAAAGGGTAAATTTCACACAAACATTAGGAGGTTTTGGCATACAGAGAACCACAGACTGAAGGAATAAACTGCCAAGTAGTGGGATAGACAGCAGAACTTTAGGGAGTTTCAAATCTCGACTTGATGTTCTTTTAGAAGAATCAAGTGAGTAGGACTGGCAGGCCTTGTTGGGCTGAATGGCCTGTTCTCATCTTCATTGTTCACCAACCCCTCCTCTAGCAGCAACCCAAGCTTTTCCTAGATGGTCTTCCATCCGAGTACTGGCCGGGCCTGAATGTGCTTAGCGTCAGGTGGACGACCTCTTCTGAAATGCAGGTGGCATGGCCTCCTGTGACCCTGCCCTGTATAACGAGATTATGGAAATGGATGGATGGATGGGTCCAAAGACATGCAGGTTAGGTGGTTTGGCGATTCTAAATTGTCCCTAGTGTGTGTTTGGTGTGTGGGTGTGGGTGTGGGTGTCCTGTGGTGGGTTGGCACCCTGCCCGGGATTGGTTCCTGCCTTGCGCCCTGTGTTGGCTGGGATTGGCTCCAGCAGACCCCCGTGACCCTGTGTTCGGATTCAACGGGTTAGAAAATGGATGGATGGGTGACATTTAACTTTCACTTTCAAACACCAGAGGGAGCTACTAGCTCTTATTTTCTTCTGACAACCATTGTGTAAGGCAGGGGTCCTCAATCACATTCTTGGAGGGCAGCAGTGCCTGCAGGTTTTTGTTCTGACCCGGTTGCTTAATTAGAAAGCAGTTCTTGCCAATAATTTAATTTCATGACTTGTTAGTGCTTTAACTCAGCTATATCAGGTAATTCTCAAGTCCTAGATTTTCTTCTACTTTCGAAGGAAATCATCCAAATCAGGGGTCGCCAATTCCGGTCCTGGAGGACCACCGTGGCTGCATGTTTTCATTCTCACCCTTTTCTTAATGATTGACCTGTTTTTGCTGCTAATTAACTTCTTGTGAATTCATTTTAGTAGATTTGCTCTTAAAGAGTCAGGCCCCTTAATTGTTTCTTTTTCCTTAATTAGCAGCCAAGCAATAATGGGACAGAAAATGAGCCAAAACAACTGGTGTCCATCATACAATATCTGAAAATAAAGAAAGATGAAGGTCTCAGGAATGTCAATCAGGTCCTCAAAACATTTCAACAGAGCTCTTAGAAAGAGAAAGAAAAGAAAATTTCAGAAATGTCTTCTAATGCACAATGAGAGCAGCAACAGGCCACCGAATTAAAGAACGGGTTTAATTAACGACGAGACTCTGCATCTCATTAAGCAACTGGTTGGAGTGAAATTGTTTGAGGCCCCGACTTAGTTGGTCTTCTGTTGGCTCACTCGCTTCACATTTCTTTTCTGTTTGGGTGCCATTTAAGGAAAGAAATGAAGCAATTCAGAGGAACGATGAGGAAATTCAGGGGAACAAATCTTAAAGAAGCAATTCAATTAAAATGAATTCACAAGAAGTTACATTAGCACAAACAGGGCATTCATTAAAAAAAGGGTTAGAATGAAAACCTGCAGCCATGGTGGTCCTTCAGGACTGGAGTTGGCAACCCATCATCCAAATGATTTGAAGGCTAAAATGGAGGAGTAATTCTCAGTCCTTCACTTTTTTCTCTTCACTTTCCTTCCAAGTATTTAATTAAACCAAATAGTGCACGATAAATACACACAGGTGTAAATGGTAACAAGCTAAATGGAGAAATGACTTCTGTTATTTGTATGTTATTGCTAATTAGGAGCCATTAAAAACCAAGAATATATCTGTTAAAGACTAAAATAAGCAACAAGGGTTCAGAATCTTAACGAGCGAGACGACTAAAGTGAAGCTGAAGTATTACTTGAGCAATAAGGGCTTCTTGTTAAGCAGTTGGGTTGGAGCAAAAACCTGCAGCCACTGCGGCCCTCCAGGACTGTGATTGAGGACCCCTGGTGTAAGGGATGACAAACTCGCAGCTCCACGACTTCTTAATCTGCTGACACTCGAGTGGCGAGGTGATGTAGAAGCAGACGACCATCAAGTCCTTTTGTCAGACAGTCACTCTTGTACTTGCAAGTACCTAAGCAGTCTGTACTTTTGACCAAAAAATGTCTTCACCCAACAATTTAGCATTTAATAAAATAAAATCAAAGATAGTTTTAATTTTTTTACTGTGAATTCATTCCTCCATTTACGAACTGACTTCAACCAAGTCGGAGTCACACTTGACTGGAGCTCAACCTGGCATCAGAATGAGGGAAGGTGCCAATCCTTGGCAGGCTCTTTCGAGTGCTGTGGCATAAATGAGCAGGTCAGGAACTCGCCTCCCAAATTCTTCCCTCATCTTAAAGCATTTCACTTAAATGTAGCCAGCTGTAGCTACATGTCACCCAAGATAACAAGGACAGCAAAGACTTTATATTAACACAGAAGCCTACAGCTGCTGCCATTGTTAACAGAGGCAGCTGCCTCTCGCCGGTTATTTGCTTTATTCCTTTGTGTTGGGTGTCACATTCTGCGCAATGACATCTTGGAAATAACGACTATATACTGTATGAGGAGCTGTGATGCAAGCTTGTCACGTGGAAAGAAAATAAATAAATAAAACACTTCAGCACATCTTTGACTCTCTGATTTATACCAAACCTGAGATGGAGTCCATCCCGGCCAAAACTGAATGTGAGGCATGGCATTCCAGCCCGTTACGTCGGCACACTCATGGGTAGGACCACCGTGACTCAGACTGGAGCAGCTTTAGAGACTGGAAAGGAAATCCTTGAACTGTGAGAAGAAGCGGAGGTCTGTGAAGGAAACTCGGGAAGATTATGTAAACTGTACACAGGAGGTACTCCATCTGGGAATTACAAGTGCCGAGGGATGCAACACTACCCACTGTGCCAACATGCTGTCCTGTAACTGCACTGGCGCCGTAGAATATGGAACAAGGGAAGGAGAGTATGCTCTAAGTCGGCCACAGTGCATGAGTACTGCTCCACACATGTAGTATGGCTACACAATACTAATGTTGTACATAGGGCCGGCGCCACCATTAAGGCGAATTAGGCATTCACCTAGGGCACAGATCATGGGGGATTGGGGTCCCAGCTGCACAGGTTAGCTATCAAACAGTTGGTTGGCGCACTCATAAGTATGGCCTTGGGCGCAATATAACCTGGCACTGGCAGTGGTTGTACAGTGACCCTCAGACAGCAAACAGCACAGTAAAGTAGGGTCTAGCAGAGTCAAGGCGCCCTGCCATAGTACAGTAAAACTACCCTGAAGTAGTGATCAAACACAACTGGCACAGCATCACTTATTGCAATGCCAACATACAGCATAGCTCTGCTAGTATCGGGTAGCATGGCACAACACACCCATATTTGTACAGTAGTGTAGCGCAGCGTTGCTGAACCACTGGGTTGCAACCCACTTTGGAGTCACAGGCTGATGCCGGTGGGTCATGGTCTGCCACTGTTGGCAACACAAATGGGTTGTTGTGGGTCACACCCTGAAGTAGACCAGCATGATCAAACACAACTGGCACAGCATCACTTATTGCAATGCCAACATACAGCATAGCTCTGCTAGTATCGGGTAGCATGGCACAACACACCCATATTAGTACAGTAGTATAGAGCAGTGTTGCTGAACCACTGGGTTGCAACCTACTTTTCAGTCGCGGGCTGTTGCCAGTGGGTCATGGTCTGCCACTGGTGGCAACACAAATGGGATGCTGTGGGTCACGAGTGGGTCAAGAGAGGGTTGCGAGGGGTCACCCAAGCGATCAACACCACTCATCACGTCAGCCAGTTCTGACTGGGCTCCTCACACCATCACCCTTGGCTTCCTGTGTCTGTGCCAATAATGCACAGCGCCAGACACCGCACCCTGAACTCCTATATGGTGTGTCTACACTTCTAGCAGCACAACGTGACCAAGAAATGCTGGTATAGTGCGATATAATAAACACAGCCAGACTCATTCCACATTTCTGTTTGTCGCTAACACGATACTTGCAGAGTTGGACATTCTCGGTAGCCATTGCCAGGACAGTTTCAACTGGATTTTCTAGATTCTCTAACTAAATAAGTCACATCACTAATGTAAATCTTGATTGCCATCAACACCGATTGCAGGAGATTTGTTTAGGTTTCCTCTTCTAAACATCTTAGCAATTATTGTTAAGGGAAAAGGGACCTTCAACTGGCAAGTAAGCCACACTCATTTATTTCTATCATATTTCATATTCAGTGCGTTTTACTTAATCACATCTGTTTGCTGTTGAATTCTGACACTGAGCAGATCATTCTTTACAAACTTAACTTCTGATGTTCCCATAGCAACACTGATCAGAAGTGACACCATAGCAACAAACCCATAATACTTACAGCGGGTTTAAACATTTATGTTTTAATTTAGAAAATGGATGGAGGGACAGGTGGATTCATTGCATTCTTGCCAGCCGCGTAGTTTAAAAATGCACAAGTCTTTGTTAAACATAAAAACAAATTTAAAAAGGGGCGATGAATTAGAGTGGCACAGAAGAACTAAAGCTGGCAGGGAATAAAGAGGAAGCCGAGTTTAAATTCTCCTTTATAAATGTGGTAAAAATTTAAGTTGATGATTTCTTACTGACAAAAACCATCCAGATGGATGATGGGATGATGGTTTTTGTAACACTGCTTCTAACTTGTTATTTTATGTAGATTCTGTTTTCCTTTGCCATTTTTGAAATGGAATGCTGTGATGGTACTTGAAACTTGTCAGTCTATTAAACCAGCTTCTAAAATCTAAAGTTTAGTCTTTTCTTTCTGGATTATATCTTGTTTGTTATGATGGATCTCACAAAATGGTCAAAGTGGCACGAGGCAGTGAGGAAAGCAGGCCTGAATACCCCCTGCCTGCCCAGAGGAGGAGTTACCAGAAGGCAGCAGAGCTTCCACTTGAGTAGCAGGCTTCAGCCTACACCGGCCCAAAGTGCACTTCAAAAATCAAAGTTTAAAAATTAGACAAGCTGTGTAACCCCATGCTGTATAAAGCCCAGGACCCTAGAAACTTGCATCGCTTGTGCATTACCGGCGGAGTGAGTTTCTCTTTCCCCGGCGGTTTCGTTTTGCTGATATACTTGCCTCACTTGTGTATCAATGGCTAAGTGAGTTTCTCTTTCCTCGGCGGCTTCACTTTGGCGACTGAGTCGCTTTCTTTCAGCTTCTGGGCTGGAAAGACAGACACACACACTTCCATGCATAGTCGTTTATACGTAAGAAATGTCCCAAAATACTCTCAAAATGCCCTACTAGGGCAGGGATCACCATCAACCCCCTGGCTTGTACAAAGAAAGGGCAAAGAAAAATCTTTATAAAAGAAGGATTTATTTGAATGGTATAAAAAAAATACAACCAAAATAAGCAAACAAAAAGGATTTTCCAAAAAGGCAATCCAAAGCAAACAAGTCCCAAATCGAAATCCACCAGAATAACCCAACAAACGGCACAAAAATAAATCAAGAACCCAAGCAAAGAATCCTCTTGATACATCGAGACCCCACCACCTGCATTCAATAGTAGCTGGCTGTGCTATGCAACTGAGCACGAGATCATGGGCAGCATTTTAGCGCCTCTCCTCTGTGCTCTTTGGTGGGGTTTTGTAAAGAAGTAAGGGTAGACACTATCACCTGACCCATGTATAGCTACCTTACTGACAAACCAGCCACCATGTACAGCACCATCATGTCTGTCAAAGCTATTTGGCCTCCAAATAAATGAATCACCATTTGACCCAGGCCTGCAGACACGATAAGTTTGCCAGTTACCTCTTGGATGACTATGACTTGTGCACTAATAGAATGTAACTGCTCTGGACCACTGGGGCACATATAGCCACCCTAATCCAACACAGACAGGCAGAGACATGAGTTCAGCACAGCACCTGTTTATTTACAGCTGGTGAAGAGCTTCTTCCTGACTCCCCAAAATATAGCACAGTACATACAGCACCACAGCACAATTCATAGTCATTTCTTCCCTTCCAGTTCACAGTCCTTCCGCCTCCACTCCTCCTTCACAAGCTTCGTCCTTCTTCCTCTGGCTCTCTGAATGGAGTGAGGTGGCTCCTTTTATGTTGATCCTGGGAGTTTTCCAGGTATATTATTAATCGGACCCGGAATCACTCCCAAGTGTTGTGAAAGCCCAAAGTAGGGCTCTGTAGCTTCCCCTGGCGTCCCCCACGTAACCCAACAGGGCTGTGCCAAACTCCAACTCCCAGCATGTCCTGCAGGACTCCATGGTGCCACAGCCACCCAGGAGGGCTGCCCTGTAGCATCCCAGGGGAGGCAGTGCCTTGCAGATGCCCTCTCCTCCGGTCCTTCCATCCAGCTGGCGTCCCTGCTGGGTAATGGCCGTGGCCACCCATCACACTGCTTAAGGCTAACAAAAGCAGCTTTGTTCTTGCTAGGTGCCCTTATTGCAATATAAGTGAAGTAAAATGCTGTGGTCACATTATTAGAACCAGACATGGCTGCATATGGCCTTTTATATTGGCAAAAACAGGGTACATTTTATGTATGTGTACCCATACCACATTAAAACGGCATGTATCGCCTCGCCGGTCAGTTGATGGCTTTCAGTACAGCAGCCATAATGGAGTGAAACTTGGCTGAGATATTCCTGACTCGTCAGCCAGTTCCCTGAGAAGTGGAAACAGGCAGCTGATATAACCTGACGAATAACTGAAGAAGTTCTTCAGTGCAAATACGACTCCTTGACGCTCTTAAAAAGGAATTATAAGCATAACAGTCATCGTTTTTGATCTGTAATATGTTTCTCATGTCAATACGCATTATAACAACAGCTCGTGATATGAATTGTTATATGCATGCAAGTCGCCACTAGCTGGTTTGGCTGCATTTCAATAGCTGATCAAGGTTGTCGCCATTTCCCAGTTTCTCCAAAATGCTGCGTACGCATCGGTCAAAGTCGCCATAGATATTCGCATTTTTCCCCCAAGTCAATGTCAACATTTGCATGGGAAGTTGTGTCCGCACATTTCTAGCATCTTTTTGTGCATAGCCAAGCGTTATAAATGAGGCCCTAGGAGACTATAACATGAGCATCAAAACTTTTAAATGAGAATTAAAAATCAATGTCGGAATGATGTGACAAATATTTGTCAACAAGAAAAGAAAATACTATTAAGGAATTGCTGGTAGGTTGGCACCCTGCCCTGGATTGGTTCCTGCCTTGTGCCCTGTGTTGGCTGGGATTGGCTCCAGCAGACCCCCGTGACCCTGTATTCGGATTCAGCGGGTAAGAAAATGGATGGATGGATGGATGGAATTGCTGGTATAGTGTTGTTGTCCACAATCCTGGATGAAGATGAGAACAAAGTGATGAATGATTACTGAATGGTGTTAGTTGTCAGTTAACAAAAATGGAGACAAACTAAAAAATAAAACTTTGCAAATGACCAACCTTCATATCATTTCAAATCCTCTAACCAAAAACCCAAAAAGGGTGAGAAATCACTAAGTGTGCAGTATAAACTATTAGAAATGAAATCTTCAGTGCTATTAAAACACTCAGCTGCACCTTCCTTCCAATGTCAACGTCAATTTATTTACAGAGCACATTTAAAAAAACATCAGCAATGTTTTACAATGCTTTACATTCAAACATACAATAGACATAAATTATTAAATAAAATAAAATACAATACAGCACAATACGGGCGGCACGGTGGCGCAGTGGTAGCAGTAAGGAGACCTGGGTTCACTTCCCAGGTCCTCCCTGCGTGGAGTTTGCATGTTCTCCCCGTGTCTATGTAGGTTACCTCCGGGTGTCCGGTTTCCTCCCACAGTCCAAAGACATGCAGGTTAGGTGCATTGGCGATCCTAAATTGGCCCTAGTGTGTGCTTGGTGTGTGTGTGTGTGCGCCCTGCAGTGGGCTGGCGCCCTGCCCGGGGTTTGTTCCTGCTTTGCGCCCTGTGTTGGCTGGGATTGGCTCCAGCAGATCCCCGTGACCCTGTGTTAGGATATAGTGGGGTGGATAATGACTGACTGACTGACTGACAACACAATACAAAACAAACAAATGGCTATGAGGAGGGAGCCATCAGTTTCACTGAAGGTCACGGAAAGCGAGAGAATAGAAATGCGTCTTCAGTCTCGTTTTAAACAGTTCATTTGAAGGAGACTCCCCTGTGTAATTAGGTAATGAATTGCACAGATGAGGTGCGGCAGCTGCACAAGTGCTGTCCCCCTTAGTTTTGTACTTAGTACGAGGGACAACAAGAGACAAGTGACTAGTAGATCTAAGCTCTCTGGAAGGGACAGCTGGTGTAAAACACACAATTCAGATAAATAAATGGGAGCATAGCCATGTAGTGATATAAAAACCAGCCACAAAATTTTAAAATCAATTCTAAAACTAACTGGCAGCCAGTGTAAAGAGGCCACAATTGGAAGTAACATTTTTTGCCCCAACTACAAAATGGACACTCCGGAGCTGAACAGTATCCATCACTCCATTTCCATCTGTCTTCTTGTGCCCACTTACACAAATCAGGCTAATAGGAGTCAAAGCCTATGTAAGCATCATATGACCAGAAGAGTTTTAAAACAACAGAACAAAAATGGCACCATATACAGTATCTACTGTAACAAACCAATCCAAGTTATCAGCAGTGCTAAGAAGGTTGAGGTGGCAGATCAAACCGATCATTACGTTACAGCTTGTGGAGTATGGCCCAGACACAGGACACAGACAGGCGGACAGCGATGGTTCAACCCACACACGTTTATTACACATTCTAATATTTACAAGGTGCAACACAACCCCAAAACTCCCCCAAAGTCCAGGCCTTTCACAATGCCTCTTTCACTCTTCAGGCCGCCTCCACTCCTCTCCTCCAAGACTTTGTTTACTCCGCTCTCGACTCCAGCCAACAAATGGAGGGAGGCAGCCTCTTTTTATCTCCACCCGGATGTGCTCCAGGTGCCTCCTGATAATCTTCTGCTGGCACTCCCCAGTGTGGCGGAAGTACCGGCTGCACACCCAGAAGCATTCCGGGTGTCCCTGATCTTCTTCCCCCAACCCACACCCGGAAAGTGCTGAGCGCCAGGGCTCCTCTGGCATTCGGGAGCCCCTTGGCGGTGACCACAGGCCCCTATAGGGCTGAGCTTCTAAGCTCTGTTCCCGTGGTCCCCAAAGCCACCAGGGCAGTCGCCCCAACATGGTCTGGAGGAGGCATAAACCCTCCTCCGGTCCTCCTGGGCGTCCTGGCTGGGTACCACCTCTAGCCACTTGCCACAGGCTGATATGTAATATTTCTGAAAATGCTGGCTCGGCATGGCAGTGTGGATGGGTGAAATAGTACACGTTTGAAAATGCAGACTCTAATCGCACTCTGATTGGTTTGTGCTTATCACATAGACCATCTCTGATTGGCTCCTGCGCATTGCTACGTCTCATATCCTGATTGGTTACGCTTTATGAAAGAAAACAACATTCTAACACAGCGAGCATAGAAGGCTTGTTTTCCAAGGTGCTTGTTCTGTTGCCTACCAGTTTGGGTCTCCTTTACTGGTGGCTACAGTTTGGCCATGAATCCCACGGACGGTGACATTACAATCCCTTCCCTTCCAAGACTTTTTCTGCTGATTTACACATGGCCAGTGTAGGTGAGTGGCTACACCATTCGCGTTTTCAGGTGGTTTAGTGTGGACGGAGATACTGTGGTAAATTATGTGAAAACGCTAGTGTGAAGTGAGATCATTTTATGTAAAAAAAAAAAAAGACATTTTTATATGAAAATGTAGTGGTGTGGACACTGTATGGAGTCGGCACTGTCTGGCCTGCACTATCATCAGCACACTGCACTGACTACTGCTTTATTAAGTCAGAAAGCACACCCTCTGGTAACTGGTACCCCAAAAGTGCCCACCTTTTTGACTAGTACTGCTGTGTCCACAGTATACCATACATTTTCCAACACAATCAATCCAGTTCAAGGTCATGGGGGCCAACAGCACTGGCCACAAAACAGAAAACAACCCCTCATGAGATGAGAACAACATACAGATCGAGACTTCTTTTAAATCATCTTTAAAACATCCATTCATTTGAACAAGCTTAACATATTATTTAATTGCCAAAAATAATATCCTTTATTCACAGCAATGACACAAGAGGACAATATTTTACAACAGCGGGAGTTGGGGCCGAGCACTACTTAAAAATACACTGCAGATCCAGAGGCCATTAATCAGCACATTGGAGTCGTTTCTAAACGCTCTGACGGTTAAAAGAACGAGTCTGCTGCCTTCATAGAACCTGCGTGTTCATAATGAGCTAACATTCTACGAGTTCACGGGGAAAGAGATCAATCATCCATTCGCCTATCAGGAAAGCACCGATTGTCAAGGTCAAAATCTGTCTGTTCCACCAGATTTACATTTCCCAGCAGTAAAAATCTCCACCGACACGTCGATGAAATGATTGCGCTGAGCTGAGCCGGGAACGGCGCTGCCAACAAGCTTTCTCAAGTCTGCAGCGCGGAAGACTTTTACAAGATAAAATAACCAACTAAAGCAGGCCTCCTCCTCAATTAACCTTCATATACTATTGAACAGTATTTCTGCAAGGAGGTTCAGGAAGTCCAAAAAGAACACTACGTATTGTTAATTTCTCGCATGACCATTTTTACGGATTGCTATTACATTATATGTAAACTGTATATACACTCATTCTCCCACCTTCTTAATCCAGTTGTGGGACATGAGGAACAACACCACATATACTGGACCACCAGGAGGCGCACCGCTGCCCAAACCCGACAGACAGAAGTGGGACACAAGTTCAAGGCACATGTTTTTGACTTTTTTTTCTTTTCCCGTGGGAAACGCCTTCCTCCGTTTCCCACAAGCACAACACAGTCCACAAGCACAGCACAAATCTCGCCTTCTTTCTTTTTCTCTTTCTCCTTTTCTTCCTCCACTCTTCCGGACAAGCTTCGTCTACTCCCGAGCTACTGGCTCCTTTTATAAGGCACTGAGAAGTGCTCCAGGTGCTTGTTGACCCAGTTCCGGCAGCACTTCCAGGTGCAGCACAAGAGTCGCCCATAATTGCTCAGCAGCAGCTGCGGCACCCCCTGGCAGTGCCCACGGGCCCCAACAGGACTGTATCAAACTCCAGCTCCCATGGAGCTCTGCAGGAGTCCAAGGCACCACTGCCATCTAGCGCTCTGGGGGAGGTAATGCTCTGCTTATGCTCCTTCCCCCTGTCCTTCCAGCATGGAGGTGTCCCGGCTGTACACCACTACATACAGTGGGTACGGAAAGTATTCAGACCCCCTTCAATTTTTCACTCTTTGTTATATTGCAGCCATTTGCTAAAATCATTTAAATTATTTTTTTCCTCATCAATGTACACACAGCACCCCATATTGACAGACAAAAAAAAGAATTTTTGAAATTGTTGCAGATTTATTAAAAAGAAAAACTGAAATATCACATGGTCCTAAGTATTCAGACCCTTTGCTCAGTATTTAGTAGAAGCACCCTTTTGAGCTAATACAGCCAGGAGTCTTCTTGGGAAAGATGCAACAAGTTTTTCACACCTGGATTTGGGGATCCTCTGCCATTCCTCCTTGCAGATCCTCTCCAGTTCTGTCAGGTTGGATGGTAAACGTTGGTGGACAGCCATTTTTAGGTCTCTCCAGAGATGCTCAATTGGGTTTAAGTCAGGGCTCTGGCTGGGCCATTCAAGAACAGTCACAGAGTTGTTGTGAAGCCACTCCTTCGTTATTTTAGCTGTGGGCTTAGGGTCATTGTCTTGTTGGAAGGTAAACCTTCGGCCCAGTCTGAGGTGCTTAGGACTCTGGAGAAGGTATATATATATATATACATAGTATATATATATATACTAGGGGGCAAAGCTTCGCTCAATTACCCCCAACTGTCCACCAGGGCAGGCTTTGCACTTCTGCTGCTCGTGTTGCGAAGGGGATAGCTGAACACACGCTAAGGAGATGCGGACAGATCAGCTGCTGGCTTGCTGCTGCCGTGTTGCGAATTCGGCTTGTCGCACTGCGCGTTTATCATTTAAAAGCCTGTACAGCAGCTGTCCTTTTGTCTCACTGCTTTGTCTCGCAGGATGTTAAAGTGTCTTCCGAGAACATCACATGTTTTTTTATTATAGGAAGAAAAAAAAAAAAAGTCTGACATGGCAATCTGAGTCCCCGTGAGTATTGCTAGTATAAAGGAGCCCCCGTAGCGTTTCTTTACACACTTCTTCTGAATGATTTGCACTGCTGGGTGAAGCTCTTCAAAAGCCTGATGTTAAACAGTGAAATTCTCTGTGTGTTTCATTTTTCTCATGCTGCTTAAACGTCTCCTGTGGCCTGAGGGGGTCTCTCACATACTTTCTAGGGCAAGCAGACATTCGTTTCTTGCTTCATGTTTATGCTGAAGTCACTTTACTGCCGGCGTTGATTCTTTAACTGCTTATTACTTTCTTTTGTATACACGTTGCCTGTTAGTCTTCTTTTAAAGCTGACAAGAAATTCAATCTGTTCTTCAAAATGAATTCAACTGAAAATGCCCCTTTCAGGTGCTCAGGCTCTTGATGGATGTCCCCTTTCCTGTCCCCACAGCCCCTGCTTTCTTCACTCTGCCATCTATAAACTTTCCATGCACGTCGTATTTGCAGTCGTAATGAAAGAGCGTCATTATCAAGGACAGGACTGTCGGCGCCCTTAAGCTATCAATTACCGAGCGCAATAACAGTTACATTTTATATGTAGATTTCATCAACTGAGAGACACAATGGGTGATATGGAACCTTAAAGAACTGCTTGTTCAGCTGTTAGAGAGAAGTAAGAAATTGTATAATTAGGCGATATCTACGGGCGTCTCCTTGCACTAGTAAGTACGTGAGGGAAGCCCCTCAGGCAACAGGAGACATTTAGGCAGCATGAATGGAAAGAAACACGCGGGGAATTTGACTGTTTAACCTCAAGCTTTTGAAAGGCTTTTCACTTTACTCAGCAGCACGACCGCCTGGTAATCCATCTTCTAACCTGCTAACTCAGTTTAGAATCCTGAGGGGTCAGTGCCCACCTCTGCAGCGCTGGGACCAGGGCAGGAAACAACCCCAGGTTTGGTACGCATCCATCCGGTACCCTGACAGTCCCCCACACTGGGCCAGGTCTGAGTGGCCACCCTAACATGCACACAGAACGGTGCACCGCATGGTGGTTAATGTTGCTTTCTAACAGCTTCAGAGCCCTTAGGTTCCAGTCCAGGCACTGACAATGTGAAATCCGCATGTTCTACCCATCTCTCCGGCACTCCAATTATGTTATATGACGATTTTAATTTGGCAGCGAGTGTCAGGGTGTGAAGGAATGCGACTGTCCAGGGAGGCTCTTTATGCTGGCTGAATTGAGAAGTGGGTTAGAAAATGGCAGATTGGTTAGCAAACTCGTCTTTTGCATCACACGAGCATGAGGATAACACACAGTAAACCAGTCAGACAGCCAGAGACGGATTTTACAGTCAAAGGAGTATTTTCAATTATTGAGAAATATGACTTTCAATGACTCAGGGAGAAAAGACACAGCATGAGTTTTATAGAGCTGCCAGCCAGCCAGCCGGGCAGCCTATTCTGGGTTTTTAACAAGGCATCGGTCTTCAGTGTCCCGAAGCTGTGCTTACACATGCTCACCTCTTCATAATTTATACACTAATATGCTGGTGACAAAAGTAGACAATTATCTGTTTTCCCCAGGAAGAAAGACTGGCATCTGTGGAATGCATCACCATAGCAACCAATGCACATAATTTCCATAACACAGGTCAACTTTGCCCCCATAATCTCCTTGAAGAAAATCTGGAATATACTGTACAAATGAAAGCATGGCCGCACAATGACTCTTCAGCAATGGCTGCTAGTAAAGCACTCCACTTACACACACTGACCGATGTGCATTTTGGAACAGTGTGCTGGTTCCCAGTTCATGGTCTGGGTGGGATTTTTATTGTCTTTCCAGTAATTTGGTGTCCTCCCACATCCTGAGCTCCTGCGACACTAAACTGGGCCGATGTGAGTAACAGACGTGGGCTCTGCCTGCAGGGATTGGCTCTGAACTGGAAATGTTATGTTGGACGGGTAATAACCAAAGATGATTCACAACTCAGAGTTGAGTGTTCAGTTCATTAGCGAATAATTCAATTCTTCCAACATCTCATTAAGTTACTCTGCAAAAAGAACTGCATCGATCACTCATGGGACCACTAGACGATTAACACCACTACTCTAAAGCTGGGTAGTACCCACTGCTCTTTGGCTCTCACAACAGCCTCAATTCTTAAATTGCATGGAATGTTGGAAACATTCCTTTGACATTCTGCTCCATGCCGACATCACACAATTTGCACACTCATGCTACAAATCTTCCGTTCTACCACATCCCAAAGGTGTTTTATTGGATTCAGATCCAGTGACAGGGAAGGCCCAGGAAGAACACTGAACTCATTGTCATGTTCACAAAACCAGACGTCTTTTGCTTTGTGACATGGTGCTGGGAATCGCCATTAGCAGATGGCTAAATTGTGGCCGTGAAGGGATGCACGCGGTCAGCTGCAGTACTTCAATGAGCCATTACATTCACGTGATGATTAATTGGACTTAACGGGCCCAAAGTGTGCCAAGAAGATACTCCCCACTCCATTACACCACCAGCACCAGCCCAGGCTGTTGACACAAAGCAGGTTGGTTGCAGGGATTCATGTTGTTGGCACCAAATTCTGAACCCTACTATCTGTGCCATATACAAAATCAAGATCCATCAAACCAGACTACACTTTTTCAGTTTGTAACTGTCTAGTTTTGATGAACCCGTGTCCACTGAAGACAAGAGTTGAACCCAAGGTGGTCTTCTGCTGTTGTAGCTCATCCACCATAAGGTCTGTTGTGCATTCTGAGATGCTTTTCTGCTCACCACACTTGTGGTGTTAGTGTAGGCCTTTCTGTCAGCTCAAACCAGTCTGGCCATCCTTCTCTGATCTCTCACATCGACAAGCTATTTCAGTCCACAAAACCGCTGCTCACGTTTGTTGTTCCTTGCCCCATTCTGTATACACTTTAGAGACCGTTGTGTTGAATATCCCAGGATTATGGCATTGACAATCATGCTACAGTCAAAATCACAGAGATCACATTTCACCCCATTCTGGGGTTTGAACATTAACTGAAACTCCTGACCTGGATCTGTGTGATTGTTGTGTATTTTTCTGCTGCCACGTGATTGGTTGATTAGATAATTGCACGGATAAGCAGGTGTACAGCTGTTCCTAATAGTCTGCCCAGTGAGTGTATATGCAAGACATTTACCATTTCTTTATTTAACTCGTTATATAAATTTTATATAAAACTGAATATTGATATTGAAATCACAAACAGTGAACTCAGCAGCACTAACTATTGCACCAACATATCCCAGCACTAATATGTACATGTAGAAAACGCACAGCACTTTATATTACCATATACTACGTTATCAAGCGCTACTCCTTCACCTAATGTGACGATACTACTACTAACTGTATAAAGAACATCAAAAATAAAGTGAAAACGCCAAAATATACACAGTAGTACACAATATCAAAATTTGTTACATTTTTTTAAATATATGCATTGGCAGTGTTGTATGAAGAGCCAAAGAGCCAAACTTGAGTGATCCTTACGTGTATGTGGCGCGGCCAGCCAGCACCTCCATCAACCGCACAGTGAAAGGCACTCACACACATGCACACCCAACTGGCACCTGTACCTTCTTGGGGCACGAATGTTTATTTCAATTAGCCACGGACCCTCTACACCACACCATGAAGTGGCTTTAACTCCCATCTTGGGTTCAGAGGTGATGTTCCTTTGGATGCAGCCAGGGACCCTAAACTAGACCTCTAGCTGAGGCAGCACCATGAGCTCCCAGGAGTCAACTGCTCCGCTGTCTGGCCTCCTAAACAGACAACGCCAATCTGTCCTGCCCCACTTGGAATTGTGTACCTTCTTCTGGCCTGATTGTCCTCTGGCCTAACTTCCATGACCCCTTTTCCTCCTTTAAAGGAGCAACTTCTTCCTTCCCTTCACGAGGGGAAACACACATCTGTCACCTTGCAGCAAGGATCTCTAACTGCCTCTTGTAGGCTATCTGTGACCACCAATCCTCTCCCTTTGACCCTCTAGGCAACGGGCACCTGCTGCATTAGCTGCCCTCTAGTGTCTGTTAAAGATTCCCGGACACAGACAGACACCGAGACAACCAGATGTCCACAACACACACGCTTTTTATTTACTTTCCTCTGTACACACACAGTGCATCAACCAATGCACAAATCACCAGCAAACTCAGTCCTTTTCTCTTTCTTCTGCTGCCTTCACTCCTCTCTCACAAGCTCCATCCTTTTCTACCTCCGGCTCTCTGAATGTAGTGAGGCGGCCCCTTTTAT
This sequence comes from Polypterus senegalus, assembly GCF_016835505.1. NCBI lineage: Eukaryota > Metazoa > Chordata > Cladistia > Polypteriformes > Polypteridae > Polypterus > Polypterus senegalus. The sequence continues at coordinate 23,625,479 of NC_053169.1, read as the reverse complement.
AATGCCCCCGGATGTGCTCCAGGTGCTCCCTGATGGCCTTCCTGCTGCACTTCCTGGTGTGGTAGAAGTGCCTCATGGGCACCCGGGACCACTCCGGGTGTACCTGCTTCCTGGTCTGGCAGCACTTCCTGGTGCTACAGTCCAAGGCTCCATAGTCCTTTGGGCACCCCCTGGCAGTGGCCACATATCCTCACAGGGTTGATCCTTCCTGCTCCGTGGCTTCCACATCATCCAGGATGGTCGCCCTCTTGCAACCTGGGGAAGGAATTGCCCCACTCCTGGTCCCCTGCTTCTCCAGACCTCCCGGAGGGGCAAGGTCCCAGGCCATCCATCACATGTCCTAGAATATGATCTCTCTCAACAAGGCATTATTCTATATCTTCTGCTTTGGGGGCCCTGCCCTTGGCACTCCTGGTTCACCATGTCAGCCTGGATCCACCATGCCAGAGCAGCCATAGCATTTTCACAGCAGCATGTAGAACTGTCCTCGCCCTGTCAGAATGAGACTCTCTTCCTCACGGTTTTCTGCTAGGAGTTTAGCCTGCCCTTTGAAATCTCGGTGGTGTCATGCCTGGCATTCTCTCGCTAGTTACAGCACCATGTAAAATGTTTTAGTACATCGTACATTTTAACTTGTTGCAGCAGAAACACGCTGCCCAAAGAAGGCACTCAGAGACCTCAGGATGTGCAGGCAGAATGAAGCTTTACTTCGTTATTAGTACACACGGTCTCAGTCCAGATGAAGTGAGCAATTAGCAAATTCAGTGGGCTTACATTAATTACAATTGTTATCAAAGGTTTTACCTCACTCAGTTCATTCGACACTCCTATCTGGCTCCCATTTCCCGTAGCCTTGGTCTTACCTCTAAGTTAGCTCCACCATTATTTCCCAGCCTAATGAACATGGCGCTCTATCTTAGCCATCAAGGCCATCTAGTAGGCCTGCTCCCCTCCTTGGTCCCATCCAGTTCCTACCACCATTATCTGCAGTCCTCAGTCCTCGCTCGCCACCTGGAGAAGAGGGGTGGCCTGCCTGTCAGCCCCTCACTACACACTTCCCCTAAATGTTGGTAGTTTCCAGCTTGCTAAGTAAAAAATTACGCAGGCACAGACCCTTTTGGGACTTCACCCTTGCTATACTAATGAGCATTAGGATATACTGTACTGCTTATTTTCATACATGCTTATGATTCTCTTTGAATAAATGCAAATCATCAACATTAAGAATATACTCTTCTATAGAAAGTGCCAGTGTCCAGAGCTGCGCAATGGCATTTACGTGGAGGTATTCACCACAGCATTTTGTACTTTTCCCCAGGTTTACCACTGAATAATGGAGGGCTTTTTATAGGGGGACACAAAAGAGACTTTAAAAATAGTGATATGATTTAGAATTTCTGGGAAGAAAGATGAAGTATTCACAAAGGAGAGAAAGCAGAACATGCACGGTAAGTTGATAAATGACACTTAATTGGCCAAATGTGAGTGTCCATAACAGACTGGCATCCCTGCCAAGGTGGGTTTCTGCCTCACACTGATCAGTGTCAGGAAAACAATTGGCTCCTCACAATTCTGAATTTGGCCAATGTGTTCAGAAAATGGACAAATGGCTCATCTCTTGGACACCCAGGACATGTTAAGTAAAAGCTAGACTTTCAGTGGGCACCGGCCTTCGGTGGCATTGCTGGCAATGAAGAGGCAGACAGGGCAGGAGCACAGCTTTCCCAACCCAATCTGATGAAGCAAAGATTCTTCTAAAGTAGAAGCAAAAAAAAAAGAACAAAGTGTCATGGAAATGACCCACAGGAGGGCCACCTCAATAAGCTAAGTGGGAGGAGTCAGACCACCATCATCTTCCTCAGAACTTCCACAAATAAACACCTTTAAGATTCGGCAAAGCTCAAAGAAACAGACTCGTGAGCACATACTCCAAATGGACCTTCATCTGCACACAGCGACTAAGAGGGCTTCGGCCATTTTACAAAGCAGAAGATGTCCTAAGAGCCCCTGGCCTCTGAATAAAGGACACGACAATGGAAATCAAGAAGAAGAAGAAGTGACAGACTTTTCAGGTGGTCAGTTTCTCCTTCTTTAATGCACTGACCACACGCTGACTGACCTCCCCTCACCTGGACTTCTCACCATACCGTATGATCCGACACATCTGGCTCTCCGCTTGACCCTGCCTGTTAAGTCAGCAGCAGTTCCACTGCTAATGAGATGGCTGGAGCTCCATCCTACAGAGAGCTCATGCAATAAAAAGCACAACAACGCAGGCGCGAGTAAAACGCTTAGCTGCACTTTTCTGTTTTTCAATTAAGGGGACTGCAGATGTGATGCACCATCAGCAGAAGGGAAACAAAGGGAAAGGTAAGTTGCTTGAATCAAAATTATCAGAGCGCAAGAGAAAAGGAAGACGATTACAACAAAAACTAAGCACACGTGTGGCTGTCTGCTCGCAATACCCAAAATACACACATATGCATCAACGGAAAGTGCATCCGACTTTCATGCCTGACAGAATGATGACCACCGATTGTCAATGAGGTGAACACTACACTGTGACCTAAACTCCCATGAGGAATGTCCAGCGGGATGCGAGGCCCTTTAGTTATTCCACGTCTACACCTGGCATCAAATTTTTACATAATCAGGTAGCGATGAGCTCCTCGTTGGGATCCACAAAAACAAACCAAGTTACAAGTTTTGAGATCCTCAAGAATATGTTTGCTTATTTACTTCGTTCATTATTGTTAAGCTTTTATAACGTTGTCGACTCAGGCGTCGCCATTTGTTTACCGTTGCCATTCATGTGACTCCCATCATGTGGTGTTCGACCTCATAGCTCTGCCTGAATAAACCACAGCAGTAAGCTATTCTCAGGGTCAAAAAAAAGCATGCATCTGGCACATTTTGTGCACACAACTAGATAACGGACATATGGATTATGAGACACAACGAACGTGAGATTCATTTTTTCCCTTTTTTTCCACAGATGTTTTTGCATTGTTTGCCATTGCACAGCATCGGTCACTATTGGCTTCTTTATATCGTAAACTTTTTTTCTCTTCTTCTTCTTTCTGCTTGAAAACATGACAGTAAAATTTTTTTCTTGGTCATCACTAAAAACTACATGGGGTATGTAGTACATAAAAAATATAATTTTTGGGTGGAATATAACTTTAATGTAAGGGTCTCTAACTCCAGTCCTGGAGAGCTACTGTGGCTACCAATTCATGTCTTAATGAGTGACCAGATTTTGCTGATAATTAACTATTTCCCTTTATTTTAATTGACTTTTCTTGAGACTCTGACCACTAAATTGATTCTTTTTTCTTTAAACTGCACCTAAACATAAATTTGATGTGAAGAGAGCCAACAGAGGAGCAACTAAGTTGGGGCCTCAAATTCCAACCAGATTCAGTTCATTCAGTTTCATAATCTGAAGCCAATTCTCATTGCTAATTAAACCCGTTATTTACTTCCAAAGACCCCCGGCCCAGCCACTTTGCATCTCTGCCGCTCGCGTATGTGGATTTCACTTTCACCAAACAACAAATCTTTAAATTCTCGCAGATACGCCTCTTCATTGGGAAGAAACACTACTTTTCCCTGATGGCAATACGAATTAGACGATCTACAAGTCTCCGACTTAAAAGTTTAAATCCGAACAATATATTCACTCTCTTTTCGCTGTTGCATTATTTCACTGAGTAATAATTTCCATTTGTTTGCACTAATGCGATCTTTACTAACATTTTTTTAAAACTTTCAAATTTAATACTTTCATAATTTCTAACCTGCTCGGCATGTGTAACGTTTTCGAATTCTTTACGACGTTCTACTTTGTCATCTACTCTTTGTCTTTTATTTCCGGCCCTGGACGTGGTTAAATCTCTTGTCACAAAGTCTTGTCTCGCAGGACATGAAAGTGTCTCTCTGAAAAAGTCATGTCTTGTCCCAGGATTTTTTTTATTATAATAGAGAGACAACGCTCATTCTCCCATGGCAGACATTTCCAAAACTGTTGATTTTCTTTGTTAAGAGTGCTGTCAAAATGTTTTGTGGACCTGAGCAGATCAACATTATTGAGGCCTTCACCTTTCTTTATTTTCAGTTTTTGTGTGATGGACGCAAGCTGTTTTTATGCGTTGGTACATTTTGTATCTTAATATTGTTTGGTTGCTAATTAAGAATAAAGAAATCATAAGTTGTGCATCAATTAAAATTAAGGCAAAGAGTTAATTAGCAGCAAAATCTGGTCACTAATTAAGAAAAGGGTTAAAATGAAAACCTGCAGCCACAGTAGCTCCCCAGGGGCCTTATACAATAATGTTGCGTAAGAATGTTTCCACATTCAAATCGCGATGTATAAAACCTAAACTTGATGTAAAGCCACATACATTTCCACGGTAGCTCATATCCTGGCATACGCAAGTTCTCTGCTTGATTTTGCAGACTGGCGGCACCCAGCGTCAAAGCAGTGCTACTGTTCCTGTGTGGTTACCTTTCTTTTTTAGATCCACATCCCTGACGCGGCTTTATAAATACACTGAAATTAACCGCATATTGTTTATTAGTTTAATGCATCTAATTGTAATTAACCTGTAACAATATAATGGTCCACAGAATGGCCAAACTATTCCAAATACCATAACTGGTTTAGCGTTGTTCCTCTCACTGCACCTTCTTCTTCTTCTTTCAGCTTGCCCCGTTAGGGGTTCCCACAGCGGATCATCTTTTTCCATATTACTCTCACTGCACCACTCGGAGTATTTATATCTATTATATTGTATTTGAGTGTGAAACACAGCTGTACAGCAGCTGATCGGAAAGAGAATTATCAGTATACAGCATCAAGCACACGCTGCCTCAGCCATGCTGTCTATTGAACTGCACTCATGTGGCAAACGCTTCAGAGCCTTTCCTCGCGGTTCAAGAAGAGTTTCTTCCCAAGAACTATAAACACACTCAATCAGTCCGTCAAATGCTCCTTGTAGAACGCTTTGTACTTATAAGTACAATCACCCCACTGTAAACTTGTGATACAGTTATAATATTGCACAACCTGAGCCACTTTATAAAGCGCGTATTTACAGATGATGACGATATCATTTTTACGATGAAATGCAGCAAAATACATTTATTATATTATACAGATAAAACTTTAACTTCATTTAAATAATCTATATTGTTAATAATTAAACATGTGAGGACACGGTGCCAGCGCTAGCGAGTCGCTGGCACTCCATTCACGTATTGTTCCTGCCTCGCTCTGTATTCTTGCTGGTGCTGACGCAACACTGGAAGGATAGGTGGATAGAATAATTAAACACATACTACAAAGATATTTCAATGCTCCTTAAAAGTTTTGAGGAATTGGCGTTCTAAGCCTACAGATGGCTTAATGTCTATTACAGAGCTGATTGTGTGGCGATTGGGTATTTGGAGACAAAAAAGTAAGGACAGGAATTGGAGGTTAGTTTGAAAGAGACAGTACTGCTGCAATAAAGTATTTCATCGAAGGTAGCACATGGCGCAGCAAGCATCTTGCGTGAGACATGAACAATCACTGCGCCACCGTGTTCCCATGTTTAATAACATGCTTTAACTTCTATCATCATGAAAATGATATCACGTATACATCTCAGTATTTTAATTATTCAGACAGCTGTAGTATCACAAATGTAATGGATTCTGTGTCCTGTCAGAGGAAGAGAAAGCCCATTTAAGAAGCATGTAGTGATTCACACACATAGAGCACATAGAAGATCAAATACAAAACAAAGCATTTAATGTGCTACTTTAGTTACGATGGGATTTGAGAAGCTAGTAAATTAAACAATTTTAAGATTAAGTTTATGATGTTCTACTTTAATGAAAAAATAAACTAAGTGATTAAAGTGGACATTTCGAGATTGAAGTTGACATTTTGTGCTTTTTTCCCCACTGTGTGCCTTTTTTTTCTCTGTACCCTAATAATCTTTCATATGACACTCAGACGGTGGGCTACGACTCGCCTTTTCACTGCGACTTAGATATCTGACAAGTTCTTTTTTATTTCGGGCACTGTGCGACTTTGTGAACTTGAGCTTTCGAGTTTCTCCGACACGCTATGTGACTCGATCAACTTCTTTTTGCTGTTTAAAAAAAAAATAGTACATTTTTCTTTGCCTCCACTTGAATTTGCTGAAATTCTATTTTCCCTTGTGCTTTCGCCATTGTCTTTTCACAGAAAACTGATCTTAAGGGCTATTTATATTGATTTGCACATTCAAAGAGGCGTAATTCTGGGAGGAGTTGGGGTGGGTCAGCAGGCGCGTGCGCGTGCACGTGCGTTAATTTTCACGCTGACTGGGATTTGTGTAGTGGAAGAACGTGGAAGTTGGCGAACGCACAGATTTATGCATCTGGATTTTTCTGTGCGTACGCACATTCCCGCTATCGTGCTTACGCCATGTTATAGTGTGAGTTCTACACACGGTGTTATACATGAGGGCCCCAGGACTGGAGTTGGAGACCCCGCATTAACGATTATGAGGTAATGATAAAGAGCATAGGGTCTTGCTGTCACTAGATCAGTTACACTAAGAATGGAGCACAAAACGTCTGTCTTCCCCATTTGTAATAAGGAAAAGAAGAGAATCTTAACATCCGAGAGCCTGCTTTTTTTACTGAGTATGTGTATTACACAACCATCTAAAGGTCCACATTGTCTTTAAAAAGACTACAGGGTCTTGATGATTTTGTCTCCACTGGAGAGAAGAAGAGAATAATTGGACTAGAAGAGCATTGTGCTGCAGTCTTAATGACCACTCGATAAGAGGAAATGGTTCAACACATCCATGTTAGTTACCTGTTGCCAATGACACAGTGTATATGACTACAGTAGTTTAGACCTCTCAGTAATAAGGATGAGTAAAGGACGGCCATGTTGATGATTGCTCTGTGATATGGAAGTTTACAAACAACCAATCTAATGGTTTAAAGGACAACATGCCTCATTATTATTATTATTATTTCTCATTATTGTTTCTCATAAGAGCATTGCTGGATTATAAAGGCATCAATATATGGGAACAGACTGTGAGCAGGTGTTTGGTGTGCTATTGTATCTATATAAATAAAATCATAAGCTGTTTGCACCTCTGTTTGTACAGCCCCTCGATCTGGCCTAATCTCCGCTGTCTTTTCCAGTTCTTCTGTGGTGGTGATCTGCACCACCACCACCACCACCTGATCAAGGCACCATGCAGCCCCCTGCATTGACAGACTGAAGGTGGGTGTCCCAGCTGTCCACGATACCAACATCATCGTATACTATAATGTGAAGCCTGAAAACTAAGAGGTCTGATTTACAACCATTTCTGTTAGGTAGAATACCCAGTGGGGGCCGAGTGGTCTTTTAGGCCTTGAAATTCCAGCAAATTTTTTTTTTTTTTTTCCCCAGCTTAACTGGGGCTTTTGTTTTGTTTTTTCTGTCTTCCCGGCCATCTGACCTTACTTTTTACTTTATTACTTATTCTTTAATATTATTGCCTATTCTCATTTGTTGTTTGTTTCATATAACTTAAACACTTTGCGCTACACTGTTTCTATGAAAATAGAAAATAATTATTGCTGTTGTTGTTTGTTTGTTTACCAATGTTCACAAACTTTTGCTGTGTATTGCTGTTTTTCCAACTTAAAATACATTAGGAAAAAGATTTATAATATGGGGGGGATTGTAACCCAAAAACCAGTGCCAATGTAGACACTACAATTCCAATCAGGCATCAGGAGTATGCTGGGGCTGATAGGATGATGCCTTTACAAAATTTTATAGTGGGCAAAGTCAGATCTCAAAGACCACCAGGTATGTACAGCATTTTCTCAACTAATCTCGATAACAGTTTCATTAATAATAATAATAATAATAATAAAGCGCATTACATTGAGTGAGGAACCAACACTAATGTGTAGCATTCACCTGGATGATGCAACAGTAGCCATTTTTGAGCCAGTGTGCTCACCACACATCAGCTGTTAGGTAGTGAAGGGGTCAAAGAGAGGGGGCCAGAATGACCAGACCAGAACATTGGAGGGTAATTTAGCCAGGACATTGGATACACTCTACTCTTTACAAAGAAAGCCCAGGGGTCTTTTATGACCACAGAGAGTCATGACCTTTGGTTTTATGTCTTATCCAAAAGACAGTGCCTTTTTAACATCATAGTGTCCCCATCATTGTACTGGGGCATTGGGATCCTCATTCAGACCACAGGGTGAGCTCCCCTACTGGCCTTGTCAACACCTCTTCCATCAGCAACCCAAGCTTTTCCCTGATGGTCTCCCATCCAAGTACTGGTCAGGACGGAGATGCCCAGCTTTAGGTGGTAAGGCTGTTGAATTATATCACTGGATTACACCTTTTTGTCTAAGAGTATTGTCTTTTTGTCTCATCTTGCTTAGCCACGTTCAATTTCCAAAAGGCAGTTTTTTCAAAGTTTACTTATACTCAGGAAATGCCAGAAATGTCAGCTAGTATTAACATATATCTTCATAGTGATGAAGCAATTATTTGAAAAACATTTGTTTCCATTATAACTGTTCAGTTAATAGATAATCTAAACTGATTTGCTTTTCTCGCCCCCACATATTTTCAGAACCACAAGAGAAACTCAAGGCACATAAGGTATCAAAGCAAGCTGAACTCAAAATCTTAACCACAGGTTAGGCCTTGCAAATGGTCAAAAGATGTGTTTTGCCCAAGCCACCATCCATGAGTAGAACAATGAGAACTTGGTCGTGCATGATCAGCACTGGCTCAAAGGCATGAGCCGTGCACACAAGAACAGAGTTGGTTCCTAAACTATGACGCCCTATTGGTCCAAGAGGTATAATAAGGAAGCACAAGACCAACATAAAATATCTACCAGCACCTCTGGCCTCCTCACCCATCATGTCCACTTAGAGACCATGCTGGACCAAAGACTGACCAGCTCTGAAGCTAAACACAAGATCTGTCAGAGCCATCTGATGTCTAGGAACATTGGGCACCATGATTTCTAGCAAGAAGAGCTGCTATCCATCCAGGTTGTACCGAGGGTCTGCCATGCTCACCATGTTTTGATTTTGCTATATGCAAGATTAAAGTCAACATTTACCGTATGTAATATTATGACTAAATAAAGGTTTGAAACTGTTCCTCTGCTTGGTATGAGCTCTGCTTTACTGCCTGGAAATTAGAAGATTAAATGAAAAAAGTGAAGTTACCAGTGTGGTCAAGTCTGATTTACTCTGATGGTGACCAAAGGTGGAGCTGCAGACTGCAGTCACAACAGGGTTGTAAGTTAAAATACAAAGAAATGGGGTCTAATGTTTGGGGTTTTCAGGTCTATTTTGCAAAGGGTGTTAAAATTAAGGGGGGGTCATCATCAGACCCCTCCATGATAAAACAGACAGTTAATCTCACATCCAGAGCACTAATTTCTAGTATGAAATTCAATGCTGAGAATCAAGCATTTTGGAAGATGCTTTGAAAGTTTCTGTGTCTTAAAGTAGAAAACATTTGAACGATGATTAAATCCTGTCATGGACATGTTGGTCTTTTATTAATTAAAATGATTAAAGATGTCTTTCTTAATCACCCAAAATAGAACTCAGAGAGTGGGCCTGACTTTCCCTCTCTCCTGAAATCACGTTTGCCTTTAGGAGAGTGATAACACCACATTTACATTTGCTCATTTAGTAATGAGCCTAACTGCTGTTCATTATCTCATCCATTAAGCAAAGCATAATTGAAATAATTCAAGCAGATTGCGACAAAAGCCCCAGGAATGTTCTTAGATTTGCTTTGTGTCTGTCTGTGAACGAAAGCAAAAGTTCAAAATGAAGCTGATGTGATCTTTCCAAGAATAAAAACAAAGCCTGTGCTACAGAAGACACCGGCACACTTCTGCTCCAGTAAGGGAAGACACCATAGTGCCAGTCTTTAAAGAAGGCATCACAGAGTGGGTAGGTATAGCAGCCATTAGTGACGAGCAAACTCCAAACTTCGATGGACTCGGCAAAATGCATTTAAGTATCTGAGGAAGGAGGAACTGAACTGGTTTTCGGTGCATTATAATAGTGCGATGGTCCTTTAAGTGTCTCGGAGGGCTAAAGAAGTATCTTACAACTATGCCTGACTGATTATTGTGATGAAAAATATTATTTGAGCTGTGAGGGAGAAGTGCTAACCACTCTATCACTGGGCCTCAAACAACAAAGACGCAGACCGAACGAAAATCACAACCAAAATACAACAAATGGCTACAAGCTAACAATAAGCAATAGAAAAAAATATTATTGTGCTCACAGAGTTCCAATCTCTGGGGAGCTGATTGGCCATGCCATGAAGTGGCAGCGTGGGATTGGCTCGTTCCAATATTTGAAGTTTCCATTCCACGTAGCTGGAATGTCCTTTTCATTTCCAATCTACCTGTGCAGATACTTTTTACTTTTCTCTTTCATCAAGATGATAGAAATGTCTCGTAAACAGTAATAAATCTTTCACTATTATTATTATTGTATTGTTATTACTATTATGACAGTAGTAGCTTTACTTGCACAATTCTCGCTGCAATGGCATTATTGTATGTACCATCTAGTGCGCTATGATTGCATTATTTGTACAGCATTTATTATTTGTGCAGTAAGTATACTTAAATGTTTGTATTTCAATTGGCATAATTAATTCTTGGCTATTGGTACTTGAATTTCCCTTGGGACCAATTAAGTATCTGTCTATCTATCTACAGTATCTTATTATTATTATTTCACAGGGTCTCATGTCTTTTCTGACTCACAGACGGGGTCTCCTTTAAGGTTTGCTTTGATTGGTCACTGTGCCACGTGGCTAATTGCACATCCGTTACAGCCAGCTTGCAAAATTAGCCACACGGCACTGCGGCAAGTGAATGAGCGCAGAGGGATCTGTGCTATATATTTGGTGGAAGTACTCATAATATTCTCATTACAGTCAACTAATATACCCCTCAAATGAAAATCTTAGTTGTTTTAGTTTTGTTTTTAAATGCATGTTGAGTACAAATCCTGATCAGGAAGTGACATCACACATGCTTCTAGCAGACTGGGTGAAGTATGCTTACAGAACGCATGTCACGATGGCCTCACAAAACATCATGGAGTGCTGAGAAAGAAAAATGTTCATCTACACCAGCCACAGCAAAATTCCCAGAAAACATTTGCTGAACATAATGAGCAGTGAACACAGCATATTCACTGCAAAAAACGCTTTGGCAAATTTCTACAACCAACACTAGCAGCCCCTCCTATGAATCCCATTACAGAGGCACTCGGACTGGTCTACTTAGCTGTTCAGGGCTATGATATAGCGGGTCCACGGCTTAGAAAAAGAGGGCCTTTTTAATAAATAAATAATTATTTGGCCAGCTCACTTGGGTGTCCATGCTTGCGCAGCTGCAGGGAGTTAGTGGAGTAATTGGGGCAAGACGCACCTGTACATGAGGATGCTGTCTGTCTCAATTACTTCATAGGACTGAGTGCAATTGAGACCCTCCGCCGAGTCTTCACAAGAAAGACGGAAGAACTGAGCAAAAAAAAAAAAAAAGAACAGAGGTTAATGAAAGGAAGAAGAGAGGCAGGAGCGACAGAGCCAGTTTTTAGAGAGCCCCAGGGAGTAGCGCATTGCCAAAGCTCAGGAGGGGGGCTCAGGGCTCACTCATGTTGAGAGGTTTGGGAACAGGAGTCATCATCAAGCCCAGGAGTGTCCTCTCGCCAGGTGGCACCAGCAATTGGCAGAGGTGGGAGGACGGAATGCTTTCAACCGGGTGGAGCCTGGAAAGGCAGCAGTGGGAGCGGAACAGAGCAGGGTCCGGTGGCTCCCTGTTTTCTGCACCTGTTGGTTGATGTCTCTCTGTGCCATGAGGTCCGAGTAGGATAAGGCTGAGAAGCATCGGTTTTAAAGGGAAGCACCAGAGACTGTATATTTTGAAGACGGATCTTGCCTGTGGTTTTTAACTTCATTTTAACATATTATTTATTGTGTTTTACCTCCACTAATTCACATTTTATTGGATTATTTATTTATTGAATTTTTGCACTGCACAATTTTTTGGAAACACTGTTTGCTCAATTGTTTTTAATAAAAGCACTAGAGCACCTTTGCTTTGTGTGAGTGTCCTCATTTGCTCGGCTCATGTCGGGTTGAAGAGGCTACCAAAATAAGAGTGGGTGCGTGGAGCTGACCGGCACCATCACAAGGGCATTCACTTGTCACCAGTTTTGGTTTTACAGTGCATTTCATGATGAACACAGTGCCTGCAGCAAAATGTACAAGGACTGATATATTTCATGTTACACAGTGGATCCAGCAGTGTGATTTGACAACCTTTGTCCTTTTGCTGCATATTCTGTCCATCTGCTGGTTTTCTGTTGGAACACCAGGAGGTTATGCTACGTAAACCGGGTTCAACAAATGCCTGAATGGATGGAAATTACTTGACAGTTTAGCTTGTCCTTCAGAGGGGTCACCTTTCAAATGCGCTTAGCACAAGGTGAAGCTGCATTCTTGATCCTCTGCTTTCTCCAGTGATTCTAGCGAATAATGCAGCATTTACCACAGATGTCATTTATTAAAAAAGCAGTGGTCTTTTTTAAAAAGTGGCTTTATAATACTGCAGACAGAAACCCATTCCCCTAATAGCATTTAATATCAGCTAAAAGAAAAAAAAATGCTTTTCATATACTTTTTGTTTGCTGCTTTCAAGGTCATTTTTAACAACCCTAAGAACAAAATCAGTTTTACCTTCTCGTTCAGATGACGCCATCCTCACGGCTAAACATCGACTCATTTCACAGAGATATAAAAGTGGGCCGCTGTGGGCTATTATTTCACAGAATAGCTGCACTTTTGAATGCATTCGCAGTTCAGGAGGAAGGAAACGCCTGCGGTTTAATATATTTGAATTTAACTAAAAATACACTCTCAAAATGCTTTTGCATTTTGAGCACAGCAAGCATTCATTCACTGTTGTATAAGCCACTTATTACAAAACCACAAGCAAAAGTGGACTTGCATTGTTTTCCTGCAGTCTCTTTTATTATTATTAGAAACCAGCAGTTGGAAAGGGGGCTGTACTGAAAAACCGACCCATTTATGATTTACAATGCACTACAAGAAGGAATTGAACAAAGGTCCCAGGTACTTAACGTTAGCAGCACGGAGCAGGTTTTTCGACAAAAAGAGAGCTACGTTTATAATCTGCTATTTACACCAAGCTATCGGTGGTTTGGGTTTGAACCGTAATGCAAAAGCACAGTCGAAAATGCAAAAAACTTATCATAACATTGTGTCCAGCAGGGGGTGCTTGCTCCCTGCGAAGGAGGTAGTTTGTGATTGCGGTTTGTTACTTAACCTGAAGACATAATGGCTCCGTTCTGTCTTTCTGTCAGCAGATATTATCTTCACAATCAAGAGTTTTTTTACTATACATCTCCATCCCTTGTTTCTAGATCCCAATTATGGCTCGCACTTTTAAAGAGGAAACAGGGTGGTTATTCCCTTTTTCCTGTCTTTTAGCCTGCACTAAACGTATTGCTAAAGTAATGCATTTATTCTCCCACTCACCTGCTCGGGACGTGGCTTTTTCCATGCATTCTTGAGTGATGATTTGTTTCTCTTTTAAGTTTTCTATTTCCTGTTTAAGTTCCCCAAAATCTATAGGCATGGTTTGGACTTTAACTCTTTCAGGGCGGATGTCAACTTTTGTCGAAATTCAGAGGTATTCAGCTGTAAACGCAGACAAAAGTCGCTGTTATGTTTTAGTTCGACTTTCTTTGCTAGAAGGAAAGTTAGCTTTGTTGATTTGACCTCAATTACCTGCGCATGCATGAGTAGCGAAGAACAAAGAACCTCTAAAATGGCATCGTCATCTGGCGAGAGAACAAAGAGAACGTACAAAGCAAAATACTCATTGGAAAACATTTTGCGTGTTATCACGGAATTGGACTCTGACTTGTCGGACGCCAATTTTGATGTAAGTGATATGAAGATAAAGATTGAAAACGAAAGTGAGGTACCAACTTCAGCTGATCAGTACGCCCACAGCAACATTCCCTGGGAGGACCGCCACTTACAATGACAAGGGGTACAAACCAGATTGTGTTGCACTGCCACGCGAAGACAGGCCAGGCAGCCAGCCCTCCACGCATTCTTACCAGCCATCAAGCTGCCCCTACACAGCCACCAGAGACGCTGAACAGGTGTCGACAGCGGCCACAGCAATAGACGTTTTATGTTGATTTACATGGGAAATCTTTGCTTTGTGTGCTTTTCAGAAAACAGAGTGGTCTGCAACAAATATTCAGCCCTCAAAGACTTAAGGTGCAACTTGCATAACACGTTTTAACAGAAGCCACCCCAGTTCCTTCTTGCCCCGATACTCCAACCCATGTACCAAGACCACCTTTTGCACTTTCAGGGGAGTAACCTCCCCTTCCAGTTTGGGCCAGGCTATTTAGGCAGTATATTGACTGTGGGCACGACCATCCTAGTATCCTTATTATTTGTCTGGTCCCTTCCGCGCAAGCATTATCAGAAGTGTATTGTTTAAATAAGAAATGCATTATAAATATGATGCGGTTAGTAAAGTAACCACAATCCTGTTCGTGACGCCAGTTGTATACAGAAGGGGGCACTTATTTCCTGAGAATAAATTTCTTTGTGATTGTGGCATGTTACTTAACCTGAAGATATAACATAAAAGACGATACACCTCCCTAGTGATACGGTGGTAAGAAATCACATAGGACAAATAACTTAGCTTTGTTTAATATTGGTTTACACTGTAAATCATATCTCATATGAAGCTCTTGACAATGCCCGGTCTTGGAGGGGAAGCCCAAGAAAAGGCGGCAGTCATCAATGTGGAAGGTGTTCTGAGCAACAAGTGGTGGCAACGTCGTACATCTGTCTGGGTTGAGATTCAGAGGGCCAGACTTTGTCTGAGATTTTTTAAGAAATTTATCACTTAGACACAATCTTAACTTTTAAGCAGAGAACAGCTGACATAATATATCAAAAGATGAATATGCATCATTCAGATATGGAAACAATATAGCGCTGGTCAGATTTAGCACCCAGTTAATGCAAGACATATTGTGACTGATTTTTTTCAATCCTACTCTTCCTGTAAAAGCCTGCTTAGGAAGGTCTACTTGTTCATTTTCGTCTTTGTGAAGTTGTTTTAGGACAGGCTCAAGTTTTCTGTAACCGCTGCTTGAAAAGGCACAGTGACAGTTTTAATGTTAACCCTCTGTTGCCTGCTGCCTACATGTGTATAAGTAAGAACCAGATTTTGATAGATAGATAGATAGATAGATAGATAGATAGATAGATAGATAGATAGATAGATAGATAGATAGATACTTTATTAATCCCAAGGGGAAATTCACTTATATTATATTATATTATATTATATTATATTATATTATATTATATTATATTATATTATATTATATTATGATATGGTGTGGTATTTGGACATTTAGACTTGTAGACTGATAGAAGTAGAAGACAGACTTTGATTTGCCATCAAACAGAATACAGTGGCCTACGGCTGACTGTTCCGACTGCACAAAACATTATTCAGAGAGGGGGTTATTTTAAAACAAGAGTTCCCAAACTTTTTTCAGCTGCAGACCCCTTTACCAAAAACTTTTAAAACCGTCGACCCCCTAGTCGCGTGTATCGGTTTTTCATGTCCGTACTTGCTTTGATACGTTCGATACGACAATGCACAGACATGTTTGTGCTCCATGTATTTTCATGCATTATTACGTGTGACTCTTTTAATGACACATTTTACCTTTTCGTTAGCAAGTTTGGTATGTAATGTGTTTCTATCAAAAAAGTGTTTTTTTGAATTATTTTACTTCTTAATTAGGTATCTATTGGAATAATAGATATTTTGAAGTAACAAACAAATAGCAGCAGTAAGGGGGTCTATTTTTGCTGTTGTAGAACCCCCAAATTTTTTACTTAAAGTATCGACCATTAGAAAGTTCAAATCGACCCCAGGGGGTCCATATCGACCACTTTGGGAACTCTTGTTTTAAAAGGACCAGGGGCCTCATGTATAAATGGTGCGTACGCACAGAAATGTTGCGTAAGAACTTTTCCACATTCAAATCGCGATGTATAAAACCTACACTTGGCGTAAAGCCATGCACTTTTCCACGGTACCTCATGCCTTGTCGTACGCAAGTTCTCTGCTCGGTTTTGCAGACTGGCGGCACCCAGCGTCAAAGCAATGGTACTGTTCCTGTGTGATTACTCATTATTTTCATGACGCGGTTTTATAAATACACCGAAACTAACAGCATATTGTTTATTAGTGTAATGCATCTGATTGTAATTAACTCGTAACAATATAATGGTCCAGGGAACAGCCATAGTATTCCAAATACCATAACTGCTTTAGCGTTGTTACTCTCACTTCTTCTTCTACTTCTTCTTCTTCTTCTTTCAGCTCCTCCCGTTAGGAGTTGCCACAGCGGATCATCTTTTTCCATATTACTCTCACTGCACCACTCGGAGTATTTATATCACTGTATCTGAGTGTGAATCACAGCAGCAGCTGATTGGAAAGAGAATTATCGGTATACAGCTTCAAGGACACGCTGTCTCTGCCACGGCAAAACGTTTTAAAGCCTTTCCTGTACAGACCTCGCAGTTCAGAAACAGTTTCATCCCAAGAACTTTAAATGCACTCAATCAATTGCTCCTTGTAGAACTGTTTGTACTTATAAGTACAATCACTCCACTGTAAACTTGCACTACAGTTATAATATCGCACAACCTGAGCCACTTTATAAAGCGTATTTACATATGATGACGATATCATTTTTAAGGTGAAATGCAGCAAAATATGTTTATTAAATTATACACATAAAACTTTAACTTCATTTAAATAATCTATATTCTTCACTGGGAGTGTCGTTAAGGATAGAATAATTAAACATGTACTACGAAGATATTTCAATGTTCTTTAAACGTTTTGAAGAATCGGCGCTAAGCTTACAGATGGCTTAACTTCTATTACAGAGCTGATTGTATGGCGATCGGTTACTTGGGGAAAGAAAAGCACTGACTGCAGTGATGGCTACGCCAATATATATTGAATATAACACAGAAAGAGAAAATAACAACACAGCAAAAAACGCAGCAACAAATTTCGGCAAAAGTTAAATGCTTGTGTCATGAGCACAAGGCGGCTATGCAGTGTCTGCAACGGACATGGCCATCCACCGTGCATGACATTGGCGGGCGAAGGAGCCACCGATTCTTCCTCTGCCCAGTGCCATCACAAGCCTAGAGCCGCCCCTGAGTACTGCTGCAATAAATTATTTCATCGAAGTGAAACACATGTTTAATAACGTGCTTTAACTCCTATCATCATGAAAATGATATCACGTATACATCTCAGTATTTTAGTTATTCAGAGAGCTGTAATATCATGAATGTAATGGACTCTGTGTCCAGTTGGAGGAAGAGAGCCAGTTTAAGAAGCAAGTAGTGATTCACACACATAGAGCACATACGAGTAGAAGATCAAATACAAAACAAAGCATTTAACGTGCTACTTTAATTACGATGGGATTTGAGAAACTGGTTAATTAAACGATTTTAAGATGAAGTTTATGATGTTCTACTTTAATGACAAAATAAACTTCGTGATTAAAGTGGAAATGTCGAGATTGAAGTTGACATTTCGTGCTTTTTCCCCACTGTGTGCCTTTTTTTCTCTGTACCCTAATAAGCTTTCATATGACACTCAGACAGTGGGCTACAACTCTGCTTTTCACGGCGACTTTGATATGTGACTTCTTTTTTATTTCCGGCACTGTGCGATTTTGTGAACGTGAGCTTTCAAGTTTCTCCAACACGCTATGTCACTCGATCAACTTCCTTTTGTTGATTATACCACGGTTTATTTGAACAAATAGTATGTTTTTCCTTTGCCTCCACTTAGTATTCGCTGAAATTCTTATATTTCCC
Organism: Polypterus senegalus; assembly: GCF_016835505.1. Classification (NCBI taxonomy): domain Eukaryota; kingdom Metazoa; phylum Chordata; class Cladistia; order Polypteriformes; family Polypteridae; genus Polypterus; species Polypterus senegalus. Next base: position 23,607,415 of record NC_053169.1, on the reverse strand, counting down.
CCGTGCTTTTCCCATTGTCTTTTCACAGAAGGCTGAGCTTAAGGGCGATTTATATTATTTTGCATATTCAAAGAGGCGTAATTCTGGGAGGAGTTGGGGCGTTACATAAAGCGTGTGCACGAGCGTTAGTTTTCACGCTGATCGGGATTTATGTAGCGAAAGAACGTGGAAGTTGGAGTACGCACAGATTCCTGCATCTGGATTTTTCTGTGCGTAAGCACATTTCGGCTTTTGTGCTTACGCCATGTTATAATGCGAGTTCTACGCACGGCGTTATGCATGAGGCCCCAGGAGATGGTCAAGTCAAAAGAAATTAAAGTCAAAGACATACAGAGTCAAAGCTCTGGTCGGTATAAACCAAAACTCTTAATTTTGAGAGCTTTAATCAATCAACAGCACCAGAAACACACAGTAAAGTTTTTTGAAAGGAATCCACAAACTCACAAACATTTGTTGACAACATCCACCTTTATATGGTCGTGCCGATGACATCATCATGTGCAACTTTGTGACCACGCCTCCTGCAACAGTTCACCACATCGTAACAACAGCTCATCAAAATGATGGCAGTCATTATGAAATGAAATACCATATATACTCGTGTATAAGTCATGTCTTGAAACCCGATAAATCGATCATAAAAATCAGACCCCAACTTTCAATTTTTTCCTCTTCCTCTAGTCTCGCACTAGTTTTTCAGACACATCAAATTTTGTTGCAGCAGCGCAGTTACCAATTTCTTTCGCCACTTGAATGACTTTTAATTTAAAACCAGCTTTATATTTTCTTCTGACTGAACGCTCCATCATAGATAAGAGATGCTCTTACGATAAAGGTTTATAAGGGTGTGAAATACAAAAAACAGTACAAACATCGCTTCTGAATAGTTTGGTTATTAACTTGTGGTCACGTAGGCACAATACATAGAAAAAAAAAAGGCAGTGTGCTCCGTGATTACTCTCTCAGGTAGGCGTTAGCATATCATAATCTCTTGGACAAATAGCGTGAGTTTTCCACATTCGACTTATACAACCAACATTATAAAATACCGGAAATGATATGGTAAAATCAAGCCCTAACTTATCAGCGGAAGAGCTTAAACGTGAGTATACACGGTACATATAAATGTAGTCATGGCTGTATATCAATCCGATGAGGACGCAGTCCATCCATTTGTCAAATTGCCACCAGTCCCCCTGCTGTGTGTATGCTGGTGGGAGAGTAGGCCAGTTCGGGAATGGAAGGAAGAGTCTGCGCAAAGGAGTTGATTTCGGTGGTAGCGAGAGTGCACTGCTTCACTTCCTGTGGGGAATTGACGTGCCAAGCCAAATGCGAGACGATGAGCTATGGAAGGAAGCTGCGACACCTTGGATGGACCCTTAGTAGGATATGAGGGTGGCTGAGTCAGTCTTAGTCAGGACCTCACCACTGACCTTGCCACCATGGGCGGCCTCACCAGGAGTACAGGACTCCCGACAGCATTGTTCAGGGGATCATCAATCACGCAAGCCACTCACTCAATGGAGGGATATATAAATGTATTCAAGCTGAAGTAAACGCTTTGCTGGTCGATGCAGAAGGTGTGCATTACGAAGTTACATAACAGGGATTAAAGTAACAAATGGAGATGCTTCAAGAAAAAGAGCAGCAACAAGATATAAGAGAAGAAAGGCTGGCTACTTTTCTACCTGCAGACATTAATCAGAGATTAAATACAAGTTACTATTGCAGCCTACAAGTCAGCAGACTGTGCTCTCAACTGATTAGGTGGATTAAGACAAAAAGTTTAAAAAGTTGTCCTGAGATTATCAAAAGTGGACATAACACCCTGTAGTTTCTTCTGAAGGGTTAGTCTTCATGTTGCTATTTGTAAAAGATATGTTGAAGCCATGTGATCAGGTGACACAGTGGCCAGGGTTCATACCGCAAATCCTCGGTGGCTCAGGTCAAGGATCTAAAAAGGGGATGAATGGGATTTACTTCAGAGCACATGAACGACTACCTTATTTATAAAAAACAGAAAATTCTCATAGGCCTCACGCTTGTTTTCAGATTGATGGTGGCCGATGACGACCTTTAGCTTTTTTTTATTTTGCACAGTTTAATGACGTTGGAGTTTTTTGGCAAAGGAGGACTCCAGAAGATTACTTGCGCACCTAAACACGGATTTTTAACAAATCAGTTTCTGTGGTGAAGAATCTGCGGTCTGCGGTAGTAAAAGATTTTCAGATACAAAAATAGAAGAATGATGATGCCAAAAGATTGAACTCCAAGTTCAAATGAACCCAGCATGTTACACAGCAAAGGATGAAGCGATTCTCACACCAAAGAAAACACTTGTTTTGCTGCAAAAGAAAAATAACCAGGACATTTCCTCAACATATACCGTAACTACTCTTCTGTGATGAAAAATGAAGCTATCCACGTCAGATATTTACATAAAGTTAATATAATCTAATTAATCCCAAGGGGAAATTCACATGAAAACAGCAGCAGAAACATAAGAACAAGGATACAGGCTCACAGGTCAAATAATACGACCAAACAATTAATCAATATGTAATAAAAATAAATAAATAAACATATATTATACAGATACTGTATTTCAAAATGGTATTTCAAAATAAACATAACGAGTGCTTTTCCAGTAAACTGCCTTGTCTCCATCAGAGATTTCGTAATTTTGTTAAGGAAATTTTGCATACAATTTGCATTGTTGTTATTTGTTATACCATGTTATTTGTTGATAATAAATCACATTTTAAATTGTAATACAGTAAAAATCTTGTTTATTCAGTCTATAAAAATGGGATAAATACTCTTTAAAAATTCAAACAGTAATATAAAGTTCTATGTCATGATAAATAATGAAAATCTATCAATACAGAAAAAAAACTTCAGACATGAGCATCAGTAGGCTTTGCACCCTAGGAACCAAGTGACCTGAACAATTTATAACATTTCAGTCATTATTTACCGCTCTGATGCCGATCTTTATGATTATAAACTAGGTCATCATGTTAGCAACTGACGAGAAGAATTCATAATTAATTGCAGAATTACGGTATTTGAGGGTTCCTCTGGAGTGACTCTTTCTCTTGAACGATCCGGCTCAAAAACTAAGCAGCACATCGTCAACTCATAACAGGCTTAAGTTTTAAGTTTGCTATTTTTCCATCCAGCCGTTTAAACATTAGACCATCCTCAGGAAACTGTGACACAAAGACACACACACACAGACACCAGACAAACACACACCCATCATCGACATCGCAATGTATTCAGTATCTGTCGAAAAAACAGAGATCGAAATTTTGGACGAATCTAAAGCTTTTGCTCTTCCTAGGTTATAGTGGGGGAAGGTGCAAAGCAAAAATGTAAAAATGTTTGGCATATCACGAGCTTCTTATGCAATGAATGATCAAAAGTATGGAGAGAGAAAGAAGTTAGGAGCACGCACTGATACAGCGCATTCCCGCATCCACCACATGGCAAACCAAGTCAGGATCCCAGATTAGTGCAGCCATGCAATGGGTGACACCTCAGCACCACAATACTTCAGATGGAGTTGGACAGTGTGAGGTTTTGTATGGTGGCTGGAGTACCAATTCTGCCACCAACCCTCAGGTTTTTCCCTGCAGGTTGGAGGGCCTACATGTAGGGCTGGATGAAGTTTAATGTCCTACCCATGATGAAGCAATTGCAGGTTAAGGGCCTTGCTCAAGGGCCCAACTTTTGCCATTTATGGGATTCGAACCAGCAACCTTACGATTGCCAGTGCAGATCCCTAGCCTCAGAGCCACCACTATACCCAAAGTTTGGAGAGTAATATTAAACATGTACTAGGAAGTGGTGACTGTATCTTTAGTGTCTCCACAGAGGGTTGAACCTTTTAAGGACCTTAGCCATATTTTGGGCCAGTGCCATCTGAGTAGGGGTTAGGCTGCTAGGGGTGAGGCCTATCCTGGGGAGTCGCTCCTGGGTGAAGTGCTGGTGTGGCTTTTTGAGGTCTACTCATTTTCTGTGCTTCTTTGTGACAGGAATAACATCACTGTTTGCTTTCTAAAATAACTTAAGATTGTGTATGCTATTAATAATACTGTAATAAAGTTTGATAGGCAGATTTTTTTTCATTACAAAGAACAGTATGCCTTTTCCTATCAGTGTAAAAAGGGGGAACTCTGACACAGTCACTCCGTCAGCACCCAGCATCCACACCAGAGGAGAGCACTGACTCATCTGAAAAATGTCAAATTACAAGACTCAAATCTAATTACTTTCTTTTCCTCATTTCTCTGGATGCTGAGTAAATGTGTGCACTACCCCAAAAAAACAAAGATTACAAGGATTTAAAATATGGACTTTTAATTTCTTCTGGGACAGAAAAGAGGTAGCAATAAAAAGGAGATTATATGTGTAAATCCAGACAGACAAGGAGATGTGGAGTTGGGAGATTTACATTTTTTTAATAAGTGAATTACAATAATGAAACCATGAAGATTGAATCTTTTGGTTAAGCATGTATGAAGAATTTTTTATTTTTATTTATATTTATATTCAAATATTTTAAATATTTTTTAGAGTACAAAATTGTTCTCAGATCATTTCAATGGCACTAAAATTCATCTATTTCATTATGTGGTGAGAAAGATGCGATCTTGACGGCTGTTTTTCCAAGCCCAAGTTACAGTCTTGTGAAATTTAGAATCAAATCTGGTGCAGAAAGCCTCATCCACCTCTACTGTATGAATTTTATAAAAACGTAAGACAACTAACAACTTAGAAGAGGCTGTTTAGTTCTTTGGATTCGTTGGGTTAGTTAACAGCTTAGTGATCCAAATATCTGCCTTGTTAGTACAAACTTAACACAAAGAAGAACTTCTGGTTAAGAGTGTTCTGCACTCAGACTCACCTAAACAAACACAAAATAGAATTAGAGAAGCAAAAATTTAAAATGGTGAGATATTTTTGTAAACTGGCAGAATTCAAAAGGCATCACGCTGCTTTCTTAATTTACTGTGTTTAGAAATCCATCAATCAATGTACCTTCTGAAGCTAATTGGTCTAATTGTGGTGTGGCACAATCATGACCCAGCAATGGATCGGGCACAAGTCACTGGCAGGTCACATCTTCTTACACCAAGCCAATTAAATTAATGTACAAGTATGTGGACTATGGTAGGATTAACTATGTAGAGATAAGGAGAACATGCAGATATGACTAAGGAGTCACTCCTGGGTGACGTGCATTCAAATCCACAATCCTGGAGCTGTGAGACAGCAGAATTAACTACAATGCCACCATGCGATCAGTGACTAATAATTTAGAACTTGAACACAAAAGTCTCAAATCTTCTAAGTCCAATTCAAGGTTGTGGGGGTCTATCCTGACAGCACTGGGCACCAGGCTGGAACCAGTCCTGGCCAGGGTGTCATTCCATAAAGGACACATCGATGCACACATCCACAATCACAGTCATATGAGAATAATTTGGAAGTGCCAACTAACTAAACACACATGTCTTTAAAGACGGGGGAGTGAAACTGATGTAATTAATTTTCAGTTTAGGCAAATTTAATATTTAAACAAAAAAAAGTGTTTTCTATTTTAGTATTAATAGACTTAATAACAAATTGACAAGATCAAATAACATTTATTGTTGAGTGCTTAAAGGAATCCTCCTTTTTTTTTAATATCTTACTTACCCCATGTACTTTGTAGTCATGGCCAAAAAAATTTTGTAATCTCATATTTTCATGCAGAATGAGGAGAAAGACATTTATGACATAACAAAACTCAATGGTGATGTTGTTAAAAAAAAAGTCCACAGAAAAAAGAAAAAAAACATCTCAACTTACTCATGTTGCATAATCTACGTGTTGGTTCTTTAGTCGTATGCTCAAAACATGCAAAAAAATATATATATTTTTGTGCTAAAATATTGTTAGTTACTGCTAGAATTGTCAGCACATGCATAAACAGTAACCCCAAAGCCTCATGGGAGTGGCTTTTCGAACAGAAGATCCACCTCTCCCTCTCATTCATTGGTCAAGAATCCAGTCTTCAATTCAGGCATTATAGAAATGCACCTTTCCCGTTTTACGCCGACTTTTTCAGAAGTAAGCATTAATATTTTATCAAGATATGCATGCAATTTGCACACTCAGAGAACACAAATTTATAATAAACATGTGGATTACGTAACATGAGTTACATTAGAATTTGTTTCTTGGATGTTTTTCACATCATTTACCATTGTTCAGAGTTGGTCGCCGCTGGGTCCCATTTCACATTGAATCTTTATTATGTCTTTTCTCCATGAAAACATGAGATTAATTAATACATTTTTCTTGGCCACCACTACAAAACTACATGGGGTAAGTAACAAATAAAAAAGAAGATATCATTTTTGTGTGGCGTGCTCCTTTAAGAAAGTTGCCGAGTACGTCTATAAACCCTTGGCACGTATTTTGCAAAAGTCACTGCACACTTGGGGAAATTTCTAAACACTGGAGGTTGTCAAGTATTATCCCATTGTATAAAAAGAGTGATCAGGCAAATCCACGTAACTATAGTGCCCTCCACAGTGTTTGGGACAAAGACATATTTTTACTTTCTCATATACATAGTATAGAGAAATTATAGGAATCGTGAAAAAATTCGACCTCTGGATTTTGATGAATCTTGATGTTTTAGATCTTCCTGAGTCCGAAAATACCATTTTTTTGGAATTATGTCTGTCTGTGTGTCTGTCTGTGCTGACAGACGAGATTAGACAGGAGTATGATGTTTGCTGATGACATTGTGATCTGTAGCGATAGTAGCGAGCAGATTGAGGAGACCCTGCAGAGGTGGAGATACAGTCTAGAGGGGAGAAGAATGAAGGTCAGTAGGAACAAGACAGAATACATGTGTGTAAATGAGAGGGAGGTCAGTGGAATGGTGAGGATGCAGAGAGTAGAGTTGGCGAAGGTGGAGGAGTTTAAATAATTGGGATCAACAGTACACAGTAATGGGGATTGTGGAAGAGAAGAGAAAAAGAGAGTGCAGGTAGGGTGGAATGGGTGGAGAAGAGTGTCAAGAGTGATTTGTGACAGATGGGTATCATCAAGAGTGAAAGGGAAGGTCTACAGGATGGTAGTGAGAACAGCTATGTTATATGGGTTGGAGACGGTGGCACTGACCAGAAAGCAGGAGACAGAGCTGGAGGTGGCAGAGTTAAAGATGCTAAGATTTGCATTGGGTCATCTTAAGTTGGACTGTTGGGAGACAAAATTAGAGAGGCGAGATTGCATTGGTTTGGACATGTGCAGAGGAGAGATGCTGGGTATATTGGGAAAAGGATGCTAAGGACAGAGCTGCCTGGGAAGAGGAAAAGAGGAAGGCCTAAGAGAAAGTTTATGGATGTGGTGAGAGACGACATGCAGGTGATGGGTGTAACAGAACAAGATGCAGAGGACAGAAAAATATGGAAGATGATGATCCACTGTGCAACCTCTAACGGGAGCAGCCGAAAGCAGAAGAAGAAGTGTGTCTGTCTGTGCATAAACATGATAACTTGAAAATGCTCTGACCTCAGTCAATGAGATTTTGTGCACCTGCTTTATATCAAAAATAAGGAATTCTATCAAATTTTGGGCTATTTTCAGAAGTGGTACTTTAACTGAATATTTTCACGAATTTTTAAGTAAACAATGGTTATAAATTACAGATAGATGATTCAATTTTTGTATTGATATTTATAAGGATAAAAAGCAAACAGATTTGAAATTTGAGAAAAATGACTCAACCAGAACCATCCAAATTTTTTGTAGCATTTTATATATAAATGTCTACGTGTGGAAGTGTGTGTGTGTCTGTTTGGCCCAGAAGTGAGAGGTGGAGTCGGGGTAAGCGCTCTACTACCTCCGAGGAAAGAGAAAACTCACTTAGCCACTAATACACAAGCGAGGCCAGCACGTCATGAAAACGAAACCTCCGAAGAAAGACAAAATTCGCTTAGCCGCTAACAGTAACCGAAACAGTATCCCTTTTACTTTTCATCCCGCCGCTAATGCACAAGTGATGCGAGCACGTCGGCAAAACGAATCCTCCTAGGAGACAGACGCCCAGAGTAGTTCCTTTCAATTACCTAACATCTCTACATTTCAATTTTTTTTCTGACGATTTCAATAGTCTCTAGGACCCCAGGCTTTTTACTGCACAGCTAGTGGAAATATAAATGTGTACAGGATATTAAAAACTGCATTCAATATAACGAATATTCTTTCAAATTACTATTTTCAATTTTATTTTCCTTGAATCCCCTCCTCTGCTCCACAGTTTAACATTTCAAATCAAACAATTCAGACTTGTGATTAAAGTGTGTATCGCAGACTTTCATTTAAAGGAATTTGCATACATTTCAGTCAGACATGACAACACTTCTACATGGCAGCAAAGGCTGCCACAACAGAGCCAGCAGCATTATCAGACGGACTGCCCTTCTGCCCGATGACAAGTGGTACTGAAGTATATGGCACAGAAGTGACAGATTTTATGCCACAAGCCGATCTTATGCAATGATCAGTCTGACAATAGAGTGGTAGCGCTGCTGCGCTGAAGTAAGGAGATTGTGGATTCGTTTCCTAGTTCCTCCCTAAGTGGAGATCGCTTTGAATAGTGAGAAAAGTGCTACATAAACGTAAAGAACAATAATAATACAACAGTGACTGTATAACAACTCATCTGTGCAATATGTTAGCGAGGTGATGCTCTATTGTTTAGTCTTATTATTCTAGTTGCTATTCTTGTGGCGTATTCTGGCACACAATCGGGACGGGCAATGCAATTTCATCCCACTGTTCACTGCTTTTCTCTGCTTTGTGTGTTTTCAAATGACAAATCAAGAGCCTTGAACCTTGAACAATGAGAGATCTGAAACTTGGAAGAACGCCTTATGAAAAGGACCTCAGCAGAATCATCACTATCTACATCTGGACAGCACAGAGCCTCAATCAAGAAGGCCAACATGGTGTTAGCTTATACAGTATGATGTATGCAGCACAAGTCAAGAGAGCTTCTGCTTAAGCTATAAAACCCACTAGTGAGGCCTCATCTGGAGTACTGTGTGCAGGTGTGGGCTCCATATTACAAAAAAAAAAAGACATAGCAGCAGTAGAGAAAGTCCAGAAGAGAAACATAAAGCAGATTCCGGGACTAACAGGTATGAGTTATGTGGAGACAATGAAGGAGGTGAAGCTTTTCAGTTTAAGGAAACAGAGATTATGAGGTGACACCATTAAAGTGTTTCAAATTTAAAAGGAATTTGTACAGTGGATCCCAGTTGTTATTGTAAAATAAATTCCCCAAGATGGAAACTTTTTAAGGGCAGATTTCGCACACGTTACAAAGTTTTTCTTCCCGCAAAACACCATACACATGTCAAATAAAATAAGTAGTCAGATGGAGAGCAGAACTTTAGGAGCCTTCATATCTCGACTTGATGTTATTTTGGACAGTCTAGGATGGGTGAGCTTGTTGTGCCGAGTGGCCGGTTCTCCTCACAATTGTTGTAAGGTTCTAAGGTAATTTTATGAAGATGGTATCTTTTGCACTGCTAATAATACATCAGTTGCTGTCGTAATGACCTATTTTATGCTCAGAAAGAACAGCATCAGTAAATAATGACTGAGATGTTATAGAATAGTTTGGGTAACTTGGTTCCTAGGGTGCAAACCCTACTGACGCTCTCGTTTCCCTTGATTCTATCACCTTTAACTACAGGTGCTGTTTAAATGAAGATCAAGCCTGATTATGTCCGCATATGTTAAACATTTCTTGGGATGGACTTCCTTTTCACAAGACGTTACATACTAAGTGTATATTGTTAGGCACATATTTTCTCATACTTTTATATCCCAATGAATTTCATTTTGTATTCTAAATATACCGTATATACTCACATATAAGTCGGGTCTTGAAACCTGAAAAATCGATCATAAAATCAGACCCCGACTTATACACCCATTCAAAAATGCGACACTTAAATTTTTATCTTTTTACGTCTTCTTGCCTCAGATCTCACTCCAGTTTCTCAGACGCATTGAATTTTGTTTATAGCAGCACAGTTACCAATTTCTTTCGCTATTTCAACGATGTTTAATTTAAAAGCAGCTTCGTATTTTCTTCTGATCGAATGCTCCATCGTAGATAAGGAATGCTCTTACGATAAAGGTGTATGAGGGTGTGAGATACAAAAAACACAAATCAGTGCAATCATCACTTCAGAATAGTTTGGGTATTACCATGTGGTCACGTAGACACAATGCATAGAAAAAAGAAAGGCTGTGTGCTCCGTGGTTACTGTCTTAGGTGGGCGTTAGCATATCATAATCTCTTGGACCAATAGCGTGAGTTTTCCGCATTCGACTGATACGACGGACATTATAAAATACCAGAAATTATACGGTAAAATCAAGTCCCGACTTATCCACAGGAGAACTTATCCGGGAGAATATACGTTAATCATATCTCAAAACATATGAAGTGTAATACTACAAAAATAAATTGAATGAAATATCTCTATTGTTGAAGCACCAAGCACAGTAAATCCATGGTGGGTACTTAACTGGCACCCTTGTTATTTACAGTCTGCTGGCATTTGGCCATTCTGGCTCTCAACTACTTTTTGGAAAATTGGCCACCAGCATGCATTACACTCAGGGGGGCTGAAGTAGTTTAGAAAGATTGAGATTAGACCGCTAAGATCATTGGATATCTGGAATGGAGGTTGATTAACCAGGAGAACATGTTTGGAAAAGAAAGAAAGAAAAAAGGGACAGAAGAACAGAGTCAAGTGGGAAAACTGTGAAAGTTAGGCAGACAAACTGCCCCTTTTAGTTAATGAGGGTCTGCTGCACATTGGGCTTACCATTTCACGGTGGTCTGCTATCCCCTTGATTCATTTTTTGTTCACTTTTTAAATCAATATTTTCTGTCTAAACCCCCTCAGTGTCATTGTGATAAGTTGTCCGTGGCATTGGGCAGTTTTAAATAGATAATGAGCATCCTGATGGCGTGCAGGTGTGTGCTTAATGGCACCTCCGGGGTTGATTGCGCCCTCACGTGCAAATGCGGGTGGATCAGTCAGGGGCCGCGTTCTCAGCTCAGAGTGCATGGGGGGGTCACATCTGCACCCAATCAGGTCAATGTAAGAGGATCCTACACGCTTAAGACAAAAAACAGAGAGGGAAAGAAAGATTGGGAGAAGAAACAGAAGGAGATCTGAAGAACAGAAAGATAAAAGAGAGATGGAGGTTAAAATGGATGGATGACGGAGATGAAGGCACAGGACCGTAAGACTCCAGTGTGAGGAGGAGAGGAAGCAGGCAGCTGGGTGGAGAGGCGCTCGGAGGAGCGTAAGGCCAATGGTCAGGGGGCTAAAGAGGGCCACTTGGATGAGTATATTGTAGGGTAGATGCAGTGGTCTGATGCCTGCTCTCGTGTGAGGCTGAGGAGTGGCAGCGGGAAGAGCAAAGCTCGGCATAGCCCCTTACTGGGAGCCCAAGGGCAGGGCCATCTTAACATATGGGCACAGTGGCCACTGGCCGGGGTCCCCAGGATCATGGAGGCCCACGATGTTTCTGATGCCTATGAAAGTTTCTGTTTTGCTATCAAAACAGGGGCCCCAATGAATGACTTTGCCCGGTGGGCTATGATGCTGGTAAGACGGCCCTGCCTGTGGGACAGCAGGGACCCAAAACTATGGAAACAGGTTGGCTGGGCCTGCCAGCAAGACGTCTGCTCTGTCTGCAGGATCCAGTGGTGGGGGGTTAGAGCAGAGGAGATATCGGATTTAGAAAAGATGTACCTGGGATGGAGATTTTAGAACCATTTCCTGCCTTGGGATTTTTAAATCTCATTTTAATGGATTACTTATTGATTTATTTTTTAACCTTCACAAATATTTGTTGACTTTGGATCACTGCCCTATTTTCATGTTGTTTCGGATTACTTCTAATAAAATAACTGACACTTTTTACACCTACCCCTTGCTGCATGTGTGTCTGTCCTCATTTGCCCGGCTCATCTTGGTTCGGGTTCAAGAGGATCCCGGATGGAGCAGGGTAGCGTGGAGCTAACCCGGACCATCACAGTCATGTTGATACATCAGGAGTGCTGTACTGGCCACGTATCTCAGGACTGACAACGCAATTCAGAGGCAAATTGTATTCCACACTTTACTTTTTGAAAACCAAATCGACACAATCAGCAGCATTACATTTGTGCAGAGTCATTTTCTATCCATTAAAGAAAAACAAAAAGTTTAATGACTGTCGTTACATATGCCGGCAGAGTTTTGCTTCTCTTTGCGGGATAATTATGCCCGAGCTGTTCCTTCTCCACTTGCAATTCAGGCCAGTCAGCGAGAAATGTAGTCAAAGAGCTGAGGAGTGATATTTCAGGTGGCAAGCATGCATATAAAATTTTGCCGAGGTAGCATAAAGTATGTGGCCTTGGTGGGGATTTCCTTCTTGTTGTATCCGATAATCTATACAAGCCGCTCCTCCGTCTGAGACGCAAGACGCAGACTTCACTCCATTTGCTTGACCTATTTTTCCATTAGTTCCAGGCATTTCGCCAAAATGTCCAGGGTGCACTGCATTTCCTTCTCTTTCCTAATTACTGGCAACCTCTTGCATCAATCCATATAAAATCTAAATGACTAAATGAACTCCCTAGCATATTTTTTGCCATTACTTAAAAGGCCAATTGTGGCCTCCATTGCCAGAAGAATAATTTCAGAGTGCTGCTGATCACTCACTCCAGTACCAGCGAGTGCAAAATTACAAGGAAACGTCTGCAAGGAGAAAATCACGTATCTGCTTTGTTTTGCTGTTTACCTGAAAGATCTCCTCCAGCCTTCTCCTGAAAGTTTGTTTCTGACTGTAAAGCCCTCGGTGTGCAGAAATGTGGGTCTTAGGTCCTCAATGCACTTCCCTTTAGTCCTCACTAGGGGTCATCCAGTGCTTGTCTCACTGCAGAGCAGATTCACTTTGTGAAAAAGGTTCTCTAATTTTAAACATTTTAATCGAGACTGTCCAGTTCACCCAAAAAAACTTTTCTATGATGCCAACATTCAAGCATATGTGGCGTGTGGCTGGGGGTGGTACCCAGCCGGGATGCCCAGGAGGACCAGAGGAGGGCTTACACCTCCTCCAGACCACTAGGGGGCGACCGCCTTGGTGGCTTTGGGGACCGCGGGATCTGAGCTGGGAAGCTCAACCCTATAGGGGGCGCCCTGATGCCCTGGTCCTCAGCACTTCCACCACACCCGGAGGTGCAGGGGGGAAGACGACCAGGGACACCCGGAGTGCTTCCGGATGCGCAGCCGGTACTTCCGCCACACTGGGGAGTGCCGGCGGAAGATTATCAGGAGGCACCTGGAGCACATCCAGGTGTGTATAAAAGGGGCTGCCTCCCTCCGTTTGATGGCTTGAGTCGGGAGCGGAGAAGGACGGAGCTTGGGAGGAGAGGAAAGGAGGAGGCTTGAAGGGAGAGGCATTTTGGGTAGAGGCCTGGACTTTGGGGAAGTTTTGGGGTTGTGTGCTGTTCACTGTAAATAGACGTGTGTTGGTGTTTGAACCATCGGTGTCCGCCTGTCTGTGTCCGGGCCAGCCTCCACACATAATATTCCTAGAAGAGCATTAATGTTACAGAATAGCACTGGCCATTTTAGTGAGCATCCTAATTTAATTGAACATTTGGGCAAAAACGTCTTATGGGTTCAGATATGGCAGATGGGCAGAAGTCGCAAACGCAGAACCTGTAATGGACCCCGTGAGGATCGGCTCTTTGAGAGCTCACAATAAAAGCTGTTGAACACCAGGCCACAAAGAGACATACTCTCACTATAATCAGACCAATGAACTTTTAGATAAGTAATGGATCTTTATTCATTACTAGCTGTGTAAGCCCGTGCTGTAAAAAGCATGGGGTCCCAGGAACTTTTCAAATTGTCAGAAAAAAAACTGAAATGCAGAGATGTCAGGTAAACGAAAGGCACTACTCTAGGTATCTTTCTCCTAGGTGGTCTCGTTTTGGCAATGTGCTCGCCTTGCTTCTGTATTAGTGACTAAGTGAGTGTCTTTCTTCAGAGGTTTTCATTCTGCTGAAGTGCTGGCCTCGCTTGTGTATCCTCAGAGGTGGAGCCCTTACCCCGACTCCACCTCTCACTTCCACACGTATACATTTATATATAAAATTGTAAATTCATATTAGTAAAGAAACATAACAACCCACCCTAATAAAAGGACATGTGCCTGTGTGTGTATCTGGGTATCTCTGGGTCCGTCTCTGTTACATGCCATTTCATAAAAGCAGTGCTAATATTTGCGAAGTGCCATCTGTTGGAATGAAAAATGCAGTGTACTTGTATACAACATACATTACAAATTGCATTCAAGGTGTACTCACACTAGGCACGTTCGTTCTTTGCCGTGCCCGAGTGCGATTGTCCACACTCCATACCATCGCCCACTGGTCTGCACTTGTACTGTGCTTTAACGATCTGGGCCCAGGCCCGCTTTCGTCATGACCATGTGACTTCGTGTAAAGCCACCAAAATAAAATCCAAACACGGAGTGACAGCACGCATGTCAAAACGATTTTCTTTGTTTTGTGTTTTTTTGGAGTCATGTAGGGCAGGATGACGCTCTACGCCCTCAGAGATTTATTTAGTGTGCAGCACAGTGTTTTGCTATCAATCGTGCTGCACGTCCGAGAAGATTATTATGGAGACAAATGATGTTATGGGGGAAATTGCAGCTTTTCTTGCCAACTACAATTCACATTCATCTGTAAGGTGAGAAAAAAAAACTGTTTTTTAACTCAAATGGCATCAAATGAAATGAGAATTACTGTACACCATCTGACTTGTCGCATCATTGACATCACGTTTGTTTTCTGGGCTCAGGCACGTTTAGCAATCACACTGTTCCTGAATCCTACTGAACCACGTCTGGGCACACCTCTTCCAAGCAGGCCAGGTCATGGTACGGTTGGCATGGCACAGAGCAGATCACACTAGTTAAATGAACTAGACTATGGGAGGGTTACATGCGGGCAAATGTATTCAGACACAGAACAAATTGCTAGTGTGAGTGCACTCTTAAATAGACGGTGGGCTGCAAACGTTAATGCTGAATACGCTGAGGTCTACTTTCGATTTCAACCCATCTTAGGCAGGTGGCACAGCCAGTTAATCATAATCAAATAAAACATCCACCCATATTCTTAACCCGCTTATCCAAGGCAGGGTCACAGGGATGATGAAGCCAGTCCTGGCAAGCATTGGGCACAAGGCAGGAACAATCCCTAGATAGGGTGCAGTCCATCACAGGGTGAAAACACAAACCCACACACACATTAGGATAATTCACCACAGACTGCAAACAAAACATAAAACAACTAATACATGTGGTAAATATGAGGAATAAGGGCACAGAAAAAAACTTAAATATTCCAATACTCACAAAAAAAGAACAGAGTGAAACAGAACTAGACCAAAAAGACAAGAAAATAATATCAAAATACATTTACCTAAGACCAAGTGGCATAGCAGATGATCCAGCAGACCTCCACACAGCCAGTCACAAAAATATACATTACATTTTTCAAAAACAGAACAAAAATATTTGTGCGCTAGGCTAGGGTTAGGTTAAATAAAACCTTAAGAAGCTCCTCCATCTCATCGTGTTGCGTTGTGTCACGTGATGTTACAAGCAAAAGTCGGGTTAATGTGTTGCATCTTAATAAGAAAAAGAAAATAACTAAAGTGAACCAAGCTATGCTTAGGTTAACATCTCTGCTTAAATCATCAGAGAAAAGCCGAATTGACGAAACGCGACCACCAAGTGTCATAACCAGAAATTGCTGTACGTCTGGCAAATTGAGCAGTGCAATGAGTGGTGGCGGAGGGGGCTTCTTCTCCTTGTCCTCCCTGCCCACCTCTTCTCATTGTAGATGACCATAAGTCTATGAATAAAGGTGTGTAGAGCATCCCGACACCCCCACACCTATGCTGTATTTGAATAGAAATGTGTACATAACAACATTGGATTCTAATAATGTTTCATACCATAACTCAGAGCTTCCCAAACCTTTTTAATGTGGTGGCACAAATTTTGAAACGAAAATCATCCCATGACGTACCTCTGTTCTTCTAACCACTAACACATTATATCTCATGCACGTGTTCAACTGTCCAAATTGGTGGGACTACCAGAGACATGGCACTTAGTGGGCACTTTTATGGCATCTCCCATCTGCCTGCCCCTCTCTGCCTTGGGGCAACTCATGCCCACTACCCACTAGCTATGTGAGGCTCGCTGGTGACCACACACCCAAGCAGATGGACTCTAGCAGCCTGGGGACGTGTCCAAAGTGCTCTAAGTGCTGTGACTGCAACACAGACATTGCAGAGCTGCTCTTATTCCAGCTATTCCAGGCAATCCTGTCCTCCTCAGACGGTTCTCGACCACACGAGGTGTGTGACCCTCTCAGGTTCAGACTCAGGTGCGTTACACTATTATTATGGCATCACCTGGGTAGCTCTCATGGTGCGGCACTGAGAAACAGTTCCTTAAATGCATAAAAGAATTGCAACAAACTGGCCAAGCACAGCACAAGTTTAATTTCAATTTGATTTCCTGGAAAATAATTTTTTGTTCAGTTACCAAGTTCAACAGAGAGGTAGGCGAGTTTGAAAACTGGTAGAACACCTAAGTAGCGTTTATCTACGGAATGTGGGAAAAAAAAAACCATAAACAGCGGATATTGTCAAGGATTTTTTGGAATCCCACTAGCGCAGGTCTAAGTTTGGGGTGTCTCACAGTAAGTAGTTCAGGGTTTGTGTCCCAGGTCCTCCCTGTGTGGAGTTTACATGTTCTTCCCGTGTCTTTGTGAGGCTCCGGTCTCCTCCAACAGTCCAAAGACATGCAGGTTAGGTAGACTAGCGATCCTAAATTTGCACTGGTGTGTGTGTGTGTTTGCCCAGCAATGGACTGGCATCCTGTCCAGGGTTTGTTCTTGCTTCGCACACTATGTTAGCTCGGATAGGGTCCAGCAGACCCCTGAAACCCTGTTCAGGACTAAGCGGGTTAGAAAATGACATGATAAGTGAAACTGTGTTCTAAAGTTAAAACGTTTTCAATAAATGCTAAAAAATACATAGCCAGTCCTGTCATTGCATAAAGCCTGAAAACGTACCGCATACATCCTTTTTTTAAGCCAAGATAGTTGTTGAGTAATAATCTACGTCTTGTGATTACACACACATTTTAAAATAGTTTATAGATGTCATTTTTGAATATAAAAACACCAACATTATGAGAGTTAGCCATTTTTAGAGAAAACCAGCTGTGCACACCATCTCAGCATTTCTCTTCTTCTGCATTAACCTTTCGAGGGTGGCTTCCTATCAAAAGACCAAATCACAGTAAACTCTTTGCTCCACGTGGTCGGTTTGGTTTTGATGTATTTCAGTGTTTATGTGAGAGCTCATACAAGCAAATGGGAAAAAAAACTACCAGGACTGTTGTGATAAAATGATTATTTCCAGATCCCTCTTGTTTTCACAGACATGTGTCAGAAACACGGAAGGCGTGTTTTCTGTAACTGAAGCTCAAAGATGACATAGTTGGTAAGTTTTTATGCTTTTATTTTCCGTTGGAGCCTCGTGCCCCATAGGGTTCATTGTAAAACGCCAAAACGGACTATGTATTTTATTTTTTTTTTAATTTATAGAAAACGTTTAACTGTAGAACACAATTTTACATGGCAAATACAAATATACCACAAGTCAGGTCAAGTGAAGTTGGGGATCATGCACTGGTACAGTGTGTTGCCGCACCCACTACACAACGAAATAACTAGGGATCCCGGTTGGCAACCCCCCAGGCAGACACGCGGTCCAGTCCCACCCTCCGGAAATAACCCTCTGTCTGCTGCAGCCAGGTGTTATGTGGGTGACCCCTTGGCCTGGTCCAGCCACTCGTTTCCCCAACAATGAGGATCTTACAAACTGGATGACCCTTGGGGAAACGCGCCACATGGCTGTAGTGCTGTAACTGACGCTCCTTCACAATGCATGTAATATGCCTCATTTGGGACTCCATGAGTAACCGCTCAATCGACACAAAGTCAAACCAGCGGGACCCAAGGATTTTCCAGAGAGACACAGTACCAAAGGAGCCCAGTCTTCGTCTCAGGTCACTGGATAGCATCCATGTCTCACAACCATATAGCAAGACAGGAAGCACCAGGACTCTAAAGATTGGACCTTTGTCCTTTTGTATAGATATCGAGAGTGTCACACACCCCTTTCCAGCAACCTCATGACCCCCCATGCTCTCTCAATCCGTCTATTGACTTCATAGGAAGAGTCACCAGAGACACAAATGTCACTGCCAAGGTAAGACACTCTCTCTGCAGACAGACACACTGCTGATGGCTGTGTCCAAGAGGTCATTAAACCACGTTTATGAAGAAATAACTTCTTCTTGAAGTACAGCAAAATTATCCTTGAAGGTCCCAAAGACACTACAAAGGGGTTCAGATGGTCCGTAAATGGATGAACCTGCACATTTCTCGCTTATTTTTCTATGGTTGGCAGACTGACAGATGAAGCGACTGCTGTCTGAAGACCATACAGCCAAGGAAGGAGTCTGAACCCGTCTCCTTGTCGTTTACGGTCCAAATCCCTAACTACCTGGCCACAGATACTCAGCGATGCTCAGAAAAATCAACAACGAGAGTTGGCGAGGAGCCGCAGTAGTAGGTGAAGTGCCAATGTTTGATTGCCATCTCTAAAGCAGTAAAACTGAGTTGCTGTGCCCAGAGTCAGGCTGGTGTTATCCCTGCACACATTAAACGCTTGATTTGCTCAGCTCTGTCAATACTCAGCCCCCACAACACCAAGTCAGAAAGTGCTTCCCACCTTCGTTGTCAATGAGAATCAATGCTTTTGTTTTGATGGCACAGCAAGAGAGCAGGAAGGGGGACGCGTGGGCTTGTTCCAAGGTGCCTGCCGAGTGACTGATTTCTTTCAAGTCCCGCGTATGGCTGATCGATGTTTTGTTTTGTACTGTGCGGTGTGGTGCTAAACGTCAGTTTGTTTGAGGGTGCACCCCGTGAGGAAGAAATTCAGTGGCTTTATTTACAGACATCACTTACTTCAGAGGTGCCACCACTCAGGAAGCTTCTCCCAATATCTGCGTCCCTTGGACCTAATATTCAGATCTTGATTTTAGATGCCATCATTCTGCTTCAGACACTATTCAGGGTTCTCTCTGCACGAGAAGCAATGTGAGTAGTGAGAAAAGCACTATATAAATGTAAATAATTACTATAAAGGCCGAAAGTCTGACCTAATAATACAATGATGGACTGCTGAGCAAGATTTCTAATTAACATCCCTGTTACTTAAACAGCTGGTGCTCACACTAAAGAATTGAAGAAAATAATTAGTGGTGTATTTGTCAAGTGCTAGTAGTTATTGTCCACAATCAGAGGGGGTCACCTGTCTGTCCATTTACTTAACTTCTGAGTCAAGAGCATCAAAAAGGAATTGCAGAAAACCCACACTGTCCATGACGGAAGTGTGAAGAACATGGATGGCAGTTCACTGTGCGACTTTCTGTGAGTTTTAAAGGACCCTAACAGGTGGACTGGCACCCGACTGGGATGAGGAAGGCTGTAATGAATGAGCCCTATACACGGAGGCATAACCCGGGCCGGGATGGCTCTCAATTATTACCCAGGTTGGGGTTAAAGATTAATGAACTGGGAGTAGCTTCTTCCCAGGTATGAAAGGGGGGAGTGCCCCTCGGTCATGGTCCCCTTATGGACACCTGCAGGGTTACATGGGATTTGTTGTCAAGAAGGACAGCCCTGTCCTTTGGTGCCACCAGAGGGCGCTGCTAGAAGATGACCTCCCTGTTTGGTGTGGCTTCCTGCATGACCTGGAAGTTCAATTCTATAGCACTAGAAGTACTCCCAGGTTCAAATTTATAATACATCTAAATTTTACCAGTTATACTACAGCCAGGGCTTATTATCTGGCTTATGTTTATTTTCTGTTGTATTGTCATGTTTGTTATTTATTAATTTTTTTTCATTTATTTGTCTCTTTTGTGATGTTTGTCTAAAATGTAGTAACCATGTATGGTCTCTTTAAATTTACATCCACTCCTTGTGTTCAGTGGGTGGTACCCAAGAGGTGGAGCCACTGTGATGTCACTACTGCTGAGACCGCCCTCAGGATCTTGGCAATGAGTTAACAGTAGAGTTGTGTGTAAGTGCTGTTGTTCATTTGGATTTACCGGCCTTGTGATTATTTTTGCTCTGTTTATTGGATTCCTGCATTTTGCTGTCATGTATCTGGAATTATTTGCTTGGTATTGCCTTTCAGGGAATATGTTTTTGGTCTTTTTTGATGTATTTTCCAATTCTGTTAACAGTTTTCTTTTATAAATTTTTTTCTGGTGGAACTTGTCTCTACAAGACAGAGTTACCAGTTTCTCTCCCACTTGAAAGACATTCTTGATACAATTACAACGTAATTTTAATTACAACAAAGTATTTTTATGGTCCCAAGAGCTTCCCCCATATGACACAAGTCTATAGAAATCTCGTTACTACGAAGTACATTCAGCAGATACTTTCATTACAACAAAGTGCACAAAAGACCTCGAAATGCCTAAATGAATCATCCACAGAGCAGTTAGTTCTGTGGCCGCAGCTCAGTTGTGCACAACGATCCCCAAACAGAAACACTGTAATTTTTTTCTTTCTTCAAACTTTCCTCTTACTGTTTTTTTTTTTTTTTTGCCTTTTTTGTTTCCTGCAGTTTTCAGTGATACTTTTTACTTATTGCTCGTCAACATTTGAAAAACATCCAATGGAATTTAACTCATTGTCACCCTCCTATAGAAATGGCAGACACGGAAAAATGATAACAGTTCATATTAGAAAAAAGAAACTTTAATTTTTTGCAGCTCTCGATTGCTGCAAAACGAAAAAAGACGTTGCCAGTGAATTAGAAATTTCACCATCGACACTGTCAACTTTCTTGAAAGACAGAGCAAAAAAAGTACAAAAATCTCGGGTTGCAAACGTATGAGAACTGCTGCATTTGAAGATGTCGAAAAAGCCGTTTTTATGTGGTTCAGTGATGCTCGTTCAAGAAACATTCCTATTGATTTGCACTCATTTAAGAAAATGTGAGGTTTGTAAACTCTCTTGGGACCTCCCCCAACTAGACTTTTAGCAAGCCAAAGAGCGTCCCGAAGTGCGATCTCCGTGTCTATATGGGGCAATAGCAGGCTCACAGATATGCTGCGTCTCTCCGCCAAAGTAAACAGAAAAGATCTTGATGGGTGATGCAAGGTTAGGAGCACGTAAATTGTAAATGCAGATAACAGGATTACTTGATCACTGACCTGGCCACGATCCTGCCTGACTGCCATGTCTGTGTATAGCTGAGTGGCAGATCATGCTACAATAAATAACTGTGCCGTTCCTGTTTCAAGCTAAATAAAGCTAGTTTTGCTAATGTACTTCAACTAAGCCTCGTGTTTTGGGGTGCAAGACAGGGACTTATAGCGCGACCTCGCTCTTTTATGATTTGCTTCTGTGGCACTTCACTGCAGCAATGTGAGCCACCTATTGCCCTGCCCCAGCAATGGACAAACAATCTTCCACAGATGCTGCAATCGCGCTTCAGGATGCACTTCAGCATGTCATTCCCATTGGGTGGGGAGTGGGGGGGTCTCAAAAGAGTTCAAAAACCTCACAATATGAAGAAGAAATAATGATTTCGGCTCCTGATTGATAACTGTGCTGCCCACAACATGTTTCCACATTCAGATAATGTTCGCTTTAAATACCTCCCACAGCAGCGCTTCAGCCATTGGATTTGAGCATCATTCGCACCCTGAAAGTGTATTATCGCAAGGAAATGCTAAGAAAAATTCTCATCAGCATAACTTGTAGGCAGGAGGAGATTAAAAGTAACGCGAAAGAAGCTATTGAAATGATTGCAAACACCTGGATACAATTTAAAGAAAGTACTATAGCAACAAATACAGAATAACGAAATATTCGCTACAACAAAATATTTTTTAGGTTCCTGGCACTTCGTTATAACGGAATTTTACCTGTATATGTTATTACATTTCTAATGTTTTCAAACTTTTAAAGCCGAAACTCCTGTAGGCTGAAGCGGGCCCGTAGAGTATTGGGGGCAGTCTTCCTTTGGTGAGGCCTTTTTTGGGCAGGTCATTGTGGTCAGTAGCTTGACTGGGAGCTTATTTTGGATGCCTCACACCCTCACACTCCTAATCATAACATGTCCTGCCTAACCGAACACCCGATGAAGATCAAATAAACAGAAAGAGAAGGTCAAAACCAAAAATGTTTTAGCGGACATTAAGTATTAAAGTTTAAGTTCTAAATGCACCTGAGCCTAAAAACAAATCCAAATGATTGTATCATGCATTAAATGTTTAACACCTGGGAATATTCAAAAAGTTAAACTAACCAATAAGCTTTAAAGACTTTATAAGATTCTACTCTGAAAGAAAATGAGGCCAAAGGCAAAGCCACAGAAAAGAGCTGAGGCAGACTGTGGCCTTGTGTGTCCTCTCTGGTGACTGCGGCCTTACATGCTGCAACATCTGAGTGTCCCAGAACAATATGAAGCACTTCACCTTTCAGCTCAGCAGCATCCATTATCATGACCCACTTATCTAGGGCAGGGTCATGGGGTAGCTGGAACTCATCTCAGCAATCATTAGGCACAAGGCATGGGTGCCATTCCATTCCAGGCTGAACACACACACTGACACACATATTAACAGCAAGGGCTGATTTAGCAACACCAACTCACTTAACCCGCATCACTTTGAGCTGTGGGAGGAAACTGGAGTATCCGGAGGACAGCATGCACACTCCACACAGGGAGCACCAGGACATGAATCCCATTCTCCTTAAAACGAGACGGCATCACTGCCATTGCAGCAGTATGCCACCCTAAATTAGTAAAAAGAAACAATTACACCATTAAAGGACAAGGAAAAAGAAAAGTCAGCCTAATTCAGAGCATTCCCAAGAAATGTAAGGATTTACTTCATAAGGTAGAAATACAAAATAAATAAGAAGAGTTGTGTCAGATATTTGAAGTGTTAAAACAAGTGCTTCAGTTCAAATGTTTAAAGTCAAAATATTCTAGATTGTAATAGAAATTTGTCATTTTTCACCCTCTAATAGAGGTCTGTAGAGGGCTGCATGCTTAGTAAAGGATCAAAAATCTCAAGATATTCATAATCACTGACCTTGAAATAGCATAAAACGAAATCCGCACATGGTAATGCCTGCAATTTGTCCTTTTTAACCTTCTTGGAGTAGCTCTTTGAGAACTAGGACTACTGGTAAAAATTCAAATTTTGAACATATTATCATATTTGTGATCAGCAACACCTCATAGGCCTATATTGCTGGTCCCCATTTTTTCAATGTTTTGTTAAATCCCTCGTATCCTTCTGGGGATGAACTCCTAAGGGTCACTTGATGCGGATGCACAACTTCATAAGATTCTACTCTGAAACAAAATGAAGCCAGAGGCAAAGCCACAAGGAAGAGCTGAGGCAGACTGAGGTGGACTTTTGTGTCCTCTCTGGTGACTGCAAGCCTACATGCTGCAGCATCTGAGTGTCCTACTACAATACAAAACATTTCCCTTTTGAGCTTAACGGTAAACTAGTCATCTGTCCATCCATTTTCATGACCCACTTATCCAAAGCAGGGTTACAGGGTAGCTGGATCTTATCTCAGCCTATACTACTGGTCCCCATTTTTTCAGTTTTGTGAAAACCCTCAAATCCTACGAGGGATGAACTCCTGGAGTCAGCTGATGTGGCGGCGTACACAACTTCTGATCATTTTTGCTGCAAGTATCTATTTGCTCCACTATTTATCATAAGGGTGTAGCTTTCTACTCAAAATATGATTCAAAAATGACCTAAAAATGATTTCTTGTTTTGGGTCTAGAGGGCCAAAAATAATTGGGCAAACCAAAGAGCGCGACGCCCTGCATAACACAACTAGGCAGCAAGACGGGCCAAACAGTACATCATATGAGGGGGGTTTTCTCACACCAGTGAATCCAAAGATTAAAAAAACTGAAGTGATCTCAGAGTGTTCAGAAGTAATTCAAAGAATAAAAAAAGGACAAAAGGGTACAAGTAGGGAGCAGGCACAAACAAACACCAGATAAGATTCTGACATGTGCCCAGTAGGCCCTGCTACCTGTGCTTTTGTTTGTTTCTCCAGCCATGCAATTTTATTGAAATGTCACAAATTAATAACAAAAATAAATACATAAATGAATACAATCATATTAAAAAGTTCTCTGCATATATGGAGATGGTGGCACTGGCAAAAACACAGGAGACAGAGCTGGAGGTGGCAGAGTTAAAGATGCTAAGATTTGCATTGGGTGTGACAAGAATCGACAGGATTAGAAATGACGACATTAGCTCAAGTTGGATGGTTGGGAGACAAAGTCAGAGAGGTGAGATTGCGTTGGTTTGGACATGTGCAGAGGAGAGATGCTGGGTATATTGGGAGAAGGATGTGAAGGATAGAGCTGCCAGGGAAGAGGAAAAGAGGAAGGCCTAAGCGAAGGTTTATGGATGTGGTGAGAGAGGACATGCAGGTGATGGGTGTAACAGAACAAGAAGAAGAAGAAGAAGGAGAATTCTATTAAAATATTTGTTTAAAGTATAAACCGTATGCAACACAACACTCATAACCAATCAGCTACGACAAATCAGACACTGGAACACCGAAGCCAACAGAGATTGCAGCGAACACACTGATCGCAGATTCTGCACGTGAACAGCCAAGCTGTCAAATGAACGCAGCCTGCTGGGTGACACTGCAATCAGTAGGAGAATACACACTGGCACAGCAGGCAGCATGGCATATGCGGCATTCACTTTTCATACCCTAACAAAATGAGACCATGTTCAAGGCTGGAACATGCACAAGATGTTCTTTGGGATTTCTTTTCCAAGACAACAATTTTTTTAAAAAAAAAAAAGAAAAATCCTCAATTCTTCCTTTTGGAGGAACATTATAGCAAATTGGGGCATCTCAGTGGTGCTGCTGCCTCACAGTTTCAAAGTTCTTATTTCAAAACCGTGTAAATAGGATCAATAATCACATCTCTGGATATGCTTTAAAAGGTTATACAGATATATGTATGCGTTGTTTTTAATCCATTTCTGGACTAAGACGATCTGGAGCATATTATGGGTGATAGCAGGGTCAAGGCAGTGGCCACCTTGGATGGACATGCCAACAGCACTCCCAGGTACTAGGTCAGTTTATTAAGGATGATTGTCATCAATAAAGATATAAAGACCACCACAACTGTGATCGACCAAGGATTTATACCCAGTCTGCTGGAGCTGTGCCACCATGGCACACCTTGCACAGTTCCAGTTACAATACATTCAGCCATCAATCCATCCATTTCCAAATTTAAATTATTCACTTGCAGCTTCAGGGGACCATATTGTTTATCCTATTTGCATCTTTCAGCCCTGGATACGGTGGCAGGCCACCATGGGGAGCAATCACGTCCCCCAGTGATCCTCACTTAGCCTGCATGAATGGTTTGCTTACATTTTATTAAATTACAAAAACATTGTCAAGTTACATGCATTATCGGAATGTGCTGTAGGCTCTGCACCAGTGCTAAGACAGAGGATGGGTTTAGATGAGACACACTCATTAACTTGTCTTCCTTCTTCCACTCCTGAGAGGAGGATTATCCCACTCCAGATGATTGTCTTCACTTCCAGTGTGCTTCAGAAGACCCTCCTCTCCCAGTCAATAGATGTAGGCGTTCATTCTGAACCAGCATCTGTAATAGCCACACTTGCCCACAGAAGCAATTTATTTTGAAGACTTTGTTTTGCTAAGGAGCTTAGCACTCTTTACTTCTGCTTGCTTTTCATTTCATGTTACTATTAAATGAGGTGTTCCGATAAGACCCCGCCCCTTTACTGTTGCCCTTTGTCTGTTATCTTTTACAATACAACGTATAGATCTGCATTTAGTAGATGCAAAAGCAGAAGGCAAACAGAAAATGTACTGAAGAGTGTTTTGTCATGGGCTAACAATGCAATCTGTCTGTAGATTTTCACTGTAGTAGCCGCCAATGACCAGAAATGAAGTCACAACATCTGGATTATAAAGACCCTCATAAGCAGCTCCCTTTTCTGTGGGTGCCACGAACAATAGGCGTTCTCCTATGCCTATGCGTACAGGCACTGCCTTAAACGCTGCAACTCTCCCTTACTGAACTGCCACCTTTTGTATATCACTGCCACTACACAATATCTATCCACACAACAAATCCTGCCGACTATGCCAAATGTTTTAAAGTGTGGTGTGATACTGCACAGAGTAATGGGGCCGGAGCTGAGAGCTCAGCTGAGGTCACCAGGAAACACTCCACTTGCAGTGCTTAGAAGCAGTACCTGGTTGGCCAAGGTCAGGAATCACCTATTAGCTCAGGTTGATAAGAAGAATCTTCTGAAGGCCATTGTAATCCAGATGTAGTGGATTCATGGCTGGCAACCGGCACCTATCACATTAAAAATCTGTGAACTGAGATAGCTCTTGGCACAAGCTCATGTGAATACAAAGGAGTTCTATAAACAGGGTCTTCTGGGGTTTCCCTGAGATCCATCCTTCCATCCACACCTTGCTTGAATCCACTGGCTCTTTTGCTGAAACACTACACTCCTGTAGCATCTTGTATTGGCCTCAAGCTCATTATGTGGCAAACTTACTCATAAACACCAAAACCACAAATATCTCAGGCAGTGCGTCCCAACCTGTGTGCCGTGGCAGCACTGCAAGTGGTCCATGGCAGACCCTAATCCCGCCCCTCCCCTCACTGCTCCAATAGTCACACTCAATTCACAAGATGACCTCCTCAACCCCGGCTCTCACAATTGTGTTTAACTTGCCAAGGAGAAAAAGCATTGACAATCGTGCTTAATTCATCTAAAGCTCTGGTGATCGCAAAGGGCAAACCCCAATATCTCCCCCTAACCCCATTGACGATTGTGCCCAATTCACTGAGAGGGATCATCTCACTCCCTCCCCCTCTGTTCAGACAATTGCACTAAATTCACCTCCCAGTGGGTCGCGAATACACTGGCATTTGAAGACACCACAATGGTTGGGAAACACTGATCTAAATAAGGAAACTGTAGACTTCTCCACATAGGCAGTGGTTGGTCTAGGTTCTTAGAGGTGTGTGAGAGAGAGGTTGGGAGCATGCGCTGAAAGTGTGTTTCCACACCCACCACACAATGAATGAAGGATTGGGACCAGAGTGCAGCAGGTGACACCTCAGCACCACACTGGAACAGTATGAAGTTTTTTGGAGTGCCAATACTGCCACCAACCCCCACGTTTTCCCTGTAAGTTGGAGGACTGCTTGGTGAGCTGGATGCAGGTTAATGTCATACCCAGGAAGAAGCAAATGCAGGTTAAAGGTCTTGCTCAAGAACCCAACGGAGTAGAGTCACTTCTGGAGTTTACGGGATTCGAACCAGCAACCTTCAGATTG
Source organism: Polypterus senegalus (assembly GCF_016835505.1). Taxonomy (NCBI): domain Eukaryota; kingdom Metazoa; phylum Chordata; class Cladistia; order Polypteriformes; family Polypteridae; genus Polypterus; species Polypterus senegalus. The sequence continues at coordinate 23,579,720 of NC_053169.1, read as the reverse complement.
CCAGCGCAGATCCCTAGCCTCAGAGATACCAGACAGCTGTGTAAACCTTTGAGCCACCATGCTCCCCAAAAGAGAGAGTGAGAGAATATAATCCATCCATTACAATACATTCATGTTTCAATTACACTTCTTCCAAGTTGGTCCATTCCAGCATCAAGCATAAATGTAGCAGCCAACCCTGGCCAAAATGCCAATCAACCTCAGGGCACACATTTGTCCATTTTATAGTGGCCAAGTAACCTATCTGGCATATTAGTTTAATGAGGTATGGATTGAACTGAACTAAAAGAAGACTCTCCATGGTAGATAGCAAGTACTCTGGGAAAAGAACTTAGGTCTGTAGAGTGTAAGGCAACCATGCCAACCATTGTGCCACTCCCCACAGGGACAATAATAAAAAAATAAAAACAGTTGCAACTCGACATTGAACAAACAGGGTGCTATGAATAAATTAACCTTTAAGGTGTCCTTTGCCAAGTGCCATATCATGCCCTCCATTCCCACCTTGTGGTGTTCTTTGTTAATTTGCTGAAGTATAACCTCTATTAATAGCTAAAAATGCAAATGAGTATGTCATCAAAGAAAAAAAAAAACGAAGCTATAAATAGATGCCAGTTCAACAGCTCAGGGTTATCCATGAATGCCTGCTATCACTTTACCACTCTCACCGCCAGGCGCTGCTATCAGTCCCATAAGCAAATAAGTGGCTTGAAAAGATAATTACTCAGAAGCAGGAGGATACCCACTAGAAAATCCAACGCCGTCCAAAGTGAAAAGAAAATACGCCTCACCAATCTGCCAGCATATGCTTCTTAGAGGCTGCTAATTAAACGCGGACGCGTGTAAAATTAGCAAAGTGTTTGTGTGAAACGGGGATACGCTGCTTGTCAAAGAAAAGGAGAGGCGCTTCCCTAGGAATGTTATGTGCTGCCACTTCACACCTTTGGTAGGATGCCAGCTTGTTTGTGCCTTGTAGCAGCACTCATGTGGTGCAGCCCATATGAAGGGAAGCAGTTTCTAATGGGGAAGACTGAAGGACGGCACGATGAATGTTGGGTCATTTTCTCAATTTCTAGTCACCCATTCATCTTCATGACTCACTTAAATCGTCTGCAGGGTCACAATGCAGACGTGGACGGGATGCCAGTCATTCACAGGTTACATTCTCTAACTCAGCCTAACCTTAACATCGCTGAGAGGAAGGTCAAAAATCACATGGACATGGGGAGAACATGTGAAGAACATGTGAACTTCACTCTGACAGCAACCAGGCTGGGATTTGAACCCAGAACTGTGCAGGTGCCACTGCTTCAACGTGTTGTCATGTTCAGCCTGCTGACTTCAAAAGTCAATTAAAACGGCTCAGCTTCTGCTACTTCGTTAAATTTATTAGGAAGGTTTGGAGCATTCAGATCGAGTGCTAGTAAACAAAATCAGTGATCACATCTTTTCTCCTTTAAAAGTGTGTGTTAAAAACAGTGCCTAAAAAAAGGCTTTTTTCTTACAATGACCAGCAAAAAAAGAGTCTTAGATGACAAAGCTGAGGCAGATCTCTGCAAAATGGTCTACAATAGCTATAAATAAATTTAGGAATGAAAGGATGCCACATTGTTTGATGGAAATGAAAATGATCAACATACAGAGGGCTGAATTCAAAGACACCCCGAAAATCTAAGTGAAAACATGATGCGGCAGGCTAGTCCATTTGGCTGAAATTTCACTACAGCGACTCCAGTGGTTGGTTGGTATGGAATGGCCCCCCACGTGCTTTTATGCATGCCTGACAACATTGGGGGGGCAGCCGAGCATGCTCCTAATGAGACGACGGATGGTGTCCTGAGGGATCTCCTCCCAGATCTGGACCAGGGCATCACTGAGCTCCTGGACAGTCTGAGGTGCAACCTGGAGACGTCTGATGGACCGAAACATAATGTCACACCTACAGGTGTTCTATTGGATTGAGGTCAAGCGAGTGAGCGTGGGGGGCCAGTACATTGTATCAATTCCTTTATCCTCCAGGAACTGCCTGCATACTCTCACCACATGAGGTCGGGCATTGTCGTGCACCAGGAGGAACCCAGGAGCCACTGCACCAGCATAGGGTCCGACAATGGGTCCAAGGATTTCATCCCGTTACCTAATGGCAGTCAAGGTGCCGTTGTCTAGCCTGTAGAGGTCTGTGTGTCCCTCCATGTATATGCCTCCCCTGACCATCACTGACCCACCATCAAACCGGACATGCTGAACGATGTTACAGGCAGCATAACGTTCTCCACGGCTTCTCCAGACCCTTTCACGTCTGTCACACATGCTCAGGGAGAACCTGCTTTCATCTGTGAAAAGCACAGGGTGCCAGTGGTGGACCTGCCAATTCTGGTATTCAATGGCAAATGCCAATCGACCTCCACAGTGCCGGGCAGTGAGCACAGGGCCCACTAGAGGATGTCGGGCCCTCAGGCCACCATCATGAAGTCTGTATCTGATTGTCTGGTCAGAGACATTCACACCAGTGGCCTGCTGGAGGTCATTTTGTAGGGCTCTGGTAGTGCTCATCCTGTTCCTCCTTGCCCAAAGTAGCAGATACTGGTCCTGCTGATGGGTGAAGGACCTTCTACAGCCCTGTCCAGCTCTCCTAGAGTAACTGCCTGTCTCCTGGAATCTACTCCATGCCCTTGAGACTGTGCTGGGAGACACAGCAAACCTTCTAGTAATGGCACATATTGATGTGCCATCCTGGAGAAGTTGGTCTATCTGTGCAACCAAACTCTGTAGGGTCCAGGTATCACCTCATGCTACGAGTAGTGACACAGACCGTAGCCAAATGACAGATAAGGAGGGAAAAATGTCAGTGGCCTCCACCTGTTAAACCATTCATTCCTGTTTTGGGGGTCGTCTCATTGTTGCCCCTCTAGTGCACCTGTATTTAATTTCATTAAACTGATTAATAACCCCCTCTGCTACTTAACTGACCAGATCAACAGCCCAGAAGTTTCACTGACTTGATGCTATACTCTGATTGAAAAGTGTTCCTTTAATTTTTTTTAGCAGTATATAAATCAGAGCAATTGATCACGTAAGTATTCACACCCCTGTCAAGTCAGTATTACAGCTTTGTCAGCCATGACAGCCTTGAGTGTCTGTGTCTACAGGATGCACATCCGGACACAGCCAGTTTTTACCTCCCCAATTCGTCTTTGCAAAACTGCTCAAGCTCTGGAAGGTCACACGAGGATGGCGAGTGAACAGCCTTTTGTCAAGCAAAGCCAAAAACTGTTACTTGGACTGAAATTTGGACTCTGTCCTGGCTACTCCAGGACATTCACGTTGTCATTTTGAAGCCATTCCTCTGTATCTTTGGCATTCTGCTTGGGGTCTTTGTCTTGCTAGAAAACCAACGTAAGCCCCAGAATGCATCAGGTATTCCTCGAGGATTGCCCTTGTGCCTCACGGTATTCATTTTACCCTCACAAGCCTTCCAGAGCCTGCTGCAGAGATGCATCCCCAGATCCCGATGCTGCCACCGCCATAGTTTAGAGTGGGGCTGGAGTGTTTTTGATAACATGCAAGATTCAAACACTATGTTTAGTCCAATGGCCAAGAATCTCCATTTTAGTCTCATCAGACCATGGAACCTTCTTCTGACAGTGCCTTTTGCCAAACTCCAGCAGAGATGTCATGAGAAGTTGTTCTCTTTGCTATAAAGCTGCAACAGCTGTTGTCTGGGCAGTCTCGCCAATCTTAGCTGCTGTACTTCTTCAGAGTCCTCAGAGATCTCTCGGTGGCCTCCCTCACAAGTTGTCTTCTTTCACAAACACTCAGATTTTCTGGACAGCCTGCCCTAGCAGATTCACACCTATGCCATGATCTTTCTATTTCTTAATGGCTGATCTACCTGGACTCTAAGGGACCTTCAGGGAACTTCTTTATTTATTTTTTTTGTCTCCATCTCCTGACTCCTTTTCAACCGTCTTTAAATGAAGTTGTTCTTTTGTCTTCATTGTGTGAGTTAGGCCACCACACTGACTCATCTCAAGTTGGGCCTTCCACATCCAGGTGCATTTACACTCACCGGCCACTTTATTAGGTACATCCATTTAACTGCTCGTTAATGCAGATATTGAATCAGCCAATCACATGGCAGCAAGTCAAAACATTTAGGCCTGTAGACATTGTCAAGATGACTGGATGAAGTTCAAACCAAGCATTAGAATGAGGAAGAAAGGGGACTGAAGTCACTTTGAACGTGACATGGTTGTTGGTGCCAGATGGGCCGCTCTGAGTATTTCAGAAACTGCTGATCTATCCAATCATCTCTATGGTTTATAGAGAATCGTCTGAATAAGTAAAAATAACCAGTGAATGACAGTTGTATGGGCAAAAATGCCTTGTTGATGTCAGAGGTCAGAACAGAATTACCAGGCTGGCAATAGTAACTGAAATAACCACTTGTTAGAAGCGAGGTATGCAGAAGAGCATCTCTAACCACACAACACATCAAACCTTGAAGCAGGTGGGCTACAACAGCAGGAGACTACACCTTTCTTGCCAGTTAAGAACAGAAACTGAGGATACAATTCACATGAGTTCACCAAAATTGGACAATAGAAGATTTGAAAAATGTGGCCTGGTCTGATGAGTCTCAACTTCTGCTGCGACATTCAGATGGTAGGGTCGAGAACAGGAAAGCATGAATCCATCCTGCCTTGTATCAATGGTTCAGGCTGGTGGTGGAGGTGGTGGTGTAATGGTGTGCGGGATATCTTCTTGGGCCCCTTAGTACCAACTGAGCATCACATAAATGCCACAGCCTACCTGAGTATTGTTGCTGTCCATCCCTTTATGACCGCAATATGCTCATCTTCTAAGGGTAATGCGCCATGTCACAAAGCTCAGATCATCTCAAACTGGTTTCTTGAACATGACGATGAGTTCACTGGATTCAAATGGCCTCCACAGTCACCAGATCTCAATCCAGTAGAGCACCTTTGGGATGTGGTGGAGCAGGAGATTGGCATCATGGATGTGCATCTCACAAATCTGCAGCAACTATGTGATGCTATCATGTCAATGTGGACCAAAATCCAGCACCTTGTTGAATCAATGCCATGAAGAATTACGGCAGTTCTGAAGGCAAAAGGGGGTCCAACCAGGTACTAGCAAGGTGTATCTAATAAAGTGGCCGCTGAGTGTATTTGACAGTTAATTGAAACCTTAGACAAGTGGGCTCCACTGAATTAATCTGAGAACTTCTAAAACCAATCGGCTGCACCAGTGAGGATTTAGGCGAGTCTAGGCTGGAACTGCGGGGTTGGGGGGGAATATGTGTTCAAGGGTCTTACATTGCAGGGATGTGCATTTCTGTTGCAATAATTTGTAAGCCACAGAACATGTGATGTGTGTAACCAGAAGACCTATTTATACAGTAGTTGCCATCACGCTATGTGACTTGAGAAAGAGAGCGAGGCAAACGAACTGGGATATTTTTGTAGCCCCCCGTCAGGAAGCAGCGATGGCTTCGGATCATGCGACAAGGCAAATTTATCAAATTCATCCATCCCTTCATTTAAGAGTTTTGTAACCTGCTTACCCAGTTCAGGGTCTATTTTGGCACAACTGAACAGGAATCAACCCTGGACGGAGTTCCAGAGGCATATTCATCACTTTATAATTAGATTTGCCATTTTTATCCGTTTTTCTTTTTTCTCCTCGTTCAGCAGGACTCTACAGCTGTTTGTGGCGCAGCACGCACTTCGTCCTCCCTTCGTCTCCAGCGACTAGAAGGAAATCAGGCCATTAACAGTGTGTGCTGGAAGTGGGATTGATCATAAGTGATGTCCTATATTCACAGCTAAATATAGAATTTTCTAAATGCCCTTATTATAGATATTATTAATGAGACGATTTTCTTTTTTTCTGCTGACGGCAAAGCTATAGGTGGTGGATGTCGACCACTGATGAATTACTGAAAGCAAACAAAAGTGGAATCAGGGCAAATCTTTTGTTTCTGCACTGCCTGCGCTTGTGCTGTATATTTAGCAGCATGCACCGCACTCACATCAGCCAAATTTGTCTTGCATCCATAAAAAATGTAATAAAAATTCAAGATAGATGCTGGAGCTCTTTTGTTGGATGTATCGATCAAGACTCGCATTACAATCGTCCTGCAGGGCTCTTAGGGATGCTGACAGTACAAGGACTGCAGGCCTGCTTTACAGTTCTTTGCAATTTATGGCGATGATTCTGGGAAAGAAAAGATGGAGAGAGCGAGAGAGGGAGAGAGAAAGAGGAAAAGGAGGGAGGGACAGCTGAATCAGTACAAACAATAGTGGACATGGGAGAAATTCTAGAGCACCAGGTGGAAAACCCCCCACAGGATATCAACGCAGACAGGAGCTGAAGCCAAGTCCCTAGAGCTACACTAACCATAATGCCACACTGTCATCATCCATGTAGTGAACCCACTTAATCTAATTTATGGCTATGGAGGGCACGTAATAACGCCTGGCTGCGGCAGACAGATGGTCATTTCCGGGGGGTGGGACTGGACCGCATGTCTGCCTGGGGGTCTGCCAACAAGGATTTTAAGCTGTCTCACTGTGTGGTGGGAGTGGCAATGCGCTGTGCCATGCTCCCCAACCTAACCTGACCTGACCTGATCTATTGTGACACCAGGGTACCCCAAACAGCATGTCAGTCTAGTGCAAGGGTTCTTAACCTGAAGTCTGTGGACCCCAAGGGGGTCCATGGATGGGCTTTGGGGGGGTCCATGAAATTCATATAAAAATTAACATTTATATTTAATATACAGCCCAGTACTGTTGATTTTTCTCGTATGAACTTTCTCATGTGGTTTTTCTCACACATAACGTTTCTCACTTATATTTTTTGAGTTTTATTTTTCTCATAAGTATTTATCTCACCTAAGCCTAATGCGTGAGTTACAAACTCGTGAGAAAAACAACACACAAGAAAAATAATGGCGAGAAAAATGTTGCACGAGAAAACTAGCGATCACCATACAGCCCTCCCCCTCGTCCCATCAACGGTTTCCCATTTATCGCATTGAAAGAAATGAAAGAAAACGCACCCTGCCACTGCTTACAGCGTTGACTGTAAAGACTTTTTACTTTCAAGTTTAATAATACTTGGTTCATGTCATATATGTATGAGACAATGAAATCTTGATAAATAGAGTACATTATATTCATTGCATGCAAAGTTGTGTTTATGTGAATATTTCTGGGGAAGATGATCCATATCTTTCATCAGATTCTTAAAGGGGTCCGTGACTCGAAAAAGGTTAAGAATCACTGGTCTAACAGATTGGACCTATTCATGATTGACAATGAACCCCACCTATGCCTCTTTCAGGAATACTGGAGTATCTGGAGAAAAGCTCACACAGAACGTGCAACCCAGGAGGGGTTCGAACCCAAGTCCCTAGAGTTGTGAGGCATCTGCTCTAAACACCATCATATCACCATTCATTTACTGAGCTTGTTTACCCCAATGTGGCTCTTGGGTCTCAGAGCCTGTCTCTGCTGGATGAGGCGCAAGGCTGGAGGCTGCACAGAACTGGGTGCCAGTCTACTGCTGGGCACTGTCACATGTCAAGTCACAGCAACACAATTTAATGCTACTAATTTACCTTACACCGGCATGAATTTATATTTACTTTAACTGCCTGGCAGACACCTTTGACTTACAAAAGAGGTCAATGCTTTGAGTAAACACCAGTCTGGAGGACCACTTGAGAACAAGTGCTACAGGGCAAAGTTAGAAAACCGACCATCACAAGTGAAGAGCTCACAATCCTGAGAATACAAAAGCCTAACAGTTAATATCAGACAGAAATTCACCAAACAAGAGTCTTCAAATAAACACTTCCTAAACACTTTGAGGAAGTCTGAATTCTGAAGGGAGGTGGACAGCTCATTCCACCAACTATGAGGTACCCATGAAAAGCATCTGGATTGAGATTTGATGGCACACAGAGGTGGCTTCATCACACATTGCTCACTAGCAGACTTGAGTGGTCAAGAAGAAGCATAGGACTTCACCAGTGTCTCCATGCATTTAAGGTGCTGACTGACCCACTGACTATTCTGTAGGCGAGCATCAAGGGTTTCAGCTTAATACGAGACACTACATGGGGACAATGTGGTGATCTGCAGAGAGGAGTGACATGAGCTGGTTGAAAACCAGATGTGCTGTGGCATTTTGAATCATCTTCAGTGGCTTGGTGACACACGCCAATGCTCCTGCCGGCAGAGAGTTGCAGTAGTGTACAGTATACATGGCAAGAAGTTCTCCAGCATACTCCATCAGATATGGTCTGACCTTGCAGAAGTTCTATAGCGTGAATCTGCACGATTGACAGACCATTGCAACGTGGTCAGTGAAGGACACCTGGTCAGTGATCACCACCCCAAGGTTGCATACAAGACTTGTCAGGCATTAGCAATAATGACGTGAGATGAACAAGGCTGGGGTAATGAACAGATGGAGCTGGGATAACAAGAAGGGCCCTCTTTGCCAGGTTGAGCTGGAGATGGTGTCCCTTCATCCAGGCTGCAGTATCCATGAGACCTGCAGAGATTCTAGTTGACACCATGCGGTCCTCAGGAAGGAACAACAGGTATAGCTGTTTATCCTCAGCACAGCACAGATAAGAAAACCACAGGACTGGGTGAGAGGGCCTAGTGAAGAGATGTACACTGAGAGAAGAGAAGATGGCCCAGCGCCGATCCTTGGGGCACACCCATTCGTTTCTGATGCATACCTGACATCTCTCCTTGGCCAAGAGGTAGGATTCAAATCACCTGAGTGGCAATCCCATTGATGCCAATGTCACAGAAGGTGGCGGCAAGCAGGATCTGCTGGTTGGCGAAGGCAGGGATGAGATCTAGAGCTGGATTTTCATGTGGGAGAAATAAAAAGCAACAGAATGTTCAAGTCAGCCAGGACTTGAGCGCAGATTTCTGCATCCCCTGCACTTAGTACCTCCATCCATTTAGTGAACCTGATAAATCCAAATTATGGAGACAGAGAGCCAGCATCTAACACTGCAGCCCCTGGAACATTGTCGGAGCTGCCAAATCAGCGCAGAACAAACTCACTTCTGATCCGAATGTACAATCTACTGCCACATTTAAATGACGCACTCAGGGACACACAGCAAGTCAGGTGGGCATGGAATGAAGTGACAGCCTTTTGGTTCATCTCATCCTTTTCAATGGCTGTATAGCACCTTTTCACGATAAGCACTATTTTATAAGCTGTTTATGCTCCACTTGTTTCTTTATTATCTTTATGTGGACCCTAACTGGTCAAGTGGTGCAGAGAGCGGCCATCATTGTGCCTAACAGCTGAACACACTAACCACCACGCCACATTTCCTTCAATGCATTAGCAGGGGATTTGGTGTGCAAGTCCGTCTGGAAGGCGTGATACCCTGAATTTGTCAGGGCTACAAATGGAATAAATAAAGACAAACCTTTCCACTAGAGCATTGGCACTTGGGAGGTGGTAAATAAAAGGAACATTTTTTTTTTTGTAGAAATGTGATACCAGATTTTGAGTCGTGCAAAGTGCCCAATGGCTGAATGAACAGGCAGCTTTGTGGTTTACACAGCAGTAGGCTGCACTAGTAGACAAAGGAAAACCGAAGGTGGCAGAGAGCCGAGTCCAGGCTGTATGGCCTTCTCGGTCATAAGTGTCACTAATTCCCCCCCCCCAATGCTGATGTGCTGTAAACAAACTGATGGCAAATAAGGCCCATTTTAGTGGAAGTTCTGAACCGTATTCAGTGCCCTCTATAACATTTAGGACAAAGACATGTTTCTCCTTGATTTACCCCACCCGCTCCACAGATTAAAAATCACAAATCAATCAATTTAGACTTTGTGATTAAAGTGCACACTGCAGACTCTGAAGAGGATTTGCACACTTATTGATCCCACCATGTGGAAATGAAAACACTTTTTCTACATCGTCGTCCCATTTTAGTGCACCATAAGGTTTGGTGTCCCAGTTGTTTGTGATTCCTCAGGTGGGTTTCATGGCTTCATAAGATATCCTGGTTTGCTTCTACCCTTTGAGGTCTGCAATTGCCATTGCTCAACATGAAGGCAAGAGCTGTGCCGATGAAAGTCAAAGATGCCAAACAACAATCAATCCATTTGAGCCATCAGGAAAAGCTTAGGGTGACCTAAATCAACTTTCTGGAAAAATCATGAAGAAGAAAGACCACACTGATGAGCTCAGTAATTACAAAGGGACTGGTATGCCAAGGAAGACAACCACTGCCGATGACAGAAGAATCCTCACTAGCAGATCAACCCAGTCTTCCTGGTCCCCAGTTACAGATTCCTGGTCTTTCCAGCCAGCCGAGACTCCCGGGTTTTCCACAGGGTCACCAACTATTTAGAAATGGCAGGAGCAGCTCTAGGTGGAGCCATCTGGGGGGACATCGTTGAGTCATGTTCAGACCACCTCAACTGGGTCTTCTCAATCCGGAGGAACAGAGACTCTACTCGGAGGCTGTCCTAAATCACTGACCATCTCACGTGGAGTGACAAGCCAGTCACCCTTCAAAAGAGCCATAATCAGCAAAATGAAAACAAATAAATGCTTATAATATATCCCGCTGTTTGTAATGAACCTGTATAATACTAGGGGGTATGCCCCCTGCTTGCTTCGCTCGCCAACCCCAAGGCCTGCACTATGCATTAGCCTCTCTGCGGATCTGCCGCTCGCATATGGTAAGCAGATGTACAGTAGTGTGAAAAACTATTTGCCCCCTTCCTGATTTCTTATTCTTTTGCATGTTTGTCACACAAAATGTTTCTGATCATCAAACACATTTAACCATTAGTTAATTAATTAGTTAATTGGCCATCGGACCTTACTTATTCTATGTTAATTAATGTTGACTTATGTTTATTTTTTATTGTGTCTTCTATTTCTCTATTCATTTTGTAAAGCACTTTGAGCTACATTTTTTTGTATGAATATGTGCTATATAAATAAATGTTGATTGATTGATTGATTGATTAGTCAAATATAACACAAGTAAACACAAAATGCAGTTTTTAAATGATGATTTTTATTATTTAGGGAGAACAAAAATCCAAACCTACATGGCCCTGTGTGAAAATGTAATTGCCCCCTTGTTAAAAAATCACCTAACGGTGGTGTATCACACCTGAGTTCAATTTCCGTAGCCACCCCAGGCCTGATTACTGCCACACCTGTTTCAATCAAGAAATCACTTCAATAGGAGCTGCCTGACACAGAGAAGTAGACCAAAAGCACCTCAAAAGCTAGACATCATGCCAAGATCCAAAGAAATTCAGGAACAAATGAGAACAGAAGTAATTGAGATCTATCAGTCTGGTAAAGGTTATAAAGCCATTTCTAAAGCTTTGGGACTCCAGCGAACCACAGTGAGAGCCATTATCCACAAATGGCAAAAACATGGAACAGTGGTGAACCTTCCCAGAAGTGGCCGGCCGACCAAAATTACCCCAAGAGCGCAGAGACGACTCATCCGAGAGGTCACAAAAGACCCCAGGACAACGTCTAAAGAACTGCAGGCCTCACTTGCCTCAATTAAGGTCAGTGTTCACGACTCCACCATAAGAAAGAGACTGGGCAAAACGGCCTGCATGGCAGATTTCCAAGACGCAAACCACTGTTAAGCAAAAAGAACATTAGGGCTCGTCTCAATTTTGCTAAGAAACATCTCAATGATTGCCAAGACTTTTGGGAAAATACCTTGTGGACTGATGAGACAAAAGTTGAACTTTTGGAAGGCAAATGTCCCGTTACATCTGGCGTAAAAGGAACACAGCATTTCAGAAAAAGAACATCATACCAACAGTAAAATATGGTGGTGGTAGTGTGATGGTCTGGGGTTGTTTTGCTGCTTCAGGACCTGGAAGGCTTGCTGTGATAGATGGAACCATGAATTCTACTGTCTACCAAAAACTCCTGAAGGAGAATGTCCGGCCATCTGTTCGTCAACTCAAGCTGAAGCGATCTTGGGTGCTGCAACAGGACAATGACCCAAAACACACCAGCAAATCCACCTCTAAATGGCTGAAGAAAAACAAAATGAAGACTTTGGAGTGGCCTAGTCAAAGTCCTGACCTGAATCCAATTGAGATGCTATGGCATAACCTTAAAAAGGCGGTTCATGCTAGAAAACCCTCAAATAAAGCTGAATTACAACAATTCTGCAAAGATGAGTGGGCCGAAATTCCTCCAGAGCGCTGTAAAAGACTCATTGAAAGTCATCACAAACGCTTGATTGCAGTTATTGCTGCTAAGGGTGGCCCAACCAGTTATTAGGTTCAGGGGCAATTACTTTTTCACACAGGGCCATGTAGGTTTGGATTTTTTCTCCTAAATAATAAAACCATCATTTAAAAACTGCATTTTGTGTTTACTTGTGTTATATTTGACTAATGGTTAAATGTGTTTGATGATCAGAAACATTTTGTGTGACAAACATGCAAAAGAATAAGAAATCAGGAAGGGGGCAAATAGTTTTTCACACCACACTGTACGATTTAAACAGACTGTTATTTTCATGGGAATTGTCACATATGTATAATAGAACTAACTATTTTATATTACAGCAAGTAATTAATCATATAAAAAAATAGTAAAACATAATAATTTGAAAGTAAATTATGTTTAATGCTGCGTTAAGAGTTATTCGTTGCGTTATACGATTTCATTCTGTTTGGATTTGAAATTAACACGCAAATACTTTTTAAACTTACACTTTTACTGTAAAACTTCAGTAAAAACATTTTTCTCATTACATTCACATCAATATTACATTGAATTTTGATACTGTGTTTGGACTTTCAACGTGACAACACAACGTATAACTGCCCGTGACTGAATTTTGTTTCTTTCTCTCTATTACATAAAATGACTTTTTCAAATGTTTGTCTCTGAGATTTGTTAATTGTCTTTGCAAAAGCTATTCTAACGGGAAACTGTTAATGTTTTAAAATGAATTGTTGTCTAATGTTACACTACATTACCTTTCTTGGATACATCCTTTTTTCTACAATAATTCATGCATTGTAAGAACAGACGGTATTAACAGTTGTAAATATTCTATGGGGTATTGTAAGTTGATGTTTTCATCTTCCACACAATCACCACCAACTGTTTCAGCAGAGTCTGTGGATACGCATTTAACAAATTTGCTGTGTAACCGATCGACATTTTTGCTGTTAATTCATTTGACTTCATTGTTTCTTGGTGCTAGGACTGCCTGTGTACTCATCTTTTCTGTTGATAACCCTTCGGGATGAAATTCTTCACTAAGATTTGGACATAAAACGCCTTCTTTAATTGAGAAATTAAAGTGAGGAAAACGTTAAAATTCATAAGAGCTGAGAGTGCAGGAACTGTGTCTGTCAAAAGCATTCACACGAATGAGAGGTAAGACTAGTGTGACTAAGACTAGAATGAGAGCAAAGACGGGTGTGGTTGACTATGGTTGAGAGGAGGGCAGGACTTGTAAAAATCTCATGGCCAAAGTCTCGTCTTGTGGGACTTGAAAATCTCTTCAAAAAGTCTCGTCGCAGGATTTTTTTTATATAATAGAGAGATATAAGTTTCATTTTTTCAATTGAATTAATGAAGTAAATTAACTTTTCGATGATATTCTAGGCGGCACGGTGGCGCAGTGGTAGCGCTGCTGCCTCGCAGTTAGGAGACCTGGGTTCGCTTCCCGGGTCCTCCCTGCGTGGAGTTTGCATGTTCTCCCCGTGTCTGCGTGGGTTTCCTCCCACAATCCAAAGACATGCAGGTTAGGTGGATTGGCGATTCTAAATTGGCCCTAGGGTGTGTGGGTGTGTTTGTGTGTGTCCTGTGGTGGGTTGGCACCCTGCCCAGGATTGGTTCCTGCCTTGTGCCCTGTGTTGGCTGGGATTGGCTCCAGCAGACCCCCGTGACCCTGTATTTGGATTCAGCGGGTTAGAAAATGGATGGATGGATGATGTTCTAATTTATCGAGATGCACCTGTATAATCCCTCGGGTGTGTCCTGGGTCTACTGCAGGGTCTGCTCTCTTGACCAGGCCCTGGCGCAGCTCTGGAGTGGGCCACCAGGGGGCATCTTCACGACCTGACCAAACCAGCCCACCTGGCTGCTCTCAATCTGGAGGAGCAGTGATTCTGAGCATTTGGAGGTCCTTTTAAATCACGGAGTGACCAGCCTGGCCACCCTCTGAAGTGACCCCATTTCTGCCACTCGCACTCACAATCTTTCTGTGAAGACAGGGATGAAGATCAGAGGGTAAACTGACAGTTTTGTCTTTAGGCTCCTGGTATTCATGGGCATGGGTCAGTGTGCCAACTGTGGATGTCTTCAACACCACAGACAGCTCTCAATCTGAAAACGCACCTGAAACACCTCACTGCCCACCTCATAACGAGTCCAGAACGTGTGGACAGCGAGTGCCAAGCTGAACTAAAGGAAGATGGCAGTTCATGTGTCAACCAGTGATGAAGACCTTACTTATAATGTAAAGCAGCCCTCCGGGAACAAACTGCTTCATCACACATCAAAAAGACAAGAATAGAGACAAGAGAGAAGCTTGGATGACTTTGACGCTTTGATTTGGGGTCTTTTTTCTTTGAACATTGCTGCATTATTTATTCTGGAATATCATAACAACAATAATAAACCACCGGTAACTGTCACAGCTTTTGTCGCTCAGCCATGTCAATGCTCTCCCATGGGCGGCACTGACAGAGACGCTTCTTGACAAAAGTATTTGCGATGTGAATGAGGACAGTCAGGGGATTCCTGACAAACACGTGGCCACTTGGGTCTCATCACATGGCACTGCCCACTGCTACCTGCTCCTTATCAAAACAGTGACCCAAACTGCAAATATATTAAAAACAAAAAGGAAAGCAGACATCAGGCTCAGAGAGAATGAGAGTCGACTGATAATGAGCACCAGCACAGCCTCAATGGGTTTATAAAGATCACACAAATCTTGGAAGAGAAAGATTCCAATTTCCGGCCATTTCCTTCCAAACCTATTTGACGCCTTTCTTTGACTAAAATACGGGGGCATTTAAAATGAGGTTCCCAACACGTGAGCTGTGTACCCCATTAAATCATTTATAGGACGAGGCTTTCAGGTGTTTTAGACTGATGATATAGCGCCTTTCATGGCAACTCCACCAAGAAGCTAATGTGCCTCATCATCACTCTGCTTTGTTTTCTGAGACAGAATTTTCTTTATTAAAGGATTCAGATTTCCTCTCCCAGGTAAAACAGAACAGAATGAACGGCGATTAAGTGCAGCCCAGAATGTTTAAAACGTCTCTCCGGTGGGCTCTGCTCCAACAAACTCTGCCTTTAATTAATAACAGAAGGCATTGGACTTAAACGGCCTTCCATGTTGGCTCTTGTCCCGTTTCTTCATTAGTTTTGCTGGTGTTCCCCACCTACATGAGTTCATAATGGCAGCCAATCACCCACAGTATGGAGTTTGTAGGCTCTGTCCCACTACATACCCACAAGGTGACAGCATTGCCATTGTCTGTGGACAATAAAAATGTTTCTTTTATTTTACTAATTTACATTTTGAATAACAATACATGGCACGGTGGCACAGTGGGTAGCTCTGCTGTCTCGCAGTTAGGAGACCTGGGTTCGCTTACCATGTTCTCCCCGTGTCTACGTGGGTTTCCTCCGGGTGCTCCGGTTTCTTCCCACAGTCCAAAGACATTCAGGTTAGGTGCATTGGCGATCCTAAACTGTCCCTAGTGTGTGCTTGGTGTGTGTGTGTGTGTGTGTGCCCTGCGGTGGGCTGGCCCCTGCCCAGGGTTTGTTTCCTGCCTTGCGCCCTGTGTTGGCTGGGATTGGCTCCAGCTGACCCCTGTGACCCTGTAGTTAGGATATAGCGGGTGGATAATGGATGGATGGATAAAAATACATGATTATCATATTAACTGCTGGGGAGTGGAGGTCAAACTCTGGCAGAACTGGAAGAAAAGCAGGAATTAACCCCGGGTGAGGCGTCAGTCCATCCAGTGGGGCCAGGAAAGTCTTACCAGTATCATAGCCCCCTGGGCAAAGTAGCGCACTGGGGTCCGTGTTTTGATAGCAAAACAGAAACATAAAGAAGCATCAGAATCATCATGGGCCTCTGTGCGCCATTGTGCCAAGCCCCAATCTGCCCCCTGGCTATTCGATTTTATATACACAGAACCCCAAGATGAGGATGAGACCCTGATACCTGCAAATCCTAAAAACACATCCATGCTATGAACACCCCCTCTGTCCTTGAAGCGTAACACTAAAAGTGTGCATAGACACCAAGGGGAGCCATTTTTGGTAAATCAAGAGGACACTGAGAGACCCTCACACATCACTTCCACCCCACACTGGTTTTCAAAGTCTAATAATGCTGAATGCCTGCTACAGACACCAAGACGGGGCTATTTTCATAAGTCAAGGGGCAAGTGCCCAAGTAACTAGGGCTCCAACTAGGTTTCGACTGGCACAGAAAGTTCAAGAAAGCCATGAGAGACTTGTTCCTGTCTTTTGTATACTTCAGACTTAAATCAGATCAGCTTTTATGACCAATGAATGCAGAACAGGTCATCCCAAAACGTTCTCGTATTTTTTTTAATTATTAAGTGGTGTTTTATTATTATTATTATTAATAATATTATTATATTAATAATAATATAATATTTTGAAAAACTGCGGTGGGCTGGCACCCTGCCCGGGGTTTGTTTCCTGCCTTGCGCCCTGTGTTGGCTGGGATTGGCTCCAGCAGACCCCTGTGACCCGTAGCGGGTTGGATGATGGATATTGTTGAAAAAGAGGAATTATTTTCCAGGTTTGACAAAGGGACTCGTATGTTATATAAATAATTTGAATAAAACAAACTAGACAATACTTGAAACTTGTCAAAAGAAAGTGCACTGTTGATAGAATACATCATACGGACGTTTTTTTCTCTTACTACAAGATTTTTTTGTGTTTATCTTGAATGTTTCCTGTTATGCTATATCAAATAAAGACTGATGGGTTACACTCGGGATCAGCGCTACACAATACAGATGCTGCACCAATTTTCTTAAACTCCTTTTAACATGCAAAGTGGACCACAAACCTCTTCTCCGCACGTGTAAAGGACACGGAATTGATGTCGAAACCCCGCCCCCCAAAAAAAAACTGAACAAATGCAATTTTATCATCGGAACATTCCAAGCCGTCTCCGTGATCATCCACCTAATTTGACTTTTTTTCCTTTTAGAATGCTTTCCATTGCAGTTGCCCGGCTTTGGTAATTCAGTCCAGCCCAGATGTCTCAAGGTTCGCCGTGCTGTATCTAACTCATCAATAAATAACAAAGCGCTTCCTAAAATTAACGGAGGAGCTGCTGAAACTGCCCGGCAGTAACTGGCAGCGAGACGAGCCGCCGCGATTCACAAGCGCAGCACAGTGCATCACTAACTGATGGCAGCAATTCTCGGTATTATCATAATCTCTAATCAATTGTGAAATGATGAATAGAGCCGTCGGAATCCATTACATTAAATAAGCCTATTACGGGACCGAACGAGGCCAAGTGCTTAGGAAACTTCCAAAGTTGCAGAGGTGCGCGCGTGCGGCACTTTACCTGAAAGTTTAAAGACCCTCGGCGCCGCACAAGGGGCGATGCCAACGAGGGGTCGGAATATTCAAGGAGCAGGTTGGAAAGGCCGCGTAGCACAGCGCACCGCAAAATCAGACACCTTCACCTCAGAGGCTGGGCACTTTTATCGGGCTCATCGAGTTGGGCTGAATACCTTAAGGTTTTTGTAAAACGACTGGCGACATGCATTAATAGGGGGGCGGCAAGGTGGCTCAGTGGTTAGCGCTGGCATCACGTGGCTCTGGGCCGGGCACTACCCGTGTGGAGGTTACACCCTCTCGCCGTGTCTGGGTGGGGCTTTCATCGGGTACGCGTGGCGTTTAATCCGACGACTTGCGCATCGGCGATTTGGCGGCCCTAAACTGGTAAACATGCGAGTGACACAGCGGGGTCAGTACTGCTGGCACCGAACAATGGGAGAGTAAATAGTGTGTACAACGAAACAAAATAACTGTTAAGTGATAAGAAAGGGCCAGTGTGTGAGTTGAGGGGTTTGGAAGTTGAGTGGTTGCGGATAGTTTCCTAAATTTGGATTCGTTTTTTTTTTTCTTAAGTTACAATGTGATATGCCACATTAAAAAATATATTTTTAATATTCCAGTCTTAAACATATCTAAGTGGACGAAGCTCTTGAGGAAAAGGTGTGGAGGCAGAAGGACTGGTGGCAAAGGGACTGTGTTGTGCTCTGTGACCATGTGCTGTGTGGCAAAATCGTGTCCTGCCTGTCTGTGTCGGGGATACAGCCGCTGTACACGCCCCGGGCTTCACAATATAGATCTCTCTATTATACAAAAAAAAAAACTTGGGTCGAGACGTGATTTTCTCGGAGACACTTAAACATCCCGCGAGACAAGGAGGACAGCTGCTGTACAAGCTTGTAAATGTTTAAAGCGCTGTGTGACAAACAGATCACGCAACACGGCACAAGCAGCAGAAGCAGCAGCAATACAGCAGCTGATCGAGCATAGAGGAGGGAAAAAAATCCTCTATTTGTTTCCCATTGTATTACCGTTTAAGAGAGGGGTTTCGGAGGAGCGACCGCATCTCCTTGGGGTGCTTTCAGCCCCCCTCTTCACAACGCGAGATGCAGAGACACGAAGTGGCAGGCGCGTAGCGTGCCCCCCTTGGGGGGGGGGAAGGGGGTGGGCGAGCAGGCCTAATATTTTATATTTTACTAGCTGTCACCCGCGTAGTAGTGAAATATGACAAACTTTAAAAATCAATAAGCAAACATATCGCCAGCTAAGTGGAGGCAAGGTACACTCCAACACCTGGTGAGAGGTAGAGCGACTCAAATGGAGGCTGGCGCATGAGTGATGAGGATCCTGCCCAGCTCCCTACTCCTGAGATCCCAAACCCTCTCCCCTCGGCCTACAGCCTGTTTCTCAGATTAGAGCAAATAAAAAAAAAATAACCCAACCTAAATCCGTTAAGTAGTTCTCTTATGAAAAGCTGACAGACAGACAGACGATGGATTTTATATATATAAGAGATATACTGTATATGTCACTCTTATACACACACACAAACACACAGTATTCAGAACACCTTTACTTTCTGCACATTTTAAAATTGCATTTACAACATGATAAACGGATGCATTTGCCTTTTTGCCTATTAATCTAACTCAATAACCTAAAATGACAAAACGAAGAACAGAGTTGTGCAGGAAATGACAGCCTTATTATTATAAAGGGCAAACCATTGGGTGTCTTCAGCAGAAATGTCGAGAAGGACTTTAAGTTGCACAGGCCACGTCAACCGACCCCAGAGCTTCACACACTCATAGGACGCAACCGTTTAAAGTTACTCATTTCGATAAACCTTTAAGAAAATGGGCATTATACATATTGGCGTGTAGAGTGTTGATTTATGCTATTTGGAGATCGATGATGACAAATATCTTTGAGGTTTGATTCTTTACTGGAGGTCCTAGCCCTCTAAAAGCCACTTCCAGAAGGTTACAAATGACAAATTTCAAACTTAAGCATGCAGGGTATCGTTTTAGACAAGTTCAAGGTCGATGATTACGAATACAATGTGATTTGTCATCCTGTGCTGCTAAATCTAGGCCTCTATGGTTTTCTTTTACAATCTACTATATTTAGACTTTAAACATGTGAACTAAAGTATTCACTTTAATATTTCAAATGTCCAACTTCTTTATTATGTACTTGTACCTCATGAAGTACTGTCAATCATTACATGTCTTATGGACACCCCAAATAAGGGCAGTTTACACAAATTCAAACCTTTATTCATATAGCATCAAACAAGGCTAGAAAACATTAAACAGAATAAGAAAAGAAACTTATGAATAAAATACATTAATATCCACGTAAAAACATACTTTATATTGTGCTGTCACATCTCAGAAAACAATAGAAAGAAAGTAGAAATCTTAAGTACAGTAGACCCCCGCAAAGTCGCGGTTCAGGGTTCGCGGACTCAGTCGTTCGCGGGTTTTTCCTTAGAACCTAACTATTAATTGTTAGTGGAAAGCGCAAATATCCTCCGCCATTTTTTAAAGGCTTTTTAGATAGATAGATAGATAGATAGATAGATAGATAGATAGATAGATAGATAGATAGATAGATAGATAGATAGATAGATACTTTATTAATCCCAAGGGGAAATTCACATAATCCAGCAGCAGTATACTGATACAAAAAAAAAATATTAAATTAAATAGTAATAAAAATTAAAAAAAAATAAAAATAAAAAAGCAGACAATAACTTTGAGTAATGTTAGCATTTACTCCCCCGGTTGGAATTGAAGAGTTGCATAGTGTGAGAGAGGAACGATCTGCTCAGTCTGTCAGTGGAGCAGGACAGTGACAAAAGTCTGTCACTGAAGCTACTCCTCTGCCTTGAGATGACCCTGTTCAGTGGATGCAGTGGATTATTCATGATAGACAGGAGTTTGCTTAATGCCCGTCGCTCTGCCACAGATGTTAAACTGTCCAGCTTTACCCCTACAATACAGCCTGCCTTCTTAACAAGTTTGTTCAGACGTGAGGCGTCTTTCATCTTTATGCTGCCTCCCCAGCACACCACCGCATAGAAGAGGGCGCTTGCCACAACCGTCTGGTAGAACATCTGCAGCATCTTATTGCAAATGTTGAAGGATGCCAACCTTCTCAGAAAGTATAGTCGGCTCTGACCTTTCTTACATAGAGCATCAGTATTGGCAGTCCAGTCCAATTTGTCATCCAGCTGCACTCCCAGATATTTATAGGCCTGTACCCTCTGCACACAGTCACCTCTGATGATCACGAGGTCCATGAGGGGCCTGGGCCTCCTAAAATCCACCACCAGCTCCTTGGTTTTGCTGGTGTTAAGATGTAAGTGGTTTGAGTCGCACCATTTAACAAAGTCTTTGATTAGCTTCCTATACTCCTCCTCCTGCCCACTCCTGATGCAGCCCACAATAGCAGTGTCATCAGCGAACTTTTGCACGTGGCAGGACTCCGAGTCATATTGGAAGTCTGATGTATATAGACTGAACAGGACTGAAGAAAGTACAGTCCTCTGCGGCGCCCCTGTATTGCTGAACACAATGTCAGACCTGCAGTTCCCAAGACGCACATACTGAGGTCTGTCTGTAAGATAGTCCACAATCCATGCCACCAGGTGTGAGTCTACTCCCATCTCAGTCAGCTTGTCTCTAAGGAGCAGAGGTTGGATTGTGTTGAAGGCGCTAGAGAAGTCCAAAAACATAATTCTTAAAGCACCACTGCCTCTGTCCAGGTGGGAGAGGGATCGGTGTAGCATATAGATGATGGCATCCTCCGCTGCCACCTTTTTGTGGCAATACTGTGCTGTAGAGAGAACAGGAAGCCACCGCTGAGGGAAACGCGGTTTGGGATGGTGAAACTAGCCAATCCGAGAGCGTTATTCATTTCTCCTTGCTGCTGATTGATTGCTGCCCTGTGACACGACTCCAGCTGGGTGTCCTCGTGTTTTCCATTTTGTTATTCTTAAACGCACACGATTTCGCGAAATCGCCCTGCACCTTCTAAGGCTTCTGGCACTGAGCCTAAGCGCCAGAAGAAGTTTAAAACACTCCAGAAGAAGGTTGAACTACTGGATTTCCTCCGGGAACTAAAACGTTATGCTGCAGTAGCGCCCCACTATGACATTAATGAAAGCACCGTTCGCTACATAAAAAAGAATGAAGCAGCGATGTGGAGTACCGTATCTGTAAGTTTCTGTGAATGTGCCAAAAAGGTAATGAGCATAAGGAATAAAAATATCGTCAGGATGGAATCTGCCTTGGCATTGCGGATCACCAACTGCTGGAAGAACATCCCCTTGGACGGTAACATCATCCGGGAGAAAGCACGGAAATTGTACCAGCAGTTCGCTACAGGAGACAATGTAGCAGCTTCCCAAAAGCCAGCATGAAACCCCATCAGAAGAAGACCCTTACAAAGATACGACTCCTCCTGAAGCGCCTGAAGAAGAGGCCCCACCCGAGGAGTTTTAAATCCTCTGCATTGTACTGCACAGCTAATTCATCATCATCAATATCAGTCGTCATTGGTGATTACCCATACATTTTACTGTATTTTAATTAAATGAAATTATTATGTATTTACTCTACTTATAACAAAGAAAACGACAGCACATACCAAAGAAAACGTGATTGCATGAATGATAGTACGTATAGCCGTAACATCGGTATTTTACATTCTAGCACTGTGGGAGACATAGCAGTACAGTACTGTACAGTATACGGGTTTACCTTTACATTCTGTTTTTAGGTAAGGTATTAAGGTAATTTTTTAGGTAATGTATTACTGTATTAAGCTGAGTTTGCAACAAAATTAAAGTACTTTGGGGGCATACTGTATTTAGGGTTTAGACTATAAAAATAGGCATTTAAAAAGGCATTTTTTAACCACATCCAAAAGTCGTGGTTTTTCACAATTCGCGGGTGCTCTAAGAACGTAACCGTCACGAATTTTGGGGGTGTACTTTATTGTTATTCTTATAGAATCACTCACAGGGAGAATGACCGGATGTACAAGGTAACAGAACACAGTTAAACAAATCAACGTTTACTCATATAATATCCGTTAATGTAAGCCCTGCAGGTAGGTCCTCCAACTTATAAGGAAAACATGGGGGTCAACCGCAGGATTGGCACTGCAGCCACCGTTAAAAATATTAAAAAAAAAAACTCCCATTGTTCTAGTGCTGTGGTGTCACCCACTACACTCGGGTCCCAATCTGGGAAGTTTGTGGTGTGGTGGGGTGCAGCAACGTGCTATCAGCGTGTGCTCCCAACCCCTCTCTCTCTATTACACAACACCTTACAGTCCTTTAAAAGTTAAAGAACAAGACTCAGTCCATTTATCCAAACCTGTTTAATCCAGTTTTAGGGTGACAAGACCACAGTCCATCCTTGGAGACCCTGACACTGAGTAAATTCAAAGCATGTGTTTAAGATGTTAAGAAGAAGACTCCATGTGGACAGGAGGACAACCTGCCATCTCCACACAGAAAGTGAGCAAAGCAGAACCTGAATACCAGTAGTGCTAACCACTGTGCCACCATGTCTTACCAAGTTCAAAGAATCATACTTGTAGCTTTAGTATTGCAGACAGCGCCCCCAGGTGTGCAAATCCAAACCTGTTCGCCATTACACCCTGATATTTTTATGGCCCCTTTTCACAGACAACATTGATAAAGCATCTAAAGCAGGGGTCCACAACTCTGGTCCTGGAGGGCCACAGTGGCTGCAGGTTTTCATCCTAACCCTTTTTTTAATTAGCGACCTGCTTTTGCTGCTAAATAACGTCTTTTGAATGAATTTTAATTGACTTGCTCTAATTAATTGTTTCTTTTTCCTTAATTAGCAGCCAAACAATAATGAGATACAAAATGAGCCAAAACAACTGGTGTCCATCATAAAATATCTGAAAATAAAGAAAGATGAAGGTCTCAGGAATGTTGATCTGCTCGGGTCCAAAAAAACATTTGACTGGTGCTCTTAGAAAAGAGAAGATCAATAATTTCAGAAATGTCTGCTATTGCACAGCGAGAGCAGCAACAAGTCATGGGGTTAAAGAACGAGTTTAATTAATGACAAGAATCAGCGCCTCATTAAGCAACTGGTTGGAGTGAAATTGGTTGGAGTTTGAGGCCTTGACTTAGTTGGTCTTCTGTTGGCTCCCTCACTTCACATTTCACTTCTGTTTGGGTGCCATTTAAGGAAAGAAATGAAACAACTCAGAGGAACGGCGAAGAAATTCAGGGGAACAAATCTTAAAAAACAACTCAATTAAAATGAATCAAGAGAAGTTCATTAGCAGGAAAAACCGTGTACTAATTAAGAAAAGGGTTCGAATGAAAACCTACGGCCACAGGAGCTGGGGAACCCTGATCTAAAGCCATCCGGAAATCTCTATGTGATGACATACCACCCCCATCATCAAACTGGCTCAATCTAGTTCAAGGACAGGGGGCCCAGACCCGATTCCAGCCCTATAACCACTGCAGACAGGACCCTCTCACTTGATCGCACACCAGCACAGTCCAGTGTTACCAATTAACTTGACGTTAGGCCCAATTATAATACGACGAGGATCATTTCAATCACATCTTTTTTTTTTTTCTTCAAAGAACATCTTGCACGCTGAGCATTATGACAGTACCCAGCACTTTACAAACCATTAACAGCCATACAAGACGCTATTTTTATTTTATACACCACCTACCACTGAGATGGCAATCATAAAGTTCATCGTAATGCATCATTCATTTCCTACAGTGCGTCTTTCACAGCAAGAATCATCAAGTGCTTTATAATCCTTTAGCAACTAGAATACATTAAAATCAACTCATTTTATAAAATCGCACCCTTTACACGTCCCCTTGGCTTGGAGCTGGAGAAGCAGGCGAGAACACGTATGGATGGACCTTTCGTATGCAGAAGTACCATCAATAGCAAACTGCTTCCCAAAGCAATTAACACTGTTGAACATTCATCCTCCTAGGGGTCATCATTAGGGGGTTACACTCTATGCCAGTAGCATTTGGGACAAGATGGGGAACAACCCGACATGCAGTCGTCAGTCCATCATGCAGACACATCCTTCATATGGGGCGCAAAGCCAGAGTCATCAATGAATCCATCACATGCGTCTTTGGGAGGTAAGAGGGAAGCCACCATAATCACAGAAAAACCACACCGGCACAGGGAGGACATGCAGACTCCACATGGGGCTCAGACTCAATGACCAACAGCTGCCCCATGGTGCACTGCTATAAAAATAATATTATTATTACTTATTATAATTATTATTAGCAGTCATACCACATGCACTTCAGAACAGCTCATCCACTTAAAGCTAAACATCTTCAGGCCCAGCCAGTGTTTGGATGGGAGACCAACCAGGAGAAGCTTGGGTTGCTGCTGTAAGAGGTGTTGGTGAGACCAGCAGAGGGCGCTTACCCTCTGGTCTGAATGTGGACCCCAAAGCACCTGTGATATAAAAATGGTGCCGTCCTACAGATGAGATGTAAAACCGAGGTCCTCACTCTCTTCCCTGGGCAACCTTTGTAATGAGTAGGGTGCATCTCGACGTTCTGGCAAAATTCCCCTCCACGGCTTGCTAATCATCCCCTGCCTCTAACTGCTTAACGATTTTCTCACACCTTCGCCACCTAATTTGTGTTGAGCGTATTGGCGCAAAAAATGGCAGCCGTCGCATCATCCGGGTGGATGTTGCACATTAGTGGTGGTTGAGGTGGCTCCCCACTCACTATGTGTAGCGCTTTCTTTTCTTTTGTTTTTCCAATTGGGGTCCAGTGGTCATGGTCACATAGTGTCGGTAGTGGGATCTGAAGTCCAAAGCCTTAACAACAACAGCACGTTGCCTTAAAATAGAAGGGCACCGGCCATTAAAATTGGCAACAACATAAACATTCATTTATATAGCACATTTTCGTAATAATAATAATGCTCAAAGTGCTTTACATGATGAAGAAAGAGAAAAAAGACAAAATAAATAAGAATTAAAAGAAAGAAAGATGTGAAACATCAAAGCGACGTTCATATTGCAGATCACTTATAATGCATGGCACACAGGATTAGAAGCACAGCTCAGTATTTGGTGTCCCCACCACGGGGAAAAATAGCTGCTTATGCACAGGCTGGCATGGACAGGAGCAGGCATTGGATATGCATTTGTGGAATGGCATGCCATGCATCCTCTAGAAGTCCAGAGTACACCTATGGTAACTGCCAGTGGTCTCTGGCACACCAGTCTTCATTGGACTATGCCCCAGACGTGTTCAGTGGGGGTTCAAACCTGGTGAACATGCAGGTGGCACAGAGTGGTCATCCTGGAATTGTAGGTGGTCCAGCATCATCCTATTGGAATATACCAACAGGGGATCTCTGCAGGTTGGGTTACCACCTCAACCTCCAGAACCTCTGTGGTGTATGGCGGGCTGGTCAAGCTACCAGCAATGTTTATGAGGGGGCAATGGGAGTGGAGCACAATGGCACCCCTGGTGCTGGGCCTGTATGGTGGTGCAAAATGCATGCGTACAGGAGCCTTTCGCTGGGGTGCCTCCATTCACAGATCTACACATAATGGTGCATTGAGCTGAACCGGCACTCATTAAAAAACACAATGGGATGTCACTGGCTGGGTTTTTGGCCCCATTGCAGTCACAAACACCTGTGGTTGATGGTCAAGGGGTGCTTCTTATGGCAGAGCATTAATTACTTCTATAAAAATCGGCCAGTCAAGCAAAATGACATCTTTTATTGGCTAACTAAAAAGATTACAATATGCAAGTTAGGCAACTCAGGCTCCTTCTTCAATCTGTAATTTTTGATGCCAATAAAAGGTGCCATTTTGCTTGACTTCCCGATTAGGGGGCGATGTTGCAAACAATATCATCTCCTTTCTCATCCACAGCACTAAGAAGGCACCCAATGAGGACAAGTGATCTTTTCAGCTCGACTCCTATAAAAGATGGCCGTCCCCTGGAGATGGGGTCCCCTTTGGATCAGACCCAGCACTAAGATGAAGCCAGTCCTGCTCTATTAAGTCACAGGGGTCTGCTACTCCAACTATTGCCCCCTTACTTTGTATTGTTTTGCACTGTGCACCCTGTGCTTCCTTTTGTTGCTGATGCCAATGAATTAAACAGGGCATCCCGGCTGGCACCCCAATCATTTTTAGACTTTATTGTGTCCTCACTCAACAACATTATATATAGCACCATTGCATATAATTCAACAAAAGGACTAATTTACCTGAGAGGGCGTCTTTCATTGGCCCCGCTCATCCAGAGCACTGCTTAGGGGGGCTTTACAAAGTATCTTATCTTTATTGTGTTATGGAGACAGCGGACGCATTATGGACACTGAAGACGGCCCCATGGCTGGAGTTTGGTTTTTAGACAGCTGACCTGACGCTCTTTGCAGAACTGCAGTTACCTCTGTGAGATTCACTGGGAAGAAGGCAGTGCAGTTATCACGATGCTCAGAAGATAAAAGAGTAAAAATCCAAAGGGAATGAATGTGTGGTTACGACAACATAAAATAGGCCACAATAAATAATTAAAAAGAGAGAACTGCTGACCTTATGAGGAATGCTTTTAGCAAAGAGGAATGTGTCAGCAATGAAAAAGACACCGAGGAGAGTTCAAACTCGAGCAGTTCGCTCCTGATGTAATGTCAATGTGGAGCTATAATTGCCCCTCACGTAAGATGTCCTCCTTGAACATTTTAACAACGTCGGGAAGACTACGGCAAGAATCCTTTCTGTTCCAAAGTGTGGGTCTGATTAGTTTCTGTGGGTATATATATGTGTGTGTGTGTGTGTGTGTGTGCACTATAATAGGCAGACAGCCCCAGATGGTATAAATAATGAATCATCATTTTTAGATTCGGAAGCAAAGATGAGACGCGTTACAGAAGTTTATTACAGTTTGTGTCTCCTTACGCAGGTCACTGAAGGGGTGCAAAACACCAAAGTTATTAGACGGAGTCTCCAGACTAACGGCAAGCGCACAAACTTGAGGGTCTCAGCAGAAGGATGGGCTGTCAAGCCCTTCCGTTCCAAAATAGATAGGAAGGTGTCACAAGTGGGCCGGATTTAAGTGGATTTTTTTTTTTTTCTATCAGGTTAATCTAATTAGGCACCAGGGACTGACGTCAACGTACCAGCGACATCAAGTGCAGGGTAGGAATCAACCCCAGAATGAGATGTCCACCCACGCAACCAATTAGGAGGGGCAAACTAACTGAACGTGGAAGTCTTTGGAGGAAACCGAAGTACCTGGAAAAAAAAAATCCGCTAAAAACATGAGAAGACCCTGCAGATTCCGCACACCTTCAAATCTTCAGAACAGATCAAACATTTGGAAAATGCCGTTTAACACAGACAAAAAGAACATCAAGTTTAAATACAAGATGGGAGACACTGACATAAAGGAAATGGTCTCTGAGGAAAAAAAAAAAAGGATTTGGGGTTGAAGATGATGCAGTGTTCTTGTTGTCTAAGCAAAGCAGAACCAATTAAAAAGGCAAATAAAATGTAGGTTAGATCTGTCGCACACGTGCGAATAGGAGACAGCTAAAGGGCCTGAGTAATAGTGATTCCATGCCAGACCAGGGGGTCGGTGAGGTGCACTAACTGTCTTTCTCAATCTCTTGCAGACCATTCTCAGGAAATCCCTCCCGGTTCTGGCATCTCTGACGATGTCACTTCCAGTTCTGGCCCCAATGTTGTCACTTCCTCTACTGGCCTTTAAAACCTCCATATCAGCAGTTCTGTTTTAGGCTCAGTCTTATGAGCATCTCACAATTATTCCTATTTCCAGCCAAGGCGCATTATACAGGTGGCCGCCCCAAACCTTTACGATGTTTTTGTGTCGTTCTTGAAAGTGTTGAATATAAATTGAGAGATGTTATGCTTAGACTGTAACACTCACCACCCACTTTATGAGGTACAACTTGCTAGCACCGGGTTGGAGCCCCTTTTTGCCTTCCGAACTGATGTAATTCTTCATGGCATTGATTCAACAAGGCACTGGAAGCACTCTTCAGGGATTCTGGTCCACATTGACATGACAGCATCATGCAGTTGCTGAAGATTTGCTGGTTGCACATCCATGATGCCAATCTCCTGCTCCACCACATCCCAGAGGAGCTCTACTGGATTGAGATCTGGTGACTGTGGAGGCCATTTGAGTCCAGTAAACTCATCATCATGTTCAAGAAGCCAGTTTGAGATGATCTGAGCTTTGTGACATGGCGCATTATCCTGCTGGAAGTAGCCATCAGAAGATGAGTACACTGCGGTCTAAAGGGATGGACATGGTCGGCAACAATACTCAGGTAGGCTGTGGCATTTAAATGATGCTCAGTTGATACTAAGAGGTCCAAAATGTGGCAAGAAAATGTCCCTCACACCATTAAACCACCACCACCAGCCTGAGCAGGATGCTTTCATGTGGCTGGTGCCAAAACTTTGATTCTACCATCCAATTGTCACAGCAGAAATGAAGACTCATCAGACCAGACAATGTTTTTCCAATCTTCTGCTGTTCAATTTTTGTAAGGCTGTGTGAATTGTAGCCTCAGTTGTCTGTTCTTAGCTGACAGGCGTGGCACCCTGAAAAACTGCTGCTCACTTGATATTTCCCCTTTTTCAGACCATTCTCTGTCAACCCCAGATTTATAGGGCAGTGATTGGAAAGTGGCACCGCCTCCTGGGGAGCCACTCACAAAGTACATGGAACATAACAAAGGCAGTGTATATTGTGACAGTTGGCCACGGTCATCACCCGGCCGGGATGCCAGCTGGATGGAAGGACCAGGGGAGAGAGCATTCACAAGACTCTACCTTCCCTGGGATGCTAGAGAGTAGCCCACCTGGGTGGCTGTGGCATCACTAATTCCCACAGGGCATGCTGGGAATTGGAGTTTGATGCAGCCCTGTTGGGTTCCATGGGGGTCACTAGGGTGAGCCCTGCTATATTGGGTTTCCATTACACCCTGGAGTAATTCCAGTTAACCCTGTTTAGCCATCTGGAGCACTCCCTGGTGTAACATAAAAGGAGCCGCCTCACTCCACGCGGGGAGCCAGAGTCGGGAGGAAGAGGGATGAAGCTTACCAGTGGAGGAGTGGAGGCAAAAAGGAAAGAAAGAAAAGAAGGAACTGTGTATTGGTCTGCTTGGTGCATTGTACTGTGCTGCTGTGGGGAGCGAGGGGAAAAGCGCTCCCCCACTTGTAAATAAAATGTGTGCTGTGCTGGAACTCGTGTCGGGTTGGGATGGCTGGAGATGAACATCATCAACCAAAAGGACCCTCATAACACAGGAATCTGAGCCCCCAGTCAGGTAAGGAACCCTGACCAAGACATGATAACTACAAACTCAATGCACCACTGCAGAGATCCTCTTCCTGAATGAGGGGGGGTCTCAGCAGCAGTGATGACAGGGTGGCCCCTCCTCTTGGGCAGAGGGTACCACTTATCACAAGGAATGAACACACATAAAAGTGACAGCACCTAATTACTAAATCACAGACATGTAACAGAAATTACATAAAAATATGAAAAAAACAACAGAAAATAACCATAAGCCCTGGAAGATAGATAGATAGATAGATAGATAGATAGATAGATAGATAGATAGATAGATAGATAGATAGATAGATAGATAGATAGATAGATAGAAACCGTGGCTGTAACATAACACGTGTGCATGAGGAGGTGGGACAGTCAAGACTGAAGTCAGGAAACACTTCTTTACGCAAAGAGTTGTGGGAACCTGGAACAAACAACCCAGACATGAAGTGGAAGCAGAAACCGTGGCCCCCTTTAAGAAGTATCCGGATGATATTGTGGGATGGCTTAGCCGTTAGCTTGATGGACCAAATGGTCCCCTCTTGTTTAGCAGATGTTTAATGCTCTTATGCTGGACTCTGGCATTAAATGGCCACAAGACTAACCATAGAGCCACCGTGCCACCCTACCATGTTTATCTGTTTATATATTTAATCTCGCACTCACAACGTGAAATTCCAACACAGTACAAATCATTTACATCACCAGGACACCTCTGACAGGTCAGGCTGAGCAAGATGACCAATGTCTTGAAACTGGTTTCAGTGTTGTTCATCTTTAATTACTACTTTTTATAAATGCCTATTAGGCTAAAAGAAAGAACTGCTGACCGTTTCCTCCACGTCTAGGGTCCTGCAGAGGGCAACACACATGTTCAGGTCACCGGCAGTCATAAGCAATGTCAACCAGCCCTTCAACTCTGACCTTCATCATTAGGAGTATGGCACTCTGCCACCATCAATCTGCTCTTTCTCATGGACTCAAGGGCAATCTCCATTAACTCCCACACCCATTTTATCTGCCTGGGTGTTACTGCAGTGTCTGGTCTCTCACCCACTAGTCTGTGACATCCCGTAAAAGTGTTCAGGGTCCACAGTGAGGTCTTTTTGAGTCTTCATTGGCTGCTTTGTTACAAAGTCAGACTGCAGCTCCAGTACAGCAGGACATCATAATGGCGCAGTGCCACCTCAAAGCCCCAGCCTGGTCACGGTCTCTACATGGTTTTCAGGTTCTCCCCGTCTCTGTGTGGCATTTTCTCTGGTTGGCCAAAGACATACATGTTAGGTGAATGGATGGATGGCACTAACCTGGCCTGGTATAAATATGTCAGCTCCCATCCAAGGCTGGCTTCTGTATTGTGCCCAGTGCTGTCCAAAAAGGTACACAAACATGGGGAGAACAAACAAACAAACTGCACGCAGGCTGTGACTGGGCTACGATTTGAACCCGGGACCCTGAATCCATGAGGCAGAAGGTTACAAACAGATCTGCACATTTTCTTCTTTTTATTTTTGGTTATTGCTGGTGGATTTGCAATTGGAAACTACCTTGAGCTCAAATGTGTGTGTGTGTGTGGATCCCATAATAGGTGGGCACCTCATCCTGGTCTTAATGTGTGCATGATATGAATGAATTGGAGTAAGTGGGTTTGGGTATGTAGGAATATGGATTACAAAAACTGACATTAAATAATTAAAGAGAATATTAATAGTTATATAAAAAGAATTTCCAAGCCAAAAAGTAACAATGGAAGGGGATTAGATGACAAGCCCCTGCGCCAAGCTGAACACTTGAACAAGTGGCATGTGAACTTCTTGACCTTTAACGTCTTTCGAGTCTTCATAACGTTGCATTCAAATCAAACCATCAGTGAGAGGTGCCAACAATGATGTGCCTCTTGTGCCATCCGTCGGGATAATGAAGTGCCAGGCTCCAACGCAGCCTCATGCTCTCTGAATAATACGCCCTCTTGACTCCTCTTATGAGGCCCCCATTCCCTGATTGTTTTGTTTTTTTTCCTCAGTGGCGGGTCGTCCCATAATGGAGCATCACTAGCACCACTTCTCTTGTTATTCTGTGGCTCCTCTTTTCACGGTGGTCTGTTCCACATTTAAAACAGCAGGTCTGACAGAGCCTTTCAACGCGCAGTCCCCCTGCCTCACGCTGGCAATAAATGCCACCAACTAGGTGTGTTACCTTCAAGCACTAACACTTACAACGCTGTATCTGTTCAGAGTATTTAAAAAATAAATAAAATAATCGCAGTCACTCTCTTTCATCTGTGGGAGGAAGTCAAAGTGCATTGTGAAAATATCATTGCAAGCAAATCATTCACTCTTGCATAAGAGCATAAAATAAAAATGTGGCAAATGAGAGGAGAACATTCAGTCCATTAAGTTAATAATAATAAAATAGTGTGACAGATAGGGGGCGCTGTCGTCCCCTTGAACACTCAGACCAGACGTCAGACACCAGGTAAAAGTCCAATAATTTTTATTTGGACACAACAGTACACAAAGCACCCTCCACTCCACTATACTCATAAATAATAAACAATACAATTCACAATCCTCCACTCTCAGACGCGTTGTCCATCTGCCACCCGACTCAGCTTGCCCATTTGGGGTCTCCCACAGTCTTTTATGGTCCTTGACCCGGAAGTGTTTCTGATCCCTCAGTCCACGTGATTCTTAAAAAAGAATCTTTTCTTCATCCCGGAAGTACCTCATTTCCTCTGTCGCTGTGACTAAGACGTACTTCCGGGTTATAGGGCAAATAGCAGTCCCTGGGCCTCCCTGCAGTGACCCCTGGTGGCTCTCATGGTATCCAGCAGGGCTGTGCATTAAAACTCCAATGTTCATGATGCCCTGCTGGAATTCGTTACAAGGAGGGCTCCATCTGGCGGCTTGGGGGTCTTGGCCGGGATAAACTGCCAGCCATGGTACACAATTGCTAAGCTGTCCCCCGTATCTCATTCGGATTCTTCTTAAAGGCTGTCAAGGTTTCTGCTTCCACACCATGGCCCGGTACTTTATTCTGGAGTCACACAAATCTTTGCGTAAAGAAGTGCTTCCTGGCTTAAGTCCTTCAACTTGCACGGATGTCCTCGAGTATGTGATTCACCATTAAGCTGAAGGAATTGCAACATTAGAGCAATCTGGACGAGAACAGGCCATCCAGCCCAACAAAGCTCGCCAGTCCTATCCACTTGTTTCTTCCAAAAAAACATCAAGTCGACTTTTGAAAGGAAAGGTCCAGAGAAGAGCGACTAGGCCGATTCCAGGGCTACAGGGGTTGAGTTATGAGGAAAGATTAAAAAAGCTGAGCCTTTATAGTTTAAGTAAAATAAGAGGTGACCTGATTGAGGTGTTTAAAATTATGAAGGGAATTAGTCCAGTGGATCGAGACGGTGACTTTAAAATGAGTTCATCAAGAACACGGGGACACAGTTGGAAACTTGTGAAGGGTAAATTTCACAGAAACATTCGGAAGTTTTTCTTTACAAAGAGAACCACAGACAAGTGACAGAGTAGTGTGGTAGACAGTAAGACGTCAGGGACTTTCAAAACTCGATGTTTTTTTGGAAGAAATAAGTGGATAGGACTGACGAGCTTTGTTGGGCTGAATGGCCTGTTCTCATCCAGTGTTCTAATGTTCTAATTTCAGGTATGTTATTTTTTTGTATTTGTATAGTGAATCATTAATTTAATATACTGTATGCATGTTGTCGGAATTTACAATCGCATCCCAGTGTTCGCTGTGTTACTGTGAGAGGAGAAGGAATTGTATCAGTTGTGGCGTACCATCGGGGCCCTTGCCCGGCCTGGACGCCTTTACATTGGAAGGAGCACTGTCTCCCCCGAAGCGCTAGAGGGCAGCCCCATGGAGTGCGGTGGTACCCTGGGTTTAAAGCATGGAAGCTCAACCCTGTTGTGGCCCGTGATTTTAGTTTTGTTCTTTACACCGTCAAGCATCTGAGAGTAAACAGGGAGGGCTGTGTAAATTCTTCCTTTGTCAGACCCTTCTGTTCCTCAGACGAACACAACTGGCAAATTTGTTGCCCACCCTGCATCACAAAAAAAAAACATTTTTTTCTTTCCCTTCAGTACAATAGAGTTAGTAATGTTAAGGTTACATAAAATGTGCAGTCATACAAAACAAATGAAAAAGTCTGCTGCTTTACCCGTTTGTGTTGATGCAGAGTTAATGGCTGTTTGAATATTAGTTCCAAATAATAAAATTGAATCTGATTTATTTTTTGGATATACGAATGTTTATAAAAAATATTAATGTCATCCAGCTAAAATTTAGTTGTAGACAGATTTAGGAAAATGTTGGTTTAAATAATATATTCAAGTTCAACCAAAAATAAACGTGTTAATTCACCCAACTGTAAAAAAATTGCGTGTTTTTTGTGTTTTGTTAAGTTGATCCAATATTTCATTTTTCACAGTGTAATCAAGTGCACTTTTAACCACTTTTAACTCAAACCGTCCAAACACTGTACCCTGAAATCCCGGCCGCCAGATTCGGGTCTCGCGGCTCGGCCGCAGTAAGCATCGCGAGGACTTCCACTTCTCTTCACAGTTCCCCACAGTTCTCTACAGATACTTGAAAAATCCAGCGTGCAAACGCCGGGTGTGCGCATTTACGTCAGGGTCTCACGTTTGTAACTTGTAATAGCACACCGAACCTTTCAGCGAAGGCACTGGATGGGGTGTTGGGTGACTCGATTGGTCACTCACTGCTGTGTAATAAGACCTTATCGGGCGTCCTGCGACTTAAAATCACCAAAAACAACACTCTGGTGTAGGAGCTACCTATAGGGCACGTACTTGTCACAGCAGGTAGACGACAAAATGTTTTGTGTTATATAACAGAAATAAGACTTAAAGGTCGCCTTTAGGTCGCTAAAATCGTGGTATGTTTAATGAATAATTAGAGGCCAATGAAGACTACACGAACATCTGTCAGTGACCTTGGGGCTGGACGTTTGGATATACAAACAGAAATGTACAATTCTATAATAATCACCCCATCCTCTAAACCCGCTTAAGGAGGAGCAGGGTCGTGGGGGAGCTGGAGCCTTTGCCAGCCCATCACTGAGCGAACACACACGCACACTACAGCATCACCAATCCACCTGACCTCAGAATAACTGCAAGAAAACTAAAGAAAATGGTGTTTCTACATGTGCGTATGAGTCCGCCTGCAGGCGCTCCAGAACAACAGGCAAACCGAATTCAGTTTCCAGCTCTCCTATCTAATTCAGGGTCGTGGGGAACATCACCCGTGAGCGCGATCACCAGCAGCTGAACACCGCGTCTCTACTTGGGTCCAGTTTAGAATCACAAAGTAACCTGACGCGTCCATCCGACCTCGAGCCCCGTGCCGCTGCTGGGACTTCATCGGCGCTCACTGAAGTGGAATGAGTGGGAGTGAATGCGGTGTCACGTACAGAAGTCATTCCGTTAGCTTTATTATTGCATTACCCCCACTCAAAAATAAGCTATTGAGGATGTTCACTTTATGCATGTGAGCCTCACTTCTTTTTTTCTGGTTTCATTGTCTTAAATTTATTAGATGTCACACAAACACAATTTATGTTGAAACAAAGGATCGCATTATTTTTTTCAACAGAATCATAATCCGTCTCGGAAATCTTATTTCAAGTTACTCGTACTCAAAATTAATACTTTGTTGATCCTCAAAACATGATATTCCAATTTTCCTTGTACACAGTTAAATTTATTTAAATTGAAACAATCAAGTTGTAGACGTCACTGCCCCACATTAGCATAAAGATGACATTTTGCATAAAGAACCGCCCCTTTTGTTGCCCACGCATTCCGAGGGCTCTCCACACCTTTGTACCCCTGGAGGCGAGGACGTTCAGCTGTGTGATGTTTTCCAAGTGCCCTGCGTTTTTACGGGATGCTAGAAGCTGACGTATAATACAATTTGACAGACATCACGCACCTTTCATCAGGAAAACATCTTTTTCTTTGTTTCCAGGACAACAATATAATTAATGTTATGATTACGTGAATAATACAATCAGTCAAAAATATAACTTGTTGACCTTATACGATAAGCTTAAATATTAATTCTAGCCGGCTTGTCTCGTATGATTTAGTTTAACTACAGTCTAATAAATTAAAATGATTCGAATGCTAGTGTTTTACTGGAGTTCAACATAAAAAAATGTTAATTGAAATGTAAAGATTTTTGCTTACACACAACCCGGCACACTTTTCGTTTCGTTTCGTCTAAGAGAGTTTAAGTGCATTAACCCCCAAATTACCACATCTCATTTATTCAGGCAATTTTCATGGAACAAGTTGAAGAAAAAAAATTAGGTTAGTCTAGTAAACTATTTTTAAATGCTGCTGTTTGAGTAACCAACTATTTCATAGATCGGTGGATAGATAGATGTGAAAGGCACTATATGATTGATAGACAGATGTGAAAGGCACTATATGATAGATAGATATATAGCCTTTCACTGAAACATCACCATAGTATAGTAATTAAGGCATTGCCTTTCACACCATGAGGCTGTGGGTTCAAAGCCCACAGTCACTTCACCTGCCTGTACACCAATTGGAAAAACAAAATAAATGTAACCAATCGTCTCTGAAATGCTTTAAATCGCCATGAATATAAGCGTCAGAATTCAGATTTCACGTATTATTTGTGCTTCGCTAACCGACTTATCGGGTCGTGGTGGTCCAAACTCAATTTCATCAGCACTCGGGGTCAAGTTATCCATGCACGCCAGGACCGAACGCCGGGCCATCGCAACGCACATTCTGTGCCAGTTTTGCTTCACGAAGCAACCGAAATAATTTGTCTGTTAGACGATAACCGGGAGTATTCGGATAACAGTGAACGCGAACCCAAGAGAACGTGCAGACTTCAAATAGAAAATGACTGAGCTGGGACAGGACCCCAGTCGAATGTGCGGCCATATCGAGTTAATGGTAATGTGCTAATCAACACGGAGTATAAAACAATACAATGGAAAAGAAGGTAAAATATACAATCTTGCGATACATACGGCATCTGACAACTATAAGAAAATGAATGTCGCCTGCTAATGTCTCGTGTAATTAACACTGTATACATACAACTGCGTGCCCTCCGGTCCCGTTACCGGCAGCTGCTGCGGTGCATTCCATGGCGCTGCTCCGCTCGCCCGAGTATTCCACAAACATTCCCGTTTTTTATTCTTACAGTTCAAATTGGATTGGCGATTATCGCCAAAACCATACAGTGTGAGGATCGTGTCCAGAACATGTAATCCCTCGCAACACTTTCTAAAAATCAGAAAGTTTCGTCACCTTCTATTCATTTTTTGTGCCTGCATTTTCAGCTGCAGTTTTCACCGATCCATTCAGACGGCAAAAACAGGCTCCCAATCGGACGAACGTTTGGTTTTGTGTATTTTAGTAACATTTACTATGTATTTTACTGCATTTTTTGACTGATACCTTTATCTAAGACGACGTACAACATCTGACATACAATTGATTATAATTATTTTATGTTTGTTCAGTTGGTGTACAGACATGTGAAGTAACCTCCTCATGGTCACACTGTGTCCACAACCTCACTGTTTAAAGCCCTAACCATAACCGCGACGCCGCCACACACAGGCAGAATGGTGTCTCACTGGAAATGGATTATAAGAGGTTGGGCATCGTTTAGTTCTTGATCGGCCAGTTTACACACGTGTGCAGAATTGGCGTGTGGTTAATTTCACTTGAAGACTTCACATTTTAAGAATAAATTGTGATGGAATTGTAACAAATTGGCAACATGTGAACATGAAACTTTAAAAAAAGATTTCATTCATTCATTCAATCATTCCGATACGTTTTCATCACGATCCGTCTAAAATACAGCTCCAATGTACAAACACTTTTACGGGACGCAGCCTGTCTCGTTTATTGTCATTACCTCCGCGATTCAGCGTTAACAGTAAAAGTGACATGGCAGTCTAACCGGTCGGGAATTTACAAATGCTTTCATTGCAGGGAACTCCACACGAACTACAGATTTGAACGCTCTGCAACTGTCCAGTCAGTCAGCATACAACAAAATGAAAAGTTACACCCTCTCTTTTAAAAGGGACTAAAACGTGTAGTTACGATACTGAACTGTATGTGCGTTTCGTAAAACGATGCCTGCTCCAAATGCAGCTATATAAAATTAACATTGATTGATTGACAGCTACACGCACGGGCTCGCGAGCACGCACATACGAGTACAAACGGGCCAAACATCATCACTTACCTGAATTCGGAGTCGAACGTGACAAGCAGGATACTACCAAGAGCAATAATCCCACGAAACAGATTTGCCACAGAAAGAACTGCTTTCTCCTTCTCCTTTGTGCTTTGATCTTGCTCGGATTGAGCACCACTTGGAGCTGCAGATTCCTGGCATGGCATTTCAGAAGCATCCCGTCGGAGCCAGCATCCATGGAGCTTTGAATTTAGATCAAACTCGAATAAGAACGGAGGAAGCCGATAAAGAGAAATGCGGCCGAGCGCAACTTCTTTGCTGAAAGAAAACTGAACACGTTCCGTGTCCACGAGAAACTTTTTTTTTTTCTTTTTTACAACATTGTTAATTCCGAACTGGAGCGGCAGGACAGGTCCATGGATATTTGATTTACAGCCACGTCTCCCAGGGCTGGATCAGCTGCGAGGCTGAGGATGTACGAGATGCGCTCATTCACATTGATGCTGTGCAGCTGTTTGAGGAAGCGAGCGAGAGAGAGAGAGAGACTGGAGGCTGGCTCTTTGTCGAAATAGCGAGCTGAACATCGGAACACTGACCACTGCCCTCTGCTGGCGTCTCGTATTAACGCGCAGCGTACGCCAGCTTTAAACTGTGGTGGGCAGCCCGTCACATTTATCACAACACGGCAAAGATGCCGTATACTTGAACCTTATTTTCTTCATGTGCTTTGTTGATGTGCGTCATCTCCTGGCTCTGTTGATGAAAGTTTCATGATTAGTGTTTCAGTTTTTGTCGAGGCAGCCATACCGATTTATTACAATTTAATTTATTTTAACATTATTATATTCAGTCGTTCGAATACTAAAAAAAGAAGAAGAATAGCATACTTCGCTAGTCGCGAACAACTGGTTCGTTTAATTTGAGTCCATCCATTTCTTGAAAAGCGCTCATCACAATAAAGGAGCCAATTACAGCAACATACGGGCCCCGCATAGACAGTGTCTGGCTATTGTGTGAGCTGCAGACACTCCTGTGAACAAGTTAAGTACAACAGTTTGTACTTCATTTTTAACATATGTAGACCAATCAGGACTTTATCCTTATTTAAATAGCATCTTTAGATAAAGGGGTTGTGATTCAATGTATTCAATGAAAAATGAACAAATATGCCATTTTCTGTTTGTGGAAAAAGAAAGCACACCCTTGGCTCTAATAGCTGGTATCACCCCTCAAGTTGGCATTTCATATAATGGTTTACTAGTCTCTTTTTGACTTGGGTTAAGTGTTTCCCACTCCTCCACCCAGGATTGTTTCAGCTGTGTGATGTTTGAGGGGTGTCTTGCATGCACAGCCCATTTCAAATTCTCCCACAGCATCTCAATGGGATTCAGATCTGGGCTTTGACTTGCTCATTCCAGAACCCTCCATTTCTTTCTTTTCAGCCATTCCTTGATAGATTTACTGGTATGTTTAGGGTCATTGCCATATTTCAAGATCCACTTTTTTGGCTGAGCTTCAATTATTTGACAGATGGTCTTCAATTATCCTCAAGCACTCTCTGGTCCAATGATGAGTTCACAGTGTATTCTGTGATGGAGTGCTGACTGGGTCCTGAAGCAACAAAGCAACCCCAAAACCAGAACATATCCATCAGCCTGCTTTATTGGAGCCTTCAGGTTCTCCTGTTTGGATTCCGTCTTTGGTTTTCATCAAGCAGGCCTTCTGGTATTGTAGCCTAACGACCCGTTTTTTACTTTGTCTGTCCCAGAAGCCCTGGTCTTTGCATTGGTGTTCACTGGTAAACCTAAATCTTAGTTTGGAAAGATGGGTGGGATTTGGTGGATTGTGTATTTATGTAATATTTTCATGTTCTATATTTTCATCTTTATAATGAAAAAATGTTTAAAAATAAAACAGGAAATTACTTGGTGTGTGTTCACCCTATGATGGAATGGCATCCTGTCCAGGGGGTGTTAATGCCTATGCTAGCTGGGATGAGCTCCAGCGGACCCCTGCGACCCTGTTCAGGACTAAGTGGGTCAGAAAAGGACTGACTGACTGACTGGCTTGTTTCTGTGCCTGGCCAACAACAAAAACCAGTCACATGTCAACCCCAACTCATTCACTTTAATCTGGCAAGATGCCTTCTTCTTCACAAATATTCATATGTACTGTAGAAGCTCCAGCTGCCACTTCATCCATCCATTCATTTTCTTAACCCGCTTATTCAGGGCAGGGTTGGCACAAGGAAGGAATAATCCCTAGACAGGGTGTCAATCCATCATGCCCACTTGCCAAGTGATCACAACTGCAAAGTTCTGTTTTCACAAAAGGAGCCGACAGTGCCAAGGGGTACCACACCAGAGTTCGGCCATTTGCATGTTCAACAGAGCTGTCCCTGTCACAATTTCCACAGTAATCGTGTGCCAAAGAGTTGCTAATGAAGTGGGTGAGAGGGTGTGAGTGCCAAGGGCAACAATGCTAGCTGTTGCCTGCCGGGGCTCATTGCCCACAGTGAAGAAAGCAAAGTCAGAGGACAAAGTTCAATGCAAGGTGACCCTCTGCTATAGACTGGCGTGGAAGGATGAGATTAAAGGAAGTCAGTGCTGGCATGGACGAAGCAGGTAAGTGGCTGCTCAGGTGCCAGATGGGCCACCGGTCAACAGATTCTGGCCCTGGGTTTACTTATTGTCATAATCTGAATTTTGTTTTTTAATTTTTCACAGCAGTTGCTTGGTCTCTAAAAATATTGAAACCTAATTTTCAGAGCTTTGGAGACCAAGGGACCAAATGGAAACATTCATTTTGTTTTTAGGCATTTTTGCTTGTGCTAAAAATTATTTATGTTCTTCTGTTCTGTTTTTTTATGGGCACCGCCATTTTGACACACCCTGTGTCCATTGTTTGGCAAGACAACCACAACAGTGCGACATGCGATGGTATAAAGGTAAACGATGGTTGTCCGAGTTTGTGGATACAATGCAAAAACAATGCTCGTTATTTTCATTTCATTACAAATGATCTCTGGTTACCTTCAGCCGATCTTTTCAATAAAACAAGTCATACAATATTTATAAACTGTTACTAACCCGCCTTTATTCTGTTTCTTCCATTAGGATCTGAACTCCTGGGGTTGAGCGATG
Source organism: Polypterus senegalus (assembly GCF_016835505.1). Lineage (NCBI taxonomy): Eukaryota > Metazoa > Chordata > Cladistia > Polypteriformes > Polypteridae > Polypterus > Polypterus senegalus. The sequence continues at coordinate 23,538,251 of NC_053169.1, read as the reverse complement.
CACAATTTCAAGTCCTTCTGATTATTTCTGTTGAGGACAACCGTTAGTTTCCTCGTTGTCATAAGGCCTGCACAAAACATGGACCAAAAATGGCCTACAAATGAACGTTTTTCAGGTCTAGAAGGCCAAAAGTAGAGTGGGACCCCAAAAAGCTCAACGGCTTGAATAACTGGACATCAAGGTGAGTCAAGTGGTTTATGTATGTGGGGATTTTCTTGTACCAGTGGGAGAGGAGGCACAGGACAAAAATAAATAAATAAATAAACTAAAGTGATTTCAAGTCCTTAGTAAGTCATTCTTATGAACACAAAAATGTAAAGACATTTTTGTTTTACTATCCGAAATGACCTGAAAAAATGCTGCAAAAAAAGTTGTTGAAAATGAAAAAGTCTGCAGATTTTGTTTAAAAGTCTTTTCAATGTACAGGTAGTCATCGATTTACGGTCGATCACGCTCAGTTCTCACAGATCAGTCGTAAGTCAATCTGGACCGTAAGATAGTCCGGTAGGCGTATTCAAACCTAACGGTATGTATAGTAAGTCCCTTCAGTCAAATTGTTTGTTTTATATGCTGTGAAATGATGCAAAAGATACCACAAAGAGGTTTACGGAAGCCAAAATTGAAAATTGGTCCAGAAAAAAAAGGCAAAATAATAATAATAATAATTCATTACATTTATATAGCACTTTTCTCAGTACATGAGCAATTGGTCTTTAACAGACAAACAGAGGTAACAGACAAAACATGGCGGTTTTAAAGCCAGACGGGGAAATGACATCATCAGGACAGGAACTGGAAGTGACGTCATCAGGCCCGGGCAGAATTTCCCATAGTTGGTCTGCAGAAGAACAAGAGAGGATCAGTGCCCTCTGCCACCCACTGGTCTGGCATGGAATTACCCTCTTTTGAGCCCTTTAGCTGCCCCCCATGCGCTCGGGTGTGACAATCCTTTTTTATCATTTTTCTTAACGCATTGTGTAGATTTTCTATCTTTTATTTTTGTATTTTATTATTTTGTTTTGTTATTACTGTTGCTCACATGGATGCCAAACCTTTTAACAGCTTCACAAGTGCTTTGTTTGCTTGTCCGTGTTATGTTACGTCATCGGTGTCAGCCTCTCCCAGTGTTCATTGTGAGAGGAGGAATTGTACCAGCAGAGTTTGAGCACTCACTTGTTTTGTGTTTTAACATTTCAGCCTGTTAATAATAAACAGTAACAGATAAAGGAGTTCAGTGCAGCTGCGTTACCCCTTTGTGGTACATTGTGACTAACAACACAGACGCTTCGTAGTTTAAGCAGATTCAAAGCCGGACTGCAACAGTGCAGCACGTGAGGTAAACAGCGGTTACAATGGGATAACTTAAAGTCGCATGCGATCACATTCGCTTTCTTTCCTTCCTCACACTGCTTGATCACCTTCATTTTTATGTCAAGATCAATTGCCTTTTTGTCTCAGACAAACGTGGCTGAATAAAGCTGAAACCACTACAGGTAATAAACTGTGATTGAGACGAATGAGTTACGGTATGAAGAGCTGGTGTGGCAAAAACTGTCATTTGCAGGTGAGACATGGTAGCGGTCACAACACACGTAGGTCATACATCAGCGACTACCTGTATCCAGTCATTTCATGTTTTCCACCATTTTACGTTTATTATAGGGAAATGATCCGCCATCTATGACACTGAAACTTTGCTTTAATTTTTCTAGTTTTCTAGTTAAAGCGATTAAGAATATACTTTAAATATCCATATTTTTTGTTTTACATATACAGTATATCTTTCTATATATAATGGTAGTATGTTGTGTTTGTCTTTGTGACAGATGGACACAACTCTTAGTATTTTATATATTGAGGTAAATAAAAGAAGCACAAAAAAGGCAAAAGAAGGAGAAAGGATAAAAGGGTACGCCCAACCCAGAAAGCCGGAATCCAAAAAGAAGCAAAAACACACAATAACCAGAAAATCTAATAACAATACTTTCAATAAACACTGTTCACTCCCCAAACCTCAGTGAAGCTCTGTAGGAACCATATGTCCCCCAACCTCAATTTAAAGGTTGAGGGTGGTCCCTAAGTGGTGATGTCATTGTGACCCCGCCTCTTGGTGGTCCCACCCACAAAACTGTATCAATGGAGCAATACTGCACACAACACATAAGAATAAAATAACGTTTACATAAATATTACTTAAAACAAAATGAAAAATAATTTTATAAATATCAGTAAACAAGGAAAATGCATATACGCCAGGAAACAACCCCTTACTAAACATAAAAATATTCACTCAGTGATACTCCATCCTTCTTCAGTTATCTGCACTAAACAGATTTTTATTATCTGTTGCCTGATGTTGGTTTGTCATTAATATATTTAGGTTATCAGTCAAAAATGTGCTACCAAGAAAAGTAATCAAAGAATGGAGAACTGCAGTATACTTCACAGCCAGATTTTAGCAGCAGGACGAGTGATGGTTTTAGGATTACTGCCTCCTTTTTGCATTTTTCCTTCTGCTTTTCGTTTTCCTCGACTCCCTTACTGTTTTAATGTCTTCACTCTGTTTTACATATGTAGTGTCACTTCAGTCCCTTACCTTAGGTTGTTTCCATTGTTTGCAGAGGTGAGGATTTATTTACAATTAAATGTGCTGACATCATTAGTGCCACAGTTACCTGAAAGGGCAATATAAGACCCTCACTCGCCCCAGCTGTTGCTATAGCATTAGTGGGTTTAGCTCCTGTGATCTTCAGCAAACCTCTTTCTTTTCTGTTGAAAGTTTAGCTTACTTTTACAGATTTGTCTTGACATTCTTCAGTTTATGAATTATAGATTTCACTTTAGGACTTTAGAGCATGGACCTTGTATATTTAGCAGTCAGTCAAAAAAGAAAGAGTGAAGATCAGAAGAAAGAATGGAGTTGTAAGGCAAAGCAACAGTCAAAACTGTAAGTCAAAAGAGAGAATTGTCAGCGTCAAAACGCAAAAAGAAAACAAAACCAGAGATCAAATTAGTCAAAAGCTAATACGTTAGAACTTTTGGTTCAATAAATCTTGGATTTTATTGCTGGTTTGCAACACCATTGGTGCTTGTTTCTCTTGTAGTCACTAATGAGGCTCTATCGTTTATAGTGACAGCGTCATTGCTCGTCACATTTTGCCGATGTTGCTACATGTGATGCCTTTATTTAAATGTTACATAAAATGGTAGAGTGGTAATCCCAAACTCCAAGCTTTGGATTAAAATTTAAAATTCAATTGCACAAGCTTAGTTAGATAGAGAAGGGAATACGTAAATTTAGGATTAGCTCTCTTTGTTTTTTGACCTTAATTTTTGCCTTGAGCATTGAGTGACTGACGATTAGTTTTTCTGGTGCTTCTTCTCTGCTTATTCGCGCTCACTTGTTTTTCGACTGTTCTTTTGGTGTTTCCCCTCCTGCACATCCATTAGACATTTAGATTGCATCAGTTGTGTCAAAGTAAGTTCCAGACATCAATGCATTTGGTGAGGCTACACTGATGGCAAAGTGTGGATGTTATAGGTGAACGTTATCGCAATCTGAAGATGGCATGACTTAATTCACAGGCCTTTATTACAACATTTTCAGAAAATCACTGCATTCAAGGACATCATCTATTTTGTTTCAAATCCGTTGTTAAGGGTATGATTATTCACATGAGGCTACCTGGACCAAGCAAAATGGATCTCAGGAGGATGGGGACTCACATATTTATGGGGCGTCTCCTTAACCCTAAAGCCATCAGCCTGGAGGAAAACCTGCAAACTCTGGCTAACTTCACCTACCTGTCCACCTCTGCCACATCACCTGCCTTAAAAAAGGTGCCCCAAAAAGGTCTATGGTACAATACAATACAATACAGTTTATTTTGTATAGCCCAAAATCACACAGGAAGTGCCGCAATGGGCTTTAACAGGCCCTGCCTTTTGACAGCCCCCCAGCCTTGACTCTCTGAGAAGACAAGGAAAAACTCCCAATAAAAACCTTGTAGGGAAAAATGGAAGAAACCTCGGGAAAGGCAGTTCAAAGAGAGACCCCTTTCCAGGTATGTTGGGCGTGCAGTAGGTGTCAAAAGTCGGGGGTCAATACAATACAATATACACAACAGAACAATTCCTTAAGACAGCATAATAATAAAAATTTTAGAAGTACGGTTTAACAGTAGATGATATGACATAATTAGGTTTGGATATTTTTAGAGTCCTGGAGACCTCATCCATCTAGCTGCCTCCCCATTTGGCCATGCCACGGCTGAAACGTTGCTCCGATGAAAGGACCCCTCTTTCCCATGATTCCTGTGATCCTCCATCAGGGATGACTTTACCATAGGCAGGCAAACAACTTGGCAGGTGGGCCGTGGCACCAGTTGCCACATTTGGGTACCGAGAAAAGAAACAGAATAGGTGAGGGTTAGTATTCAAATATAATTATCATGTTACTTGTTATAGTGCTAATGACTAATGTCATTACCTGTTGGTACCTGTTTTTGGCAACACTGGTGGTTCTTTTTCACACCCTGCCTTACTGAGACCACATTTGTTACTTGATTGATCTACTCTCACACCTTAAGCTTGACACACACACACACAGATCCTATCCACATAAATACTTTATGAGTGGCACTGCCAATCACTCCTTAGTACTCCAAAGGGGATCTTATCCAAATAAGTACCATATAAATGGTTCCTGCACCGCCAATTACTCCCTAGTACTCTACAGAGGGACTCACTATCTCTGGCACTAACAAACACATGGGTGTCCCCAAGACACATGAAGGTTTGCTACTTGTTTTAATAAAGCTCAGCGTTTAATACAATCATCTCTAGCACACTAATCGATAAGCTGCATAACCTGAACTTTTTCCCCTCCTTCTGCGCTTGGATAAAGGATTTCCTCACTGACCACCCAAAAACTGTTAGAATTTCCCCCAGAACTCCTCCACCCTCACAATTAGCACCGGCTCCCCTCAAGGCTGTGTACTGAGCCCACTTCTCTGGGCCCTGTACACATTACTCCAGCAACACTATCATCAAGTTTGCTAATGACTCTACAGTGGTAGGCCTCAGAACCGGTGACAATAAGTCAGCATACAGGGACGCGGTACAGAAGCTATCAGTGTGGTGCTCCAAACACAATCTCTCACTCAACACCCACAAATCTAAAGAGATGGTCATTGAGTTCAGAAGGCACAGACCAGAGCCAGCCCCTCTATACATCAGCAGGACCCTTCCCATCCTGGCCACTTGCTGTTCACACTACTGCCCTCCAACAGGCGGTACAAGAGCATTAAAACTAAAACAAAAAGATCTGCACATAGTTCTTATCCTTGGGCCATCAGAATTTTACATTTTAATAACTCATAGAACTGTTATCATTTTTTTGACTCGGTATGTACAATAGTTACTTTAGTGGAAAATAATTTCTGTCCCTTATTTATTTATTTATGTACGATCATAGGATGTGTGCTTTTTATATTATTTGTTTGTCGTTGTTTGATGTACTCACACTGTTTACAGTTATAGCTTTTACAGTTTCATTGTACTGATACAACAACAATAAAGGCTTCCTTCCACCAGTGATATCTTAGTTCTACCTTATTGTTCTTCCTATTCAGGTGCAACTTCTGAGCCTTGAAAACCCCGCAGGTCAGAGCAAATAGCAATCTACCCTGCACCAGATGCCATAATATTTACTTTCATTACTCCAATCATTGTAGATATTGCAAGTGTCATTAGGGATCATCTGGTGTTCCAACCATGTTGAGAACTCTTTCCTTGCCAGTGAGGGAGTTTAGAAGGGTAAAGGGATCAGAGAAATTAGCCTTCCCGGAGCCATTACTGTACTTCTCCGATACACTAGGGGGCAGCATTCTTGTGTCGCTGTCCCTTTTTTTTTCAGCCCACAGGCATGCTGGGAAGTGTAGTCCCGTGGTGCAGCCCTGCTGCATGCCATGAGTACTGACAGGTGGAGTTGCAGGAAGAAACCATCCCTGCCTTCTAGAAACTTCCGCCTAACCCAGAAGTATCCAGTTTAAAGAGAGACACTCAGTCTTGCCTTGAGGAGTCAGAGTTGGAAGGCCAAAGATAATTCTTGCAAAAGGAAGAGGATTTGGGGGAAGAGAAAAAGAAGGAATCACCGTCCACATACATTCTCTATTGTACAGAAAGTATTTGGAGGAATAAAATCCATTATTTGAACCCGTTACTGTGTGCATGTTAGTTGTGTCTGGGGGTTGGGGCTCGAAGGTGCCACCTTATCTTCCACGATATAAAAACAAAGTATAGAAATTTAAGAGAAACGTGGTATTTATTTAAGTACAGCAATACCAATTGAAGAAAATATAATAGAAAAAATAAATAGAAAGCCGACTTGGCTAAGAAAGCGTACTGAAAATCAGCAATGTCAAAGGCTGGGTGGCTTTTTGATTCAGCATTTGGTGTGTTGTATGAGTTACACTTTCAATGCCTCTTTGGGACCTTCCAGATTTATTTGGCAGAGGGCAGTTGCTGCCAGTGATTGGCAGGTGGCGCCACCTCTTGAGGGACCAACTGCGAAACACACAGAAAATAATAATAAAGGCAGCTTACATACATAGACAAAATTAAAAATAAAAAGAATGATGCACATAATCAACATAAAAGAATCAAGAATGGAAAAGGAGACCTATAACAGTAAATGAGAAAACACATAAATGTTTGGGGTACTAGGGGAGATACTACTGTATAATCTCTGGTGGTGAGAAAAAGGTTGAAAAGGCAAAAAATAATAAGGAGAATTGTCGTTAGCAATATGGGGGCTCTTCACTGCCAGTTCACAGTTCTTTGAGAAGTCTTCATTCCAGGACCCGGTCAGAGGTCTGATCCAAACTGAACGCTGACTTCCTGTGTGGCAGGACTTGTAGCAGAGGAGGAGGAGGAAGAGGCAGGACTACTGAATCAAGAAAGGAAGTGACATCAGGAGTCCTCTGAAGAGTTCTCCTCTGTTCCCAGGTACATCAGTGGCTTTGTCACACCCAAATCCTTCCCAGTAAGTATCACCCGATAAGCATTAGAAAAATAACCGTCAGAACAGGATTACTTGGGTCACAAATCCCCAAAATATATGTTTACTAGCCGACGCCCGCCGTAGCATATGGCGGTGTAAGAATAGGAACGGGAAATCAAGAAGAAAAAAATACTTCTTGAAAGACGCAGTTGTGAATAGGTGTTTTGCTGGAGACAACAGATAATGAGTCGAAAGATCTAACCCTAGAAAAAGCCACGTAAAACTGACCGTTGCTGAAGACTGGTTGTTGTAGATTACTGCAAATCTGTGCAAAAGTAATGCAAGGCGGGATGTTGGGGTCGTGTTTGAAGTAAATGACAATGGTAGCATGGTGAATCTCAGAAAGAGCTTGAATTTTAGCTTCACCACCATAAACTCCAGATGTTGCCATGTATTGATGGTACTCATGACTTGTGCTAACTTGACTTGCGTTGGAAAGAACAACAGGAAGAACGTCTCCAAATCTGTCCCAATGTGATGCAACGAAATCTACTGCCGTATGTCGTAGTGAGAGTGCATTGCCTTCGTCAAGCGTTTGTGTCAAGAAATAACCCACTGATAGGAACAGGAAGTTGCCTGATTCTGGAATAGAGATGACGTTGTACAAAAACCCGTCGACAGAGAAGATACTGTCGTTCATTTTATAACAAAGGCTTAGGAAACATCCGTCGCAGTATAACGAAAATAGCAAGAAGTGAAACCAATGCCAATGGTCGAGAGAGTACCTTCCTGTAGCAGGCTACGGAAAAGACTTAAAGGCGCCCACATGCTCGAAGTGAAAGGTCGAAGATATAGGGCGGTGATGTGACACCAATGGGGTCATGAGAGAGGAGCGGGGAACGCGGTAGTCCGAAGGAGGAATAGGAATCGAGAAAAATGGCATGGGGGTGTATGGGAAGCCGCAGGCAGATTGGGGAAGGGTTTGGAAGAGGACGAATAGGAATCGAGAAATGCGTGTGGGCTGCGTGTGGGGGGGACCGGTTTTGAAGAGGAAGCAGGACGAACCAGAAGAGAAATATATATAAGAGATAATTGTAAATAAATCAGACACAAAAAATGAATTAATGACACTGCTCACGACACACTCACTGCCCCAGGACCTCAGTGCTTACATATCTTACAGCTTCCTCCATTAAGGTTAAGTTAGATGGTTGGGAAGGGCAGAACATTTTTTAAAATAACACCATAGGTGAGATACTGGAGAAAAAAAACAGAATTTGCAGGGGATTTCAAGGCTAAAAGCCCACCAGGCACCCACTAGGCGTTCTACCTGACATAAATGTACTTATTGTTTTTAAGCTTCATTCTAGGAGATTTCATAATGCAGATTTTCACGACACTTGGAGTGTCCGCCTTGAAGACTTTGACCAGGCAGTGGTGCTGCAAACTGGAAAGACAGCAGAGAAACGCAGAGGTCAATAATGGTTGCAAATTCATGAAGTCGATTAGGAGGGAGACTACAATGCAGCTGGCTATGAGAGAGCCAAATTTAAAATGTGGGTTTTAGGACGTTTTCATTAAAAGTTCATTGGTAGCAGTTTGCCGTATTTCTGTCGTTAAAGTATTCCAGATTTTTGGTGCATAACAGGATAAGGCCGCCACAGCGCTTCTTTTATTCTTCGCTCTTGGTATAATAAGCAGACCACCATTAGAGCATCTGAGGTTATGCTTGGGAATGTAGGGGTTGCAGGAACCAGATTACTTAGTGCTTTATATAAAGTACAATCATGTGAAAAAGTAAGTTGGCCTTTTCTACATATTTGAACAGACAAACAGCAGATCTTCATGCAAACTGTGTCTGCAGATAAAGGTGACATACGTCAATAAAAACAGATGGAAAAATTTACCCTTTCAATTATTTGTTCAAAACAATGTCAATAGATGTAATGGTCTACTGGGGGAAAAGCAAGTCCACCTTTTGCTGCAGTAGCTGGTACTGTCCCCAGTACTAGAAATCTGACTTCTTGTAGGCATTTTGTGTAACTGCCCACCAGTCTCTGCCATTGCCTCTCTAAATTTGTGACCACTCCTCTACACTAGATTTCTTCAGTTGCAAGATATTTGTGGGTTTTCTTGCATGTCCAGCCTGTTTCAAATCCCACCACAGCATTTCAATGGGATTCAAATGATAGCTTTGACTAGGCCTGTCCATACCCTCTGTCTCTTCAATTTTGAACCGTTCCTTGGTGGATTTGCTAGCACACTTTGGATCATTCTTATGTTGAAAAAGTCCATTTCTGGTTCATCTTCAGCGTTTGGACTTTTGGACACATGTCCTTACATTCTCCTCAAGCACACTTTGATATGATGCAGAATTCATAGTTGACTCGATGACTGCAAGTTGTCAAGGCTTTGATGCAGCAAAGCAACCACAAATCAGAACATTTCTACCACCAGAGATGGTCCAGTATGTGGTTCTTCTCCTGGTACATTGTCTTCAGTTTGTGTCAAACATGTCTACCGTTAGTCTTGCCAAACAACTTTCTCTTTGATTCATCTGTCAAGAAGGCCTGGTCTTCGGTTAGATGATCAATGACAAACTGTAGTCGTGCTCTAATGTTTTTTTGGACAGCATAGACTTTTTCCTGGCACATATCACATGCAGGTCTTGCACTTTGACACCAACTGTTTCAAGAAGTGCCTGCAGATCTTACAATTAAATTTTGGGGTTCTTGTAGATTTCTTTTAGTATCAAACAGTCAGCTCTTGGGCTGAATTTTCTGGGCTGGCCAGTCTTGGACAAATTAACAGTTTTTTGAAATCTACCACCACTTGTTGGGGATATTCCTCACACTGGAATGTGTGGTCCACCCAGGCTGGCACCACCAGCTGAACCCGACACAGACAAGTGTGGGATACAAGTTCAAGCCTCATGTTTTATTTTTTCATTTCCCTTGTGGGAAACATCTTCCCCGTCTCCCACAAGCACAGCAACACAGTCCAAGCACAGCACAATGCACAAACTATAAGTCTTCCTTTACACTATCTTCTCCTTTCCACCTCTCCGGTCAAGCTTCGTCCTTCTCCTCCCGACTCTGGCTCTTCGAGTAGTGGCTGCTGGCTCCTTTCATAAGGCACCCGGAAGTGCTCCAGGTGCTTGATTACTCATTTCCAGCAGCACTTCCAGGGGTGGCAGAAGAACTGCCCAGAAGGGCTCAGCAGCTCCTGCTGCAGCACCCCCTGGCATCCCTGCAGAAATCTATGGCACTGCTGTAACCCGTGGGGCTGCCATCTAGCAAACCGGGAGAGGTAACACTCTGGCCATGCTTGCTCTCCCGGTCCAGCATGGAGGCATCTCGGCCGGGCAAGGGCCCCGGCCGCATGCTACAAATGATTAATTTTTAAATAATTTGCAGACCTTTTTAAATTCCTTGACAAACTCATTTGGCTTCAACAACCTTCTTCCTGGGGGTCTTGGAGAGCTCTTTTGATCTTGGCACCACACACATCTGTAGCAAATGGAACACCAGACCCTCGATATCGGTGGTTTAAATGAGACAGGGTCCCCCTGCATACTCCCCAGGGAAGTTCTAGACATTGGCACCTCACCTGGAACACCTGATTCTAATTTGATGAATTTGAAGTGGTGTTAAACTTAGAGGTGGGCTTACTTTTTGCACATGACAAATCTGCATTGTTGTTCATTTGGAATATGAGAATAAAAATACCATATGAATTGTATGCGTTGTTTGTTCCCATATATCCTCTTTAACTGCATACACTATTTGCATGAAAATCTAATGTCTGCCTGTACAAATATATTGAAAACGTTAACCATCTCTATGGGGTGTACTTATTTTTTCACATGATTGTACACTTTAAATAGTATTTTTAAAAATATTCTATTTTTTTTCTGTGGTGAGCTGGCGCCCTGCCCTGGGTTTGTCTCCTGCCTTGCTCCCTTTCTTGGCTGGGATTGGCTCCAGCAGACCCCCGTGACCCTGTAGTTAGCATATGGCGGGTTGGATAGTGGATGGATTCTATTTTTTTTTCTTTAAGAACAAAAAAACTTGATAATATCTAAAAGATTATGGACCAGTTTAACTACCTTTCAGCAACACTAAAGTAATACAAAATAAAATCTGAATCAAACGGCTTGTGCAAAAATACAACAGAATGAAAGTACACACATTTATAAATGGTTATTCGCCTTCATAAAAGGACAAGTGTCTTTGTATCTTTGTGCCCATCCCATTCCTACGTCTCTGTTTGGTTTGGGATTCATATAAGCAGTGCAAATGTGATGCACCATCTGTTGGAATTAACAATGAAATGCACGTTATTACTACAGGCATTACAGACGGTGTACTGCTAATGCTAACGCTGAATACGTCCAACAGAGAGAATTGGTTTATTAGATTTCAACCCATAGTAGACGGGGATAACAACTACTTCTGAAGATAAAGGGTTGTTTTCAGATTTTTTTTAATGACGTAGGAAAAAAAATAGGAAAAAAAATCCAGTAATAAAATATTAAATGAACAATAAAACATAATTGCTTGTGTTGTTAATTTCAGTACCATGGACAGCTGCCCTCAAGAGGTTTTCTTTTTTCTCTTTCTATTAATCATTCTGTCATGCTGAAAGCAATAAAACAACCTCTAACTTTAGTGAGTACTGAAATAATTTTAAAGATCGATGAATGCACCCCCTTGCAATGGTATGGTACGAGATGCAGTGCCTTACATCCATTACCGCTGTGGGCTCCAGGCAGTTACAGTCCTATGCTGTACATAGTAAAAAGTTTCATAAATGAGCGAATGAATCCAGTGCATCATTTGAATGGTTTTGTAAGGTAGGCTCTGAATATGAAAATACGCTTTATAAGTTGTAATAAAAATGACTACTTTATTGGCCGACTTGTCAAATAAAGCACCATATGTGCTGCTTCTTGTTCCAGAATGAATTGCTTCATATGGCCACTGCCCCAGCTGTCTTACTAAAGGTAAGCAGTTCCTCTTGAGTGACTCCCGACCCCAAACTGAGCCCAAAGGTTCACTAATCACCATTAATCAGTTTCATCTTCCTCTGGCTTGCCAGCTGTGTTATATAGTGGGAAGAGATAAACTCGCTTTCTAATCATCCATACTGTTGGGAAGGGCAGAATTAAGAAGGCAGATGTTTTAGGCAGGCTTAGCATAATCATTGACATCAGTGCTCCAGGCACATTGTAACTACACAGGTTACCATATAACACGCAAGTCTTTTAGTCCATTAGCACTGCCCTAATGACCAGCACATTAAATTGCAGCATAGATGCTTCCTTAGATAATATCACATCAATAAAAATGGCTATCACTATATATCTTCAAGGCACAAGTTCTTCTTTGTCAAAGAGGTTCCTTGGGACACCTGAAGATTGTTGCCATTACTCTGTTATCAGGACATAAGACACATAATATCCTTGGCTTCACAACCCCAAAACGAACAGGACCACCTGGATGGGCCACTGCACTAAGCCAGATGATCTTGCCTGAAGAAGGGGCCTGAGTTGCCTCGAAAGCTCGTATATTGTAATCTTTTTAGTTAGCCAATAAAAGGTGTCATTTTGCTTGGCTTTTCTCTACATTCATAATGGCTAACACGGTACAACAACCTAGTACTACAGAAAGTGTGCAATAATTGTTCAAACAAAATCAGGCAGGTGCATAAATTTGGGCACCACAAAAAAGAAATGAAATCAATATTTAGTAGATCCGCCTTTTGCAGAAATTACAGCCTCTAAACGCTTCCTGTAGGTTCCAATGAGAGTCTGGATTGTGCTTGAAGGTATTTTGGACCATTCCTCTTTACAAAACATCTCTAGTTCATTCAGGTTTGATGGCTTCCGAGCATGGACAGCTCTCTTTGACTCACACCACAGATTTTCAATTATATTTAGGTCTGGGGACTGAGATGGCCATTCCAGAACGTTGTACTTGTTCCTCTGCATGAATGCCTTAGTGAATTTTGAGCATCGTTTCGGGTTGTTGTCTTGTTGAAAGATCCAGCTCGACGCAGCTTCAGCTTTGTCACTGATTCCTGGACATTGGTCTCCAGAATCTGCTGATACTGAGTGGAATCCATGCGTCCCTCAACTTTGACAAGATTCCCAGTCCCTGCACTGGCCACACAGCCCCACAGCATGATGGAACCACCACCATATTTTACTGTAGGTAGCAGGTGTTTTTCTTGGAATGCTGTGTTCTTTTTCCTCCATGCATAACACCCCTTGTTATGCCCAAATAACTCAATTTTAGTTTCATCAGTCCACAGCACCTTATTCCAAAATGAAGCTGGCTTGTCCAAATGTGCTTGAGCAGACCTCAAGAGGCTCTGTTTGTGCTTCCTCTGCATCACTCTCGCATACAGCATCTCCTTGTGTAAAGTGTGCCGAATGGTTGAACGATGCACAGTGACTCCATCTGCTGCAAGATGATGTTGTAGGCCTTTGGTGCTGGTCTGTGGGTTGACCCTGACTGTTCTCACCATTCGTCGCTTCTGTCTATCCTAAATCTTTCTTGGTCTGCCACTTGGAGCCTTAACTTGAACTGAGCCTGTGGTCTTCCATTTCCTCAATATGTTCCTAACTGTGGAAACAGACAGCTTAAATCTCTGGGACAGCTTTCTGTATCCTTCCCCTAAACCATGATGGTGAACAATCTTTGTCTTCAGGTCATTTGAGAGTTGTTTTGTGACCCCCATGTTGCTACTCTTAAGGAGGAGGGAAACTTACAATTGACCCCCTTAAATACTCTTTCTCATTATAGGATTCACCTGTGTATGTAGGTCAGGGGTCACTGAGCTTACCAAGCCAATTTGAGTTCCAATAATTAGTTTTAAAAGTTTTGGAATCAATAAAATGACAACGGTGCCCACATTTATGCACCTGCCTGATTTTGTTTGAACAATTATTGCACACTTTCTGTAAATCCAATAAACTTCATTTCACTTCTCAAATATCGCTGTGTGTGTCTCCTATATGATAGATTTAACTGACATTTTTTATCGTAACAACCAACGATTTATACAGGAAAATAATGACTATTAACAAGGTTGCCCAAACTTTTGCATCCCACTGTATGTACACTCACTGAACAATTTGTTAGGAACACCATCCTAGTACTGGGTAGGGACGGTTTTAGCTCTAAAATCAGCCTCAACTATTCATGGCATGAATTCCACAAGATGTTGGAAACATTCCTTTGAGATTCTTGTCTATGTTGACATGATAGCATCACACAATTTCTGCCGATTTGTCAGCTGCATATTCATTCTGTGAATCTCCCGTTCTACCTCATCCCAAAGATGTTGTACTGGATTCAGATCCAGTGACAGTGAAGACCATTGAAGAACATTGAATTCATTGTAATGTTCATGAAGCCAGTTGAAGACAACTTTGACTTTGTGACATGGCATGTTTATCAGGCTGGAAATAGCCATTAAAAGATGGGTAAAATGTGGCCATGAAGTGATACACATGGTCAGCGGTGGTACTCAAGTAGGCCATGGCATTCAAGCGGTGATTGTTTGATATTAACGAACCCAAAGTGTGCCAAGAAAACACTCCCTACACCATTACACCACCAGCAGCATCATCATGGAATATTGAGACAATGCATGTTGGGTGTGTGGCTTCAAAGCTGTTGCCGTCAAATTCTGACCGTAGCATCTGTGTGCCTCAGCAGAAATCGAGATTCATCTGACCAGGCTACATTTTTTCCAGTTTTCCACTGCACACTGTGCCAACATGGTCTTCTGCTCTTGTTCCCCATCTGCCTCAAGGTTGTACATTCAAAGATGCTTTTCTGCTCACCAAATTTGATTATCTGAGTTGCTGTAACCTTACTGTCATGTCAGCCCAGTCCTGCCATTCTCCTCTGGCTTAACTCATTAACAAGGCGTTTCTGTCCACAGAACTGCCACGCGCTGGATGTTGTTTTGTTTTTCATACCATTCTGAGTAAACTTTGGAGGCTGTTGTCATTTTATAATTTTCATTTTCTTTTTTGTACAAAATACCTCCAATATAAGTACCATTTAAACCCTACTGGACCTTCCATCCCAAAAGGGTCCTGTGAGTCTACAAGAGCCGAAATCCCACAGATGGCCGCAATCAGCTGCTACGACCTAACTTCCTGATGGATGGACCAACCCCTTGTCGAGTGTCCTTCACTGTCCTTCTTTTAATACATACATTCCAGGAGTCCATATTATTTGGAATTATTTCAATAATGTTCAGCCATTTTGAGCTCAATTGAACTAATGCAATGTGTCAGCATCCCTAAGTGATTAAAAACACTACATTCAATAAAAGCAAACTTCATGTTTCTCCAAATCCCTATGTGATACATTCAGTTGGAAAATATATTTCTGTTCAGCGTAAGGCTGCCTATCAGCTTTACCAAACATTTTTCAGGAAGCAATACTTTGCAAAAAACTTCTTGTCAAGTATTTGATGAGGACATAATGCCGCGGGGCTCCCAAAGACATGGCGAGTAACTGGACTGATTGAGAATAATAAAAAGAGGAGAAACAGTTTAGATTGGCTTTGCTGTTGCGTGCGATGCCATTTCTCATTTTATCCCTTTCGTCGCGTGTTGCTCTTGGTGTGAACTTGATCAGATCAGAGAAGGACTGATGGGTGTTCGCCAGATCACCGTGCCACATTTTACAGCACAGTCATTGACTGGTACAGCATGCAGATCTGACGCCTGTAAAATTCAGGTTTGCTACAATGATAAATGTGCATGTGTGGGGTCTCACCTTGAAAATGTCCACCTTTTTAGTGTTATGTGTGGATTTATGTTCACAGCTGACCCCAGTATGTTGGAGAGGAGACCAAAAGGGGGTCACTTCATGAAGAACCTTGCTTTGTTCACTTCACACTGTACTCATCTCTCCCTACTGTGCCGCTTTGCTCAGCCCTGACTGACGTGTTCAGATGGCACACACCTTCTGCGGACAGAACTCAAGTTCAGGCCCACTACAGAGAACATAATGAATCCACGGTAGGTGGCTTTTCATGGCGGGTAATGTAATAGGCCTTTGCACAGAAAATGAATGAATGGTGTTATACAAAGAGAAACTCTGAGCCTAGGGACCATGAGTGGGCTATTAAAACACAAAAAGTAGCAACAAATGGACGACTGACATGGCCAGCGACACTCAATCAGAAGGAGACGTGAACACAAGAATAACTACAAGGTGATTACGACTAAAAAAACAAAAAAGAAAAAGCATCAATAGTGATTCAAGAGCAGCATCTGATCATGTCACATAATCATTTTATTAAACAATAATCACGCAGCAGTTATACTAATTGAAGGGACTGAAAGCAACTGATAGTAACTGACAAAGAAAGAGAATAGTGAACGTCTCCTGTGGAGGAGGAAACATAAAACAGTACAAATATGATCAATTAAGTCTGCCATTAGAGATCGCGCCAAGATTCCTAACTCAATCTTTATACTTCTGTGCTGAGCCTGCACCACGCCGCACCACAGCCACATACCTGAATGCTAGTTGGCGGTGTTTGTAGCCACAAGGAAAGCGAATGATCCGCTACAATGCAGGCGAGTGTTTGTACCTCCAGGAGCACCGCTCCTCTGGCTACACATTTTATTTATATTTGTCCCCTTCTTTTTCATACAGTTGCCAACTTCTAAACCAATGTTAGGTTATCTGATTGTCTTCTTCTCATGAGGTAATCCCATACATGTGTATATTTTCTAATTTCTTTGATCAGTCATTCCTCAATCTGCTTCATGTTAATTCAGAACAGCAGAAAATGAACGGTGTGGTGTATGGCCAGCCGTTTATCCCGGTCAATACCCCCAAGCCACCAGGTGAAGCCCTCCCTGCAGTATGGAGGTCCCCCGAAGACCAGCAGGGCATCATGGACATTGCAGTTTTTATACGCAGCCCTGCTGGATGCCGTGGGGGCCGCTAGGGGACGCTGCAGGGGGAAACAGCGGTGATTTACCCTACGCCCTGGAAGTACGTCCAAGTCACATGGACAAGGGGAATGACGTGCTTCCAGGGTGAAGAAAAGGACTTTTTACCTGACCCGGAAGTGATACAAGATCACATGGACTGGGGATTGGGAACACGTCCGGGTCAGGGAATATAAAAGGATTATGGGAGCTCCCAGAGGGCAAGCCGAGCTGGGTGGTAGGAGGGCAACGCGTCTGGGAGTGGAGGATTGTGATTTATTGTATTTGTTATTGATTTGAATGAGTATTGTGGAGGAGAGGGTGCTTTGTGCACTGTGGCGAATAAATAAAGTCATCATTTGGACTTTTGTTTGGTGTCTGGAGTCTTGGACAGGGGTTCAAGGGAGCGATAGTGCCCCCTATCTTTCACAATGGAAATACGTTGTTAGCAAAACTGGCCATTCATACTAATGGGGGATCTGCATTGTGTCCACCTCGACATGACGCTGTACAGTTTTTAAATAAATGACTGTGTCCCGGAAAGTGCAGGCACCAATTGGTTGCAGATGTATGCGGGAGTGCGTCACTCCGGGGTTGATCGAGGTGCTTGACTGATCGCGTATACACGTGCAAAGGCGAGCAGATCAGTCAGGTGCCTCACTCACACCTCGGAGGTAGCGGCGTATCACACCAGTGCCCAATCAGGCCATATAAAAAGGAGCCTGCACAACAGAGAATAAAAAAATAAACTATTAAGAAAGGCAGACAAGCGAGGTTAAAGAAAAGGACAGCGAGAGAGAAGGGCAGCAACCAATAGAGCCGGTGCAAAACAGAAAGGAAGAAGGTGGACGGGAAAGTGAGTCCCAGGGAAGGTGCATTTGGCTGGCGGTCAAGAGGGGGCTGTGGGTTGCTCCTGGTGAGTACCCTACAGATCATGTTTGGTGAAGGCTCCCACGGACATCGAGGGTCTGGTATCGGAAGAAGGAGCAGGCCCCATGGGACGTCGTGGGATTAGCGGTGGGGACACGGGCCAGGATTAATGGTTGTCTGCACCATTCGAAGAGGGTAAGCAGGGGAGACATTGGATTTTAGAGAGCAGGACCGTAGCTCAGATTGTGTTTTAGCAACATGGTTTTACCACTCAGGATTTTTTAACCTCATTTTAAAGGATGATTTATTGACTTGTTTTTAACCTCCACATTCACTGAGTTGTATGGGATTATTTATTTCCTGAAGAATTTGTTGCACTGCACATTTGGACACTGTTTTTTGTTTGGTTTTAATAAAAGCATTGGCATTTTTTTGCACCCACCCTTTGCTGAATGTGTGTGTCCTCATTTGCCCGGCTCATCTCAGTACATGACTATTGACGGTTTTGGGTTGAAGAGGCTCCTGGAAGTGACAAGGACCCGTACCATCACAGATGCACAGTCACACTTTTGAGGAGGTGTGCGTCAGGCTAAGCTGTAGGCCACACTGGCTAAGGTATAGCAATGGCGTCGGCTCAATGCAGAACTATAAATTGGCCTTTAGAGTCAAAATAAACCATCACTGTTTCTTTCTAAACTTTGCAACAAATGATCAGAATCTCAGCTTTCTTATTACATTACACAATTAAAGAAAGTTCAGGGCCATCCATGAATGTCTTTCTTCAATGCAGTCACATAAAGAATTAGTGAGTCACCCAAGTCATTGGATAAAGACAAGTAAAGCCATGTGTCATCAGCAGTGTTGGGTGACATTACTTTGAAAAGTAACTTAGTTACACTACTCAACTTACTTATAAAAGAAAACTAACAAAATATGTTATATAATAATATAAAATGTACTGCGTTACAAACAGGATGATGCTTTTGTGTTACTTTGTCTTGTTTTGTATGAAAAACTGCGCATTTCACTGACCAGCATTTATTTTTAAATCCTAACCATGAACCTTCATGAAACTGACCAGAAACACAGCCAAACTCGATCATTTTGTTGCATTTTTTTAAATAGTGTAGTGTCTTTGTGTCCGGACTTGAGACGGACACAATCTTCCGGTGGTCAAGACCTGTCTGAGGGGGTGGGAAGAGTCCTGTAGAAGACAGCTATAGCAAGCAGCCCCCCTGAGCACTGGATGGGGGGACGCAGTCACAGCATTTAGAGAGCACTTTGATTGTGTCTCCCAGCTGCGGAAGCCCAGCGGCTCCTTGCCTTACACCCAGTGCAGCTCCGTGAGACCCTAAATTGGCCGGATTAAATGTACCGTTAGGCACATGCAGGATTAAATGTATGCCTGTAACTTTTGCTCAGTTTTTTTTATCTGATTATAGCAAAATACCCGCGCTTCGCAGCGGTGAAGTACTGCCTTAAAATTTTTATTAAGAAGAAAATTAAACCTTTTTAAACTGAGGGTAAATATACCAATAATTATTTGTTAAGGATCTCTTTGTATACCACATTGTCAGTTCGGCCCTCCCGTTGTAATATGACCAAGCTGTGCGCTGACGTTACTCTTGAGCATGCAACGTACAGTTGGCCATGTGAACAATAATCTTGTTTCTAATCTCACAGCTTGGATTGCTGCTGTTATAATCGGTTTGAGTTTCATGGTTTGTTTCAATTACGACAGTATTTGCAGGATTTGTTGTATTGAAGAGACATTCGGCATCTGTCAAGCATTGTAAGCACACAACCAGTTTCACTGATAACTTCACATCCAGCTTTTGAGAGTTTAAACATTCATAAACATCAAAGTGTCCACTACTGAAATCATCACCTGTGAATCTAAGATGTTTAAGAGGCATTGGCGGTTGTCCAAATGTGTAAAATATTTGGCCATTTCGGTACACTTGAAAGCGACAACCGAACAATTCAGTGGTAGCCATCAACTCACATGCAGATCCATAGGTGAACGGCTTGAGCATTTCACTCTTATAGTGCTCCTGTCTAGTATAATTATCTCCTGTACCGTCATCAGTCCACACCTTGAAATCTGTCCCAGTCATTCAATACATAAGACACAATGTTCCTCCGGATATCATTAGTGAGCCTGATATGGCCGTGCAATATGTAACAAAGAGAATGGAAAAGGTAGGTGCCATCTCCAGGCATGGAAACCACTCGGTAAGTGACAGTTCTTTGATCGCTGGTGATCATCTCGATAGACATGTTAATGGGGGTACGGTTGGAACGATAAAGGAAATGGGTACCTGAACAATGTAAAGTAAGTCTAAAATACCTACACAATAACTATAATCGTAATAAACGAACAATAAAACAGCAGAGAAGCCGTGGATTAAATAAAAAGGCTGTAGTTATCAGCAGGGAGACGTGAATCCCGTGGCGAAGCAATGAAGGGAATGTAGAGATCTGAGTGACGGACGGCCTTATATAGGCAGGCAGCCAACAACGTGGGACGCATTGGGATGGGGGACCCAACGCCGCCTCACACGGTGACCGAGCTGCAGGCTATGGACGTATATATGTACGTAAGTAGGATTCAGTTAGCGTTGGGAAGCCGCGTACCAAATTTCTTGAAGATGGGCCCATAAGTAACCAAGACTGTTGGAAAGTTCAATATAGCGGTCGACAGTGGTGTCATACCACTGAAATAAGTACGTACTTCGGTTTCGGTTAGCGCAAAGGAAGCCGCCTACCAAATTTCGTGAAGATGGGGCCATAAATAAGAAAGTTCAACATGGCGGATGTTGTCGACCGTTATGTGTAGAATTTCGAAATGAAACCTGCTTAACTTTTGTAAGTAAGCTGTAAGGAATGAGCCTGCCAAATTTCAGCCTTCTACCTAAGCGAGAAGTTGGAGAATTAGTGATGAGTCAGTCAGTCAGTCAGTGAGGGCTTTGCCTTTTATTAGTATACAGTAGATGATACGCATGAGCTTAACTCTTCTGTACTTGCTGTCACCAGGCGTGCACAATGATACTCAGACAGCAGCAGGCAATGTCTCTGCGAAAAAAGGCAACACGTCTGTAAAATAATGTTTTTTTGGAGTGTTAGTAGCATAGTAACGCATACCTGTTTTCTTTTGTGGACTCCTTAGTGTTATGTTTACCCCTTGAAAAAGAAATAAAAATATTGAATATTTTTTTCCAATAACAAAAAATGTTGTTATGTCTAACAGAAACATGTAAATATCAAAATGTCAATTTAAATACGGTATAAAATGTCTGTATAGCGTCCATTACTGTACTGAGGCAGATACAGTGCACGACCTTAGCAGGATACAATCTGCAACAGTCACCAAAGCAAAGCCTGACGTCGTAATCAAGGCAGTAGAAGTGTGTTTATTTGCATACTTTTCTCATATTCTTTATGTTGCTTGTGCATGGGAGTGTAGAATGTCAGCGGCTGATCCATACGTTCGATGTACATCCATTGTGTTATTGTAGATTACCACAGCGCAAGGCTTAGTGACTTTGTGGAAGGAGGTCTCCGAGTGAGATGGGACTAGTTCAATCAATCGGCCTTTATTCAGTCACCGATGAGTACATAGGATTCATGCTTTGCAAAGCAGAAGAGCAAAGTTCCCCTTTTTCGATCGGCTTTTAATATCCTTCCTCCCTCCCCCTTCCCCTTACTTATCAATAAGCATAATATCGTTTATCTAAACTTTTCATCTTCGGTCAGCCGTTTCTTTTTTTTGTAAGTTTCAGATGGGACCCTAAAGAAGGAAAAGTCATCTTTCCTGTGTCTAACGGACGCATTCTTGAAAAGGAAGTTGTCCTGGGTCAGCTTACTGCACCCTGTCTTATGACAGACGCCTGTATGAATAACCTGCCGTTATAGCAGAACAGCTTTATCAGTTTTTTAACCCTTAGTAATTTGCGAGTAGTACATTTTTTTTTCTTTCACAACTTCCACATTTTCCCAGATACAAACTTCGACAGGTGCTTCATTATAAACAGTACTTTGGCAGCTAGCGTCTTTCTTGTCCTTCTACTTCTCCGCAATCATTTTGCCTTTTTTTACAACAAAGTTACTTGCACCGCAGTGAACCTTCATGTGACTGAAATCACCAGGCATAACATGGCGGTCTGGTCATACAGTGCCATATGCATCAGTTTCAGTATCTCTGTCAATATCTGATGACCAATTCACATTGTCATCACTAAAGTTTGATTCAACTAAAGGTTCAGTTTCAAGATTGTCAGGAACTGGGAGTCCCAAAAGCACATAAATCCACTCTAGGGTGGGATTTCCGTCAAAACCCCGGCTAGAAATAAAAGGGACCTTGAAGAATCTTTATAAAAATGCTCTGTAGCACTCCTTAAAGCACAAAGGGAATTGTCTGAGAAGTCCAGACAAAGGCAATCCACAGCAAATACAGTCCCAACACAGAACTGCAAGGCTAAAAAAGTGGAACAGGAAATCACAATAAGCATATTAGCCACACAAGTAGGAACTCCACTCACCAGTGCATTTGAAATGAACCACCAGGAACTAAGGGGGTACCTCCAGATTTCTAGTGCAGAGGGCAGTTCCTGGCAACAATTGGCAGGAGGACTCACCTCCTGGCCACAAAACCATTTTATAGTCACAGACAAAAACAAAGAATAACGTGCATAATAATCAAAAGAAATGGCACAAAAATGGCCAGACAAGAGACTGACAAGAAACGCGACTTTGAACCCAAACCAGTGGAGAAACGCTGGCTGAAACATAACCAGTTTGTTCTAAAACTGGCTTTACAGCTTTTCTTTTATACACCCATTGTGATTTTTTTTTTGGTTGTTGAAGGCTCCACCCACTTATGAATAATGATGAGTTACCCTTGTCAGATGCTGCCAAGGACCAGATGAGATGGAGGGAGCTCATTGAAGCCTTATGTCCCACAAGGGATGAAGAGGATTGATTGATTGATTGACACTTGTCAGAACACATTGACAAATTCTTTTTTTTTTGCAGTATGGTGTTATTTCATCAACAAAGTTGGCAACAGAATACTGTCTCAAGTGCTATTCAAGCTTAACACTCTGTAACTCATCAAGTATTGCTCGGGATTAACCTTATTTACATAGAGAGAAACTCGTGGTTAACGGCAGGGAGGTTCAGTAAGGCAGGTATTGCACAGCGTTACTCGTTACTTTAAAGAGTAATCTGACTACATAACACACGTTACTTTTAACTCATTACCTCTAACTCTGGTCATCAGCCTATTGATGAAAATGAAAATACTTTTATTAATTAGGCTTCCTCATGACAGCACACAACGATTAAACCGTAAACATCAAGAATTAAGCCTTGGGAGAAGGCTTGCTGCTGTTAGACATAATCAGTTGAGCAGAGTATTCACGATTGTTCAGATATGATCTAAACCAATTTAGAAAGAGGCCAATCCAGTCATCACTCAGCCCATTCAATATTTCATCGTCCGCCGTGTCAAATACTGTGCTGAGGTTATGGAGAACCAGTAATCAATGGTTACCAGAATCTTTAAACATTCCCAGGGTAACCACGAGGAGGCGTCACTGAGACCCAAACCTCAGACACAATAATACCCAAAACGATACTGGGATAAAATAAAAGACATTTATTCACCTAAGACACCTTCTAACAATCACTCGTGCAAAGATCAATAAACAAACAGAATACAAAACAAATTCTTCCTCCTTCTGTACTCCAATTGAGTGGGCAGTGGGCAATTGAGTGTTGCCCACTGCCTCCCAACTCGGACTCATCGCTGTGAGGTGATGGGCTCCTTTTCAAGCCAGGAATTGGAATTGCATGTCCTCTTGGAAACACTTCCAGGTCGTTTGGAAAGTAGGGAGTTCTTCCCCCTGATGGCGCCTCTACTGGCACCCAAGGACACCTACAGTGTTGCACTTCCGGACTCCCAACCCCAAAGCACCCTTGCAGGGCCGCCACAAGAGGCCCACTGTCACCTGCCGTATGGAGAATGGAACTGCTCCCAACTTCCAGCTTCTGCTGCTCCCAGGAACAGGTATCCTGGCTGGGAAGAAAGGTAGTTTCTTACCCGGATGGAAGGCCAGAGTGGAAGGACAGATGAGTTGGCTGGCTGGGCACGAAGCCGCTTCATCATCCAGCCGGCATGTTTCCTTGACAGTGCTTGACAATGATTATATATGAGAACCAATTCCTAACCCTTACCCCCAATGCTGACGGGTGTATTGCAGTTTTTCACTACAGCCAAGTGAGCATTTGATTCCACTACTGGAAAGAACATTTCCTAATTTGAATCTAAAACAATTAAGCAGGGACTTTCTATAGTTATGCTTTAATGATGAGGCCAGGCTACAACTTGTTTCTCTCATGGGAACTCGGATGATAAATTTGCTGCCTGCCTTGGCGGAAAAAGGTAAAAGAAAGGGTCACAAGAGCCGTGACATTTCAGGGCTGTGTTGCTCTTTTTTAATGAATTGCTTCATTTTGTTGACTTTGGTCCCTCTCAGAATGCCCAGTGTAGTCTTTACAGAACTAACAGACATGGAGAGCAGCTCTATGCCAGCGGAATCCTATCACAAACAGCCACTTCAAACTCTCTTTTATTACAGTGTGGTTGGCACAACCGGAATAACAATAAGTCAGTGCCCCCCTTATCCATCAACTATTTCTGCTGTTTCACCTAAACTACGGTATATGGTCAAAAGTATTGAGACGCCTGACCATTACACCAACAAGGACTTTAATGACATTGCGTTCAAACTCACAGACTTTAAAATGGAGTTGGTCCCCCCAGCTTCCACTCTTCTTTCCACAAGATTTTCTAGTGTTTCTGTGGGAATTTTTGCCCATTCATCCTGCAGAGCATTTATGAGGCCAGGCACTGATGTTGGATGAGAAGCCCTGGCTCGCGAACTATGCTACAGTCCATCCCAAAGGCGTTTGATGGGGTTGAGGTCAGGGCTCTGTGCAGGCCAGTCAAGTTCTTCCACACTGAACTCATCCAACCATGCCTTTATGGACCTTGCTTTGTGCACAGGGGGCACAGTCATGCTGGAATAGAAAAGGGCCTTCCCCAAACTGTTTCCACAAAGTTGGAAGCATAGCGATGTCCAAAACGTCTTGCTATGCTGAAGCATTAAGATTGCCCTTCAATGGAAGTAAGGGGCCGAGCCCAAACCCTGAAAAACAGCCCCACACCATTATCCCTCCTCCACCAAACTTCACAGTTGGCACAATACAGGCAGGTAGGTAACGTTCTCCTGGCATCCACCAAACCCAGACTTGCCCATCTGACTGCCAGAGGAGAACGAATCATCACTCCATAGAACACATTTCCACTGCTCCACAGTCCAGTGGCGGTGTGCTTTACATCACACCATCTGACACTTGGCATTGCACTTGGTGAAGGGTGGTGAGGGGGCACATGCGCTAACTATATCCTCTTCTGTTCCTTACACAGTGCCGAGAAGATGCCCAGCGAGGACATTTGACTCCGTCCCTTCCAGTTCCCCAACTATATATCCTGCAACCACTGGAAGGAGGCACTCAATGAAAGAGCACACTACAGGACGGAGTTCCTACCCAAGTGAGTAAGCCGGCCTTCCAAGCCTAAGAGAGATTCCAGAATTTGAGGAAACCTTTATCCTGTAACCTTCTAGCACCGTCAAGTGCGTGTTTTGTTTATTTTTTTCACTGATTAAATGGAGATAACTGGTTTAGCACCCCAACGTTTCTTCTTGTGGACCTGCAGTACTTCCTTCAACAACAATAAGAAATTCACCAGAGAAGAGAGTCTTTAAATGTTGCAGCAGAAACACGCTGCTCAAAGAAGGCACACAGAGTTTCAGGAAGGCAGCAAAATCAAGTTTTATTGCCTGATGCATATACAGACTCAAATGAAGTGAGATGAGCAATTAGCAAATTCAGCAAGCTTACATTTAATACAATTCTTATCACTTATGCAAAATACTCTCATCCTTTTGGCTTTTCCCATCATTACCTAATGCTCAAACCCACCATTAATGTCCAACACTCGACCGAAACTGCCATCATTACTTCATACCCTGTGCAGGTGTCTGAAACTTCTTTATCAATCGATTCCCACCAGTAAGTCAGAATCAGGCGGACCCACACATAAGATATTAGGCTAGAGGTTGAAGCAGCTGCTCCCCTAAAACATTAATGCTGTTTCTTATAAACTCAATTTTCTTTGACTTGTCATCACCTGTCCAGGCAGGCAGACAGACAGGGAGGCAGAGGCTCAGCCGCTGCAAGTGGAAGCAAATGGCCTATCTGGTTTTCTCTCATGGCCAAAGCCTTAATGACTGCATTTATTAAAACAATGGCCCATTTAGCACTCTAAAAGTACAAAGTATCTTTGACTGAAGTGTTTAAGCTTATCACCTGCAAAGAGAAAAATAATAAAATATGCAGGCGAGGGCTTTTTCTTGTTTAACCATTACTATACTAGCGTGCATTAGGATATCATACTTATTTTCATATATACTTATGATTCTCTTTGAATATATGCAAATCATCAACTTTGAGAATACAGTATTCTTTTCTACATAAACGCTTCTTAAATACATCGAGGATCGAGGGAGTCAGAGTTTTAAATGGAGATGGGGAACTCATTCCACCAGCTATACATGGATAGAGTCTGGACTGACATTTGATACTATGCTGAATGGTCAAGAAGAAGCATAGAACCTCACAAGTGTCTCCAGATATATAGGAGTAGACACACTCACTATTATTGTAGGCAAACATCAAGGGTTTGAACTTAATATGTGCTGCTATAGAGAGCCAATGCAATGATCTGAAGAGAGGAGTGACATATGACCCCTCGACCAGTTAAAAGCAAAACGTTTTGATGCATTATGGAGGTTCTGCCAGCAGAGTTGCAGTATTCTAGCCGTTACATAACCATAGCCCGGACCAGGAGATGGGTTGCATATTCTGTCCAATATGGTCTGATCTTGCAAATATTGTACAGAATGAATGTGCAAGACTAAGAGACCAAGAGCAACATGGTCCTTGAAGGACAGCTGGTCATCAATCACCACCCCAAGGTTTTGTACCAACTGGGAAGGTGTTAGCAAAAATGACTTGAGATGAACAAGGACGGGATAATGAATAGATGGAGCTGGAATGACAAGAAGGTCCCTCTTTGCTAGGTTGAGCTGGAGATGGTGTTCCTTCATCCAGGTTGCAATATCAGTGAGATGTGCAAAGATTCTAGTTGATACCATGTGGTTCTTAGAAGGAGGCTGTGCATCGTGAGCATAGGAGAAACTATGGGACTGGATGATAAGACCTAGTGAGGAGGGAGAATCGGAGAAGAGAGAACTCAGAACTGATCCTTGGGTTAACCCAATGCTCAACTGACACACCCTTAGCATGTCTCCTCGCCAGGATACACAGTAAGATATACCCAAAGAGGAAGGACTGAAAACCACCCAAAGACAGCCCCAGTGAAGCCAAGGTCACTGGTGATCAAGACAAGGAAGACGTGGGGCATCAAAACTAGAGTTGTGCTTGTAGTGGTTGGTGCTCTTGGTACCATCAAGAAAGGCTTCAACAATAATCGGAAGGAGCTGTTGGGACCCCACACAGCCTAAGAAATGAAGAAAATTGAACTGTTGGGAATCTCTCACATTCTGTGCAAAGTTCTGGATTAAAGTTTTAGAACTTGGTCTGGACACGGGCCCCTCTGCAACTGCTGGCAACTGGAGCTGGAATCTGTAGTTTGAGACAGGGAAGTCTGGGCTGAACTGCGTGGCCTGCTGCTACCATGACCTTCACCAGGAAAAATGGATTCAGAAAATGAGATGAGACAATAATAATAATAATAATTAAAATATTAATAATAATAAAAGGAAGTGGTCTTTGTAAAGGCTTGTAGCAATGATGTGAAGGTGCAGGGGCATTCTGTGACTCAGCAGTCAAGATGAATGTGAGCATTTCTTATTGAACATTTCTTATTTATACAAGTGTTACTTTTAAAGAGGTGATAGAAAATAGGAGAATTTTACACAGAAAATCAATTCATACTCCGATTGAGGTTTATTAAAAAAGATTCCAGCCAGCGGTTTGTTATCAGAACATTCCAGTAGACACATCCTTGAATGCTGTGTGATTAAAGTGATAAAATTATGTAAAACCAGAAGGGCACTTTGTACGTATTATATGGTGTGAGTCACCCTCAGCACCCACGTCTACAGCGCCATTCTTACGTGCTGTGTGTCTAAAGAGGCTCTTTGTGGGCACATGAATGCCATGGCTGACAGCTGACCACCACCGTCCTGTATATTAGATGTTTCACACCAGAGTTGGCAACAAAGACACAATAAGTATCACTTTGTGCTTTTGGAAGTGACCTCACCAGTGCCCCACCTGTCCATTACCACGCCACATTTCCAATTATAATGATGGTGTCTTTTCTTATCTTGTCTTTTAATTTGTATGAGGGGCATTCAATTATAAACAGGAATTTTCATGCTGTGTTCTTATAAATAGTGCAAGGTAGACCTGACTCATTGGACAAATGCACACATATATGAACTTGTCGTTAGTAGTGCTAGCTGCTCTTTCCCCCCTTACTGTCAGTTGTAATCAACATGTCAGAGCAGAAGGTACACAGTAGTGTTGCGCAGCACATTATTGCTCAATTTTTGACAAATGAAGGAGTCACTCCATCTCAGATTTATTCGTGACTTAAAAAACAGTTTCTCTCTCTCAGTCTAGAGTGAATGATTGCTGCAAGTCATTCAGAGAGCGACTATCATCTCTTCGGTCCAGTTAAGGAATTTTTAGGAGGTAAGGAATTCAAGCCGAATCAGAAGGTTATTGACGCTGTGCAAGAATGGGTCAACATGCAGTCAAAAGACTTCTACTTCTACTAGATTAAGAAGCTTCCTGAGCGCTGAAACGAGTGGATTGCAATGGCAGGAGACTACATAGAAAAATAATGTGCAAGTCATTTCATTGTATTCAATAAATAAAGCACAGCTCATAAATTCCTGTTTATATTTGAAGGCCCCTCATATATCACTTTACAACAACAATCGTTGTCCATTGTGCCGTACAGTAAAAAAAATCAGAATACATGTAATAAAACCATTAAACAAGATACAGGAACCACGATAAAATACAACATTAATAATAAAATAAAATCTCATACTGAAGTAAATGCCACAAAATAAAAATAGGTTTTAAGCTGAAGATCAAAATTCACCAGTGTCGAGGATGACCTAACATGAATAGAGGCAGGGAATCCCAAAGTCTTGGCGCAGCCACTAAAAAAGCACTTTATCTCCTGAGCTTCCACTCCATTTAGACCTCAGCACAACAAGAAGAAACCGGTCTAAGGATCTCAGTACTCTAGACGGCCGGTGAAAGTGTAAAAGACCTGTGAGATATGGTAGTGGTAGCCCAGTTAGGGATTTGAAAACAAATAAACGAGCCATCTGCTCAATTCTAAACTTAACTGGAAGCCAGTGGAGAGCAGCCAGGATTGGTGATAAATGGTCAAACTTAACTTTGCCTGTTAATAGGCGGCCTTCTGTATTTCGGAAACTTCAGGTGTTACACTGTAATGAGCTGTTTTTTCCTTCTATTTTTTTCTTCCTCTCTATGGTTGTTGGGCACATATTTTACATGGGATCTAGGGTTTTGAACCCAAAGGAATGTAAATTTCACGTTGATTTTGTAGTACTAGGTTGTTGTACCGTGTTAGCCATTATGAATGTAGAGAAAAGCCAAGCAAAATGACACCTTTTATTGGCTAACTAAAAAGATTACAATATGCAAGCTTTCGAGGCAACTCAGGCCCCTTCTTCAGGCAAGATGTAATTAAATTCACAAGGGTTAATAACTTGGAAGTTTTATTGTATCTTAATGGGACACAAGTTTGTTGGTTTATTGGACGCCGGCTGAGTTAACACTGGCTGTTGCCACGGTGTTCCATCCCAACAGCCCCTGGGAGTGCATGCTGCATGATGTCGTTTGGAGGTCCGGCATAAAGGTCGGCTCAAAGGTTTCTGGAGAATCTGATCTTATGAATCCCTATTTTATTTCCTTTAGCTCTTTTCTCTGACTGACTTACTGGCTTTTCGAATTAAATATTTTCGCTTGCTTTAGACTTTGATTTTTGGGTTAGCGTTCTAATTTTTGATGATTGGTTAGCTGTCCGTTCTGACCACTTCTTGTCTCCCCATCCATCCATCCATTTTCCAACCCGCTGAATCCGAACACCGGGTCACGGGGGTCTGCTGGAGCCAATCCCAGCCAACACGGGGCACGAACCAATCCTGGGCAGGGTGCCAACCCACCGCAGGTCTCCCCATCCCATTTTTAATTTTTCAATGTCTCACAACAACAACAATATTTATTTATATAGCACATTTTCATACAAAAGATCTAGCTTATAGTGCTTTACAGGATGAAGAAAGAGAAAAAAAAGACAAAATATAAAAATAAAATTAGGCAATACTAATTAACATAGAATAAAAGAAAGGTCCGATGGCCAGGGAGGACAAAAAAAAAAAAACAAACAAAAAAAACTCCAGAGGACTAGAGAAAAAAAAAATCTGCAGGGATTCCAGGCCACGAGACCACCCGTCCCCCACTAGGCTTCCTACCTAACGTAAATGATCTCAGTTGGTCCTCATGGTTTTCAGGCTTCACATGGAAGAATTTGATGATGATGGTCATGTGGACCTCTGGCCTTCAATCCATCAATGTTGGGACTGCACGGCGCTTTGATCGGGTGGTTCACCTTAAGTCAGTACAGTGGGAAAGAGAGGCCTGTATGGCAAAATGCAATAGTCAAGCCAAGATTATATATATTAAGCATTTATTACTCTCTCAAAAACATTCAAAGGATAAAAAAATGGTATGAATGAGCATAAACCGCCCTAATTCAGGATGTTCATAAGAAATGCAATGATTAACTTCTTGAGGTAGAAGTACATCATAAGAAGCACTTTGTTTCTTCTATAGCCCAAAATCACACAAGGAATGCCCCAATGGGCTTTACCAGGCCCTATTTGTTTGACTGCTTCCCAGTCTTGAGTTTTTAGGAAGACAAAAAGAAATTACCAAAAAACCCTTGTAGGGGAAAAAATGGAAGAAATCTTGGGAAAGGCAACTCAGAGAGACAGACCCCTTTTCTAGGTAGGACAAATGGAGTCAATACAATACACAAATGGGAACACATGTACATTATCCTTGTACAGCAAGTTCAGGCACAGAACATCACAACAACTCTCAAGGCCAAAATCAAGAATAAATGATACCACTCACTAAATAAACAACTTATCACACATGAAGATGAAGATGTGTTTTAATACATCAAGTAGAGACTAATCTCTCTATTATAAAATAAAAATGTTTGAAGGAGATGAGACGTGATTTTCTCAGAGAGACACTTTCACGTTCCACCAGATAAGTCTTTGTGCCAAGAGATTTAACCAAGCACAGGGCCAGAAATAAAAGACAAAGAGTAGATAACAAAGTAGAACAATGTAAAGAATTCAAAAACGTTGGCGCAGTACACATTGTCACACTCGTGCGTTTAGGAGACAGCTAAAGGGCCTGGGGAACTGTAATACCACACCAGACCAGGGGGTGGTAGGGTGTGCTGACTGTCTCTCTCAGTTTCTTGCAGACCATTCCTGGGAAATCTCACCAGGTTCTGGTGCATCTGATGACGTCACTTCCTGCTCCGGCACCTCTGATGACGTCACTTCCAGTTCCAGACTAGATGACATCATTTCCTTCCCAAGCCCTTAAAACCGCCATCTTACCGCCGAATGATCAGTTCTGTTTTGGACCCAGTCTTGTAAACATCTCTGTTCAAATATCTTAAAAAATTTTTGCAGTAGGGAAATAATATACGGGTGGCTGCCCCTTTATGAACCTAACCCAAACCTTTATGATGTCTGGAGACTCATTTTCATTACAACATGCAGAGCAGGTTAGAGATAATGAGAGTACTAAAATTCAGAAGTCTCAAAAAAAGGATAGTAAAGATCGCATTAGCACAAACAAATGGAAATTTTACTTGGTGAAATAACACAACAGCAAAAAGAGATTGAATATATTGTTCAGATTTAAACTTTAAGTCAGAGACTTGTAGATCGTCTAATTCGTGTTGCCAACAACGGGAAAAAAAAAGTAGTGTTTCTTCCCAATGAAGAGGCGTATCCACGAGAATTAAAAGTTCCCAAAACTGTTGCCGCGGTACACATGCAGAGCAGGTTTGAGATAATGGAAGTATGAAAATTCAAAAGTCTCAAAAAAAAAAAAAAAAAAAAGGACAGTAAAGATCACATTAGCGCAAACAAATGGAAATTATTACTCGGTGAAATAACGGAACAGCGAAAAGAGATCAAATATATTGTTCGGATTTAAACTTTAAGTCAGAGACTTGTAGATCGTCTAATTCATGTTGCCATCAGGGAAAAAAAAGTATCCACGAGAATTAAAAGATTTGTTGTTTGGTGAAAGTGAATTCCCGCAAGAGAAAATCTCAAGCCCCACGAGACAAGAGCTTACACAACGAGATTTGGAAAAGTCCTGCCCACATAACCACGCACATAGTTCAATCATTTCTCATTTGTGTGAATGCTATTGTCAGACACATTTCTTGAAGAGAGAAAGAAACGATATTCTCTCACGAGCAGCTATACATTGCGTTGTCACGATGTAATTCCAAACAAGCGAAAAGAGATTGAATATATGGACATAGTATATATTGTTTGGCTTTAAACTTTAAGTCGGAAACTTGTTGATCGTCTAATTCGTGTTGCCAACAGGGGAAAAAAAAGTAGTGTTTCTTCCCAATGAAGAGGCCTATCCACGAGAATTAAAAAGTTGTGTTATTTGGTGAATGTGAAGCAAGCAGGGGGCGAAGCCCCCTAGTTAAATTAAATGTAAACCAACAATATCTGTCTTTCAGTCAACTGTGGAACCTGCACCCCCTGCTGGCCATTCAACAGCTCAGTCAGATGAGTCGGCCAATCGGATGAAAATACCCTTTTACCCCGTGATTCGATTGCTCATTTAAAAAGAATAGTTGCATTAAATATTTTAAATATGAAAATGTGGTTCAATTTAAATATTTAAAGTCCTAAATATTCTGATTGTAATAGAAAAAAAAATCAAAAATGAAATCATATTTGTAATCAGTGAAAGGTCTAAAATGATAACCCGCATGCTTATGTGTGAAATTTGCCCTTTTTTTAAACTTCTAGGAGTTTCTCTTAGGACCACCGGTAAAGAATCAAATATTAAAAAAATTATAATATTCGTAATTAGCAATCTCAAAATAAAACAACACTCCACGTGCCTGTATTACCAATACCCATTTTTTCAAAGTTTTGTGAAAAGGAGTAAATTTTACCCCTCGTATCGTATTAGTGGGTGAACCCCTATAGTCAGGGGATGAGGGCTGCACAACTTAAAATCCTTCTGATTATTTTTGCTGAAGACGTCTATTGCTTTACTGTTCATCATAAGCAAGAGTGGCGTTTGGGGGTGGCAAGTGGGGCGCCTGCCACAGGCCCCGTGCCTAAGGGGGCCCCGCTTTTGAGGTCTGGGTGTTCCATTCGAGCAGATTTGTCAGGTTATATTCTCCAGTATATATATATTTGAAATGCTTCTAAGAGGAAGCATTTTTAAATCCCTCTTCAAGGTCAAATTCCATACATGTACGTCTTTGAAAACATTCCATAGTCCAAATATTAATGCACAAAAACATGCCTCGCTAATGATAACCGGCTGACATGACATCAATGTGAGTTACGATGGCGACATCCTGCATATCGAGACTGAGAGTATACTGTACTTGCAATCTAGGTACTTTTCTGGAAGAGGCCATTCTAATTTCCTCATGACACCGCATCGCATTTCGCACTGTCATGGTATTGTCATGAATTATGAATTCATAATCATTATATTTTGATTAAGTCCATGTGTTATCTTACAAAAATTTAGCTGAATAGTATAATGAGAAAATCTGGTGTATGTTAACATTATTTTTATTAAATTCATGCACAAGTTTATACAGTCCACACATACCAGTAACAGCATTTGACGTGGCCGGCCCCATGTAGGGTTAGTGAGCCCTAGGCCCCGCACACCGCTAAGGCCACCTCTGATCATAATATTTTCCTGCACAAAATATGGTCCAAAAATGGCCTAAAAATTAGGGATTTTCAGGTCAAGAAAGGCAAAAATAGCGGAAAACCCCCAAAAAGCTCGACATCTTGCATAATTAGACATCAAGACGAGTCAAGTGGCATATCACATGTGGGGGTTTTCTCTTACTGGTGAGTCAGGAGGCATTGGGCAAAAAAACTGAAGTGATTTCAAAGCGTTTAGAAGTAATGAACACAAACAGGTTTAACTTCAGAGAAGAAAACTGGCTTTAAGAACTGAATGTATTCACTTAGCAAATTTAAAAACCTTGTTAAAAACCACAGTTAAAATCGTGTACGTTGGGTTTTATGTAAAGAGTGACAAGAACCATTTAACCATTTAAGAGTTAAGAGGGCCAAATAATAGGAGTTCAGTTTTCACCTCAGTAAGACTCAGGGAATTTAAGGAAATCTAAGCCTTGACACCCTCAGTACAGTTTAACAAGTGTTTAGTAGAATTATTATTATGTTTTCGGGGTATATAAATGTGTGTATCATCAGCATAGCCATGCCATATGTGTTAAAGATAAAAGAAGCATTTAAAAAGAAAATGGGATTGGCCTGAGAATGGATCCTTGAGGGACTCTGCAGGTGAGTCAGACTGTAGTGGATAAAAAGTCACCATAATGAACTGAAAAGGTTCTGCCTGTAAGATCAGATCTAAACGGGTCAGGAGCCAAAGCTTTAATGCCAGCACATTATTAAAACAAGGCTGCTGTGATCAAATGAATCAAACACTGCACTAACATCTAAAAGCACAAGGATGGCTGAATTTCCAGAATCTGGTCTTTGTAGGAGATCATTATACACGTTTAGTAGAGTGGATTCAGTGCTATGAAGGACTTTAAAGACAGACTGAAAATATACAAAAGTAAGCTGGCCTAAAAATGCCTGCAACTGAGCAAAGGCAAATTTCTCCAAAGCTTTAGAGAGGAAGGGTAACTGGTCAAAAATCGAAACATCACAGGGGTCCAGATTTGGCTTTCTAATCAGAGGGGTGTCCTACAGCATCTTTGACAACAGCTGAAATATACCCTGAAGAAAGACTACAGCTGACAACAGTTAAAACGCTACGACCAATAATGATAAAAACCTCTTTGACAAGTGAGTAATATCTGAAAAACAATTTGTGAGTTTTAGGTGACCAGTTATATCTGTCGTAAACGATGGATACACAGGCTCAAACCAACTGACCAAACCAAAATGTTTTCTCTAATATCACAAATGGTGATCTTCAACTTCATATTTACCTGTCCATCCATCCATTTTCAGTATCATGAGTTTTATACTATTAGGTTATGAAGGATTCAGCTCTGGGCAGGCCAAACATCCATCACAAGGTGTGTACCCTTCAGACATTCACTTTCTGCCATGCCAGTTTGGAGGCACCAAGCAAACTGACATTTTCATGTGAAGGAAGAAAGGAAGAAGAAGTAAACCGACACATACACAGAAAGAACATGCAGACTCCTCAGAGGCAGTGATCAGACCAAACCTGCATCACCAGAGCAGCATTAGCCATTATGTCACCGCACCATTTAAACATTCATTTATCAAGCCACTCATCCTTCCATTTTCAGAGCCTGCTGTGAGGAGCCAAGGCTTGTTCCCCACCCTGGCTGTGGTGCCCATCCACAAATCAGCTCAGGGGCCTGCTTCAGAGTCACCAGCTTAGTGTTTCAGTGTGGAAAATCATTTTGTTTTTACTGCAAACTGTTTAAATTGAAATTATTTTGCCCAAACAAACCATAATGAACTGAATTTTCAGGACTTTAATTACAGGCATTACAAGCATCCTTCTGGATTGTATTGATCGTTTATGCATTTGTTCCAGTCAGTTTGTTTTCCAATTAGTGTAAGACCTGAGAAAGAGATATAAGCACCCATGTCATAAAAAATCTGTTTTTATTAATTTATAGCTTGCGAATAGATGGATGCCGTAGAACTAGGAATTACCAAATTCGTTTACATCTTGAGAAGGGAAGGAGTGTAGAGGTATTTAAAAGAACAAACACTTTAACCAGAGTCATTCATCATCAGGACGAGAGAGCCAATCAAATGTCTGCAATGTCACATGTCCCAAAACCCCACATCTGCATTTATCCAAAAAGAAGAAGAAAAAGCAACAACATAAGAGCAACACCAGAGATCAAGAGTCATGAGATCATCTGATTTGGACGGTAGAAAATGCAATCGATGAAGAACACCAAATCGCTAAACCAAAGGCCGCCCAGGCCATTAACCACTTGACATTTCTGATTTTCAGTCCGCTTTTCTAAGACTGTTTATATCCAGACCTTGCTTTCTGTTTTATCTTCTATTAGATTTTCTTCTATTTGGTATTGTTATACATTAATAAATACCACATTGCTTTTAATATTTTCTATACTTTGTGATTGAAACAATAAAAGGGAACCAAGTGCGACTTTGATGGCTACTTTTCGCATTCACTGGGTTTTTTAAGGCTACTGAGGTTGCACATCAGTATGTAACTGTAATAACAGTAATAACTGTGGTAAAAACAACACATAGTTTGTTAGAGCTGCTGATAGTGAATCCCAATATAGAGAATAATATGCAGAATATTGCGTAGTGTCTGACAATTGACAGCAGTTGAGACTTTGACTGGATACGATCACTGTGTGTATGTGCGTGGATCTGTGTATGTGTTTTAATCTTGAAGGGCGAGAGCAATTGAACCCAATAAATGTTCCTGACAAGTTTCAGAAACTTCACAATAATACTGTACACTTTACTTAACAGTCCTAGTTTTGGCATATGAGAGAAAACCAGAGTATGGAAAATAAAACCACATATGGCGATTAGGTAACAAACTACACACACTCGGTGAAACTCTAAGCAACGAAGTCCCCGATAATATGTGGCAGGAGTGCTGCTAGCACTTGTATCACTCTGCAATTCACCTCTTGAAAACTATAAGCAATGGTAAAAGTGACTAAACACCATTTACACACACAAAGATTCAGTAACACAGAACGCATTTTAATTTTTTTGTTAACATACAGTTATGACAGTATACCTCCATGACTGTTATTATTAGCATAATATCCATTCATCTATCCATGTTTATTTTACATTAGTGTCTCGGGGAGCCAATCCCTACTCCTAATCATGGTGAGATGCAAAGGCTAACTTACAAAAACACACACTCACCAGCGCCACTGATTATCCAAATGTGCTGTTTAATTGTTGGAAAAAAATATCAGAATATCTAGAGAGAAACTGACTAACGGAAGGAGAACATGCAAAGTGGCAGCAATTCAGAGTCAAGTCCCTGTAGCGGTGAAGTAGCAGCACAAACCTCTGCAACATTATGTTACTAAACATCTCACTTATTAAAATAAAAAGGCACATCCATACTCAGAATCAACTGGGTCTAATCAAAAGGGGTACACCACAAACATGTCAGAAAAGTTCATCCACCTGAAGCTAAGCATCTTCAGCCGCAGCCAGTACTTGGATGGGAGACCATCTAAAAAACTTTGAGTTGCTGCTGGAAGAGGTGATGGAAAAGCCACCACTGGGCACTTATTTCTGGTCTGTGAGTGGATCCCCATGTCTCAGTGTGGTGAAGGGGACACTGTGATTTAAAAATGGCACTGTCATTTGGATGTGATGTAAAACCAAAGTCCTGACTCTCTGTGGTCATTAAAGATCCCTGGGCATCATTCTTAAACAGTAGGGAGTATACCGTTGCCCTGGCTAAATTACCCACCATGGCCTAGTCATTCTGGCCACCTAATCATCCCCTGTCTCTAATTGGCTATCTGTCTAAACCAGGGGTGCCCAATGCGTCGATCGCGATCGACCGGTAGATCGCCAAGGTAGTGCAGGTAGATCGCGTTGCATTCAAAAAAAACTTTTTAAATGTCCTCCTTATGGCATTTGTCACTTGATTGATATACAGGGCGGCCAGTCTGAGATCTCTTTTCTTCTGTCATCCCACACGCATGATCAAACGCGTGAGCTACTGCAAAACTCCGGCTATCTCAGTGATCTAGTTAGCCTTCCAATTTATATCGACTAAAGAAGGGATTTAAAAAAAAATTGTTTGGGGAGGGTAAGGGCTGGATGTGGAATTGGAAGAGGATTTTTTTCTCTCACAATGTCACAATCGAAGTGCGTTTGTCTGATCTGTCAATCTTATCATTTTTATTCAAAAGGAAAATGTGGAAAGGCACTTTCGAATTGTTCATAAAAACTATGAAATGGACTTCCTTCCGAAAAGCGATCTGAGAAAGAGAAAAAAGAGGGAATCGCAGTTAATCGGACAGCCGTCATTTTTCACGCGGCGGAATTCAAAAGCTCCTTGACTGCATTATTCGGCTCTACTTATTTATGCGAGTCAGCCTTTTCCCACATGACGATTATTAAATCCAAATACTGTAGTGACCATAAATGTATTGAATTGTTATTGTGCAATAAAGGTTATTCAGTTATTCAGTTATGCAAGGTACAAAAACATACTGTACATTTCATGTATAAAGTATACTCAGTGTGTATATATATATATATATATATATATATATATATATAATTTTAATGTAGGTAGATCATTTCGATCTGGTCATTTTAAAAGTAGCTCGCAAGCCGAAAAAGTGTGGGCACCCCTGGTCTAAACCCTTCACCTCCTAATAGCTAATGTATGGTGAGCGTTCTGGCGCAAAAATGGCTGTCATTGCATCATCCATTTGGATGCTGAATATTGGTGGTGGTTGAAGCAGCTCCCCACTCACTATGAAAAAGTATTTTGAGTACTGTAGTAGAAAAGCGCTATATAAATGTAATTTATTATTATTAGTATTATTATTAAATTAAAATATATGCATTTAACTTGTGGTGCCCCTGTTGGATTTCAACAATATTGCATAGAACTAAACTGGTATCTGAATTTCCTCCCTATTTCCCTTTTTCTTCATTAACCAGATTTCTTTTTTAGTTATTGTGCTTCCTCTCACAGATGCTTGATAAACATTATTATTTTGGAGACAAATGCTTTTTGAAGCCTAAAAACTGCCTAGAGGTGAATACGCTGATTAAATTTCAAAGTATAACATCTTGCCCCCTGTATACCCAGCCAGTTGAACTCCCTGGGGAGCTGGATCGTGCCGAGACGCAGTTAGCTGACGTTGTCCCCTCTCCAGCCCACTGCATTATCACTTTCTTGATATGATCCAAAAATAGAAGCAGATCCACATACAGAAGTGAAGCAGAATCTCTCCTCCTCTGTGTATTCTGAAAAAAATGTCATGCAAATCTGCCCTGGACTTCATCCAAAGTGCATTTTCCTTACTACTGCATTTATGAAATCTTCTTTTTCATTTTAGATGGATTTTTACAATAATATGTCAGTTCAACTCTAACCTATATATACTGTATATAAAATAAAATGTATGTCTGCATATTCCCTATAAAATCCTACACCCTTTGACCGCTCTGGACCAAACTTTGCATAGTTGCTCTTTAGGACTATACGGACAAGACAGACTACTTTGAAACCAAATATTTTGACCTGAGGGGTCCCAGTGGGTTTTCCCTTTTTTTCCCTGATTCTTACAGTTTGCACATTAATGCCATCTGCTAACTCAGAACAAGTATTATAACCCTACACCCATTGACCAGTCTGGATCAAATATTGCATAGCTGCTCTTTAGGACCATATGGATAGGAAAGATTACTTTGAACCCCAAAACATCGACCCCAGGGGCCCAAACTTAACATTATTTATCCAATCAATGCCACACTCTGCTTTTATCTATACTAATAAAAGGCAAAGCCCTCACTGACTCACTCACTCACTGTCTCACCCACTGACTCATCACTAATTCTCCAACTTCCCGTGTGGGTGGAAGGCTGAAATTTGGCAGGCTCATTCCTTACAGCTTACTTACAAAAGTTGGGCAGGTTTCATTTCGAAATTCTACACGTAATGGTCATAACTGGAACCTATTTTTCTCCATATAATGTAATGGAGTTGAGCTTGATGGCCGTGGGGGGCGGAGTTTCATGTGACATCATCACGCCTCCCACGTAATCACGTGAACTGACTGTCAACTCAGTACGTAGAAAACAAGGAAGAGTTCCAAAAAGCGCTGAAGAAAACATGCATTATACAATTGAGAAGGCAGCGAAACAATAAGAAGCGAGCGAGTCACACATACAACCATATTCATGACTGCAGCTAGTTCGGAAACAAAGCAAGGTGTAAACCTAAAGTTTAAATTAAGTTCATAGACAGGCTGCCGCTGGCGTTTGCCATGCCCATGGCTAATGGGGGATACAAGTTTAATGAGAGGACGCAGGATATAAACGAGAGTTTTAATCACTTTGTAACTAAGTTAAAATTACTTGTAAAGGGCTGTGCTTATGCAAATTCCGAGAGACTGTGTTTGTGGGGGATTGACAGTTAAGGCGGGTGGGGGAGTCACGTCATCATCTCCCCTCCCATTCACCTCATTTCACTCTGAGCTGAGCTCCCAGCTAACGCCGTCGTGAGGAACCAACTTTGTGATGCTGCCACCAAATCCTCACAGAAAAATTCACAAGTTAATACACACGCTGTCTCTACAGTTTCTCCACACTCTGAATCCTCCAGGCACTACTTACAAAAGGTTACATTGACAATCATGTTATGTTATTTTTAAAATGTTTCCTTTTCTTAGCACAAGCACAGCTGAGAAGCTTCGATGCATGTGCTCCATAACGCGTTAAAAAATAATGCATTTAATCACACTTTCAATTCCAAGCAAAGGGGAACTTCTGTCAATGCTTGAAAAAATATGAGGTTAACACAGAAAAACAAATCACCAATTAAAGATTTATGAATAATCGATTCGCCATCAATAATTGTTTTGGTAAAGCCATACTCAGTGTAATCCTCCTTCCATTTTATAATTTTTCTGCCACTAGCCATGATTAAATGAACGGTAAAAAAGTAAGAGCGAAGCGAGGGTGACTTATTCAGGCAGGCAGGCGACAGCTCAATAGCTCGAATTTGGATATAAGTAGGTTCTATTTAGTCGCCAGAAATATCTTTGGTAGGAATGGAAGTTGAATTTAGTCTTTAAATTTCTATGGTAAAGAAAAAGTTATGCAATGATGACTACATTTAACTATATAAAGTCAAAACTTGTATATATAAACTCATTCCCGAATATATAAAGTCAAAACTTGATTATATAAAGTCACTGTCGGAATAAATAAAGTCAAACCTTGAATATATAAAGTCAGCGCTGGAATATATAAAGTCAAATCTTGAATATATAAAGTCAGCGTCGGAATATATAAAGTAAGCGCTGGAATATATAAAGTCAAAACTTCAATATATAAAGTCAGCCATATTGAACTTTCCAACGTCACTAATTCTCCAACTTCCCGTGTAGGTAGAAGTCTGAAATTTGGCAGGCTCATTCCTTACAAGTTACAAAAGTTAAGCAGGTTTCATTTCAAAATTCTACACGTAACAGTCATAACAGTCAACAACGTCCGCCATGTTGAACTTTCTTATTCATGGCCCCATCTTCACGAAATTTGGTTGGCGGCTTCCCTGCACTAACTGAAACCAATGTACGTACTTATTTCGGTGGTATGACGCCACTGTCAGCCGCCATATTGAACTTTTTAACGTCACTAATTCTCCAACTTCCCGTGTAGGTAGAAGGCTGAAATTTGGTACTTATTTCGGTGGTATGATGCCACTGTCGGCCGCCATATTGAACTTTCCAACAGTCTTTGTTACTTATGGGCCCATCTTCAAGAAATTTGGTACGCAGGTTCCCAACGCTAACTGAATCCTACTTACGTACATATATACGTCCATAGCCTGCAGCTCGGTCACCGTGTGAGGCAGCGTTGGGTCCCCCATCCCAACGCCTCCCACGTTGTTGGCTGTCTGCCTATATAAGGCCGTCCGTCGCTCCAGTCTCTACATTCCCTTCCTTGCTTCGCCACAAGATTCACGTCTCCCTGCTGATAACTACAGCCTTTTTATTTAATCCACGGCTTCTCCGCTGTTTTATTGTTCATTTATAATGATTATAGTTATTGTGTAGGTATTTTAGACTTACTTTACATTGTTCAGGTACCCATTTCCTTTATCATTCCAACCGTACCCCCATTAACATGTCTATCGAGGTGATCACCATCGATCAAAGAACTGTCACTTACCGAGTGGTTTCCATGCCCAGAGATGGCACCTACCTTTTCCATTCTCTTTGTTACATATTGCATGGCCATATCAGGCTCACTCTTGATATCCGGTGGAACATTGTGTTTTATGTATTGAATGACTGGGACAGGTTCAAGGTGTGGACTGATGACGGTACAGGAGATAATTATTCTACACAGGAGAACTAGAAGAGTGAAATGCTTAAGCCCTTCATCTATGCATCTGCATGTGAGTTGATGACTGCCGGTGTACACCTTTCGACAACCGCCAATGCCATCTTAGACTGACAGGTGACGATTTCAGAAGTGGACACTTTGATGTTTATGAATGTTTAAATTTTCAAAAGCTGGATGTAAAGTTATCGATGAAACCGGTTGTATACTTACAACGCTTGACAGATGCCGAATGTCTTTTCAACACAAGTCCTACAAATACTGTCGTATTTGAAACAAACCATGAAACTCAAACCGATTATGACAGCAGCAATCCAAGCTGTGAGATTTGAAACAAGATTACTGTTCACGTGGCCAACTGTACGTTGCATGCTCAAGAGTAAGCTCAGCGCACAGCTTAGTCATATTACAAACAGAGGGCCGAACTCACAATGTGGTATACAAAGAGATCCTTAACAAATAATTATTGGTATATTTTCCCTCAGTTTAAAAAGGCTTAATTTTCTTCTTAATAAAAATTTTAAGGCAGTACTTTGCCGCTGCGAAGCGTGGGTATTTTGCTAGTCTACTGTAATATAAAACAGAGTATTCCACACTTTAGTAGTGAGGTGATGGGTGAGATCTGACCAAGAGTGGAAGTGCAGCACAACACAAAAGAGAGTCAAAGTGTTGTTGTTTAACTCCTGCTTTGTCGACCTTTCCTAATAATTTATGCACTATAAACCGTCCACCATGACAGAAGATGAGTCAGACCTGACAGCTTTCATGGTTACAACCCAGCAAAGAGTTATCTCAGTACCCAATCAGAACCAAAAAGAACAAATTCTCACCTCACATGGCCAGAGACATTGATAGTGTGGGTGACTGATGTGGCATCTAACAATAACAACTGGGTCTCTGTTAATAAACCTTTGCTTTCTTTCCTTAGCCCCAAAGCACCCAAGGAAAACTATTTCATATGCTGAATGGTTTTAAAGGGAGTGTTTCTTGAATTTGTTCTTTGTGATCCACCATGACCACTGCTTTTGTGAATAATTCCATCCTTAAAATTCTTCCCCTGATGTAAAGATGCATGCGCCTAATCTTCTGGGCATTGTAGACTGCCTGACTGCCGAGTGACCAGGCCATCTGGGGCCACCTGATTTTGACGTTTTGTGGGTTCCTAGAAGTTTATTTTCTCCAAAATGAATACCAGCTGATTTTTTCTTATTTATTTTTATCTTGGGTCTCATGTATAAAACCTCACTTAGATTCCATATTAAAATTTCCCTTTCATTGAAGAGGCTTATCCGGCATAAACACAAAATAAAAAATCAGATTTATAAAATG
This sequence comes from Polypterus senegalus, assembly GCF_016835505.1. Taxonomy (NCBI): domain Eukaryota; kingdom Metazoa; phylum Chordata; class Cladistia; order Polypteriformes; family Polypteridae; genus Polypterus; species Polypterus senegalus. The sequence goes on along the minus strand of NC_053169.1, from coordinate 23,494,480 downwards.
GTACATACACCATGTGCCACATTAAGTTCCTTTATAAATCTCAAATCAACAAAAAACTATGCTCGTGCACATGGTTTCAACTCCCCATCACCACCCGTCAGTAAACATATATAGAATAAATACTCCTTTTTTAAATTTTCATTCTCTAATTACCACATAAATTTGGCCATAGTCCTGAGTGAAATCTTTACTACAAATCATGGGAGAACAGAGGAAATGAAATTCAACTTGAGGTAATCTATCTATCTATCTATCTATATATATATATATATATATATATATATATATATATATATATATATATATATATATATATATATATATATATATATTTTTCAATTCTTTTTGCGTTTGAAACAGAAAGTACATATGACGAGAGAACATATTATAATGTACTCGCTTTTGAAACAGAAATTACGTATGACCACAAGAGTCAGGTTACACAGAGTAAATGAGAGAAAGTGAGACAGAAGCAGATCGAGAGAGAAGGCTCGCAGATCAACGTATACGACAATCACAATTGAGGGCCTCACAAACACCCGAACAACGTGCTGAACAGAATCGAATTCGATGGATGCGGTATTCACAGGCTACCACGTCACACAGGCGTCAGGTTCTGTATATGGAGAGATTCAATTATAACATTGAAAAAGATTATTGCCTACATCCAAAAGTTACAATAGGAGAAATGGACATCGTGTGTGAGTACTGTCAAGCACAGAGGGTTAAATTTGAATCACGTGGGATGTGTTGTTCAGATGGCAAGGTGAAATTAACACCTTTAGGCCATCCACTTGAACCGTTGTTATCTCTTACAGTATTTCTATATTTTCTTAGTTGAATCCACATTCAGCTCATTTTCTACAGAACATTAAGAAATACAATTCGTGTTTTCAGATGACATCGTTTGGCGCCACGGCTGCTACCGAGGAGTCTGGCTTTATGCCGACATTTAAAATATATAATAGAATTGGGTCATTAATGTCACTGCCTCATGACAGCCACAAATTTGTCACTTCCACTCAGTAAGCGAAGCCACTGGGTAATCTGCTAGTAGTTCCTAAATTCTATTTGATAAAATAAAGGAATCATGGGTTGACATGGGCCTACTCGCAATAACATTAGTCACACATTTGAGCATCACATATTAGTTGTATATTAAAGGAATGAAAGTGCTTTCTGATTATAAATGAAAAGTTATTCTGTGATTGTACTTTTATCCTAACATGTGAATAGTCAACTGCACAGATTACATTAGGAATATCAGCAATCGCTGCAAATTGCCTTTTAATCTCTGTCGACTCACCCTGACTATAAAGAGATTGGATGTATCCGGGTAGCAGCCTAATTACAGTATATCATCCCACACAGGTGGCATGACTCGGCTTGGGGATGGCTGTGAGATTCCTGACCGGTCAGCCACTTAAAGTGAAACTCACGCATCGCCAAATACCCTACAGTTGTTCAAACCCACAACAAAGCATTGATTGCGTGATTTCAGCATGACGATCTCTAACTTAAGTCTCCACTTCAGCTCTAAGAAATATAAACTGGCTTATAAGCCAGCCATCATCATGAGCCAAAAAGTCATTGCAATCCCTGAAAACTCGCTCCTAGCCTGCCATTGGCGATATCCTCCAAAAGAGCGAACGCTGCCATTGCTAGTTACGTCGTACGACAAACAGCACACCTTTTTCTAGACAAAACAGAAAGGCAATGAACATTAAGTGTATGCATTAGGCATTATTGGTAGCACTGAAGACAGCTGTATTGACAGAACCTGTCAATGTACTGTGATACAGTAAGTTCAAGAACCGCGTCATTTAAATAAGTAATGTAATGAGATTTTCTGTTCACTTCATTGTCCTACTACCTGAAGTCATTAACGTGCAAATGCCAAAAAAAAGTCTGTAACATTACATCAATTTTCACTCCAGTTTCATGTTTTATAAATTACACATTTTTTGTATTAGAAATGGCTTATGCACATTTTATACATGAAGCCCCCTGATCTTAGTGTGCCTTCAGAATATTGAGCCTCCTAAAGGTAAGCAGGTTACACAGCTTAGTAGGCAAAGTATTGGCACATCAAGAGTCACTGTATGAGCCAAACTGGCTTACTTAATATTCCTGTGCTGAAGTAAAAAAATAAATCAATGACAACAATGGGCTCTATAGCTCTTATTATATGACACACTTTGGGGAAATGTTTATTGTAGAAATATGCTATTTAAAATAAGCATGTGAAAGGGGATCTTATGTTTAAGAACAAGCTGCTTGCTTTGAAGATGTGAAGGTAGGCCTAGCCATCCAATCAGAAGAATAAACATGGTAGCAGAAAGAAAAAGATGTAAAATTCTAACAAACGATATATAAATATGTCCTCTTTGCAGGAAGTCACTATGTTGAACTTATTTCAATTAATTTTTAATGTATATATAACGGGCGGCACGGTGGCATAGTGGGTAGCGCTGTAGCCTCGCAGTTAGGAGACCCGGGTTTGCTTCCCAGGTCCTCCCTGTGTAGTTTGCATGTTCTCCCCATGTCTGCGTGGGTTTCCTCCCACAGTCCAAAGACATGCAGGTTAGGTGCATTGGCGTTCCTAAATTGTCCCTAGTGTGTGAGTGCGCGCCCTGTGGTGGGCTGGCGCCCTGCCCGGGGTTTGTTTCCTGCCTTGCGCATTGTGTTGGGTGGGATTTTCTCCAGCAGACCCCCGTGACCCTGTTGTTAGGATATAGCGGGTTGGATAATGGATGGATGGATGGATGTATATCTAACCTTAACTTTGTTGCCATTCTATTCTTGCTCCTCTGCAATGAAAGTATCAGTGGCATTTATTAATAAATAGCACACCAGAGTTTCATAAAGCTGCAGTCAATCAAGTTTCCATGGCACACATTCACACACAGGCTGCTGCACTGTTATAGGAGGTAAAGTTGTTTAAGAAATTCACATTATGTTCAGTTTATTAGATAAAGGAGCTCTTAAGTTAAACCAATGCACTTTACGAGTTTACTCGGGATTTTAAAACTCTTGATTATCTGCAAAAGAGTGTTTTGTGGTGTAAAAAAATGTCCAGGAAAGGCACTTTAACCTCTAGAGTCCTTTTTGTCTTGGTGGGCAAACTAATACTAGAAATGCCTAACCTGTTGGCCTTGATTCACGCATATATCCTGCAAAATTTAACCTCTTTAACATTCACTCTGCACAGATAAAGCTCAAATACAAAGAAAGAACATCTCAACACTGGCCGAGGCCAGTTACCTCAACTTTGAAATCTGACCAGGGGCTAGAAGCCATTCCGCTCACGAGGCGTCCCTGCCAGGACTCACACTTACATGTTGATCCAAGGATGGCTGCCTTTAAAAGGACTACACAGTCTGACAGAAGCCAAAGGCTGATCACTACCCCTGACAGTACAATACCGAAATGGACACAGATTGTTTTATTACCAGTCAACGGTCATTGCTAAATGCTAAGCAATGGAACAACTTTATCAAATCAATACTCAAAACTGTTTCAATCATTAATTATGCTTATTTGAAGGAGAAATCAGCTGTAAATGTTAGGAAAACATACAACCTGAACAATTCAAATCAGGGACACACAGTAAGTTTCATTTCAGGTGGCTGTGGCTTTAGTTGTTGCAGTCTTTGCTTTCTTAAACCTGGCATGATGCTTGGGATTGAACAGGCAGTCTGTAGGTGGCAAAGTCAGACCGAGTCTCTCTACTCCTATCTAGTCTTGGCAGTTAAGACGTCTCTCTGGCAGAGCCTTTTTAAAATCCTTTTAATTTATAGGTTCTTGCTGACTGCCCCCTTTGCTCAATAAAACCCTGCCTTATACTGTATAAGATATTGCATCAGTCAAACGTTTGGGACAAACAAGACATTCCCATGGTCTGGTTGATTGTTGACTAAGTTACTTTTAGAGAAACATGTTCATGGTAAAGTCCCAAGTCTTCATTTTACATATTCTTACAAGCATACACAGACTGGTCACTTTATCTAAGCTTAATATATACATGTACATTCTAATAAATAATAACAGTCTTTAACAATTTATACTTATTTTCCCAGAATTCCTGTCTATGGCTATTTTGCATACATCCTAGTATTTTATTTACTTCCAAAGTTTGACACTCTTGGAGGAACTACCTCATGAATATTAATAAGCTAATGAGGTCATTTGCATCTGCCTGCCCTTTCAGTTACAGAACATTTTCCACATGAGCTCTGAGCCCACACCTTAAAGAGTCATCATGTAAATAATTCTAAAGAGCAAAATAAAACACACAAATTAAAATATTATGAATTGTATTTAGCATACTGTAAAATCTCCATTTTCCATCAGGATTATCAAAGAAAGTGTGAAAAAACAATACAATAATTAATAGTCAACCTTTAGTGAAGTAGGGCTACCTGAATGCTGAGAAGACAGATTTGTGTGGTCTTCCTGTTGGCGCTGAAGGTATAGCACAGCTTAAGGCCATGTCACGTTAATACAGCTTTTCCACTGTAGCCATCATTCACATCACCTTGGTGAATTGACAGTTGGCCTTGCGCTCCCATGAAGTCGGTCATGTAGTCTGATATGCCCAGCGACTCACTCCGACTAGTCTGCGATTTCCTCTGATAAGATCAAACAGGTTTGATTTTATCTTTAGCTGTAGTGGCGGTCTGTGTGTATGAGAGCCGACAGCCGATGACTGTCCTACTGGAAGTACAATATTTAAAATGCAGCAATGAGGAATAAGGAACACAGGCATTTTAGACCTCCCAAATAGAAAAGCAGCTCATTTATCTTGTTTTACATACCACGACAGAATGGGATAAAAAATAATAAAAGGTCAGAGTTTCTGAATGAACTCAACAATCCTGTTAACCCTCCCTCCGTACAGCACCAGCTCCATCAGGTAGCATGCTATTGGCTGTCACAAAAAGGGGACAGTATGACTGTGTTGGAAAGTTGTCATGTAATCGCTAAATGTGACTCACGCAGCAATTCTCTGCCATGAACTGACAAGGTCCAAGGATGAGATAAGCATCATAAGTCGTGTAATGTGACATTGGCTTTAGGAACAAGCAGTGGTCAGCAAGCATTAGGACATCAAGGCCAGCCTTTGTCTACCACAGTTAGCCTTTCAATGAAACAGATCTGTGAGTTAGTATCATTTACCAAAAGTATATTTATTTCTAAGTATAAATTGTAAGGATGTTGTTTAAAACATCTGAGATTAAGCAAAAATGGTAATTATTTCATCGATTCCTATTCTCAGAGATTCCCATGGATACAGCATAATAGCCAGAGGTTAAGGTTAATTGTACTCCAATTTTAGAACAAAATCTTGAAGTAAATTAGGGACCAAGACCTGAAATTATGGATTTTGGAAGTGCAGGTGACATACACACTCTAGGATAAATCTAAATCTAAATTCTGAGCAGGGGCTTGTTTTTTGGAGGGGAAAAACTGGCATTATTTGTGACAAAAAGAAATGTCAGTAGCATTTTGATGGTGATAAATTTGTAATTAAAAATTACAAAAATTATCCTAGCGTCCGCTTGGTGGTGCTGATGGATGTAACTGACCTATAGACCAAGCAAATGATGTTTAAGACGTACAAAACACTTCACAGGCTTATACATAGACCCTAACAGCTTTAGTAAGTGTTGGTCACCAAAAATATCTTTTGATTTGTTACAGTGGTCTTCTTATATCAGGGTGACCAGTGAAGGGATAGTTAAGCTCCCATTGTAAAAGATGATCCCAGAAACCCTACAGCATAAACTATAACCAGGTATGAATTTGTGATGGCATATTTTCTATCTGGCTGGCCCCATTTGATAGCAGCTACTAATTCTTCAAAATCCATAACAATCATTTCCACCGCAAAGTTTTCTTGAGATATAATGAAATATGAATTATTCATAGACTTGTCATCTTAAAATTGCCTCCCCAAAGTGTGGTAGAAATCGACATCTTAATTAAAGAAAGAATCCTCTCGTAGGACAAGTTTGATAAAACCTCTTTGAGTCAGAAACCAGGCAAGAGAAAAGCCATTCATTGCGTCATTTATTACTATTCTGCAAATGTTTGAACAGGGAGCATTCTTTACAGCAGTCTGTTACAGCATGATGAGAATGGTAGGAGAAACAAAGGATAGAGGTTCATTTTATAAACTATTGAATCTCCATCTCGCAGTGTCAATCAATGCATACATTTTACTCTGGTTCTTTCATTGGTTTACACCCAAATCCATCCATCCATTATCCAACCCGCTATATCCTAACTACAGGGTCACGAGGGTCTGCTGGAGCCAATCCAAGCCAACACAGGGCATAAGGCAGGAACAAACCTGGTAGCAGAGGTAAACATATTAAGATTTGCATTGAGTGTAACAATGGACAGGATTAGACATGAGGACATTAGAGGGTCAGCTCAGGTTGGAGAGTTAGGAGACAGTCAGTGAGGCGAGATTGTGTTGGTTTGGACATGTGCAGAGGAGAGATGCTGAGTATATTGTGAGAAGGATGCTAAGGATGGATTTGCCAGGTAAAAAGAAAAGAGGAAGGCCTAAGAGAAGGCTTATGGATGTGGTGAGAGAGGACATGCAGGTGATGGGGGTGACAGAACAAGATGCAGAGGACAGAAAGATATGGAAGAAGATGTTCCGCTGTGGCGACCCCTAACGGGAGCAGCCAAAAGAAGAAGAAGAAGAAAAAGAAGTAGTTTTCCAAACCCACTTCTTATATATTTCAACGCACACTGCAAACCAAAATACTTAGCTATTGCTACCTCTAAATTATTCTCTAACAAAGGCATCAGCCTTAATATTTTTATCTGGTGCCCAATACATCCATCCATCCATTATCCAACCCGCTATATCCTAACTACAGGGTTACAGGGGTCTGCATGGGGGTCAACAGAGGGCGCATGGCAGGAAATAAACCCCGGGCAGGGCGCCAGCCCACCACAGGGCACACACACATACCAGGGACAATTTAGGATCGCCAATGCACCTAACCTGCATGTCTTTGGACTGTGGGAGGAAACCCATGCAGACACGGGGAGAACATGCAAACTCCACGCAGGGAGGACCCGGGAAGCAAACCCGGGTCTCCTAACTACGAGGCAGCAGCGCTACCCACTACGCCACCGTGGCGCCTGTGCCCAATACAAAAAATGCAAAATTAAAAAATAATGACCATTGTGAGTACTGTGTGAGGCGGACGGGTGTCCTGGCCAGGCTGGAGGACAAGAAACATCTGCTGCCCAAAGTTATATCCTCCCCCCCTCCACCATACACAAGGTGGCAGCAATAGGAATATCTGCAGGGCAGGCTGGGAATTGTAGTCCTATGAGGCAGCCCTGTCGGGTTTCCTGTAAGGGCAGTCAGAGTCAGGAGTAGTATGGGTGTGGAAGGAGGAAAAACAATTGTTCTGGCAATTGTGTTATTGTGGAACAGAATGGAGAAAACAGTGGAGGTAAAACATAAGGAAGATCTTATTTTTGAATCTAAGACTGTGTTATTCAGTTTTGTCATTAGAGGGGGGTTCTCGCATTTAGCCTCCTGGCTAACTTTATGACAGTATAAAGAGGGCTGGCACATGGGGTGAGGTGATGAGATGACTACCTCAGGTGGTACATTGGTCAGGATAGCATTTTGTGTTTTTTTTTCCAATTACAAAATAATAATACAAAAATATGAGTTAAGTACGAAAGCTACATACAAGTGCACAATTTTATATAGTCTTTAAAACAAGTAAGAAATATTTATATTTTAAAAGTATCTGAGAACTGCAACTCACATGACTTCACTGGAGTGCAAGCTTCCTTATACATACAGTAGCAATGTGAGTATATGGATTGTCATTTGTAAAATTTTGATACTTTCTGTTCATGTTATTAAGATGTCACTGGTTCAATATCTGTTTGCGATGTGTGTGTTTAGTTAGAAAATGCAGCTGCCTTTTACCTTACAGGACAGAGTTTTTGGAAGTGCCAAGGTATTTAGAGAAGTGTGTGGGATGAGAAAAACAGCTAGGTTTGCATTCAATGTGGCAATCACAAAACTCAATGCAAATATATTTTTGGGTGAAACTGAAGAGGTGAATATTAATTGATTTTTTTCCAAAAAATAGTACTATTTGCTTACTATTGTTCCTGTGTATAATGTATCGTGGGAGTATTGTATTATGAGCCTTGTATTGCAATACACATTGTACGCAGATTAAGCGTATCGTCTTACGCCTAGTATGGATATACATAGTGGCGGGCAGCAGAAATTCACTGGCTCTTACTGTTAATGATGACGATGTGCTAACAATTTATAGGTAGACAATCACAATTCACAGTCATAATTTTGTTTGAAAAAAAAAAATCTTAAAAAAGAATCACAAGGGTGGATTTTCCCAGTGCCGGTAAATCACTGAGATGCAACTGCCCCAACCCCAATATAGGAGGCTTAATGGATAAACCAGTAAGGGTTTGCTTCACTCATCTCTCTGCTTTCTGATTTCAGACAGTAAATTGCCATGAACCTTGGGTTCCTAAACCGAATATGTTCTACAAATGACTCAAAATGCTCACACAAGGGGGAAAATTGTCAAATGCTAGGTGTTCTCAAAAAGGGCAAATGTAGAATCTTAAAAACAAAAAGATTTATTTTTACAAAAATGCTCTCTGGCACAAAATAAGCTCCAAGGAGCACAAAGGCAATGGCAATCAAGAGGCACACAAGCCCAATACATAAATTAAAGAATACTGAAGAAACAGACCAAAAGGTCACTAAAATCCAGAAAATCAGGATTATTCAAAAAGATCAAAAAACAATGGAGAATTCACCGACCATCTAGCACATTCAATGAACCGCAAGGGACTATGGGTTGTCTTCTGCATTTATAGGGCTGAGGGCAGCCCCTTGCCTGAGATAGGCTGATGGCCGCCCACCACTGGGGAAATCATGCACAAGACGCACAGAACATAACAGAACAAGCACAGACACACAGAAACTAAACAATACACTAAACTAATAAGAAATCCAGAATAATACAAATACTTAACACCGGTAAAACTACTAACATAAACAAAACGATCAAAAATGGACAAAAATAAAATTACATCAACCAACTGGAGAGGAATTCTGGCTGAAATATAACAGTAAATAATTCAAAATGAGATAGAATCATTTGGGGTCTGCCATATTATTGTTCATGTTTTAGCAAGAATTTTGTCAAAATTATATATTTAAATATATTTTAATAATAAACCACCAAGACCACAAGATGAAAAAAAAGATATGGTCAGCAAAAAGACAGAAGGCCAGAAAACTGGAAGTTAGAAAAGCCATCTGTCAACACCTGAAAGTTCATTGAGCAAAAGGAAAGGCAAAAACAAAGCCAGGCATCCAAGTGCCGGAATTTCAGAAATTTTAAATTTAAGAAACTGCTAGAATCCCAAATGAGAATGCCAAGCCTACCAGACACCCATCTTAAATATCCATACAGAGGTCATTGTCACTTGAATCCATGATTGCTTTATAAATTGTTTAATATATTCTGTTCTAGTACAATCCTTTACTTTGATGTTCTGTCACTTTGAAAGCCAATTTTTTCTTCAGTGTTCGGAGGCCCACCAGAGTTCAAAGTTATATCCTCTAATGTCCTATAATTGGATGACTGGGACAGTGGCAGTGGTAATTTTGCTAAAACAAATAATATCTTAAAGGTTATAAAGGACCCTGCACCACCATGAAATAACAATCTACTTGCACTTCAAGAATGGATCATATAAAGTAACCTTGAGGCAAACTCTGACTGTGATTTTCAAAAGTACTGGATGTCTTACAAGAAGACTCATGCGCCACCTTCAGATTTCTTTTAAAGAGAACGCCAGCCCCAAGTGCGCCTTCTTGATCAATATGAACTGTCACTGAGCACCTGGTACTGATTTACTATAATATAAGACCTTCAAGTCTGTGGGGATTCAGGAATCCTATTTGGTTCTATTCTTAGAATGTTCTATTGTCTCAGGTTTCCAGCATGTACAAAGTATGGATTAGCAAAGTCGGCACAAGGACACAGAAGGAAGTTGAATCCTGAAGGACTTTATCTCATGCTCTGCACCTACAGTAACATTTTTAGCAGAAGAAGATCTAATATGACTTACTTCACAAGGCTCAAAATGCCATTCTCCATTGTTAAACTCACCTCATTTCATTTTAGCAGCATTTAACTGCTTCTGATTTTTAAAGCTTGACACCTCAGGCTCCTAGCACATAGAGGGAACCTGGTCTTAAAAACGTTGAGGCTAAATGTTTTTGCTACTTAATTATGCAGCTGTGCTGACCATTGGCATTTTTTGGCATGAACATTCTGGGGGAGCCACATAGACCAGAGAGAAAGATGCTGTGAGAAGAAGCAGAGCCAACCTGAGAAGCCATGCAGAGATTGTGTGTGTGTGTGAGTAAATTAGATAGAGAGAGATGATCAGACACTTAAAGAGCAGAAGTTATGAGACCTGCTCTGCTGCTTAAATCCATTGCCCTTGGTATATGGCAGAGGTGTCAAACTCAATTTTAATGAAGGCCAAAATATACCCAACATGGGCCAGAATGTATCAACTGGAAAGGCCGCTGACTACGCCAATTGTTGTGCAAGGGGTTCATACTTACACACCAAAAGCATTTTGTAGTTTGCACATATCTATTGCACTCTGTTTTCCTGCGCATGTATTTGTTTTGCACATGCTTTACACAGCCAGAGCTAAATGTTCGGGTGATAGCATTATTCCTTCTCATAGCTCACATTATCGGTCTCAATATTTCAGAAATCACTACATTTATTTTGATGAGCTAAATGTTCAGTGCTGTACTCAGCAACGCCATCTTGAGAGCAGTAACAAGTAAACTAATGCATTTCTTACTTTAGTAAAAATACCTGCATTATTGTTATTCCTGCAGTACTGGGTGTAAGGCGAGAAGGACACGTACCAGGTTGGTCCTTTGCAAAGCTCAATCGCACAGCCAAGCAGTAAAAGAATTTGTTACATGCATTCCAATAAAAGAGAAACCTGGTGAATCCCCTCCTAGTGAAGTCAACTGAGCTCTCTCTCCCTCACTGAGCCCCCCGCTGAACTGCACAGCTCTGCACTGACACCCCGCCAACAAACAGCCACCACCACACCACAAGCACCTTGCTGCCCATTACAATTGCACATGCCTTTTTTTTTCATAAGAAAATGGATGTGGTTTAATACCATGTATCAAATATCATGAGCTTAACCAAATCACCATAAAAAAGTAATCATTGTATCCTCTCCCTTTAATTCCATCCCTTCTTAACCAGAAGTGTTCATTAAATTGGATTTATGGAGAACCTATAATCTTATAAACATCAAAGCAGGGGATGAGTAGAAGATGGTGTTTAATAGCACCAGGGGTCTTTATGAATACAAGGTAGTGCCCCATGGGGTAGCAAATGCACCAGTGCTCAGGGCCGGATTAAGAAGAAATTGGGCCTGATGCTACAGCATAAAAAAGGCCTATTTTTTCTCGCCACTGGTGCATGTGCATTCTACACTCACCATACATGTGCACTCAGACCGACCAAGTAGCCTTAATTGCTTACGACACAACAAGCCAGCCATTATTGAACATGAATAATAATAATGACCATAGTATTGTAACAACTCGAGATTAACATCAAACTATGTAACATCAACATTCAATAGCAATTGTCTGAAAAGTGCACTTAATGAAGAAAACCTAACAATGAAATACACGAAATTTCGCAATTCTCTAACAAAACAGAGTAAGAAAAAATGAATTTGCAGAGACATTGGGACAAAGTGACTCAGTTCAGGCTCTTGAGGGTAAAAATATGTCCACGATTTCAATTTCATAATAGACCAGAATCCTGTCGAGGATTTTAAAAATTCTAAACATCCATGCCGGGCCCGTGGGCCGGCTTTTAGTTTTACCTTTACAGATAACCATTTAAATAGCTATCGATTTTTACTGTACAACTAACTTTCAAGGTGAAAAATTTACTACATGGCACTTACCGAACAATAATAAAGTGGCAAGAATCCCCAAGATATTGCACAAAATGCAGCTAAATTACTAAGTAAACTGTTTAACGTAAAATTGATAACATTAACTTGAAATCTTCGGTTAACAATAAACACAATGACATTATAGTTACGTCACAGTGCAAAGAACAATAGTAACTGTATAATAAGTAACGCTGTGTCTAGGTGTCCGAAAGTTGGACTCCAAATTTCTTTCCAAGAATTATTTTAAGGTTAATATAGCAAAGGAAATCTGTTCAGCTTCCGGAAAATTCTCGTCTGTTTTCATCTGGGCCTATTTCAGGAATGGGCCTAATGCTGCAGCATCAATAGCACCCACCTAAATCCAGCCCTGCCAGTGGTATTCCAGTCCATGTCAATGATACCGTGTTTCTGGGGCTTAGCTTTAACAGACTCTGCTTTTTTAATTCACTTATTAACTCTTTTTTGATCATCCCATCCTCACTTTTTATTTTAAAGAAAACTGTTTTGCTCTGTTTTCAATAGTACTAGGGTGTTGTACTGTGTTAGCCATTATGAATGTAGTGAAAAGTCAAGCAAAATGACACCTTTTATATCTTGCCTGAAGAAGAGGCCTGAGTTGCCTCGAAAGCTTGCAGATTGTAATCTTTTTAGTTAGCCAATAAAAGGTGTCATTTTGCTTGACTTTTCACTACGATCTATTTTCAACAAATTCCAGCTCCTCATTCCAAGCCAGAGTGGTAACTAGGACAAGCAGAATCGCCTCAAAAGATGCCTTTTTGGTCTGCCTGACGGGAGCCGACAGCTCCAGGTTGATTTGACCCTTTGGAACGAACCTGCAGACATCTTCTCCAAGCAGATTGTTTTTACGCGTCACCACTCAATGCCCGTGAGTAATTTATCTATGGCAAACAGCACAGGGGCTGCATGGGTTCAGTAACACTTTTCATTTAATTTTTCCAACTGACAAAGCTTCAGTCACTTGATTTTACAAAAAAAAATGCTAATGTCTACTAAATCCTTTCTTTAAATTTGCTTGAGAACAATGCATGGAGTTTCTTAGAACAATCCGCATTCTCTTTTGACAGCAAAGTGAAATGTCTTTCTTTAGTAGGCAATTAGGGTTTTATCACCAGTTATTGTGTTAACTTGCTCTTGAAATAAATTAAATAAACTGATGGAATAATGCCAGGGCAGAGGCCCGTTGAAGTGGTTAGCACTCCAGCCTCACAGCAATAGGCACAGGTGGTCAAACCCTAGCTTGTGAATGTCTATATTGAGTATGTACATTCTTGTCATGTGTGGATACACTAGTTTTCTACTCACATCACCAAAACATTCACTTTAGATTATTTGGAGACTCCATACTGTGCCAATGTGACTGAGTGAATGTTGGGGTGGGTAGATTAGTGGGCCCAGCAATGAATTGGCATCTCATTACATTTCAATTTATTTGCTTTTGCAAAGCATCCTGCAAAAGTGGTCAACATAATCGAGTAAACATCAGTCTGGGGGACTGTTTGGAAATTGTCCAGGCACACTTCCTGTCTTGTTTCCAGAGCTGCTGGGACTGGCTTCACCCCCCTTGAGGCCATGAATTTGATTAGGAATGTTGTATGATGAAGTCAGAAACACAGCAAAATGGGGTTAAGGCCTCCAAAAATGAGCAATTGCAGGCCAGGACCTTATGTGGCCAGCCCAGAAGAGAATCTCCCCAGACCATCTTGAACCTGAAAACTACCTGCAAACTTCCACTTGGAGAGGTCTAGCAAAAGCCCCAAAAGAGGAGGGAAGACTATAAACCCCTGGCTTGTACACAAGAGTAAACAAAGAATCTTTACACATAAAGAGTAATTAACAAATATGGAAAATAAAGCAAAAATGACCGCAGACCAAAAAAGGCAAAAGGATTAGCCTAAAAAGGAAATCGAAATCCACGGCAAACAAATCCCAGTACTTGGTGCAGTAACAACAATCCCAAAAATGAAACAGAAAAAGATCACAAACACAGCAATTGTTACAAAACCCCAAAGACTCCTAACTGGCTGGACTGCTCGTTCTGGCTTGCAGATAAAGGAATATTATGGTAGTAAAAGAACAGTCAAGATTGAGGTGAAGAGCACCAGGAACAGTTAAGAAGAATTAAAATGCACGGACAGTGAAATAAAAGATGCCCTAAACTTTCAAGTTTTCACATGTGAGGAAACAGATAACCTCCTAGCAGTAAAATAGATCACTAAGGATGTACAGAGCTACTTGGAAATTTAGAGGGAGAAGTGCTGATCAGAATAAACAGGCTGTAATCAAACAAATCACCAGGACCAGATAACATTTATTCTTGACTACTTAAGGACATTAGTGATTGCAGATAGAAACCCTTCACTTATATTTTAGGAAGTCAATGAGCAATGGAAAATGACAAATATTTATATAAATATACAAATATATAAAGGGTGATTGAGCAGATGCAGGTAACTATAGGCCAGTAGGATTAACGTCCATACCAGTTAAATTAAGGGAAGGAATTATTAAGAAGTGCTAGTGAACAGTCAGCATGAGATCAGATCGGTAGGTTGTGTTTAACTAATAAGATGGAATTCTATGAGGAAGCAACAAAAGGATGTGATCACAGAGTGCATACAATATTATTTATCTTAACTTTTAGAAAGCAACTGATGAGAGGCCAGGCATTAAACTGAAAGAGGAGGGAATTCAGGGTGTAGTGTGTTGGCAGGAAGCAGAGGGTTATGGTGCAAGGAGCCTTATCAGAATTGGGTGATATTTAGAGTGGAGTCCAGCAGGGGTCAGTGGATCAAGGCTGTTACTTTAAGGTGAGTTCAACAAGAACATGAGGGCACAGGTGGAAACAGGCCCAAGCAGACTGAGTTGCCTCGAAAGCTTGCATATTGTAATCTTTTTAGTTAGCTAATAAAAGGTATCATTTTGCTTGGCTTTTCTCTACATTCATAATGGCTAACACGGTACAACACCCTAGTACTACATTATTTAATCTAATCTAACTAGGTAAACGTTAGTAATCCGAAGGGAAAATTTAGATGCATACAATAGCAGCACTGGGTTCACATTTTCCATGAAGTAATCAAGTCAAAGCCTTCATCTTGAAATGACCTGATTATAGAATAAAAGCCAGCCATGCTCATGTGAACAAACCCTACATAGGGGAGGTGAAATGACTTTGCTTGTCCTCGGTGACAGTCACTCTAGGACAGCTAATTCTGCATTGCACATCAAGCATTTTTATATCGGAAAATGTTACTTATTTGAAAGTGACACGGACCTTGCATATTTTATCTGAAATAAGACATGCACACTTATTTCTTTATGTGTCAATCATGGCTTATTTTTCTCAATGTTATCTGCTGGCTAAAGAGTCAGTTTGGAATTACAAGTAAATCCAATAACATGAAGCCAAAATGAAAGATAATTCTTTAAATGTCCTTCTGTTATTCATCATGAAAGTCTTCTAAACCAAATGGCTGACTCAAGTGTGATTTTGTTTCCATTGAGATGGAACAAAAGTCTAATTGCTTTAAATAGTGGGTAGAAAATTAGCCCGGCTACAGACAGACACACAGATCAACAATGTCCAGAACACACACGTTTATTGTTCTTTGGCACAGCACAATGCACAAACCCCAGTAAAGCTCCGTCCTTTCTTCTTTTCTCTGACCGCCTTTACTTCTCTCTGACAAGCTCTGTCTTCTTCCTCCTGACTCTGGCTTTCTTGCTGGAGTGAGGTGGCCTCTTTTATACTGCGCCTGGAAGTTCTGTACACCACGGCTACGGAACTGCCCAGGTGCCCCCTGGTGGTGGCCACTGGCCTGTGTAGGGTTGAGCTTCTAAGCTCCAGTCCCATGGCCCCGGTGTAAACTGGGGGCTGCCCTCTCGTGTCTCGGGGGAGGTACTGCTGGTGATATGTCCACTACCCCAGTCTTCTCAAAAGGGCATCCCGGCCGTCTATCACAAGTGCTACTTATTTCTTTCATTCTGAAAACAGACATCACAGGGACACAGCAGTCCACAGCTCTTTCGACATTTCATTTTCTTATTTTCCTATTACATCCCTGGAACGTGCAGGTTAGATCAATTGGTAGTTTAATGGCATCCCAACAGGGGTTTGTCACGTGACAAATGCTAGTACACCCCATGAAATGTTGTTCCTTTTTTTAACATGTGTACATAACAAGATGTGATCTTCATTTAAACTGTATCAACAGGTAAACATAATATAACAAACACCTTGCCAGATTTACATTTTGTAGTCCATTGTATAATTCCATTAAACATAAATGCAGATTTCCTATGTGAAAAGAGGAAGCACACAAATATATTTATCATCACCTCAAATTGGAATCAGGTACACCAGAAAAAGTGAAAAACTTTCTCCCAGTTAATGCTAGAGGCTGCTAGAGAGTTGTGGGAAATGCCAGCTTGAGGGGGCAACACCGGCTGTTAGAGCCAATGGGGATTTACTAAATGACTGAGGTTTAAATAAGACAGGTTCCTCCAACAATTTCTTTAATGATGTTCTAACCTTGGGCATCTGATCTGTTCTAATTTGAGGTAGTAAGACATATAGGGGAGGACTTCATTTTTCCACATGAGAAATTTACATTTATGTTTATTTAAATTATACAATGGACTACAAATTGTACATGTGGCATGATGTTTGCTACACTTTGGCACTTTTATCTACAGATGCCATTTAAATGACAATTAAATCTTGATATGTCACACAAGACATTTCATGGGGTGTACTTTACTCTTTCACGTGACTGTAGCAGACGTCAATGCTAAACTGAATAAAGATGATATTATAGAGGAACTTTATACTGCAAAGACAAATGTGAGTACCAACCTAAATATAAAAAGATCCAACTAAGTGCAAACAGCTCTGAAAAAAGGAAAATGCTCACATAAAAACTAAGGAACTGGAGCACACCAGAAATAAGTAGTCCGCTCAGAAACCAATGAGGAAAATGCATGAAAAGCAACAGCCTAACAAGAGTGTCAAAATGTCACAAAGGATACCAGCTGGCTTTCTCTAAGGATCAGAAACGGTGAGAGTTTCCTGTGGTTTTCAACTCTTCTGTAGAGAAAAGAATGGCTGCCATAATGTCGCATGCCAGCACGTGCATGCCATACTCCCACAGCCTGTGCGAGGTAGACACGTTTTCAGGAAAAATCCTAACGAACAAAGGAAGCTGCTGATTGTAAATGAAAGTAATTGGAGTGTTTTAAGCACAGCCTATTATGTAATTTGGAAGCCCAATGGTCATTTATTTGTTCATCCATTTACAGAACCTCCTGCCCAGATGTCCTCAGTGAGCTTTTTATCCATAGATGACTGGTGTTTAGTACTTAAGAGCCGGCACTTGTAGTTCAATGCTCACTAGGGCATTTAGCTTCCTCATTTGCTTCCCCAGCTTCGCCAAATTCAATGGAGGATTACTTTAACTTGTACTAATTGCACTAAATATGGACAGGGGGCTTATAACCACATGAGGGTGCCCAGTCCACTCACATCTGTTTGGGCCGCTGAGTTTTTCTTCTTTTTAAACAGCTGACACATAATCCACCCTTCTGATTCCTGAACAAAGGCCTAGGACCTTACTCAGCAATGTCGGGTACCAGGCTAATGCAGGGCGTCAGAGCATACTCACGCACACACTCGACCACATTAGAGTTTCCAGGAACTCTAATTAAAAAAAAAATATATATATATATACATATACACATACATACATACATACATATATATATATATATATATATATATATATATATATATATATATATATATATCCCATTGACAAAAGTATTCTGACGCTTTTCTCATCATTACTATTATTATTTGTATCATTATTATACTTTTGAGACTAAATAAAAATGTCATTTTTCACGGAAAAAAACGCTATTTGCATGTTTTTTGGGGATAAAGCGCAAAACTAAGGAGGTTAAATAAAATCAAATTAAAATCAAAGTTGAAACAACCTGCTGTTAACACAAATCTGCAGATGAATGATCTACAATCAACATAATTTGGAGAGCAAACTAGGGTCCCATATCCGTATAACACTTTCAGATGTTCTTCAGTCTGTCTGTCTGTTTTATTTTCTGTAGACTTTTTTGGGCTGAAAATCACTCCAGCGTTTACTACTTACAGTAGCTGGATCAGGGCCACATAGTGAGCTAGTGCTGTGATTTGATCCTGCTATCTTGCAGCTCTTCAGCACATTACAAAGAGCAACATCTATTATATGCAACCCCATGACCTTCAAATGAAAAAAATCATCATTTTGAAATTCTATAGATCCTAAAGGACCATTTCAAAAAGCCAATAATAGGGGTGTCAAGAAGAGGATATGCAATTATAATAAAAATGATAACAGGTAGGTACTTATAACCATAGTAAAAGCTCAGCTTGCATGCTTTCAGGTGCAAGTCTCAGTCAATGAATAGACGTTATTGATACTGTGCAATATTAATAATAACCTCAGGAATGAGTTTTGTTGAATGGAGGAGTACTTTTCTTTAGGAAAAAAACAGTACCTCTTAATTTTTTAAAAATCAAAATCAGATCACAATAAGCTATACAGGATCAAAAACCAACATGGGGAGAACAGATACATTACCTAATTGAAAAAGGTTTAAAAGGTATTCTAAACTCTAAATTTAATACTAAGGTGAGAGCTGCTGCTGACATAGTCGCATCTAAAAAGACAGTTAAAAAATCTTCTAGCATTGTTATACCATGGAAGACCCAAAGAGTGTCTGATTTAAAGAGAACGTGCCGTAGAGCTGAGCGTAAATGGAGGAAAACTAAACTAACTATCCACTATGAGATATTGAAGGTTAAAATAACAAAATACAATAACAAAGTCCGTCATGAGAGGCGCTGCTATTTCTCTAAGATTATAAATAACAATGCTAGTAATCCCAGAGTATTATTCTCTATGATCATCTGCTAAACCCAGGTAACTCAATGCCTCCAGAATACTTCCAGTGAAACTTGTGAGGCTATTGCTGTATTTTTCAATCAAAAAATTTATATTAGAAATAATATAGTATATCTCCCCAACACTGCACATCCACTTATGCCCCAGTACTCCGTTATAAACAAATTAAATTCTTTCACCAGGATAGATTTACCTGGTTTATATAAAATAATTTCTCAACTGGGACCCTCCACTTTCGTCCTTGACCCAATACCAACAAGTTTTGTCAAAGAAGTATCAGGCGTGCTAATTGATAGTATTCTTGACATAGTAAACTCGTCATTAGATACGGGGGTCTTCTCAGACTCTCTTGACTGCTATAGTTAAACCCCTACTCAAGAAAAATAATCTTAACTCCTCTGCTTTTGAAAATTTTAGACCCATCTCTAACCTGCCTTTTTTAAGTAAAATTCTAGAGAAGGCAGTCATTATGCAGCTAAATGAACACTTCAATTAACATGCTATGTTGGGTTTCAGAACAAATCACAGTACAGAAACTGCACTCGTTAAAGTAGTAAATGACTTACGGGTAAATGTAGACAAAGGCCATTAATCTGTTCTCATCCTCTTAGAACTGACTGCCGCATTTAATACCATTGAACACAATATTCTTAGAAATCACCTTAGTCAGTGGGTGAGCCTCTCTGTCAGTGTCTTAAATTGGTTTGAATCCTACCTGGCAGGTAGAAAATTCTTTGTTAGTTGTGGTAATTCTACTTCAAAGACACATGATATCCTATATCGTGTTCCACAAGGCTCTATCCTGGGTCCGCTGTTTTTTTTGATTTACATGCTTCCATTAGGTCAGATTTTCTCGGAGCATAACTAGAACTACCACAGCTATGCTGATGATACGCAACTGTATTTATCAATAGCACCTGATGACCCCGACACTGTTGTTTCACTAACACAATGTCTTACTTGTGTTTCTGAGTGGATGAGTAGCAATTTTCTCAAGCTAAATAAAGAAAAAATTGAAGTTTTAGTGATTGGAAATAATGGATATAATGAGGTTATTAGAAATAAACTTGATGCATTAGGATTAAAAGTCGAGATGGAGGTAAAGAATTTAGGGGTAACTGTTGACCGTGACCTGAATTTTAAATCGCATATTAATCAGACAACTAGGACAGCATTTTTTCACTTAAGAAACATAGCAAAAGTTAGACCTCTTATATCATTGAAAGATGCTGAGAAATTAGTCTTCACACTTTTGTTTTCAGATGACTAGATTACTGTAACGCACTCCTCTCAGGACTACCCAAAAAAGACATAAATCGACTGCAACGAGTGCAGAATGCAGCTGCTAGAATCCTAACTAGGAAAAGAAATTCCGAGCACATTTCTCCAGTTTTGATGTCACTACACTGGTTACCTGTGTCATTCAGAATTGACTTTAAAATACTGCTGATGGTTTATAAAGCCTTAAATAATCTCGCTCCATCTTATATATCAGATTGTCTGACATCTTATATTCCAAATCGTAACCTTAGATTTTGAAATGAGTTTCTGCTTAGAATTCCAAAAGCTAAACTTAAAAGAAGCAGTGAGGTGGCCTTCTGCTGTTATGCACCTAAAATCTGGAATATCCTGCCAATAGGAATTCTCCAGGCTGATACGGTGGAGCACTTTAAAAAACTGATTAAACACATTACTTTAACATGGCTTTCTCGTAACTTCATTTTAATTTAATCCTGATGCTCTGCATATTCAATTAACTAGCATTATTATTCATGGTGGCTCCAAAATCCGTACTAACCCCTACTCTCTCTTCTGTCCTTTTTCTGTTTTTCTGTGGTGGCGATCTGCGCCACCACCACCTAATCAAAGCACCATGATGTTCCTACATTGATGGATTAAAGGCCAGAAGTCCACGTGACCATCATCATCAAGTCCTTTCAAGTCCTTAAAAGTCTAGAAGACTACAAAATTGATGCCCTTACAACTTTCTGGCGTTTGTACAGTCCGAAGACGACCTGGAGATGTTCTGTTCAATGTTGCACCTGCCTGTCTCAATTCAGCCACCCACTGAAGAATTGTTTTCTGATTTGGGACATCACTGTGAGGAGGAATGCTGAAGTGTGTTCAGAAGGCACATTGCGTAGTGATGATGGATTTGTTGTTTTTGAAGAACGCTTCGACAATGAAAGTATGGTGCAAACCGGACCAAGGCATGTTGCCGACTGAAAACTACAAGGGATCGCCTATCAGAAAACCCCCACACCAACCCAATCAGCTACTTCTACCTGTGCAATGACCTTGAGAAATGCGTTACCTCATTTTGGCTCACCCTGTACAACCTGATAATGCTAGATGTGTAGTTTCAGGTGTAGCAATAACTTACATACAGTAAGTTACATTTGATTCTGCATGGTCAGCTCTTCATCTGTACAGTCCCAGGCAGCCTGACTGTCTCAATATGGGTGCCGAGTTGTCTTCTCTTCATGGAGAAATGGAAAGTGAGAGAAAGGTAAAGACAGAGTGATCAACTTATACTATTGCTATCACAATTCCTGGGCCAGTGGGTGTGAGCAACTCCTTTGGTTCATCCTCTTCTGTTTTGACAAGACCAGAAAAATGGGGTGCAGAATATCCAATTGTAAACAGCCACATTTTAGTCCTCCAGACCTGATTCACATCAGCTAGGCACTTATGGCTTTCCTGCGAGAGAATGTCTTATAGGCTCATGTGATGTCTGATCAGTCCCCCATGTCAAACCAGTTGGGTGCATGCTCCCAGTCCCCCTTGTCATAAATTACCCTCCCTAAAGCTTTCATCCTGGAGGGAGAAGCTATACATACCCATTCTTCCAAAATCATCCTGTGTCCCGTTTCAGGCCATTAAACCAGAAATGTCACATCTTGAGTCAGCACTTAACACTAACATCCTAAAGAACCCATGGGGACGGGGTGATTAGATAAGCATCAAAACACAGCTATTCTTATCAGTAAAGTAAAACATGGTGCCTGAGATACTCTCTAATACAAACTTAAACATATTCTTAAAAGAAAGAATACACACTGTTATAACAATGCTGGATATCACAAACACACAACAGCAAAAGAACATTAAAACAAGTGCACTTTGTGAAGCATGGACGAGGCTGCACAACTCTCACTTTCAGATGGCACATCTAAACGAATAACTAAAGTAAGTTAACATTACCATCTAATTGGAAATGTAAAGTTGCCGTGCCAGAATATAGCCGCAATGCTTTAACAAATGCAAAGACCACAATTCTTATCTAAACTCTACTTGCTGTTGTTATGCCTTGTAGTGATGCAATAGTCATAGTGACAGAACATTATTGCAGCAGGCAGAAGCACTTCTTAAATGTGTGGGGCCAAGTATCTGCAGTGGTCTAGGTGCGTGTCACTGTGCTCATTACAACAGACAAACTACAGTAATCATTAAGATTCTGTTACTTTGTGCTACTTAACTGCTGAATTGATAGCAGCAATTTTAATTTTCTATTTTCTCTTAGCATCAAGTCTTATGTTCAGTTTTTTGTTTTTTTTTTTTTTTGCTCTCTCTCTTTTCTTGTATTTGTAAAAATGGGATACTACACTACTGGAACACTGGCTATTTAAAGTGCATGGACTGATGGAAATTCTCCCAGTGTCTGTGTGGGTTTCCTCCTGGTGCTCCGGTTTCCTCCCACAGTCCTAAGACATGCAGGTTAGGTGCATTGGCGATCCTAAATTGTCCTTGGTGTGAGTGTGCGCGTGCCCTGTGGTGGGCTGGCACCCTGTCCAGGGTTTGTTTCCTGCCTTGCGCCCTGTGTTGGCTGGGAATGGCTCCAGCAGATCCCCGTGACCCTGTAGTTAGGATATAGCGGGTGGGATAATGGATGGACTGAAGGAAATTGGGGGCAAGTTTTTAGAACAAAACCCAGCATGGGGATTTCAAAACAAACCTTTCAGCGAGTTGTCCCCAAACTGTATCCTCATTCAAGAACCACATCTGGCCTGGGCAACAAAGTTAGCTGGCAACTCTAAACTGGGCCCATATCATTTCGAGTGGGAGAATGAAGGCATAAATGTGACCTGCACTGGATCAGTGCCTTACTCTGGGGTGTTCACTTCCTTGCTCTTGATAATGCCAGGATAAATTATAGCCAATCTGTAGAAGCTGTAGCAGTATAAGGGCTGACATACAGTGCAGTATATACAGAATACAGTGAAATCGTACTTGCATGTTTAACCAACGTGTAACAATTGCCACTCTCCTGATTGATAACACAATTCAGCTTACCTGAAGTTCAGTTATACTTCCAGTTCATGTACAAAATCAAAACTACAGCTTTACTTGTATTTAATATACACCAGAGACTTGAAGCAGGTTAAGGTGACAAATATTTTTTTGTGGTAAATATAAAAGTGATTTTATGCGCTCCATAACAATGAACTGGAATATGTGATTTTGATAATGGATGATAAAAAAAAATAAAACTCACCGTGATCGGTCTGATTTGTCAGACCGTAAATGAGAAAAAGTGCAATCTCAGTACTTTCGATTTATCTACAGCAATACCTGACAACAGCTTCATAAATCATCTGCTGATTACCTGTTCAGCATTTCCTCCAGTTATGATGCTGTTACCTGCATGTCAAAAGTGGCAGGGAAAAGAAAACAAAGTTATGTTTTGTATCCAGCCTGCAAATTAATTATTCAACATCAAATGAAAAGTATTCCATAAAACATTTAAAGATTTTTTTTCCCCTGTTATTCAGATTATTTTTTGTGTTGGTTTTAAAACTATATGTACAGTGTTCTTTCTACTGCAGTACAATGCTATAAAAATAAGATGGTCACTCAATGTACTTCATGGAGTAATAAAACTAATAATTATGAGTTCTTGAGCAAGCCAGTAGAAATAGGAAATACGATTCAATCAGCAGCATAGCATAGTGTTTAATGCCGCTTTTTCACACCCCTGGGGACCTGGGTTGAAATCATTGACCAGGCCTCTATTGGTATGGAATTTACACAATCTCCTTGTATTTAGTAAGTTATGAGTTTTCAGAGCATCCTCTGATTCTCCACTCACTTCCCAAAGACATAGAGGTTAGGGTAACTGCCAAATCTTAGGTTTCCCCATGTTACTGTGGGCATGTGTGTGAGGGTGCCCTTCAATGAAAATACGTAGTTGATTCCTATCTCACAGTCACTGCTGCCAGGATAGGTTCCTGCCTCTTGCAATAATAAAAGTATTAAGCAGGTTTGAAAATAATTGGATGTGTAAAGTATCAAAGGACGTATTGTGATGAGCATGGCTGAGAAAGGAATGGTAGGCAGGAATGGATGACAAAAGGCAAAGCCCAAGAAGGATTGGGAAGCAGGCCACTGTGAAGGATGATGTACAGTGGATTTAGAAAGTTTTCAGACGCCTTTATTTTGTACACAATTTATTGTGTTGTAAATTTTATTTTAAATGGATAAAATTGCCACTTTTGCTTATCAGTCTACGGTTAATAGCCCATAATGACAGTGAAAATGTTTTCAAACAAGGTTTGGAAATTTATTAAAAAACTGAAATCTCTCATTTATTTGACCCTTAATTCAGCACTTTGTAGAATCCCCTTTTGGCAGCAAGTACATCTTCAAGACTTATTGGGTAGGTCTGTACAAGCTTTGGATGTGTGTAGTGTATTCTATTCTTCCTGGCAGATCTCCTCACGCTTCATTAGATTGGATGGAAAGCGTCTCTGTATAGTGCCAACTCCAGATCTCCCCACAGCTGTCATATGAGCTTTAAGTCTAGCCTTTGGCTGGACCACTCAAGGGCAGTGTCCTGAAGCCACTGAAGTGTTGTCTTGGTTGTATGCTTTGGGTCATTGTCATGCTGAAAGATGAACCATCATCCTAATCTGAGGTCACATGCACTCTGGAGCAGGTTTTCTTCAAGGATCTCTCTGATTTGGTTGTATTCATCCTTCCTTCCTTCTTTTCGAACCAGTCTCCCTGTTCCAGCTGCTGAGATGCACTCCCATACCATGATGCTGCCATCACCATGCTTTACCATATGAACGGTATTAGTTGATGAGCAGTACTTAGTTTTTGCCCAGTTACATTTTTATCTCAACAAACAACAAAACATTTTCCTCATGGTCTCAGAGTTCTTGAAGTGTCACACTATGTCTTTCATTCAAGAGTGGCTTCCATCTAGCCACTCCATCATAAACACATGCTGGATGGAATGCTGCCGTGATGGCCATCCTTCCGACAGGTTTTCCCATCAGCAGAGGACTACTATGTTAAAGTGACCATTGGATTGCTGTTCACCTCTCTGACCAAGGCTCTTGTTGACCACTGACTCAAACTGGCCGGATGCAAACTCTAAGAAGAGTGGCTCCAAATCTCTTGCATTTCACAAGTATTGAGGCAACTGTGCTTCTGGGAACACTTAAAGCTTTAGAAATGGTTTTATCTCTTTGACCTTATCTATGCCTCACCATAATGTGATCACAGAGATCTACAGAGAGTTACTTGAAGTTCATGGCTTGGTTTTTGTTCCTTAAATACAGTGTGACTTCTTTACATACAGTGTGAATTGTACATGCACAGGTAAACATGTGTCTTTCTAAATGATGTCCAAATCAATTCAATTTGTCACAGCTGGATTTCAGTCAAGTTCTTGACACAACTCAAAAAGAATTAAAACAAAAAGGATGCGCCTGACCACATTGGGATTGCCAAAGCCCAGGACACTTATATGAAAGAGAGATTTCAGGTTTGGATTTTTACTAAATTTGCAAACATTTCTGAAAATCTGTTTTCACTTTGTCATTACGGACTACTGAGTGTAGACCAATGTACAAAAATGGCAAATTTATCAATTTAAAATTAAATTGACATGTTGTCATACCAATGAAGTAGGAAGGAAACGGCCATGAATATTGATAGTGTGAAAAGGCAGTAAAAATTGTTAAACATACCAGAGGAGTTTGTCAGAATAACATCCATTGGATTAATGAACCCAAATAACCAACCCAGAACAGAAAAAACTGTAATATACAAAATAGCTGTGAAAAACATAAATAAATATAATGCTAATAATGTATTACATCTGAAAGATGAAACCAAACATGTTCAAAGTATGCCCAAACGGTATAAGAACCAGAACTGGAATGACATAATCATGGCGTAACACTGCTGCTCTTAAGGTGCAATCCGCGTGCCTCAAAAATTCACTGTGGAAGAAAAGAATCATAAAGACCAAACTCACAAAGGCAAATTTTAATTATGATTGTTCAAATATGTTTTACATTATACTGTAAAAGAAATGAAGAGCACACAGTACATTTCCACAGAATCTTTATTTTACTCCTGTCAAGGGTCAAATAGAACACAATTTTAATTCAGAGACAAAATGCAAAGAACCCAGAAATTGAAACAATTTTTTTCAAGGATTAAAAAGGACAATCAGTTTTAAAGAAAATGATACACTACTTGAGACAATTCATCATGTCATGCGACTCATTATGTATACAGTAAACATATCAGTGTATATTTCAATATTTTCTGCATAGCCCTCATCGACTTGAGATGATACATAATCATAAACCATGCAGCTGTATATTGGTTGACTAAAACAGTAGTCATGAGATTTGCTAGTTTAAAAAAGAAAAATCAAAATTCATGTTAAAAAGAATCAACTGTCTATTATGCCTTCTTTACTATTGTTTAATAAATTGTTAACTTCCTGTTGGTCCTCAATTAATGCAAAGTACAGTAATTAGGTCACATTGTTGATAACTGAGAAAGCAAATCTGTGCAAAAGTGCAGAAAACTGCCTGGCTGACAAACCAAAGAAAAATGGCAAATTACTTGCACATTGAATTGGTCGTCAATCACAATGTTTCAAGGGGTTCTGAAGACAGCACTTAACAGATGTTGTCATCATGCAGACAATACAGGAATAATAAGGTGTTGGGCACTAAGAAAACCACATACAAACAAACACCTAAAATAGAAATTGGGAAATAATTAAAAATCTAGAGCTATGTTTTTATGTCAAAAACATGCACTACAATGAATCTAAGCTTCAACTTACACAATAAGAAAAATAAATTTAAGGTAATGAATAAATGTTTGGACCAGTTAGACCCACAATGAACAACCCCTTTGGACGCAAAGGCATATCTTTCCAGTCATGAATTTCTTATTTTACTCATTTCTAGGATATTCATCTCAACAGGTAACACAAGGCCATTGTTTCCTTTGGTTTCACATTAGATATACGTTAAATAGTGGAGCTTATTTCCCAGTTTATTCCTCTTTGTAAGTGATGCTCAAGCAATTTTTAAGGTCAAGGAAGATCAGGTCCACTGGGAAATTTGAAGAGTTCACCATGTCCTAAAGAATGCATCTGATAAAAAAAAAAAAAGCAAAAGTAAGATCTTTTCGCATTTGAAAGTAAATGAAAGTGTTTTAAATAATTTAAAAGAATGCTTCAAAGCATGTCTATAAATGAATAATCTTGATTCTTTTTCTTCAAAACGTACTGTGTCAAACAATTGGATCTTCTTAGCAAAATAATTGTGCTTATTTAATCACAACTTATTTTTATTTATTCCTAAGAAAACTTCTTGATTTTTCACAAGAGTATTAAAAAAGAAAGTGAAATACAACAAACTAGTGAAAGGTGAAAAGTTCCAGTAGTACAACGGTCCCTATCAGGTTTTCAAACTCCCGTTCTCAAATTCCAGTAAAAATTGAAGGGGTCTAAATACTCTCTGTAGTTTAGTTTTGTATGCACTCAGCCATAGGAAGTTACAGGGACAGGCGTGTATGCACTGGTGTCACTGAAATTGGCTGTGAGCTTTTGTGTGTCTTGTATGCCTTAAGGCAGGGTTCTCAAACTCTGGTCCTGGAGGGCTGCAATGGCTGCAGGTTTTCATTCTAACCCTTTTCTTAATTAGTGACCTGTTTTTACTGCTAATTAACTTCTTTGAGTTAATTTTAAATTGAGTTGTTTTTTAAGATTTGTTTCTCTCGATTGCTTCATTTCTTTCCTTAAATGGCACCCAAATAGAAATGAAATGTGGAGTGAGTGAGCCAACAGAAGACCAACTAAGTCAAGGCCTCAAACTCCAACCAATTTCATTTAAATTGATTGCCAATTCTTGTTGTTAATTAAACCCGTTCTTTAATTCCATGGCTTGTTGCTGCTCTCACTGCACAATAGCATACATTTCCAAAACTGTTGATTTCCTCTTTTCTAAGAGAACCGGTCAAATGTTATGTGGACCTGAGCAGATCAGCATTCCTCAGACCTTCATCTTTCTTTATTTTCAGATACTGAATGATGGACAGTTTGCTGGTCCGGTTTTGGCTCATTTTGTACCTCACAATTGTTGGGCAGGAAAAAGAAACAATTAAGATATCTGAGTCATCAAGTGAAAGTCAATTACAATTAATTCAAAAGAAGTTAATTAGCAGCAAAAACAGGTCACTAATTACGAAAAGGGTTAGAAAGAAAACCTGCAGCCACTGCAGCCCTTCACGCCCAGAGTTTGAGATCCCTGCCTTTAAAGCATACAAGACTCACAAGAGCTCACAGCCAATTTCAGCGACACCAGTGCATACACGCCTGTCCCTGTAACTTCCTATGGCTGAGTGCATACAAAACTAAACTGCAGTTTAGATCAGAAAGAGCCTTCAGAAAGTATTTAGACCTCTTCAATTTTGACTGATTTTGTTGTGTTGCAGCCTTGTGCTAAAATTGTTTTAACTTATTTTGTCCCCCATCAGACAACACTTAATACTCCAGAATGACAAAGCAAAAACTTTGTTGAAGTCCGGCAGCGATTATGGCCTGGAGCCTTCTTGGGTTTGATTCAACAAACTCAATACACCTGGATTTGATGATTTTCTGACATTCTTCTCTACAGATCTTCTCAAGCTCTCTCAGGTTGAATGGAGACCATCAGTGGACAGCTATGTTCAGGTCTCTGCTGAGATGTTTGACTGGGTTCAAGTCCAGGCTCTGGCTGGGCCACACAAGGACATTCCCAGAGTTGTCCCTAAGCCACTCTCGTGTTGTCTTTGCTTTGTGCTTAGGGTCTTTGTCCTGTTGGAACGTGAACCTTTGGCATCAACTGAGGTTCAGTGTGCTCTGTTGATGGTTTTCATTAAGGATAATTTGCTTTGTTTAGATTTCCCTCAACCCTGACTGGTTTCTCCAACACTGAAAAATAACCCCAAAACATGATGCTGTCACCACCATGCTTCTGTTTTGGAATGGCATTGCACAGTTGATGCACAGTGCCCGGTTTCCTCTAGACATGATGCTAAGAACTGAGAATCTTGTTTTTCATTGTCTGAGAGTCCTTTAGGTGGATTTTTGCAAACTCCAAGCAGGCTTTCATTTGTCACCAGACCATTCTGACACAAAGATTCCAGATTCAAACCCAGAATCCAGGTTCGACTCCAGAGTAGTGGAGTGTTACAGTGGTAGTTGTCCTTCTGAAAGCTTCTTCTATCTCCACAAAGGTTTTTCTGGAGCTCAGCCAGAGTGACCATGCAGGTTCTTGGTCACTTCTTTACCAAGGCCATTCTCCCATGATGCCTCAGTTTGACCAAGCAGTCATCTCTAGGAAAGAGTTGTGGTTGTTTTACAGCTATTTTATTTAAGAATTACAGAGGCCACTCTGCTCTTGTGAACTTTCAATGTTTCAGAAATTTCTTGTAGCCATCCCAAGATCTGCACCGCAACACAATGCTGTTTCTAAGCTCTGCAAGCAATTCCTTTGACCTTTGTTTTTTACTGTGATACACATTGACAACTGTAGGACATTCTATAGACATGTGTTTGCCTCTCATATTCATGTCCAATCTATTGAATTGATGACAGGTGGACTCCAAACAAGGTGCAAAAACATCTCAGTGATGATCAATAGAAACGGATTCACCTCAGTCAAATTCCATGCGTCATAGAAAACACAATTTTAATAAATTGCAAAAGTTTCTAAAATCCTGTTTTCACTGTCTCTAGGCTGTAATCACTACCAAAACTGCTTCAACTAAGTAGTGAGTAAAGAGTCTGAACACTTGTGTCAATATAATATTTCAGATTTTTATTTTAATGAGTTTGCAAAAATTCCTAATATCCAGTTTTCAGTTTGTCATTGAGGGGTGTTGAGTGTTTAATGAGAGAAAAACATAATTTCAATGATTTGAGCACAAGGATGCAACATAACAAAATGTCTAAAAAAAGTGAAGGGGTCTGAATATTTTCTAAAGGTATTGTAATTCAGAATGCTTGACCACTTCACTTTTAGTCTCAGCTCCATCATCTGCCCAGTCTTTATAGTTAGGGTTCAGCTACATTTTCAGAATTTTGAAAAAAATCACATTTGTATAGCAGGCAGTCTTTACATCATTTTATGACTCACAATATTCTTATTATGCAAATAAGCAACTATTACTCTCCTCCTCTAATGCTGAAATACTATGCAGTACCTTTATCACCTATATTATTGGTCATGTAGACACCTAATAAGGTTTGCACAATGGAGGTTTACCTATAAAAATATGAGGAATATTGTAAGAACTCTGGACCTCATACAATGTTATACTGAAATTTTCTATTAAAACAGCAATCAATATGATTTGAATGTTCTATCTTTAATAACTTTATTTTAATTAGTTACTTATCCATTTTTTTTCTTTTTTCGTTTTTGGCTCTCACAGTGCCATAGTGTTCAGTAGTGCTGCATCACTGATCCAGAAGCTTAAGGATGAATTTACACCTCTGCACTATGTAGAATTTGAATGTCCTAATTTGAACCCGACTTTCTATAACACTGCTTCAGAACTTTTGAAGCTTATCATGTATGCTTTACCCAATGTAAAACAAACTCTCATAATCCTATTATTATGTAGTAGTTTCTGTCTCTTTATTCTTTCATGGAACCCATTTTTATATAATATGTTTCTTGTGGTGAAGCCTTGAGATGTTTATCATTCATAAAAAAAAAAAAAGAGCATTGTTTCAAGCTTTCTTCTTTTGGATAAAATGGCTCTATATAAGTAATGTCCCCAAAGACCAAAATATGGCTTTAAAACCAATCAAACAGGTAAGTTTTTTCAGAGGTTTTCAGAAGTACTGTTGAATATGGTGCTTTGAGTACATTTATAAGGCCAACTTCACTCTAATGGAAAGGGACAACATTTGACAAATCTGTATATTGGACAAATGATAAACAACTTAAAATGTGGACAATGTACTTTATACTAGGATATCCTCACCCCATTACCAGAGGCAAAGAGGGTGGACTATGGGTGGAAATGTGGAGTTCTCCAACCAGACCATCCGGACCTAAAAGTGAGTTGTCCGGGATGCCTTGTTTTTTAGGACTGCCAAAGACACAGGGATGCTGAGAAAACAGAAGAGAAACAGAAGTAGAGAGGGGACAACAAGTAGGTTGTTTTGATGTACAAGTTCGAAGATGAACAAGTATCTACTAAAGAAGTCCAAAAATTTGGCAGTCATTTTTTCCCCCCTGTATATTTCTTGTTTTTTGTTTTTCTCCATTAATCAATCCCTTGAGTTTATTTTTTGATAAATGAAGTACAGAATTTTTGAGATATTTACAATTCTTAGCATTACACATACTAAGAGGTGCCAGGAAGATGTTCTCCCTGTTATAAAATACAATGTGGTATAAGTTGTGATAAAACTCAGTATCTCACTAATGACATTTTCCCCAACTCTAGAAAAAAAGCTTACTCTTTGATGGAGAATACATAGTTCTGATTATAACCCGTAAGAAGATCGATTAGTGAAAGGACATTTACTTTTCTGTCCTTGTCTTTGTCATAGTTTGGCTTTTTAAAATAACATTTTTATGTATTTGAAATTCAGTTTTTTGTCAATGTTAGCTAATCAACTTTTCAAACTACAGTATCTGTTTATATCCCAAATTTGCAATAAAAATGTCAAAGAGAGCTCTTTGAAGATAAAAGCTTTGTGCAATTTTTTTAAATCCATAGATATCAAAAATTACATGTACCTAACCTGCATGTCTTTGGACTTCGGGCTGGAGCACCCGGAGGAAACCCCGTGTCTGTGTGGGTTTCCTCCTGGTGTTCTGGTTTCCCCCCACAGTCCAAAGACATGCAGGTTAGGTGCATTGGCGATCCTACATTGTCCCTAGTGTGTGCCCTGCAGTGGACTGGTGCCCTGCCCGGGGTTTGTTCCTGCCTTGTGCCCTGTGTTGGCTGGGATTGGCTCCAGCAGACCCCCGTGACCCTGTGATAGGATATAGCGGGTTGGAAAATGACTGACTGACTGACATGTTTCTACAGTGTTCTAATTACTAAAATTGACATCTGTTTAGCCATTGACAGGGTTGGAACCTCTAGTTTGGTGCTCTAAGCCCCAAAATTTTAAATGCACAAATCCATCCATCTCAAAGTACACAACCTCTTTCAAAGTCAAACGGGCCCAAAGCCTGCCGAAACAGCAGTTTGTGCAAAGACAGGGACAAACTCACATTGAGACATCAGCGCCAAAAAAAAGAAAGAAACAGACATCTATAGAGTTGAAGTTGAGACATAGACATAAATTGGAGTTTCTGTTGTGTGCATTTATTTCCACATGCCTTGCAAGCATTTCTGTGTGCAAACAGGTTTCATCGATCTGTAATGCTCAAGAAATTTTAGATATTTCTGGTTTTTATTCCTCATCCTCATTTTTTACAAATGGCCAAGCATATGTCACTTGGTCTAGAACAAATCTGACAGCAGAAGTTAAAAATCTTGAAAAGCAAGGAAAGTCTAATTCCCAATGAAGAGCGAAAGAAATGAAAAGAGGAATGCTTAAATATGCTGCTTAATTCAAGCAGGAGTTACACAAGCATACTATACAACAAACATTTGAGCATACAAGTTGTATGTACACATAGAAGAATGCAAGCGTACAAGTTATTTATCCATTTTCTCATCCTTTTTTGCACTTATTGTCATAGGCACTATTACAGACATCTTTGTTACGGCTAGTTACAATATATGCATTGTGTTTATATTGTTAAAAAATAGCAATAAATTAATACAAACAAACACAGAGAAGAGAAAGAATGCTAAAAATTCATTTAAAACCAATTAAAAAGATTACTGCCACTATTAAGGTACAGTATAGGTAATATCACTCGTATCTTTAAGAAGGGCACGCTGCACTTTAATCTAAATGGTGAAGCTGATGCTGCCTATGTAGTATCATTTGGTCTTATTGATACAGCTAAGTGTCATCAGCATAAGAATAAAAGATAATATTAAGCTTTTGCATAATATCCTGTAATTGGTTCTGTACATATAACAAAGAAAAAAAAAATAGTGGGTCCAATACTGAGGAGCACTACATCTAAATATTGACAGAAATTAAGTAATAAAACCACCATATATACTGAAACGTATTTGATAAAATGTGCTTTCATTCATGTTAAATCAATGGTGCAGCTTTTGGGTTTCTCTTTTATTTTATTTTCTTTTGTTCCCTTTGGTCTGTCTGAAGGAAAATAATTGCAATGTCAGTGCAGTTTCTTGGCTATGTATGGTGGATTCAGAATAGTTTTTTATTGATTTACGGAACTGATACTACTGTTGTGATATTATCTGCCTGCAGCGAGCCGACAAGTTCTTCACTGGACTCAAATGAATACAGCTTTGCTTGGCAAAAAACATTCTGTACTTCTTTACAATCAGAAATTACACTGCAAAAATATATCAGCACTGAACTCAAATTGCACTTGAAATGATTTTCTGAGGAATATTCAGTAGAGTAATATCAGTCACACTCAAGAAGTTTTGCCTCAATTGCAACAGTGAGTTTCATCATTCAGGGTTTAAGTCCAATGCACAAAATACTGATAAAAATACAGAGTGTTTCAAAAATGTTGACACTTCAATGGCTCTGTCATGTTTAATGGAAACAAATCAGATAATACACTGCAACACTGTGGCAAAACTATGTTGAGAGCTTCAGTAAGTCAAATAATCTCCATTTATTTGCTGCCATTGTCAACATAATAATAAATTCCTATAACAGCTAATTACCCTGTAAAAGTTTTACTAAAAGGCAGAAAAAAAATGTATTATAATAGATACATTTGTCAAGATGATAAAAATGACTGTTAATGGGTTGAGTTTTATATCTCTTATTACAAAGCAGAAACCATTTCTAGACAGGATGCCATTGCACGACAGGGCCTAAAATAATGGTTAATGACTAATATAAAAAAGTAAGGAAAATTTTTTGTGGTATAGAAAATAAACTTCTGTTGAGTGGGTGAGTGTATGTCATCTTTATATATATATAAAATCCAAGTCTGTCTGTCTGTCCACTTTTCACAAGAGAACGACTTAATGGAATTAGGTCAGGTTTTTTTCTAGAATTTGCTTGAACATTCCGATTGATTTTGTAACTTCTCTCATTGCGCTAAATTCACTTGCAGGAGATATTTATTTGCGCAAATCCAAATGAAACGCAGTGGGCCGAGGGGAGGGGAAAGTGTGACGTCAGGAGTGGGGAGCCGGGCAGGGCCCTCCTGACTCACGTGCCAGCTTACCTGTCGCCACATTTTGGAGCGTACCTTGCCTCCGGCTTAGCTAGTGATACCGATTTGTTTATTGATTTTTAAAGTTTGTCATGTTTCACAACTATGCGGGCAGAGCCCCGGGGGACAGCTAGTAAAGAATAATGGTAATAAACACCAATCAGTTTATGACAGGGAATATATTGTTGCAAAATCATTGTAAAATTTGCATAGATAGAATTAAGATTATAGTTAATAGCACTAGTATTTTCAAAAATATTGCAAGAGAGAGAGATCAGGTTTGCCAAGAGTCAATCAAGTGATCAATCAATCAACCTGTATTACTTATACCTGTATATACCACAATTCACAGAAAAAAAAAATCACAAGTGCTTTGCAAAACAATCAAGGACACACTACAAAATATACAGAATATCCAAAAACTTCAGCACAATATTCCCAAACACCTTTACTAAGTTCTACCTAGTGCTGCATCTACAACGATACTCATGCTCAAAACTTTCCTCAAAAGCATCTCTGCTAATTTTGTTTGAAATAAATACAACTTTTTTATTTATACATTCCTTCTCGTAATGAAAGCAAACTTATTGAGTTATACATTAATCCAAAGTAGGAACAAATTTAAATATGAGTTTAAACTGACAGATATATCATTACCAAAGAATAGGCCTCACTCCAATGAATGCCCAGCAGTGCAGAGAGTAAAAGAAAAAAATATTTCAGGGGCAACTAGCCAACCTGGGTAAAATCAGAAAATGCCTGTTAGTTAAACTGATGATGATAATAAAAATATATGAAAATATACTGTAAATATCTGATCTGTAACAAACACCTTTCCAGACTAGGCAGTATGACTTGCATTATATTATGATGCCTGTCCAGCAGGCCTGCATACAGAGTGAATGTTTTTAAAGCAGTGATTAACATTTTAATGGGTTTTTGCCCAGCAGAACTTGTAACTTAAACTGTGAAAATAATGACATTTTTATATCTGATAATACTGTATTTATAACCCAGCAACAAGTATGCCTAAAAATCTGAGCTAATAAGAATGCAGAAGACACTATTTACTCAGAAGCTGGGCAAACACCACATCTGAAAAATTAAACTTTGCTTCCTCAAGGCAGAAATGTCACTTGAATAAAGATGTCTTAATTACTTTTCCAACCTCTGCCTTTGAGATTGGAATGTCAATCCATGACCTGCCTTTATTTCTGCATTTGTAATATTATTAACCCACTCTCAAAAATCTTGATATTTGTTGAGTTGTGGACTCTGCATAAAAGTTACACAAAGAACAAATGCTGTTTTAACCCAACATTATTTCAGAAAAAAGGAAAAAATGTTGGTGCTCATTGTATCCTAATACTTAAGGCAAAAACTCAAGCTACTAAACATAAACAACAAGTATTTTCCACTGGATAGACAAATGAGCTATGTATATGTACATAATATCACTCTGAATGGTATAAGACAATATTTTCAAAAAATAAAAAAGTTACCAAAGACAAAGAGTTACAGGTGACTAGCAAGAAATAAGTCAAAGTTAGATGACACAGCATTGAGTATAAAAGACAAAATGGTGCATTCTATTTATGGAGTGATTAAACAAGATAAACATCTTCCTGTTTAGGTGACCAGGGAACCTGGAAAAGATTAATGAATAGCATCAGTCAGGTCAGGTCAGGTCAGGTCAGGTTGAGGACCACTGCACTGGTACAGCATGTTGCGGCACCCACCACACAACAAAACAGCTTGGGATCCTGGTTGGCAATCTACCCCATAGGCAGACACGTGGTCCAGTCCCGCCCTCCAGAAATGACCCACTATCTGCCGCAGCCAGGTGTTACGTGGGCGTCCCCTTGGCCTGGTCCAGCCACTCGAGTCCTCATCAATGAGGCAGATCACCCTTGGGGAATCACGCCACATGGCCGTAGTGCCCTAAAGATGCAGATAATGTGCCTCATTCGGGATTTCACAATACCAAAAAGTCCAGTCTTCATCTCAGGTCACTAGATAGTGTCCATGCCTCGCAACCATATAGCAAGACAGGAAGCACCAGGACACTAAAGTCTTGGACCTTTGTTCTTTTGCATAGATATCGGGAGCACCACACCCACCTTCCAGTGACCTCACCAGAGATGTGAATGTCACTATACAGCAACAGTGTGGCTAGTAAAATATGAATATGTTCAAGACACTGAAAACAGCCTTGACATTCATAACAATGTTCATTATAAGGAAAACAATATAAAATAAACCATTAACTGTTAATCGATCTGCCAAAATATTATTACCAGCTCCAGTCAATAATAGAATTAGGTCACTGGAGAGGATTCACATTCCAGCAGGACAATGATCTAAAATATATAGCAAAAGAAACAACTGGGCTATCTTCAAAATAAAATAATACTGCGGAAAAGCTCAGTTTCAGACCAGAACAAAATCTAATCAAGGTTATGTGGGAGGAAATCAGTCATCATTAGACCTGAAGAAGAATTTATAAATCTGTAAATAACCAAAAAGTGTCCATATGTGCAGGACATTGATGAAAAACACACAACAAGACACATGTGATTGACTTAAAAACAAAAACAATGGTCATAAATAAAATTATCTAGATCAAAAAAATGTATCATTAAAGGCTAATTATTGGAATTTCCATTCATTTTTTTTAATATTTCATTCAAAAAGATAAAGTACATGGTTTATTGCACATTTGATTGGTATAGTGATTATCGATGCCAAATTAAGATAAACAGTGTTGACCAATTAAATTTTTTAAGGTTTCATATTGTCACAGAACAAAATGTGAAAAGGTGCAAGGGGAAATCAATACTTTTCAGCTTTTGTTCAAGTAAAGGCTTCAATTAAGACAAACCATATGTCAGACCTTTTTCACCTGTAATAAGACCCTATGCTCATCCTATCTGTTGGAGGTTGTAACTGTATTAAGATTTACTGCTCTTGTGTAAATGTATTTGGTCTTTACCTGAAATCAACTAAAACAATTCAGAGTGACCCTAAATAAAACCAGTTACTCCTTTAGGATTTCGCTGAAAATCCTTTGGTAACACTGCAAAGGAGGAAAACAAAAGATCCATGGATCCTACTGTTAAAAGATAAATATCAGATTTGAGACAAAAAATGTTTTGAAGGTATTATACAGTATATCATAAAACTCTTTGAAGACAAAGTTTAATTGGAAGAAAAACAACAAAAAAAAAACAGGACATTAAACAGCTCATTAGTGAAACTAGAGAGACCAACAACAATCTTAAAGGAGCAGCATTAATATATGGTGTGGTCTATGGCCGGCCAGTTATCCCGGCCAATACCCCCAGACCACCAGGTGGAGCCCTCCCTACAGCATGGAGGTGCCCCGAATACCAGCAGGGAATTATGGATAATGGAGTCTTAAGACACAGCCCTGCTGGATAACGTCAGGGCCGCCAGGGGACACAGAGACGTTTGGTTTTCATACAGTCTGGAAGTACTTGCAGGTCACGAGGATGGAAGAAATAAAGTGCTTCTGGGCTGACGAAGAAAAGAAGAGTTTTGATCTAACCCGGAAGTGCTAGGAAGTCACATGGACTGCGGGTTCAGAAGCACCTCCGGGTCATGGACTATAAAAGGACTGTGGGAACTCCCAGACAGCGAGCTGAACTGGGTGGAAGGGTGGCAACGCGTCTGGGAGTGGTGGAGAGTTTATTATTGTAGTGTATTGTTTATTTAATGAGTATTGTGGAGAGGAGGGTGCTTTGTGCACTGTTGTGTAATAATAAAGTCAACATTTGGACTTTTATCTGGTGCCTGACATATTGTCCGATGGTTCAGTAGGACGATAGTGCCCTCTATCTGTCTCTATGGCAGTAACCATTCACTGTGCATATTACAGGAGGTAAGTTGAAAAACATGGAGTCATTTCTCATAAAAATTAAAAAAAAACATCCAAGATTGTATGCATTTTTCAGGACACATCTCTCAAAATCATATGAGAAAATGTTTTTAGTTTTAATTCCGAAATATACCATATTTTTTGTCACTGAACCAAAATATCTTATCACCCGAGGAACACAAGCATTAATGAAAAGCATTGTGATTGGGACTAGGGACCAGAGCAAGACAGAGAGAGAAAATATCAAGAAATTTAGGCACAACACCTCTGCCAGAAAGCTTAAGTTAAAGAAAATTTTTGTTTTTGAACAATATGACAGTTCGAAACACACACCCAACTCAGTCAAGGAATGTATTAAAAAGGGAAGAACAATGACCTATAGTCACCCAATCAGACCCCGGACCTCAATCTCAAAGAAATAATATGCAGACTCACCTAAAGAGGGCTGTGTACAGGGAACTGCTTCATAATTTGAAGAAGGCTTTTAAAAGGAAGACTTGAATAAAACTGGGAAGACCAGCTCTGCCTAATTAATAGAGATCTTTTTAAACAAATTTACTACTGCATTACAAGCAAAATGTGCTTTAGATTATGCATTCTTATGCAAAAATGGTATTAGTTTTTTCAAATTAACCTAACATTATATTTTGCCAACTTAATCCAATGCATTTTTTTCAAACATTATGCATTTGCTTTTCACTTATAAATTGTTGGCTACAAAGTCTGACTAGTGGTGAAAAACTCATATTTGTCTTAATTTCAGCTGCATGTGGCTACCTTGTCTGTTAATCCATCCTAAATAAGCAGATGTGAGCAAACCATTAAAAAACTAAAAACAGAACAAAACTGTATTTTAACATTATTTACAGTATATTTGAAAAATCAATATATAAAAGTGAAGACCATACTGTGTTCTAGTTTAAGGTTCTCTTTCAGAAGACACATCTCCCTCTGCTCCACTGCTAGCACTAGGGTCAACTTTAGTACGTGAGGCAGCCTTCTCCTTGCCTGACTCTGAAGGCCCCTTGGCTCTTGTTTTCTCTTTTCGTTGTTGCTGTTTTTCAAGTTTTGCCTGCTAAAAAGAAAAAATAAATATTTTAAGAAAGATATCATGTATCTGTTTTAAGTACATTTTGCAAGTTATTTATAATTATTACATATATACTGTAAATTTCACATAGCAATGCCCTGTACTAAATGTAAGAGTAAAATGTAAAGAGTGATTTGATTTTACAACCTAAATCCAAAAAAGTTGGGACACTGTGTAAAATGCACATAAAAATAGAATGCAATGATTTACAACTCTCCTAAACCCATATTTTAATCACAATTGATCAAAGAAAACAAATCAAATGTTGAATGTGAAACATTTTACTATATCATGAAAAATATTACCTCATTTTGAATTTGAAGGCAGCAACACGACTCAAAAAAGTTGGGACAGTGGAAACAAAAGGCTGGACAAGTACGTGGTACTAAGAAGGAACAGCTGGAGGAACATTTTGCAACTAATTAGGCTAACTGGCAACAGATCAATAACATGACTGGGTATAAAAAGAGCATCTTAGTGAGGCAGAGTCTCTCAGAAGTAAAGATGGGTTCACCAATCTGCAAAAAAACTGCATCTATAAATTGTGTAACAATTTCAGAATAATGTTCCTCAGCGTAAAATTATGAAGACTGAATATCTCATCATCTACAGCAAATAGTATCAACAAAAGATTCAGAGAATCTGGAGAAATCTCTGTGCACAAAGGACAATGCTGAAAAGGGGAAAACTGTTCTGTGATCAGAAGAATTGAAATTTCAAATTCTTTTTAGAAAACATGGATGTTGCATCCTCCAGACTAAAGAGGAAAGGGACCATCAGGCTTGTTATCAGCGCTCAGTTTGAAAGTTTGCATCTCTGATGGTAAGGGGTTGCATTAGTGCCTATGGAATTGGCAGCTTGTACATCTGGAAAGGCACCATCAATTCTGAAAGGTATACAGTATACAGGTTTTAAAGCAATGTATACCCCCATTCAGATTCTCTTTTTCAGAGAAGACCTTGCATATTTCAACAAGACAATGCTAAACCGCCTACTGCATCTGTTACAACCGCACAGCTTCGTACTAGTAGAGTCTGGATGCTAAATT
Source organism: Polypterus senegalus (assembly GCF_016835505.1). NCBI lineage: Eukaryota > Metazoa > Chordata > Cladistia > Polypteriformes > Polypteridae > Polypterus > Polypterus senegalus. The sequence continues at coordinate 23,453,814 of NC_053169.1, read as the reverse complement.
GACCTGCCTGCAGTCCAGACCTTTCACCAATTAAAAACATTTGGCACATCATGAAACAAAAAATACGACAAAGACGACCATGAACCGTTCATGGTAAATGGTAAATGGCCTGTATTTGATATAGCGCCTACTAGAGTCCAAGAACCCCCCTAGGCGCTTCACAACACAACAGTCATTCACCCATTCACACACATCACGCTGGTGATGATAAGCTACTTTGTAGCCACAGCTGCCCTGGGGCGCACTGACAGAGGCGAGGCTGCCGAACACTGGCGCCACCAATCCTTCCGACCACCACCAGCAGGCAAGGTAGGTCTTGCCCAAGGACACAACAGCTGCATTCTCATGCCGGGAGCCAGGATCAAACCTGCGACCCTCCGATTGCTGGAGCGGACAACCCGCTCTACCGACTGAGCTACTGCTGCCCCGTTGCGTTCAGCAACTAGAATCCTATATCAGACAAGAATGGGACAACATTCCTCCCCCAAAAGTGCAGCATCTGGTCTCCTCAGTTCCCAGACGTTTATGGACTGTTGTTAAAAGTAGAGGGGATGCTACACAGTGGTAAACATGGCCCTGTCCTAACTTTTTTGAGACGTGCTGATGACATCAAATTCAAAATGACCTTATTCTTTCCTTAAAATGAGACATTTTCTCAGTTTAGATATTTGATATGTTTTCTATGTTCTACTGTAAATAAAATATGGGTTTATGAGATTTGCAGTCATTGCATTCTGTTTTTATTTACATTTTACACAGTGTCATAGTTTTTGTGGAATTGGGGTTGTATATTAACTAAGTACACAGTCTCCATGACAGCTTAAACTGTCTTTTAGTCCTGGCTATTGGTCACTACTTTAGGGTTCACTGAAAGAAAACAAAATTACATAAAATAGCAGATACACCAACTCAACATATAAAGAAATTTGGGTATAGTTTAAAGATGTGAAAACAACCAGGATGTACTCAGAGAGATACAGTAGATATTGATGCACAATTATTTTCACAGTGTTAAATTAATTTTATTTTATCATGAAAAAAATTCTTACACGTTGATATTTAGTGGATGCTTTTACACAAAGCCTACTGAAACCTAGACAGTGTCAGTGACTTGCAAGAGATCTCACAGAGAGAGTAATGGTGACTGACCATACAACATTATTATCAAAAGGGCATCAAATCAAGTAAAATGAAAAGCATCAACTTTTTCAATGAAATACTGTATATCTACATTGACATAAATTTACATTAAGGACTCTATAATTTCTCTTACATACTTAACTGTATTGTGTAAGTTTCTATTTCATCTTTGTTATCTTTATTGATGCTTTGTAATTTATTTTCTTTTTTTTGTAAATGTAATTTTTTTCTTTAGCTTTTTGTAAACTTTGAGCTATATATTTTGCATTAACATGTGCTATATAAATAAATATATTTCTGCTAAATTAAAAAAAAAATAATAATTTACAGCTTCTACCTTTGTGTTTACACTGGGCACCCTAGGTGCCATACATTTAAAAATCATCGAACAAGCATGGCATTCACATTTTTGCCTATTTCTGGATATTTCACCATTAATAAAGAAAAGCAGTAAAATAAATGGGAAAAGAAAAATAAATCTAGAAAAATAATGGTTAAATTTCCTTTCACATTATTAACATGGACACCCAAAATATGGATGTAAGCAAAATTTCTTTTTTAAACTAAAGAATAACATTTGTTCTTTGTAGTGAGAATAATTTGTTAATACTCATAAACTTAACACAGAATCTTGTACAGTAAGGCCCTCATAATACTGTAGCCTGCAAAGTGTCTGTCACAGCTGAAAACTACTATGCCATATGTAGACCAAATAAAAAGTCTAAGCTTTATCTTGATACCAGTTACATTAATTACATGAAAGATGTCTAGAATGGACTGGGCATAATCTCTGGACTCAAACAATCCAGGACTCACGTAACAGAAAGGGAATGTGGACAAAGTTAGCACCTCAAGTCATTTGTTAACAGATTTTCCCTCCCACTGCCACCTTCTTCCAATCTACCCACACCAACTACGGGCTGTCCATAACTAAAGATCAAGTAAGAAGATAACTGAGGAAACAACACACAAGAAAAGCTATGGGGCTCAGTCCTCAAATTCTTAAGGCCTTTGATGACCAGCTTTGTGGTATCCTCTGTCACCTATTCAGTCACAAGACTTATTCTCACTTAGACAAAGCTGGCAGCACTGTAAGGATTATGTTTTTTGATTTCTCCAGTGACTTCAATACCATCCAGGAATCCTTTTATGGGGTAAACACTAAGATACGGAGGTGGATGAGCCTGTGGTGTCTTCGATAATGGACTATCTGTTGGGCAAACTGCAGTTTATGAGACTCAAGAACTCAGTTTCTGCTACGGACGTGAGCAACACTGGAGCACCACAAGGAAAAGTCTTGTTTCCTTTTCTCTTCACTCTGTACACCTCTGACTACAAGTATAAAACCAGATCATGTCACTTGCAGAAATTCTCAAATGATTCTGCCCTCATGTGGTGTATTGATAAAGGGGATAAGAAATATAGGAGTCGGAAGGAAAACTTTGTTTCTTGGCATAAAGAAAAGCTCTTGAACCATTGGTTATCTTCGTACATGCTCATCTCATGAACATGTACTAATATGGTTTGTCAAAATGACATTTGTCAAAGAGGAGCTAGGGATGTTCACCTTCGCCCTGAAAGGCATAAAAATAATCATCATCTTAAAGTGAAGGTATCTATCAGTCTATCATTATTTTGTCTGTTGAATTGTAGAGAAATCCAGGAAGGAGGAGAAGCGGAGAGAACACAGCCACTCAGAAATGAGACCTTTAAGAAAATGGCCTGCATCATCTATGACAGCTACTGTTAACTTATTTGCCACACCTTTTTATTTTGCTGCTGCTTTTTTGGCACATTATGCATTGGCAGGCTCTATTGTAGGCACGGAGCTGGACAGTTTGACATCTGTGGCAGTGCGACGGGCGCTGTACAGGCGCCTGTCAGTCATGGAGAATCCACTGCATCTACTGAACAGGATCATCACCAGACAGAGGAGCAGCTTCAGTGACAGACTGCTGTCACCATCCTGCTCCACTGACAGACTGAGGAGATCGTTCCTCCCACACACTATGCAACTCTTCAGTTCCACCTGGGGGGGTAAACGTTAACATACAAATTTATTGTCTGTTATACCTGCATTTTTATCACTCTTTAATTTAATATTGTTTTTTATCAGTATGCTGCTGCTGAAGTATGTGAATTTCCCCTTGGCATTAATAAAGTATCTATCTAACTATAAAAATGTTAAATCTATAGTGATTGAACAAGCATTTATTGCCTGCTGCCCTTGGTTGCATTTAATATCTGCTCTATGCTGCTGCTTGAGTAATAAATGAATAAAGAGGAGATGTCCTCTAACAGGAGAGGCGACACACAGTAGCTGTCAGTTTTGGGTACAGATCAGATCCACAGGCCCAGCTGCAAGTGCATTGCAATTGCCGGGCTGTCTCTCCTTCCATGACAGGTGAGTGCAAGCATAAGAGAAAGGGGTTGAGGATACATGTGTGTATCAATGTAATAAAGAATCTGGGTGTGGGAATATTTAATGTTTTCAGATAGGGATACCCCAAGACTCTCCCACGATAGAACACTGTTTAAATTTCTGTATAAAATGCTTTATTTCTCTCTTACTATTCTCAAAAACTACCTCCTTGTCATTCAGTCCTTGACTCTTCTATTAGTGTTGAAACAATAAAAAAAATTATTGGGTTACTTTTAGCATTATTAATAATACTATTGTATTACTGCCTTTTGGCACTTCTAATTCTTTTTTTAACAAATCTCTGCTTTGCATAGCAATAATTTCTCTCATAAGCTCCTTTTTCCTCTCAAAGTTGTCTTTTGTTATAGAATGAATTTCTCCTCATCATAATCATCCATGGAGGTTCTTTGTTATGTTTTCTATTGTTCCTACATAGTGGAATAAACTTGTCCTGGATTATATGAAGTATACTTTCAGATCTACCAATAGGTCCTCAACTGTTTGTACATATAGAAGTTTGTCTCAGTTTTTGCTGAAAATGTATCTTTCAGACAGATAATAGTTTTTCTTTTGGCAGAATTATTCCACTAAAATATTGAAATGGTTTTGTAATCTCTAAACTGTGAATGCTGTCCTAATTATTACAGGCTATCATGTGAAGACAGACTTTCATTCTAGCTGTAACTTCAACATGCACAGATTCTTAGTGGTGACCAAAAGTTAGTTTCTAGGAACTAACACTGCACAAAACACAAACAAAATGTAACATAGACAACATGCAGTGATCACAAACAGTTCCATTTAAAGTACATCAATCAATCCAAAGCAGAGTCCAAACTACAGGTACAACTACAGGTAACTGCAACATAAACTGTATGAGCATACGTGTTGTGTGTTTCATACACATCTACAGTCTTCTTCTTCTTTTGGGTGCTCCCGTTAGGGGGTTGCCACAGCGGATCATCTTCTTCCATATCTTTCTGTCCTCTTCATCTTGTTCTGTTACATCCATCACCTGCATGTCCTCTCTAATCACATCCATAAACCTTCTCTTAGGCCTTCCTCTTTTCCTCTTCCCTGGCAGCTCTATCCTTAGCATCCTTTTCCCAATATACTCAGTATCTCTCCTCTGCACATGTCCAAACCAACGTAATCTCGCCTCTCTGACTTTGTCTCCCAACCGTCCAATTTGAGCTGACCCTCTAATGTACACATCACACCCAGTGCAAATCTTAGCATCTTTAACTCTGCCACCTCCAGCTCTGTCTCCTGCTTTCTGGTCAGTGCCACCGTCTCCAACCCATATAACATAGCTGGTCTCACTACCGTCCTGTAGACCTTCCCTTTTACTCTTGATGATACCCGTCTGTCACAAATCACTCCTGACACTCTTCTCCACCCATTCCACCCTGCCTGCACTCTCTTCTTCACTTCTCTTCCACACTCCCCATTACTCAGTACTGTTGATCCCAAGTATTTAAACTCATCCACCTTTGCCAACTCTACTCCCTGCATCCTCACCATTCCACTGACCTCCCTCTCATTTACACACATGTATTCTGTCTTGTTCCTACTAACCTTCATTCCTCTCCTCTCTACAGCATATCCCCACCTCTCCAGGGTCTCCTCAACCTGCTCCCTTCTATCGCTACAGATCACAATGTCATCAGCAAACATTATAGACCATGGGGACTACTGTCTAATCTCGTCTGTCTCGTCATTGCAAATAAGAAAGGGCTCAGAGCTGATTTCTAATGTAATCACACCTCCAACTTGAATGCATCCATCACTCCTACCGCAGACCTCACCACTGTCACACTTCCCTTGTATATATCCTATAAAACTCTTACGTACTTCTCTGCCACTCCGGACTTCCTCATACAATACCACAGCTCCTGTCGAGGCACCCTGTCATATGCTTTCTCCTAGTCCACAAAGACGCAATGCAACTCCTTCTGGCCTTCTCTAAACTTGTCCATCAACATCCTCAGAGCAAACAATGCATCTGTGGTGCTCTTTCTTGGCAAGAAACCATATTGCTGCTCACTAATCATCACCTCACTTCTTAACCTAGCTTCCACTATTCTTTCCCATAGCTTCATGCTGTGGCTCATCAATTTTATTCCCTTGTAGTTACTGCAGTCCTGCACATCCCCCTTATTCTTAAATATCGGCACCAGTACATTTCTTCTACACTCCTCAGGCATCCTCTCACTTTCCAAGATTCCATTAAACAATCTGGTTAAAAACTCCATTGCCATCTCTCCTAAACACCTCCATGCTTCCACAGGTATGTCATCTGGACCAACGGCCTTTCCATTTTTCATCCTCTTCATAGCTGTCCTTACTTCCTCCTTGCTAATCCGTGCACTTCCTGATTCACTATCTTCACATCATCCAACCTCTTCTTTCTCTCATGCTCTTCGTTCATCAGCTTCTGGAAGTACTCTTTCTATCTGCTCAACATACTCTCCTCGATTGTGAGTATGTTTCCATCTTTATCCTTTGTCACACTAACCTGCTGCACATCTTTGCCAGTTCGGTCCCTCTGTCTAGCCTATCGGTACTGGTCCTTTTCTCCCTCCTTAGTGTCCAACCTCTCATACAACTCATCATACGCCTTTTCTTTAGCCTTTGCCACCTCTCTCTTCACCTTGCGCCTTATCTCCTTGTACTCTTGTCTACTTTCTGCATCTCTCTGACTATCCCACTTCTTCTTTGCCATCCTCTTCCTCTGTATACTCTCCTGTATTTCCTCATTCCACCTCCAGGTTTCCATTTCCTCCTTCCTCTTTCCAGATGTCACGCCGAGCACCCTTCTTGCTGTCACCCTTACTACATCTGCTGTAGTTTCCCAGCTGCCTGGTAACTCTTCACTGCCACCCAGTGCCTGTCTCACCTACTCCCTAAACTCAACCTTGCAGTCTTTCCTTTTCTGTTCTGCAAGTGCATAGCCACAGCACAACTGTGTATACTAAAATAACTTTACTCTTTATTATAATTGACTGTAGGTAACTAAGGATCTTATTCATATATATCTTCAGACGCTGTATTTAGTGCTTGGTTCTGTAATTCATTATAATGTTGTGGGCATTATAACATTGTCACTAATCTTTGTAAGCTATCCAAATAACTAACATGTGATAGTAGCTTTACCTTAAACTGGCAATTTTATGACAAACAGGACCTTCTCAAATGTAAAAAAACAAAACAGAGCCTCTTTCTTTTAGGCTACTTTTGAAAGTGAAGATAATGTGTATAAGCATGCTGTAGTTTTTCAACACTTTATGCCATTTTTGCAAAATAATATGCTAGAAACCTTGAAAAATCACATTTCTTAAGCTCAGTTATGGGGTACTCTTATCTATTGTAGCAGCAATGGACATAATGTGAGAACAACAAGGAATTTGTCAATTGTGGGGTACATTTACTTACATCTATACCAGGCCAATATAGAGTCAATATTTACCCCAACATACACATCATGAACTAAGTATCCACATAAAAACTTTAAATAGGTACTGTCCAATTTCAGAATTGAATCCAGGATCCCTATATATGTAAGGCAAATAATGTTACATCCCTGTCTTTTATATAAAACATCTAAACAGCGGAATAGAAAATAGCATATTTTAAAGAAATCTGAATTGATAGCATAGTCAGTAACTTATAACAAAATAAATCCAAACACTGGTATCTAGGCAGGACTACTCTTTCTACAATTTAAATGCAACTGAATCCTAATTTTTACTTGGTGCTCTGATAAAGGAAACTGATTCTGGATAGATAATTTTTCCGCTAAGCATTTCCCTGATTGGTTGTTGTAACACGTTAATCTTGCTATACAATTTTTAATGTAATACTCTCTACTTAATAAATCCAATTTTCACAATGCTACACAGACATGCCAGTATACTGACTTGCATTTAACCCCTTTCAAAACAGGTTTATTTAAAAACACCCCCTTATATTTATTCACTTAAGAAATAATAATTTTTTGGGATAATTTACTAATTATACTAAAATTCAATCCTTTTACAGAATTCAATCTGTTTTTTTTTTAGCTTCTGCCAACTTAATAACTCTAATACCAACTGAGTCAAATTCAGCTACATTGCATTGGCTAAGGTCCACATCAAGCAGATGTCTTCTTTGGATGTGGAATTTACTGAACCTCTCCTTGTTACTTGGACCTGGAATAACTACAAAAGCATACAGTATTCTGTTTTGGCCTTCTTGTATTGAAAGTACGTGTATGGCAGAATACAGCAACTTCTACCGACATGCAGCAGAATTACAAACTGTAGCTTATACTGTGACAAAATTACATTAGACTTACAAAAAAAATCAAATAGATGACTAAATAAATCACCAATAGTTTATCTCACATTATATTTTTCTGTAATTGTCAGGCATTAATGGAAAATATTAAAGAACAAAAAAAAAATAATAAAAAAAAAACACACTAAAAGCAAAAGCACCCAGACATTCTCATTATATTAATATGACCCACTAAAGATAACAAATTGTTGCATGCATTGTTGAATGAAAGGTTTATTGCAGTTTCAGACTTGCTTTGTAACTTTCACGGTTTTTCAGACAATTAAATAATCATTAATTTTTCAGATATTTAACAACTTCATCTTACTCATGCATTGATAAAAATGGTTAAATGCATATGTGTATTTTGATATTAGAACACAATGGATGATTACATTTTCAACTGATAATTTTGGATAGTCCTGATTTTTGATGCATGAGAGTATTTTAACACCAGCAGAGAAATGGATATGTTGTGTATTTTATACTACAGCAATGTGTGCCTTGGGATCAATAGTACTGGAATGTTTACACCTGAATGCAAGAAGCTCAATAATAAAACCTGGCAATGCATTTATTACTCTGAAGTGATTTTATGAATAATCAGCACTTCTGTATAAGGAAGATGAATTACAGAAGTCCTAGAATTCTAAGAACTAGGGAACAAGTGCAATTATTGTATCAATAATAAACAGAACACTATTCTCTTATGGCTTTTAAAGTGTATATGCAGGGAGTACCACATATTTATCCATTATACCGTACCAAATAAATCATGTGGAAATTGGTCTTCCAAAAGTGAAGTATTTTTCATTTAATGAAGCGAGTAAAGCCAGAACCTGCAAACTTCGGAAAGTATCGCTTAGAATGAAATAATGTAGGCATATTGTAGGTCAGCTCTACTGATTTTTTTTGTTAGGGATAGAATGTACAATAAAAATGCAGCCAACAAGTGTCAAGAAAAAAGCAGTTTATTGGATATTATACAGCCTAAAGAGCTATAATTACTTATTATGAATAAATTAATTATACAACACAAAGCTTGTTCTGCAAGTATATAACAACATTAAATAAGTAGCTCATGATTTTACTAATTTTGAACATGTAGCTCTTTGTTTCATTAATTGTCATGTGTTAATACAGTGCATTAAAATTATAGAATTTCATTTTTATGCTACTTTTTAAGTACAACATTACTTTCAAAACTGCAATGGACTGCCATTCTGGTCAGGAATCGGTTCAGTCTTGTGCCAAATGCCTTTAGAATAGGTTCTGGCTTCCTGAAACTCTTATAATGGATTGAATGAGTTTGAAAATTTTGAGATTTCACATACATAATAAACTCAGAATAAATAAATCTGATTAAAACTAGGAACTGATGCATACAAACCCTTGTAATATGGCAGTTTAAAAACAAGCTGTAATCAATGTAAACTAATAACACGCACTTTACTAACTAGATTACTGTAACGCACTCCTCTCAGGACTACCCAAAAAAGACATCAATCACTTGCAACGTGTGCAGAATGCGGCTGCTAGAATCCTAACTAGGAAAAGAAAATCCGAACACATTTCTCCAGTTTTGATGTCACTACACTGGTTGCCCGTGTCATTCAGAATTGACTTTAAAATATTGCTTATGGTTTATAAAGTCTTAAATAATCTCGCTCCATCTTATATATCGGAATGTCTGATACGTTATATTCCAAATCGTAACCTCAGATCCTCAAATGCGTGTCTCCTTAGAATTCCAAAAGCTAAACTTAAAAGAAGTGGTGAGGCGGCCTTCTGCTGTTATGCACCTAAAATCTGGAATAGCCTGCCAATAGGAATTCGCCAGGCTGATACAGTAAAGTACTTTAAAACACTGGTGAAAACACATTACTTTAACATGGCCTTTTTATAACTTCACTTTAACTTAATCCTGATACTCTGTATGTTTAATTCATCATAATAACTATTCATAGTGGCTCCAAAATCTGTACTGACCCCTACTCTTTCTTCTGTTTCTTTTTCTGGTTTCTTTGTGGTGGCGGCCTGCGCCACCACCACCTACTCAAAGCATCATGATGCTCCAACAATGATGGACTGAAAGCTAGAAGTCTACGTGACCATCATCATCAAGTCCTTCCATGAAAACCCTAAATACAAAGAGGACTTTTTGATTTATGTTAGGTAGATTGCCCAGAGGGGGCACAGTCTCGAGTCGTGGTTCCAACACCAAACACGCTCACCTGCTACCACCAGTATAACTGCAGCCTGTTGAGATATCATTACGTTGCAAAACTCGTTTCTTTTTTCACAATTAGCACTATAACATATATAAATCACCAAATTATTATTCTATTTAAAATTTGGGCAAGATGTATATTTGTAAATAGTCAATCCTCAGCTTTCAGAAGGATTACATTCCTAGGAAACAAATGAACGTTGAAGTCACGAGTGTTAATACATTGAATCTATGGCAAACAGCGGGTTTGGTTCCACTGGCCAGTAAAAACTGTAATCTTTTGCTCAACAATACACTTTTCTTTATTTAATTCTTTATCACAAAATGCTATTTTTGGTAATACAGTATGCACTTTTAATAACACCATTAAATAACATATAAAATGCAGTACAGAAAAACTAATTGGTAACATGCAAAAAAAATTTCCTCACTAGTCATTCCCTAGAACTCTGTGATTTAAAAAAAATAAAAATTGAAAAAAAAAACTTGCTGCTGTCTGAAGACCCTGACACCAGCGAGGTGTGGACATCACCTGGGACTGGGCGGTCTCGTGGTCTGGAATCCCTACAGATTTTATTTTTTTTCTCCAGACTCTGGAGTTTTTTCTTTTTTGTTTTTTTCTGTCCACCCTGGCCATCGGACCCTACTTATTCTATGTTAATTAATATTGACTTATGTTTATTTTTTATTGTGTCTTCTATTTTTCTATTCTTCATTTTGTAAAGCATTTTGAGCTACATTTTTTTGTATGAAAATGTGCTATATACAGTAAATAAATGTTGTTGTTTAAAATATTGTAAATGCTGCAATTTAAGGCAAAAGTATGTTTACTTTTTAAAAGCATAACTTGTTTAGTATGGATTCTTTATCTTTTTTTTTATTACAGTTTTAACACACCTTCATAGGATTGTGACTTTGGCCCAGATGGGAGGGTTTGACTTTATCGCATGCAATACCTGATAGTTCACAGGCAAGAGAAGGAAGGATTCAGACATAATAGAAACTGGCAATACAAACTAACTCTTGGAATATGGAACACATTTTCTCTGGCAGGAATTAAAACAGAAATTTTGTAGTACTGGTTAGATACAGTCAGGCTCATTTCTGTTCACATCACTGGCTTCAGAACCAGACACCTTGATCAGGGTGATTTTTCTCCTGCTCTAGAGATGCACGCGACAAAAGGCCCCAGGAGGAGATATTTATAAATCCCCAGATGGGTGCCTTACACTTGGAGTTTGCTTCGGTGAGCGAGATGGCTGTGTCAAAGCAACCTTAAGTTTTAGACAAAAGCTTTGAGTGTTGTTTGTGCAACTGCACGGCGGCATTCTGCCTTTTTAAAGACAATAAATTTGGGGCTTAAATAAGTGCCGTCTACTGGCTCTGTAGTCCTACCAAAAGACTACAAAACTTAAACAGAGATTGGCAGAGATACATCGAGCAGCATGACTGAGAGGTACTGCCTGCCTGAAACAAAGCAATGAATTTTATTGGATGTGTGTTAGTAATCAATTAACCACAAACAAACAAAAAGCTTGAAGACAACATTGCTCAAAAATATACCTGGGACCAGGAAGAAACACATGGCCTCTGTTGGGTATGGTTGCTTGCTAAGCTTGCTCTCTCAAACTGCTTGCTTTTACCCTTTTTTCTATGGTACATAATTTTATTCCTACCAGCACTAAGAAATTATTCAAATTTAATACTTACAAACGATTTGGGCAAAAAAGGCTGGGAGAAATTTGCATTCTGAAGAACGTCTGGCAAGGAAAGAATTATGTACAAATAATGAATGTCTAAAAAAAATATTATCAAGGCTTCTTTCTTATAAACAAAATGAAGAGCTGGTTAGGGAAAAAAGTGCTCAGTCCATATAGGCTTTTACTTTATACAGCTAAATTTGAATATTCACATGCAATTAAGTACTATACATCCTATGATGTCTTAAACCTAATAGTGTGTTTCTTTCAGGAATTAAATTTATATAAACACGTGCCTACACAGCAGCAATGTCATGCTGTTATAATAACTGTAGGTAGCGGAATCGGATGGCAGTAGGGCACCAGCTACTTTTGTTTCATTAATGTTAAAATTTGCATTTTGCATTGTTACTGTGGTGACTCAACCTGTGAGAGAAGGGGCAGGAGCCAGGCGTGCTAAAGGAGCTTAAAAGAAGGTGCGATGAACAGTGCGGCAGATCAAAGTTTGCTAAGGAAAGAAGACAGCTGGTGTGGCGTGAAGGCTTGTGAGGACAGATCCCCCATAAAAGAGAAAGAGGGAAAGCGAAGTGTCCCGAGGCTAACAGCAGGAGTTGATTAGGGTTCTTTCTTAAAAGAATGATAAACGGTCCTTTAAAGGACTATTAAACTGCTGCTTGTGTCTGTTAATCCTTCCTCTGCTTCGCCCTTGCTTGTTACATTATATTTTGTATAATGTTTGTCATGATGACACAAAATTACATTTTTTCCTCATTAAAACTTAAATTTATCAATTTTTGAAGGGGTAACTTCAAACCCATGTGTGGTCATCAAACTAGCAATTAACATGATTTCTGCAGAATAATCATGTATGTATGTATGTATTGTGGAGACTGGCCTGGTCACAGACAGGCGGACACCAATTGTTCAAGCACCAACACACATTTATTCATCTCCAACTATTATTTACAGTGCACACAACCCAGTACTCTCGTACCAATCACCCACAGTCCAGGCCTCCCACAATGCCTTTCTCTTTCTTCCTGCCCACCTCCACTCCTCTCCTCCAGGTTTTGTCCTCTTCCACCCAACTCTAGCTATCGAATGGAGGGAGGCGGCCCCTTTTATATCCACCCAGACGTGCTCCAGGTTCCTCCCGATGAACTTTTGCCAGCACTCCCTGGTGTGGCGGAAGTGCCGGCTGTGCACCCGGAAGCACTCCGGTTGTCCCTAGTCTTCTTTCCTCCAGCACTTCCGGGTGTGATGGAAGTGCTGACGACCAGGGTTCTCCGGGCATTTGTTCGACCCCTGGCAGTGACTACGGGCCCCTATTGGGTTGAGCTTCCATACACCTTTCCTGTGGTCCTCATAGCCACCAAGGTGGTCGCCCCCTTGTGGTCCAGAGGAGGCCTAATCCCTCCTCTGGTCCTTCCGGGTGTTCCGGCTGGGTACCACCCCCCAGCCGCTCGCCACAGTATGTATGTATGTATGTATTGTCAGGGATGCCAGGGGCGACGACCCGGCCGGGACGTCCTGAAGGACCGGAAGAGGGTCTACGCCCGCCCTGGATCACGTGGGGGCCGCCACCCTGGTTGCTTTGGGGGCCACGGGTAGAGGGCTTGGAAGCCCAACCCTGTAGGGGCCCGTGGTCACCGCCAGGGGGCGCCCCAATGCCTTGGGAACCCTGGACCTCAGCACCTCCGCCACACCAGGAAGTGCTGGGGGGAAGAGAAGCAGGGACACCCGGAGAGCTTCCGGGAGAACAGCCGGCACTTCCGCCACACTGGGGCGTGTCAGCGGGAGATTGCCGGGGAGCACCTGGAGCACATCCGGGTGCGGATAAAAGGGGCTGCCTCCCTTCATTCGAGGCTGGAGTCGGGTGGAGGCAGGACAAGGCAGAAGAAGAGAGAGTAGAGGCGGCCCAAAGAAAGGCAAGGTGTTGTTTGGCCAGGACTTTGGGGACTTGGGGTGTGTGCACTTTTGGACTTTGTAAATAGTTTGTAAAATAAACGTGTTTGTGGGTGAAACAACATGTCCGCCTGTCTGTGTCCGGGCCATTTCCACAGTATGTACATAAATTATAAATTTTAAACGATCCACTAAGAAAATGCAGATATGCAAAACATTATAAAAATAAAGTACTATAAACCAGTGACAATTATTCTGTGCTGCCAACAGAAAATACAGTTGTGATGTTTTAATTAAGCATGTAAAGTTTCTGAAACCAAGACCAAAACCTCGATTCAAAAGTCCACAGTCTCGAGTCGCGGTTCCAACACCAAACACGCTCACCTGCTACCACCAGTATAACTGCAGCCTGCTGAGATATCATTACGTTGCAAAACTCGTTTCTTTTTTCACAATTAGCACTATAACATATATAAATTACCAAATTATTATTCTATTTAAAATTTGGGCAAGATGTATATTTGTAAATAGTCAATCCTCAGCTTTCAGAAGGATTACATTCCTAGGAAACAAATGAACGTTGAAGTCACGAGTGTTAATACATTGAATCTATGGCAAACAGCGGGTTTGGTTCCACTGGCCTGTAAAAACTGTAATTTTTTGCTCAACAATACACTTTTCTTTATTTAATTCTTTATCACAAAATGCTATTTTTGGTAATACAGTATGCACTTTTAATAACATCATTAAATAACCCATAAAATGCAGTACAGAAAAAGTAATTGGTAACATGTAAAAAAAAATTTCCTCACTAGTCATACACTAGAACTCTGTGATTTAAAAAAAATAAAAATTGAAAAAAAAAAACTAGCTGCTGTCTGAAGACCCTGACACCAGCGAGGTGTCGACATCACCTGTCCTGTAAGGCTAGTGGATGGCATTGCAGATTGTGAAGGATGCATCGGCTTTGAATAATCTGTCAGTGAAGTCAGCTTTTTGCGATGCTTGATCCTTGCATGATTTGTTGTATTGGAGCGTAGCAAATGCGAGTTCATCCTCTAGCCAGTTGGTCAATTTGTTAACCCGTTAACAATAATACCAAACTCACCAGCCGACATTCATTTCATGAGGATCTCAACTTTTAATTACACCTGCACTAAGTTTATCAAAAATACTTATTTTCTCACTTAGCCGCATCACTGACTACAAGCTTGGGTTTAAAGCCTGAAGCTATGCTTTTGGGGCATCACTGCAATACAAAGCTTGATCTCTTTTGAACTATGAAAATATAAAACAAATGCACAGGGGAGCTCTCTCTATAATGTTAGAGTGAACAAGACAAGAATTGTATCCAATTCAGTTCCCATTGTGAAAAATGTCAATCAAACCTCAAAATATGTGATGCTTCATGAGAAGGACTTGTCCATAAATCTATACTAGAGCATGCACCTCCCTAGGGATCAGTGCAAGGTCCGATTGCCATTCACTTAAAAAAAAAAAAACAGTTATTACTGCGCTCCAAACGTTTTCTCTACTGTGCATAGCTGTGAAGATGGAAAATATGTGAGGGAGCCAATGTGAAAATAAAATGGAGTTACAAAAACAATTGTGCAAATACTTGAGCATTTCCTCAGTGTACTGGAACCCAGATACGAAGTGCTGAGAGCATTTGAGCAAAGTAAATTCATTGCTTTTACTACAGATGGGATGGACCTCCTATGCAACAGATAGCTTCAACACAATGATGGCACAGTACATTATAGACAACAGGGTAATTGCAAACCCTGTTTTCCACACTAGGCATTTTCTATGAAAGTCACACAAGTGAATACTTGTCAGAAATACTATAGGTGTACCAGAGTGGAAAACTGACATATTAAACTCGACCATTCCTGTGATAACACATAACGCCAAGAGCTTTGTGAATGTAGCTGAAGTGGCTGGATTTTAACTACACTTTGGATAATTTGCAAATATTGTACAGTTAACATGGCATAACAGAAGGAAATGGGCATTAACCAGATAGCCAGACATTTACTCAAAGTGAGAAAAGTGGACACTGTTTTCCAACATAGCACTACTGCTGCAGCAGTGTTAAAGGAAAAACCAAGATGAAATGCTTGAGCGCTCCCTTGAACAGCAGGATATTTTCTCCGAAATTAGAGACAGGAGTTTTAAAAGGAACATTGAGGACACTGTTACTCTATCCGATGAAGATGTAAAAATAGCTGAATACATCGCTAAGGCTCTCAAATTGCTGAAAACAGTGACAACTATGTTGAGCACTGAACAGCTGCCAACAGTTTCAATGATAATGCCACTGAAACACACAATTCTGGCATTCCTGAAGCAAAGTGACTCTGATTCAGCAGTTGTGAAAGACATCAAACCTGCTATTGATTCTGACTTTAACAACAGATATCCCGACTGGTCAACAGTTACTCAGTTTCTTCACGTGAGCACTGCACTTGACCCACGTTTTAAATCTCTGCCCTTTCCAGCAACATCTGTCCCAAGTGAGAGGGTTTTTCTCTAGTGCAGGGTGCACTATCACAGCACAGAAATCAAGCCTCTCCCCTGAGAATGTGGACATGATGGTGTCCTTGAAGAAAAACTTAAAACTGAACGTAAGCATTTTCACAGAAATGTGTGGTAACTGAATGCACCAACCACTATTTATTTCTGACCAAGTTTTTGTTCTTTCATTTATTTCTGTTTACGTAGACTGTTCTTAAGGGAACTGCTATTTGTTTATTCTATTTATTCATTCATTCTTATATAGATCATTTATGTGAAGTTAGGTTAATCTATAATGTCTTTTGGTGTTCTCTTTTAAAAAAAAAAAAAATCAAAGTCTGAACCAAACAGTGGATTTGGAGAATTGTTACACGCCTAGTTTTAATGTAATCAGGTTTATTCTTTCCACAGTCTATGATAATGATAAAAGCTCTGGATTAACAATAATGCAAAAAAAAAGCATATGCTTAGGGCACCAAGGCAAAAGGGGCATCACAGAGTTTTTACAAAAGTAGGAGAGAACTTTATGTATAAATAAAGTTATAAGTAAGCAACAACAAGCATAAGCAAAAGCGTTTTGATCCATGTATGTTGAAATGCTATATACTGTATTTTTGGGATTAGAAAGCAACCAGATGGAAGATGTTTTGTTTGGTACAAATAATATTTTTTAATTAATTAGAATATCAACAATTTCTGTACAAATATAATTTTGAAAATTGATAAGTATGCTCTTGAGTTCACTTAATATCAATAATGTAACATGTTTGAAAGCTTTTTTTTAGTAGGTTGGATTGCAGGGCCTGGTTTGATAGCCTCTGCTAAAGCAGTATTCAGTCAATGGAGGAGGACATTTTCTTTGGTTTGTCGTCATAGAATTTTTCTTTATGTTCACAAAGACACAGGGTGGCCCACGAAAAAGTGGCCTGCCTCCACCGAGACAACTGCATTACGTGGTGAAGAGTAAAATGATCAAATTTGGTACTCACATTTACAGAGGATGCTGAAAGAGGCCAGACTACCCTTATTTATTTTTAATACTTTCTTCCTTAAAAATTGCAGCTAACAAAATCTTAATAAATTATTCTCCTGTTTATTACTTTTTTTCCAGAGAGTGAAAGACAGGTTTCTATATGATACTGTATATATAATGTACAGTGGGATGAAAAAGTTTGGGCAACCTTGTTAATAGTCATTATTTTCCTGTATAAATCGTTGGTTGTTACAATAAAAAATGTCAGTTAAATATATCATATAGGAGACCCACACAGTGATATTTGAGAAGTGAAATGAAGTTTATTGGATTTACAGAAAGTGTGCAATAATTGTTCAAACAAAATTAGGCAGGTGCATAAATTTGGGCACCGTTGTCATTTTATTGATTCCAAAACTTTTAGAACTAATTATTGGAACTCAAATTGGCTTGGTAAGCTCAGTGACCCCTGACCTACATACACAGGTGAATCCTATAATGAGAAAGAGTATTTAAGGGGGTCGATTGTAAGTTTCCCTCCTCCTTTAATTTTCTCTGAAGAGTAGCAACATGGGGGTCACAAAACAACTCTCAAATGACCTGAAGACAAAGATTGTTCACCATCATGGTTTAGGGGAAGGATACAGAAAGCTGTCCCAGAGATTTAAGCTGTCTGTTTCCACAGTTAGGAACATATTGAGGAAATGGAAGACCACAGGCTCAGTTCAAGTTAAGGCTCGAAGTGGCAGACCAAGAAAGATTTCGGATAGACAGAAGCGACGAATGGTGAGAACAGTCAGAGTCAACCCACAGACCAGTACCAAAGACCTACAACATCATCTTGCAGCAGATGGAGTCACTGTGCATCACTCAACCATTCGGCGCACTTTACACAAGGAGATGCTGTATGCGAGAGTGATGCAGAGGAAGCACAAACAGAGCCGCTTGAGGTCTGCTCAAGCACATTTGGACAAGCCAGCTTCATTTTGGAATAAGGTGCTGTGGACTGATGAAACTAAAATTGAGTTATTTGGGCATAACAAGGGCGTTATGCATGGAGGAAAAAGAACACAGCATTCCAAGAAAACACCTGCTACCTACAGTAAAATATGGTGGTGGTTCCATCATGCTGTGGGGCTGTGTGGCCAGTGCAGGGACTGGGAATCTTGTCAAAGTTGAGGGACGCATGGATTCCACTCCGTATCAGCAGATTCTGGAGATCAATGTCCAGGAATCAGTGACAAAGCTGAAGCTGCGCCGGGCTGGATCTTTCAACAAGAGAACAACCCAAAACACTGCTCAAAATCCACTAAGGCATTCATGCAGAGGAACAAGTACAACGTTCTGGAATGGCCATCTCAGTCACCAGACCTGAATATAATTGAAAATCTGTGGTGTGAGTTAAAGAGAGCTGTCCATGCTCGGAAGCCATCAAACCTGAATGAACTAGAGATGTTTTGTAAAGAGGAATGGTCCAAAATACCTTTAACCACAATCCAGACTCTCATTGGAACCTACAGGAAGCGTTTAGAGGCTGTAATTTCTGCAAAAGGCGGATCTACTAAATATTGATTTCATTTCTTTTTTGTGGTGCCCAAATTTATGCACCTGCCTGATTTTGTTTGAACAATTATTGCACACTTTCTGTAAATCCAATAAACTTCATTTCACTTCTCAAATATCACTGTGTGTGTCTCCTATATGATATATTTAACTGACATTTTTTATCGTAACAACCAACGATTTATACAGGAAAATAATGACTATTAACAAGGTTGCCCAAACTTTTGCATCCCACTGTATGTTGGTAAATTCTAACATTAAGGAAGATGTTTTCACAGCACTGCTAAGCTCCAAAAGTAAAAGAACATGCTTTTCTGGGGATCAGAATTATAAGTAGAAATATTTCTATTTATTTGCAATTAATAAAAGCCAAGTATTAACACTTTTCTGTAAAATCAAGACAAATACAACTTTTAAGCTAAACACAGGTTACTAAAAATAATAAACAAAATATACTGACTATGTCTAAGATCCCTGCTGTTACTGTGGAAGTGTGTAATCTGAACATCTTTGCCCATCTTACAAATGTAGTAGGCCCAGGTGGACTGATAAAATAATATATCATTGCATGTGTATTACTGTATGCATTGTCAATCTAAACTAAAGATGACATTTTTGACACTTGATACTAGGAGTGTGCACTATGTATCAACTATGATAATATCTTAATTGTTGTTTTAATGATGTGCTAGCTGAAATTATGAAGAATGTCATTCACTTTGCAAAAAAAAAAATCAAAAACACACCGTAAGAGTCCACACATTCACTGTCTCATATAACCTAACCTGCATCCACGATCAGCGCACCACAAGTGAAGCTATCATACCTGCCCAAAACTGAGTGAGCAAACAGCGCCAGGGGATAAACAGCCTCTCAATCTACGTCATTACATTCAATTGCAAAACATGTATCATCCTCACTCACATGGAGGTGGTTTGGCTTTGAAAAGACTGATGGTACTTAAAAGACAGCAATCTGCAGACTATTTCAGAAATTGTTTGCTGTTAAAGACAGCTCAACAACTAACTTGTTTTACCATCTGCAAAGTGAAATTGATCTAGTATGCAGCCCTGTAGGTCCCTTTGAAACAATTTATTAATCCATTGAAACAAATTATGCAATTCATTTGAACGGATTATTTTTATTCCTGTCAGAAGCATATGCCTATTGGTCATGGTTTATTTCACAAGCCGTCTTGGTTAGGGGTCCTCGATTCTAAAGCACATTTTTTTCTTTCATTATTTAAAACACTCGTACAAATCCCCACCTTCTCGCCCCACTCCATCCTGCCTCTATGGCTGCAGAATCTGGAGCAGGTGATGACATAACGGAGGGGGGAAAAAAAAGCCTTTATACAGCTATTAAAAAACACACACACACAGGAATTCAAAGAAGGTGAGTCTCTGCACACTGTGACTAAAAAAGAGCTCAAGAGTTACTTGATGATACCCCGGATGGACAGTGATGTAAATCCACTTGAGTGGTGGAAAACACAAGAAGTACATTTTTCCAAATTGGAGAAAATTGCAAAAAAAGGACCTGTGCATCCCTGCCTCAAGCCGCCCTTCTGAGAGGGATTTCGGCACCGGAGGAAATGCTGTAACATGTAACCGTGCTGCTCTGAAGCCAGATGCTGTGGACAGACTGGTGTTTCTGCCACACAACTTTAAGTTTCCTCAGTACTGTAGAATTTAACAGCTGTTTTATTTTTTCTGATATATTTGTGTAATATTGGACAGAACTTCAAGTTAGTAATTTGTTAAAATATGTTATATGTTTGGGTTATTTTGTATCTTTGTGCAATATATGACAGGAACATGTTTACAAATGCTACAGTTTTTTTCCTGTGCAGTATTTGACAAAACTTTAGATTTTTACACTATAGTACAACATACTGGATTTTTGTTCTTGTTTATATGCTACACAATTCACCTTACTGCAGAGCAGTTTATATTTATACAGACTTTAATGTTCATGACCTGTATTTCAATTTTGATTAGTGTTTTATTCCCTTTGGATTCATATCTTGTTTACAATAAGTGTAAGTGTCTGTTTAAAATGCTCTCATTATACTTTTTTGTTGGTCTTAGTGGATTTTTTTGTTTAAATCCTGTAGGCCACTTTGAAATGATTTACTCATACTTGCACTGTTTGATTTTAGTAATACTTTGACTGGTGATTTTAATGTTTTTGCTTTGTTTTACTTCAGTTTTAAGTAAATAAGACTTGTTTTCCTTAACTGTTTTTTCCACTGATCTCATGAGTAAGCCACAATATTTTATCATTAAGATCATAGTAGATCAAGAAGACTTTTACAAATATGTTTTTAAAGGCTGCAAAATATTATCTAATTATCGTTATCATTAAAGTCCCAGAAAAGAGATATAATTTTTTGCCAGTATCGCACACCCCTATTTGATACATTAAAAGTAAAATGTAACTGCTGGAGGAATCCATCTGAAATGTATATTCAGCACTTGAATTGGACTTTAATAACTAAATCATTTTTAAAAGGCAGGCAGAAAACAAGTAATTGTTCTGTTGTTGCAACCTATATGCATAAATCAAAAAAGGTTGCAGCAGTACTAGTTCAGAAACTAATGTACACATTTAAAAAAACATCTCATCTTTTGCTCATTTATGAGAAACAAAGGTTGAATGGTTGGGAAACTTTCCAGAAGATCTATCCATTCTTTTCCTAATCCGGTCCTGCTTATGATCAAAGATTAGTTTTAATAAAAACATTGTGTTTATATATAGGATGTATTGTGTGTATTTGTGAGGTTACAACTTACTATTAAAAACAACACAAGTTTTGATTACACTGCAGTGGTAAAGCTGGGCTGGATGGCTGCTGGGGACTTTAAGTAAACAATTTTTCAATCACATATTTTATTTATTGAATAAAAATATTACTAACATTAGCTATTTGTAAAACTCTTATACAATAATCAATTAACAATACTCAAATGGTAGGCTAAATATAGCATAGCTTAAACTGGCTATATTCATTAGGGAATTCCAGGTTTAAAAAGGTATACCTTTTATGCTCTTATATCCACTATCACTTCAAACTCAGTATTTCACTTTTAGGAAAAGGCCAGTTTGACTTAGGAGTTGTAAACTGAGAGAATCCTAATTATGTTTCTCCAAACACAGACTAACCCAAGTCAGCCCTAGATATCAAAAACAGCTGTGTGTTTATTTCATAAAAAAACAAAACATACAAAGTGGGGGGATAAATATATAGAAACCCTCTGGGTGTTCTAACTGCATGCTCTGTGCTAGTCTCTCAGATGGGGTTGTTCACCCTTTCACATGCTTTCCATATACCATACCAAGGCACTCCCTTCTTGTGTGGTAACTATATCTCTCTCTCTCTCTAATGCCCAACAGCCCACATCTTCCTGTTCGCTCCAACTCTCTCTCCTCTTGACTCCAGAGCCTATTATATCTCTGGCCTAAGGCACTTTTAAACTTCCATCTAGGATAAATTCCAGGGTCAGGCATGGCAATAGGGACATCATGATATAGCTTACTGCATTGACCCCTTATGTCCCGATATCTGTGTTGCCCTTAAAGAGTCGAGATGACACATCAACCACTCAGATGCTCATTACTTTAAATGGGCTACATGCTTCCTTCCATTCCTCCAAACCAAAGATAATACACCACCTTCTGGACACGGTATGGAAGAGTATTAAACCCCATTGCTAGTGCTACTCCTTTTCTGGCATCACCACTTGATGGGCACCTTGTCCTGAGTAGAGAATTTTTGGTCTTGAGCTCATGCAGCCTCTTACCAGTATTTCAAGAACATTTTGTTTCTCTTTGTAGGCAGAATACCAAGCAACCCAACCACTACCCTCTAGCATCCTTGGGTAACACAACATGTTTCTTAGCAGGGTGCCCATATTCACTTGCAGACACAAGCGGTTCAGTCGATTTCCTCATTAGCTGGTTAGACACCTGCACCCACTTAAGTATAAAAACAGCCTGAGAAGGATAAAGAAGGAAGAAAAGAGAAACAAAAGGAGAAGTTTGGAGTTTAAGCCAATGAAATGAAAAGCAAAAAGAGGCAGGACTGTGGCAGAGCTAACGCGGCATTGTGGAGGTAAGTGGACATGAAGTGGGCATGAGAGGATCAAGCAGACAGCGCTCACAGGGCAGAGTCACTCCTGCTGAACATGCAAGGAGCACTCAGCCGGCTCCCAAGTGGGCTTCTGCTGAAGGCTGAGGTGATGGTGGCAGGAGTGAGTTTGTCTGAGGACATCTCTCTCCTCTTGCTGTAGAGGCAGAAAAAAGGTGAGAAGAGGAGGTGTCTATTTTAGAAAGAACCACCAAATCTTGCTTTGGTTACTGAATAGATCCTGGTAGGAATTTAACCTCACTCTTATGTTTGGATTATTTATTACTGTTTTTAACCTCCACAAAAAGACAGCTTTCATTGGTTAATATTTATTTATTTATTTCTTTATAGAGGAAACTGCACTGCACTTTTGTTTTGAACACTGTTGATGTAAATAAAAAGCATAAAACACTACTTTGCACCTACCTCTGCTGTTATGTGTCCTTATTGCCTGGTCCATTCTCAGTTTCATGACTATCAATATCCTGGGATCAAGGGAAATATGCTTGCAGCAGACAACCCGGGCATCACAGGAGCTGATATGATGTCACCATGATACGCAAGTTGAAATATGAGAACACTGCAATTTTTTTTTGTCCAATTTGTCTGCAAGCAAACTACACAAGGAAAACAAACAATAACCAGGCATTGTATCTGAGCCGGGGCGGCACGGTGGCGCAGTGGTAGCGCTGCTGCCTCGCAGTTAGGAGACCAGGGTTCGCTTCCCGGGTCCTCCCTGCGTGGAGTTTGCATGTTCTCCCCGTGTCTGCGTGGGTTTCCTCCGGTTTCCTCCCACAATCCAAAGACATGCCGGTTAGGTGGACTGGCGATTCTAAATTGGCCCTAGTGTGTGCTTGGTGTGTGGGTGTGTTTGTGTGTGTCCTGCGGTGGGTTGGCACCCTGCCCAGGATTGGTTCCTGCCTTGTGCCCTGTGTTGGCTGGGATTGGCTCCAGCAGACCCCCGTGACCCTGTATTCGGATTCAGCGGGTTAGGAAATGGATGGATGGATGTATCTGAGCCAAAAAGGTTGGGGCCGTGAGAAAGCAAAGTTAACCACTGAACCTCTATGCTGCCCTTTTCTACACACACGAAAATTAAAACTCACAATTTCACACTTTAAATACTACAGAACGTTCCATATTCTACAAAAATTTCTACAGCGATCTGTGCTGTAGTAGACTTCTCAGTGCATCAGTCTCTGGGGTTTTGTGCTTGTTTTGTTTTTTTAATTTGTTTTTCTTGTTTCTATCAGAGGTCAATCATTCACCTTATAATAAGTTTAATAATATTTGCAAAGTACTTATTTTGCTACACCTTAGGACATAGTAGGGCAAGTTCTATGGCCGAGACATGCTGCTATCAATGATAACATCTTCAAGTAATGTCTGACTCACTAATACAATCCTGGAAAAAATGAAAGCTCCAAAACATTACAAGAGTGAAAACAGAGGCAGCCTTCAAGTTAGACTGAAATGGAGAAGTTTTATATCACAACTGCCAATGACTATTATAAGCAATGCACAGTCCTTAAGAAATAAACTGGATGAGGCGAGATCATCTGCATAACACCTACACAACTAACAGGGAAGATTTCTACCCTTGTGTTACTGATACTTCATTTAAGAATATGACTTGGATACAGATAGTGAGATAGATGGATTTGTATGTGAACAGCAACAGAGGAAATTGGGTTCTGGTAGGCCGTCAAGTGGCAATCTGTATACACTTTAATTAAAGATAGTGTAATAACACTATAGTCAGAGAATGCATCTGCTCTATAAACATTAAACTACACACTCCTGAACTTTGTCAATATTATATGACACATGAATTAAATTAAAATCTTGTTATATCAGTTTATGCTCCACTGTGTACACAATGTGGCAGCTACAGCTGAAACAGCTTGTGAAATTATACACAAATTGGAAACCAGATCACCTACAGTACCTTGTTAAACTTGTGATGGGTGATTTTAGTTTATGTGAACTGGAACAGGCATCCTACACTATCAGTGTATTGGTATTGATACTAGAGGGGACAAAATACTGGATAGATGTTATGGAAATATCGCTGGCGATTATACATTCCATTACATAGGAGATTTTTGAGCATCTAACGTAGACATCATGCACTCACTACAAAATACAAGCAGAAGCCAAGAGAGGAAAAACAGAACACAGAACATGTAGAACACAGAACAGAAACTGTGATAATACAGTAAAGCTACAAGTATGCTTCTCGCACTTTGCCTGGAATGACACCCTTGCAGACGCTGAATGAGGTTACTTACACTATCAGTAAGTATATACATCTCTGGACATCAATGATTATTAAGCAGAAAATTACCAACAAGTACCCAAATAGTCCTATCTATCTGAAAACAGCACATATATTATTTTCTTAAGTACTCGTGACTAAATTAAAAACCTTTAACCTTTAAACCCACAAATACAAAATCACCTTTCCCAGAAAAGATGTAGGAAATGTTACAATAAAAAAAAAATATTTTTTGTCATTTTAAAGAAAGCTAGAGAGAGAGAGAGAGAAATCATTTTAATTCTAAAAATATTTAAGAAAAAAATTAGTGTTTGGTGATGTGGCCTCTGTTAATACCCCCTAAATTGTTTCTTATAGCCATTGCTTGCAAAAAGGATATATTTTAATAAGCTTACGTTACCCTGTTCTTTCCACAGAAATCTATTCAAAGTCAAATCCCATCATGCATTAGTTACACACACACCACAATCCCTACCATAACTGCGACAATCCTTGTAAAATGGCAGAATATGTCTTATTTCTGTATTTTAGAATTTTTGTCCTATTTCTAGTTATTTCAAATTTTGAAATAAAGACTATAAATATTTAGCAACATGCAGTTTTCAATGTGAATGTTCTATTAAGAAGTACAATGAAAAAATAGGCTGCTTCATTATGCCTCTGGAAGACTAACACTGATAGAGAGATGTTAAATATGTTTTAGTAAACACAAAGTTTAAAAAAAACACTGACGACAAAAAGTCTACATTCAATAAAACTGTTATTAGCCTAAACTTTAATCTCATCTTAGCATTTTCAAGGTCAGTATAAGCACCAAAGCAAGGTAACGAATAAAAATGGTTCAGAAAACCACATACTGTACTATCTGGTCTATACAACAATGACTCCATATGTCTTTGAACCTATTGATGGTTTACTCCTGGAAGGTTTAAGACATTCTCCACAATATGAAAGTAGGCTAGCAAATAATGCACAGTAATTTTTTTTCTTTTTTTACATTTAAATATAATACCATGTACTACCAACAATGCTTCACATTGAGTTAATCAACAAAAGTTAAAAGTATCAAAATAGGGTATACACTTTTTTTTTTGTTCTTTATTTCACCTTATACAATTTCTTGTATTAGGAATTTATATTTTACTGTAAAAATATAGAAACACTAACATATTTTATTAACAATACTTTTGTTGACTTTAATTTTTGGAAATCATGCTTAAAAAACTGGCCTGCTGTTTGAATGAAATGCATTTCCACTTATAGAACCATACAAATGTCACAAATGAGAAAATGCATCATTAAATTTTAAATTATTGTTAATCAAATGTCAGTCATCTAATGGAGCTTGCAACCTCTATTAACTGAAGAAAATTATAACATTCAATTATTTTCACATATTTCTTCCTGCAATCATCTTATTATTTATTCCATTATTACATATTACGATCTGATTTACATTAAGCATTTCCTTCTATACAGTCCTGCTGCCATCTAGTGGAAACACTGCTAGTGGTCAAAACAAAAAACACCATGGGTTAACATTTTGACTTCACTACAGACCTTAATTTAGAAAATCATTTCCTGGGAGTCGCACAAAGTCCTCTACACTCTGACAACATATCAATACTTCAAGGATCAATTGACAATCACTAAAATGGTTTCAAGTTTTGTTAAGTGCAGCAGCCTAATGATGCATGGAGTTTTACTTTAACAACATGTCACTTCTTCTCAGTAATCATTTCGTGATTTCTTTCTTTGCTCACAAACAACTGTGAATTTAAAAATGTTTTAGAATATTTTTGTTCGGAAAGACTTTCTGAGAACACTCTCATTGTAATAAACTGCAAAATCTTTCTCTGCAGTAAATGTAAAATGATTACAGAATCTGGAAATGGATGAAAACACAGAAAAAAATTATTTAAGGAAATCTGCAATTTTTTTCATTTTTCCACAACATATATCTTAAACATTTTTATGAGATAAAATCCATTTTTTAAAATCAACACGATCCTAGCATTCAAGCAATGTACTAAAACTGCCAAATCTGACCATGATAAGTTGATTCATTCACAATTTCTCTGTGCTACATAAATACCGGTAAACCCACAGAGACATCCTCAAACCATACTCAAATATATCTAAAACATTTATATTAGTTAAAGACTCTACAGTATGTCACAGTGTGGCACAGTGGTAGCGCTGCTGCCTCGCGGTAAGGAGGCCTGGATTCGCTTCCCGGGACCTCCCTGCGTGGCGTTTGCATGTTCTCCCCGTGTCTGCGTAGGTTTCCTCCCACAGTCCAAAGACATGCAGGTTAAGTGGATTGCCGATCCTGAATTGTCCCTAGTGTTTGCTTCGTGTGTGCTTCGTGTGTGTGTATTCTGCGGTGGGCTGGCACCCTGCCCGGGGTTTGTTTCCTACCTTGCCCTGTGTTAGCTGGGATTGGCTCCAGCAGACCCCCTGTGACCCTATGTTAGGATATAGCAGGTTGGATAATGGATGGATGAATGTTATTATGTGTAACAGTATACATTTCAATTGTTATTTATATTATCTTTAGGATCTTAGTGCATCATTGTTGTTGCTTATAATTGTAGTGATTGTTCAATTTAATAATTTTCCCCATTTTGTTCACAGAAACCACACACAGATTATATGTATATATACATACACTGAAACATGACAGTCAATTCACTTAACACTAGAAGTGGGTTTGATGTGGATTTTTTAATAAATACTCATTGTGGGCATCCTCGCCATTGACTGTACTTACCAGATTACCTACAGTGGCAGTAAATTCAATCAAGAACTGTACCTACGGATCACCTTCAGTGAGGTCACATGTTTGGGCTTTGTTATCCAACACCTCTGCTATAGCACTCAAACAGACTTTACTTTCTAAATGAGTTACAACTATAACATATAACTGAATGACAAGAATTAGAATATCTGGCAGCTTTTGACAGTCTGAGTCTATGAGGATTTCAGTGGTACCTCAGAAAAGGCCAGGCACCAACTGGCATAAGTCTTACTTTCTGCTCATCTATTCCTCTTAGCTTTATTAGGTATTCCATATACTGTAGTAAAATATTTGAAAAAGCTATTATTAAAAATGTGGAATTCTCCAAAATATTGGTTTCACAGTACAATGAAAGAAATCCAAAGAATACTACATATTTTATACAAATGAATACTCTTATTTTTCACAAGAATACATGCATAAGGAATAAATCATATATCACTGAATTAAGGAAAGGTAGATTTGATTAAATTGAATGACCCATGTTTCATTCTTCTCTAACGTACAACTTACAAAAAAAAATTATTAGTAACATTGTTGGAGGAACAAGACATCTAGATATTCATTGCTCTAATGAAAGCTAATATGTCTAAAAATACCTGCTTTGGATCACTGGGACCTGCTGGGGATTCTAGTTCTATAGTAACGGGTCCATCATTCTGAATGTGAACTTGCATATAGGCTCCAAACTTTCCATCTGTAAATCAATTAATGAATCAATCAGTCAGTGTACACTGATCATTTTTGTACTGTTTTTCTCAAAAAAGTTACATAGTTCAAATGTTCAAATAATGCCGTATGTTCCAAATGTTAAATGCCACTTTCAACTGTTTAGTTTTTAGACAACTTCTATGATCCCTGAAAACCAAACAAAAGCCTTATTTTGAATAATAAAGGTGAGATTTAAAACAGTAGCTTTTCATTTCAATTAGCTGTTTACTTCAGCACTGAGGTTTTCAAATAGAACTACATATTACAGTGTAAAGATTAAATGCTTAATTACTATCTAGGTCTTTAAAAAGAATATACGATACAATACCACACTGAATCCTCATTATCATGGAAACAAAAAGTGCCTTATAATGGTCACTTACAAAAACATTATCTTAAAAGCCCAGCTATATAAAGGTGTACATGAATTGATCCCACAGAATTACTTATGAATCACAGTGCCAGCAGGCTCCATCCTTTGTGCCCAGAAAACCCAAATCTGATTGTAAACTTGCAGGTAAAGATCACAAAAGCATCAGCATGTGTTAAGAAATGTAATGAAAAATAGTTAGATGAATATAAAAAAAGCACTTCATTAGTTGATGGCAAATATTTCCATTGTATACACCAAAGAAAAATTATATATACAAAAAAATGTATCTATAATATCATTTCAAGAATGTACCAAACACTTGCAACAAGTCTTACCAGTGATGCTGTGTACCTATTAGTTAGGCTAATAAAAAAAAACCTAATAAATTGTCAATATATTAAATTAAAAATCATACAGAAATACAAGTGAGAATTTTTTTTTTATTTATTTTGCCTTATACAATTTCTTGTATTAGGAATTTGTCAGTTTTCACATACCCCTTGGGGTCAGAGAGCAGGGTCAGCCATTGTACAGCGCCCCTGGAGCAATTGAAGGTTAAGGGTCTTGTTCAAGGGCCCAGCAGAGTAGGATCTCTTTTGGTAGTGACGGGGATTCGAACTGGCAACCTTCGGGATACCAGCCTTAGCCTCAGAGCCACCAATATTGGCATGTATATACTTAAAATGTGTATGCAATACAACATTTTATAAAACATAATATTGCTTTCCCATAAGTAAACCTGGTAATGTCATTTATAATACAGTCATATGAAAAAGTTTGGAAACCCCTCTTAATTCTTTGGATTTTTGAACTTCCTTTTAATATACGACATGCCTTATGAAAACAGTAGTATTTCAGCAGTGACATTAAGTTTATTGGATTAACAGAAAATATGCAATATGCATCAAAACAAAATTACACCGCTGCATAAATTTGGGCACCACAACAGAGATATGACATCAATATTTAGTTGAGCCTCTTTTTTCAAATCTAACAGCCTCTAGATGCCTCCTATAGCCTTTGATGAGTGTCTGGATTCTGGATGGAGGTATTTTTGACCCCATTCTTCCATACAAAATCTCTCCAGTTCAGTTAAATTCGATGGCTGCTGAGCATAGACAGCCTGCTTCAAATCATCCCATAGATTTTCAATAATTTTCAAGTCAGGGGACGGTGACAGCCATTCCAGAACATTGTACTTTTCCCTCTGCATGAATGCCTTTGTAGATATTGAACTGTGTTTTGGGTTATTGTCTTGTTGGAATATCCAACCCCTGTGTAACTTCAACTTTGTGACTGATGTTTGAACATTATCCTGAAGAATTTGTTGATATTGGGTTGAATTCATCCAAACCTTAACTTAACAAGGGCCCCAGTCCCTGAACTGGCCACACGGCCCCACAGCATGATGGAACCTCCACCAAATCTGACAGTAGGTAGCAGGTGTTTTTCTTGGAATGCGGTGTTCTTCTTCTTCCGCCATGCAAAGCACTTTTTGTTATGACCAAATAACTCAATTTTTGTCTCATCAGTCCAAAGCACTTTGTTCCAAAATGAATCTGGCTTGTCTAAATGAGCAGTTGCATAAAACAACCGACTCTGTTTGTGGCGTGAGTGCAGAAAGGGCTTCTTTCTCATCACCCTGCCATACAGATGTTCTTTGTGCAAATTGCGCTCAATTGTAGAATGATCTACAGATACACCATCTGCAGCAAAGATGTTCTTGCAGGTCTTTGGAGGTGATCTGTAGGTTGTCTGTATCCATTCTCACAATCCTGCGCATATCCCACTCCTGTATTTTTCTTGGCCTGCCAGACCTGCTGGGTTTAACACCAACTGTGCCTGTGGCCTTCCATTTCCTGATTCCATTCCTTACAGTTGAAACTGACAGTTTAAACCTCTGAGATAGCTTTTTGTAGCCTGAACAATCTTTGTTTTCAGATCTTTTGAGAGTTGCTTTGAGGATCCCATGCTGTCTGTCACTCTTCAGAGGAGAGTCAAAGGGAAGCAAAACTTGCAGTTGACCACCTTAAATACCTTTTACCACTCATGATTGGACACACCTGTCTATGAAGTTCAAGGCTTAACGAGTTCATCCAACCAAGTAATCAGCATTGAGCAGTGACATTCATTCAAATCAGCAAAATTACAAGGGGACCCACATTTTTGCACAGCCAGTTTTTCACATTTGATTTAATTCCATACAACTAAATACTGCTTCACTAAAAATCTTTGTTCAGAAAACACCCCAGGACTCAGATGTTCTAGGGAAATAAAAGACATACCACTGTTCTTCTGTATCTTTTTTGTTGAAAGTAAATTATTATGCAGGCTGAGAGGGGATCCCAAACTTTTTCACATGACTGTATAAGGTTATTCATCTTTTTGCAGTTTCAACATGAAAATTTGGTGGAACTGCAGGTCATTCATCCAGGCTCCACAAAACACACAAACAGTAACAGAACTGCAATGTTAACCCAGCCTCTTGAAGTTTTGCGGCACTAGCACTACTCACTATACCATCATATTCTGAAATAATCTAATTAAAACAAAAGTTGTTTTGTCTACAGCTTGGATTGTTAAAGATGTAGCTTGAAAATCAATTTTACACCTCAAACCTATGTACACTGTAGATTAGTACATTATCATATACACAATTTAAATTAAGCACATGAAAAGAGGCAAGTTAAACATCTAGAAGTTAACCATTTTCAATGTACAAATAAAAGACTAAACTATATCATAATTAACAATGAAAGTAATGATAATTATTAATTTAATATAAACCTAAATAATTTTATCTGTCATTATGTCAGAGCTTGAATTATTATGGTAGTCAAAACTGACCAGTATAGCTTGGAACCTGTCATGAGTCCTTATGTGTTATTTATAGGATGTGATTTATTCAGGTTTTAATATGTGCAAGTTTTGCACCTTTGGTTGTGGAAATTTTTTATTGTTATTTTCATGACTTATCACACCATAAATTTGTAGCATTGGTTGTGTACTGTTGCTGATCAGGTGCTCTATGTTAACTGTATCTGACGTAAGGTGCTGTACATGTAAAATGTGGCAGCATGCAAAGTTCACAGCCCAAGTTTTGATTACCTTTTTTGCCAATCACTCTTTACTTTCGAAAGTCAAGGCTAAGTCCTCGATTAGCATTTAGACCCCTGCTTTGCTCTTTTGACTTTAAGTCCTTTTCTGCAAATTGAACTTTATCGATATGTTTTTAGTTATCTTTCTGTGTACAGAAATCCTGCAAATTCTTTGACTACATCATAAAGTTCTCCCTTTAAGGTAATCATCACCTGGTTGTGTGTGTGTGTGTGTGTTTTGCTTTAAGTTCATGTTTCAGGCTGGATCACTACACAACCAAGTAGGTAAATGTCCAAGACATCTTGATGTTTCAGATTGTGTCTCCCTTTGCTCCAGCCTCAATATTCAATTAAATCTTCCTGATGGACTCAGACAAAGAAAAGACATCACTTCAAATGAGCAACAGGCCTGGAAACCCAACAGACTTCATGTTGTTTTTTTTTTTTTTGTCAGCCATGATTCATACCAGTCATATAAAACATAAAAAATAAGGAGTTAAAATAGTTAAATTACAAAAACGATACAGCTCAAACAAATAGATAATCAAAAAGAACACTGGAACTCTTACCTTTAACCATTTCAGGTTTATAAACCCTTCGCATGTGCTCTAAGAAATCATTGTAAAAAGGTTCTGACTGCTCTGCGGGCATTGCTGCATGGTAGTCAGGTTTGTTTCCTTTCAAGATGCATTGCAGTGTAAACTGACTAACACATAAGACTTCAAACTGTTTGTCCATCACACTTTTACACCAGTGTTTTCCATTATCATCTTCAAATAAACGAAGGTTCAAAATCTTACGCACCCTAAAAAAGAAAAACAAAATTTACAATATTAAATGAAAATCAAATATACATCAATTTTAACTTATTTTTTCCTTTACACTACTGTCACACATGCATCCATTACAGTTGCATGTTACAGTTATACCAGTTCATCCTAACCAGCATATCAATGAGATAACCAATCAATTAGTTATTCTTAACTTTTCAGTGATTTTTATAGTAGATACTACTGTATTGTGTAGACCAGAAATTGGTCAAGAAAATATGAAAATATAATTAGTGAGCCTGACAGTCCAAAACTCATTAAACTAATTACAACCTTTACCTCTATTCTGCTTGGCATTTATAGCTTATGACCCAATTATATTATTGTACACAGTACTGTATCAGAAATTCAACTGTCAGGATGAGAACAAGTACTAATGATGCCTGATAAATGTGTGAATGTCTGTGGTGCTCTCCATATCAAGTGTTCACAATATTTGATAAAAAAAATGCATACAGTATAGAGTTTGCGGCCTCAGTCATTCACAGACTTTCCCTTAGAACCTAACTAGTAATTGTTAGAGGAAACCACAAATATCCTCCGCAATTTTTATGGCTTTTTTCGTGGCAATACTGTACTGTATAGAGAACTGCAGCTTGGCATGGTGAAAGTAGCCAATAGAATTTGAAACTGCAACTCCCAGCAGTCCCTGCAGTGGATCTGATTGGTCTTCTGCTGAGGGTGCTGGGGCTGTTGAGGTCAAAGGGTGTCAGTGCAGCTTTGGGGCCGGTGACCAAAAGCAAAAAAAAGTTTTTGTAATTTGTGTTTCAAGTTCCTGTCTGTTGGCCTCCTGTTGGGTTACCTATACTTATTCATTTTATCCTGGATCGTTTCGTGCGTCTGGATTGTCTGCCTGTGTACATGAGGACTGTAAGTGAATTCATGGACATCCTGCAAAGAAAGGAGCGCTCCTGAACCCGTCCACCCGTCTTCACCATTTCAGGAACTACTGGTAGGACTATCTTTACATTCCAATTCAATGTGTTGCTTTGAATTCCAAAGCTGTTGTTAAGTTGCAAAAATTAAAAAATAAAAAAGACATATATAAATGACACGATACATTTTAAAAGTCTCACATACCATCTTTTGTGCCGTCTGTTTTTTATTGTTTTACTTTACCTGCTGTCAGGTCCAAGAAGCTCGTAGCAATTAAAAACTGGGATGACGTTTACGACCGTCTGCTTTAATGATAAAGTAAACTACGAGGTTAAAGTAGACATTTCGAGATTAAAGCCGAAATTTCCACTTTAATCACAAAATACACGTTTTCACTGTGTCCTTTATTTTTTTCTCAGTGGCTCAAATATAACGCTATACATTATGTTGCTGTTGTTAAGTTGCAAAAATTAAAACATAAAAAAGACATATATAAATGACACGATACATTTTAAAAGTCTCACATACCATCTTTTGTGCCGTCTATTTTTTTTTTTGCAACTTCACATCGGCTACATAATGTATAGCGCTGTATTTGAGCCATTCATCAAACAGCAAAGTGCGCACATCAATCCCCGAAGGATCTCCATAGAGGCTTGCTGTCACATGTAGATAGTAAACAGAGACTCTGACGTCACGTTCCGACTTTTAGCACACTGCCCCCCGACTTTTTGCTGGTACTACAACTCGCGCACGCGTCGCGTTAATTTCTGAGGACCTGCTCAGAGTACGCGTGAAATGAACGCAGGGAATGCGTGGCAGCCATGATGCGGACGCGTACGCGTTCTGAGCATGAAGTATAAATGAGCCCCCACTCCTGAAAGAGACATGTTTGTTTGAATTGTTTAAATAAAGTTCCTGTCTCTACAATCTCCTGTATTTCTGTGACCCAATACTGCAGCTGCACTAAGACTAGCTTGCCAGCATCAGCGCTTACCTCTGTGTGCTTGTGTGCAGCCAGTTCAAGTGCAGTTGACTCAGTGATTTACATCCATGGCGTCAGTTGCACTTTGTACATATTATTCCAGTAGTTTTTTTACATAGTTTTTATAGTCCATTAGCAGTGTGTAAAATGATCAGTGTTGCAGTAATTGTGATGGTCTTTGCATGAAAAAAAGTGTTCCATTAAAATTTAACTTTTTCTTTGTTAATTGTGACGTTTACTTAAAGTGCAGCAAAAAAGTATCTGGCGTCCAGGGATGCGTTAACCCCCAAGTATGTGGCAGTTTAAGGCTTAAAGCCCCAAGATGCCGCCAAAACGAGCTGCACCGTCTAAAGCTTCTGGCAATGAAAACACACTTGCATGAATTATAGTACATATAGCGGTAACATCTGTATTTTACATTCTAGCACTGCGGGAGACATAGCAGTACAGTATACAGGGTTATCTTTACATTCTTAATTTTTAGGTAATGTATTAAGCTGAGTTTGAAATTAAATTAAAGTGTTTTGGGGGCATATTTAGGGTTTAAACTATGAAAATAGGCATTTTTTAACCACATCCAAAATTTGCGGTTTTTCACAATTTGCCGGTGCTCTAGGAATGTAACCCCCGCGAATTTTGGGGGTGTATTGTACACAGGCCTTATGTTGTAAAACACCTGCTGGTGGGCATAACAAAGCATTAATACCATTGACAAGTCACAAAAACCCAACATGCTTAGTTAGAATTACCAATGTTAATAAATTAAGAGCCAGTAGACGTGGCTACTCATAAGATGTTGTACTTTTAATCATTGATTTATTCAAATAAAGCATTTTAATATTATAACTAATTTTGCAAATTACATCACACTAAAAGAGTCAGCAGCTAAACTACTACTGTATATACAGATCATAAGATGGCAATGGCAACACCAGTTCCATAGAGTCACAGTGGCATCAAGTTTTCAATTCACCAGTTTCCTAGGTAAAGGTTAACCTACAGTTAATTGAACTTCCAACATAAATCTGCGACTTGCTGCAGATGTTAAGGTTGCATTTATAAAAAATGCCAACAGTTTAGGTTTTACTACTCTATGAAATTCACAATGAAGTGAACTGAAAATATAAGTTTTTATAAAATTCTTCTTGGTACAGTATTCTATGAACATGAATGTTGTTCCCTTCAACCGACTGCAAATGAACAATAAATTGAAAATAATTTGGTTGTCAACAGCAGAGCAGGCAAGTTATTACCAAGGAAATGTTCAGAGTGCCAAAATGAAAGCAGAAACACACCACCTGATTAAATGAGATGTCCCATGTTTAAGAAATTGGTGGTAATGAAAAATTGCAGCCTGCAGTGGGCTGGCGCCCTGTGTTAGCTGGGATTGGCTCCAGCAGACCCCCATGACCCTGTAGTTAGGATATAGCAGGTTGGATAATTGATGGATGGATGAATAATTGCAACAATTGTTTCTGTTCAGAACCTTGGTTGCCCACCCTCAAATCTTGACAAAGCAGAAGTGTTGCATTTAGCCCCATTGAACAAAACAATCATATTGGTCAGTCAAGATTCTCTGTCAATTCCGTTTTAAATGTATGAAGTTAATATTACTATACCAAGACAACATAGTATATTGTAAATGTTCGCTCTCAACTTCAGCAAGCACATAACAACATTTAATTGGGTAATCGATCCACCATCCTCTTACTGAACACACAATATTCTATTACATGGCTGAATGGAGTCTCATAAGGCATAGGAGGTAACCATGCATAGCACACCAGTCCATCTCTAAAAAACTCAGTCAAGCTAAGTCAATTTACAGAGGCCACATGACCTTACACTTAAGTTTTTGGAATGTGGGCGAAAACAAAACAACTCAAAGAAGCCAATGAGAAGATGAGCAAGCTCAGCATACAAAATGATCTAGCCACGATTTGAACCCTGATCCCCTTCAACCTTCAGTTCTAAGGAAGTAACAGTAACTATAGCACCACTGTGCTTCCTATAATTGATGTACAGAAAAATACAGTACAATATGCAAGAAAAGCTACAGCTATCGGAAGATTAATCGATAAAGTGAATTCTTTGAAGAGTTGATTCAAGTTGGTGTTTTGCTGTGAAAGACTTAAGTGAATCAGTCAGGAAGAACATGACTGGACCAAAGAGAAATACGGTTTATCAACAACAGTTTTTGCTAAATTGGTCTGTGTGTGTTGTGTGTCTGATCACCCTGCAATGAACTGCCACCCAGACCATAAGTTCCTGCTTTGTGCATGACGATTGCTGGGATATGCTCTAGACACCCAGTGACACTGCCCTGATAAGCAAGTTGAGAAAATGGATAGAATGGATCGTTTTTGCTTTTGTTTTCTCCATAAAGCACAATTTGATTGTGGTTAAGAGAAGGAGGGGGTCTG
Source organism: Polypterus senegalus (assembly GCF_016835505.1). Classification (NCBI taxonomy): domain Eukaryota; kingdom Metazoa; phylum Chordata; class Cladistia; order Polypteriformes; family Polypteridae; genus Polypterus; species Polypterus senegalus. The sequence goes on along the minus strand of NC_053169.1, from coordinate 23,416,541 downwards.
GCTTAGGCACTAACCGCTTTTTGTTTTCCTAAGTGGTTTTCAACCTCAAATCATCTAAATATTTAAAGGATTTTTATTTCACATCTCTAGTACGTACATTCTGTTACTTAGGCGTATGAAGATAGAAAGAAAGATGCAGCATTATTTTCATGGAATGAAAAGGAATGAAGAAAAACTAAAAAGGACTGACTTCACAATAATAAAGTACATTTTTGCTTTGCGCCTTCTCCGACCACAACCTGTCGTCTTTGGAGGAGGAGCAAAAGCTTTAGATTCATCAAAAAATTCTGATCTCCAGTTTTCAAACGGATCTCGACACTTTAGGGTCCCCGATACCGAAAACATAGATATCTCGGTGATGGGTGTGTGTCTGTCTGGTATGTGTGTGTGTGTGTGTCTGTGTTGTCACAGTTTCTTGAGGACGGTCTACAGCTAAAACGGCTGAATGGAAAAATACCAAACTAAGACGACAATGTAATCAAATATCGTAATTCTGCAAATAATTATGAATTCTTGTCATCAATTGCTATAGTAATGACCTATTTTATGATCAGAAAGATCAGCATCAGAGTGGTAAAAAATTACTAAAATGTTATAGAAGAGTTTGGGTAACTTGGTTCCCAGGGTGCAAAGCCTGCTGACGCGCACATTGGATCTTTTTTTTTCTGTGTGAGCTGAGAGAGACAGAACAGTATAAAGGCAGTAAGTTGTGAAGTTCCAGTATAAAAAAAGGATAAGGTGGATTTGATAGAAGACAGAATGAGCGGGTGAAAAGTGCTTGCATAATTAGACGAATTAAGGCCAAAAGTATGAACAAACTTTAAAAAAGGAGATGGTCAAAGAAATGAGAGGAATTCTATACACAGAAAAAAGAGTAACATTTATCGGGCTTGGGAAAGCCCAGATAAAGCAGAAAATACTGGTTGGGTGTATACACCATGTGTTCTGGCATGGTGGTTTCTTCGTCTATGGTAATACCAAAATTTTATTTTGCTTTTGTGTTTTTATGGGCTCTAATTCTCCTACAGATTTACAGCATTGGTTAGCTGCTTGCTTGTCAAAGCCAAGTAATAATGTAAATAACACTCCATAAAAACAGATAGTTCCTCCTGTTATATTAACAACCATTTTTTTTTACAGATTGTTGCCGCTAAACAGTAAGATAGATGAAATATTCCGGAACCACCAGTAAGAAAAAAATGACTTCTGCTGCACACAAGCACAAGTAATTTTGCTTCCAAAATTTTAATGCTATGTTTATTTTTATTATAATGTGTTGATACACCTACAACTGTCAAAATCAGATTTGAAATTAATGATGCTGGGATAGGCCCCATCTTTCTCTTTTCAAGGCACTAAACATCATTACGTGGATTCATGAAATACTTGGATGTTAAAAGGGAAATTAGGGCAATAAGAACCGTACACAGCAGACACAGAAATTAAACATTGAAAATCAGCTTTTGTGATTTTTTTAATCTTACAACCCTTTACTGAAAACCATAACATTTTATTCAACATTAAAATGTTTAATAATAAATAAACAAATATGAATACATACACATACAGCACTTACATGTATTCTGTATCCTTCTGAGTGTCTTCTAAAGAAATTCCCAATAAAACACAAATTCCTCTCCCAATTGAACTTATCTGTTCTTCTCCAACTGCACAAAAAATACATAATTAAATGTTTTAAATAGGTAAAATATATAGAAACACAATACAAAAATAGAATTTTCTACACTCTTACTAAAATGTGTGTATTTAGTTAAATATATAACAAGGTTTGTTCGAAAAAGCTTGAAGACAGTGCTCTACAGTACAGTCCATATGCTTTTTATTTAGGATGTTTATACAAAAATAATTCAAAGCAATGTGTTGTTTTCATACAGAATTCAGACCAGAAATGAAAATACATACAATCATAAATCCTATGTTTGTATTTATACCAGTTTAATTAGCAGACACTTTCATGGACAGATGTAATGAAGCTTTTTATAGGCACATGAATACAAATATAAGAAAAGCGTACAAGAAGAAGAAATTGCATTTATATATCACTATTCTGACTACTCAAAATGCTTTAAAAAAAGCGTGAAGAACCACTAGAACCACCTCCAATTTAGAGCATTCACCTGGACAATGCGATGGCAGCTATTTTTGCACCAGTAAGCTCACTGCCCATTAGCTATTAGGTGGTGAAGGTTTCTTTTTCCGGTTTCTTTGTGGTGGTGGCCTGCACCACCACCACCTACTCAAAGCTTCATGATGATCCAACAATGATGGACGGATTAAAAGGCAGAAGTCTACGTGACCATCATCATCATCAAGCCCTTCCGTGAGAACCCTAAATCCAAAGAGGACTGTTTCATTTATGTTAGGTAGAATGCCCAGAGTGGACTGGGCGGTCTCATGGTCTGGAATCCCTACAGATTAAATTTTTTCTCCAGCCGTCTGGAGTTTTTTTGTTTTTCTGTCCCCTGGCCATTGAACCTTACTCTTATTCGATGTTAATTAATGTTGATTTATTTTGTTTTATAATTGTGTCTTTCATTTTTCTATTCTTTAACATGTAAAGCACTTTGAGCTACTGTTTGTATGAAAATGTGCTATAGAAATAAATGTTGTTGTTGTTGTTGAGAGAGATAGTTAGCCAGTTAGAGACAGGTGATGATTTGGAGACCAGAATGACCAGGCTATGGTGGGCAATTTAGCCTGGACATCGGGATACACCCTTCTTTTATAAATAATGCCCAGGGATCTTTCATGGCCACACAAAGTCAGGTCCTTGGTTTTAAGTTTCATCTGAAGGATGGCGTCATTATAACAGCACAGTGTCTCCGTCACTAAAGGCATCAGGATACACACACATACCACAGGATAACCGCCAACGACTCTGCCAGCAGCAACCCAAGCTTTTCCTAGATTGTCTCCAAACTAAGTACTGAGTTTTCAACTGAAGACAGCACTCTTGACCAATGAATGAAAGGGTGAAGCAGGTCTTCAATTCAAAAAGTCATGCCTAGGAGGCTTTAGTTTCTTGTTTATGATGTGTGCTGATAAATCCATAACAATAATTGAACCAAAAAGCATGCGTTTTGTATGTTTTGTGCATACAACTGGATAACTGACATTTGTATTAGCGACAAGAGTAATGTGATTTTTTTTTTTTCCTTTCATCCATGGACGTTTTTCATTATGTTTGCCGTTGTACAGTATTGGTCACACTTGGGTTCTATTAAACTAAACCTTTTTTCAGCCCTAAGCACAAAACTGCACTTGACATATTAAGAAAATATTTTTGAGTGGAGTATTTCTTTAAAACATATTTACACCTGTATTTTGGCGTAATTGATATGTTGCTATTCACTACTGTTTCGAGGAACTTTTCATCTATACCCAATTTCTTTGTACGAATCTAAATGAAATAAATCAAGGATGGGGGGCAGGAGACTGGCAAATCTGCCAAACCTTATAATGCAGAAATGTACACCAAAATAACAAGGCGTGTATGTTTTGCAGATGACTTCAAACTTGCTGAATGAATAAACAGTGAGGCTAAACTGGCCAAATGTTACATGGTGTTAATGTGTCATTGAGTTCTCTAGTTATGTACTCAGAAGCAGAAAATGTATTTCTCTGCAATCCAGCTTTGATGGATGAAACAGAAGGGACATTATTAAAGTTTCAGTCTGTATAAAGACTCCAGACTAGATGTACTACACTGGCAAAACTATTGGGACCCCCTCCAAATCATTGAATTCAGGGGTTCCAATCACTTCCATGGCCACAGGCGTATAATCTCAAGCACCTAGGCATGCAGTCTGCATCTATAAACATTTGTGAAAGAATGGTTCACTCTCAGGAGCTCAGTGAATTCAAGTGTGGTACCGTGATAGGATGCCACCTGTGCAATAAGTCCATTCGTGAAATTTCCTCACTACTAAATATTCCACGGTCAAATGTTAGTGGTATTATAACAATGTGGAAACAACAGCAACTCGGCCACCAAGTGGTAGGCCACGTAAAATCACAGAGCGGGGACAGCACATGCTGAGGTGCACAGTGTGCAGAAGTCGCCAACTTTCTGCAGAGTCAATAGCTAAAGATCTACAAACTTTGTGTGGCCTCCAGATTAGCTCAAGAACAGTGCAGCATAGAGGACTTCATGGAATAGGTTTCCATGGCCAAGCAGCTGCATCCAAGCCTTACATCGCCAAGTGCAATGCAAAGTGTCGGATGCAGTAGTGTAAAGAACACCGCCACTGGACTCTAGGGCAGTAGAGACGTGTCCTCTGGAGTAACGAATCACGCTTCTCTGTCTGACAATCCGATGGACGAGTCTGGGTTTGGTGGTTGGGAGAATGGTACTTGCTTAAATGCATTGTGCCAAGTACAAAGTTTGGTGGAGGGGGATTGTGGCGTTTTTCAGGGGTAGGGCTTGGCCCCTTAGTTCCAGTGAAAGGAACTCTTAATGCTTCAGCATGCAAAGCCATTTTGGACAATTTCATGCTCCCGATTTTGTGGGAACAGTTTGTGGACGGCCCCTTCCTGTTCCAACATGACTGCACACACACCAGTGCACAAAGCAAGGTCTATAAAGAAATGGATGAGCGGGTTTGGTGGCCTGCACAGAGCCCTGACCTTAACCTGACAGAACACCTTTGGGATGAATTAGAGCGGCGACTGCGAGCAAGCCAGGCCTTCTTGTCCAACATCAGTGCCTGACGGTCTCCTGGAAGAATGGTCAGAAATTCCTATGAGCACACTCCTAAACCTTGTGGAAAGCCTTCCCAGAAGAGTTGAAGCTGTTATAGCTGCAAAGGGTGGGCCAACTCCATATTCAAGTCTACGTATTAAGAATGGGATGTCATTAAAGTTCATGTGTGTGTAAAGGCAGGTGTTCCAATACTTCTGGCAATATACTGTAGATAGATCATTATTTATCCCAAGACAAAAATTGGGCTTTTAACAGAAGCTCAATAAATAAATAATAATATTCTATTATGAAAGACAACAAACCCCTCACAAATATACACCAGATACACAGGTGCATTACTGTTCCTATAAAGGTGACAGTAGCTACATACTTATAGCAACTGTGAATTGGGTAACACAGGCTCAGAAGAGAGATAAACAGATCAAGATGAATACATACACACATGGGATTTACGAAGGTGAATCAAAAAGATAAGGAAATTTGAAAATGGTGCAGTAACGGCCAACAGATTGAAGTTAGCGCAATACAACACATTTGAGATGGCTTATGGGTACTTCAAACATACACAGCGCAGAGCTCTACCATTAGTCCAGTTGAAGCGGAGGTCAAACAAACACTGACGCTCTGCCGTGGGATCACACCATTGTTGAACAATGCACCGTAGTGAGATTTCTTTGAGCCAGGGTCGTGAAACCTGCTGAAGGATGCTGGCTCGTGCAGATCAGTAAGTTGTTTGGGTACCCATGTTGTGCAAATTTACTGTACAGCAAGCCATCATGCACCACGGCATGTGCAGATCCATGGCTGAAATCCAAATGTCTAGCAAGAGAGGACAACATAAGCTGTTGGGCTTCTCTGATGAAGGCATTTGCCATATTGGTGCAGGCTTGGGTGCCTGATGTTGATGGTCGACCAGATTGCGCTTTATTTGTTACGCTTGTTTTTTCTTCTTTAAACCTTTCTACTCATTCATGAACTTTTTGTTGAGTCACTCTGTTTTTCACTTCCATTTTGAGCGAACATCCTGCAGTGAACTTAGGCAGACTTAACTTCTTCTATCCAAAGAAATTTCACAACACCACATTGTTCAACAATGGTGTGATCCCCCTGCAGAGTAACCATAACCATGTTCATTTGACTTTGACTAGACTAATAGCAGAATGCTGTGATGTGCATGTTCAAACTCCCATAAGCCATAGCAAACATTTTGTATTGCACAAACTTCTACCCTTTGCAGTTTCCACTTAATTTTCTAATTGCCTTTTGATTTATCCTCGTACCTTCATTTGCATGCTTAGTATTTTCAAACAGAAAATTTTTAAAACCACCAAAGTGATTTTTTCTGATCCTTTACCATATACCACTTCAAAAGTTCATGCAGTCATACTCTTGCTCCTCTAGATCTAATATTTGGCTGTGTATATAGCCAGTTCAGGCTCCACTAACTGTGCTTTATAAATTTCCATTTTTGTTTTCATCTGCATTCAAAACAACTAACAGTCCTGGACAAGTTAAGGCCATGCAGAATGAGGCTTGTTATACATGCACACTGTCATACTGTATTTATCCAAAAAATACGTTCCAAACTCAAACGTGACAATGGCTACTTTTTGAACAGAACCCTTTTGCTCTCCACGTGAATAAAAGAATGAATTCTCATTTTCAGGCTAATAACAAGCTCTTAGGTTGACTCAAAATTGAAGAGCTCAATTCCAAAATCAGCTAAGTACAAAAGATCAATTTTGGACATAAATAGGAAAATAAATTTCAAGAAATTACAATCAAATTTTGAAACTTCTATTTGCCTCATATGTAAATGTCATTTACAGTACACATGAGAAATCTGATTTTTTTTATTTTTTGCAAATAAATGAAAAAAAATGTATATTTAGCAGGTTGTGGCGCTAACCAAAGGCTACGTTTTAAATTTACTGTAAGAAAGTTTCATCTTTACTCAAGCTGATCAAGAAATATTTAATAGAAAACAAAGAACTTCACAAAAATAAGTCTAACTAGTGTCCTAACAAAAATATTTGAAAAACTCTTCAAAAGTATTCATTTACTGAATAGTACGTGGCAAGTTTGAGAAACCTAAAATCCAAAATGTTTGTTTACGGAACGGATGTCAAATCCATCCATCCATCCACCCATCCATATATTTTCCAGCCCGCTGAATCCGAACACAGGGTCAAGGGGGTCAGCTGGAGCCAATCCCAGCTAACACAGGGCACAAGGCAGGAACCAATCCTGGGCAGGGTGCCAACCCACCGCAGGACACACACAAACACACCAAACCAATTTAGAATCGCCAAATCTCGAGACGTTAATAGTCTATATCTTCATCGTCATCCATTTCCATATCACTCTCAGCAACTGTTTTACTGTTTTGCCTGGCCTTTACTATGATGGTCCGTACTTAGCAGATTTTGAAACTAAATCCCTAAAATTACAGCGCTACACTGTTGCAAGTAGCAGATTTTGAAGCTCAAACATATTTTCGGCGCATGACCGACTGCATGAAAAGTCACAATCACGTGTTCACTAAATTTTACCAAAAGGTGTAATTAGCAGATTTTGGAACTCACATCTTCAATTGTCCCAGTGTGCATTTAGTAACCACTGCAGTGCCCCTTATTCAAAATTCCTTCTGGCATAATGCATTAACAGTGCATTGCAGTGCAAATAAGTGATTTTTTTAATACACTGCCCAAAGCATCAACTCCGTCACAAAAGACAACAGCCGGTCACGAGGGCTGAAAAGAGGGCGTGCCTCAGTGGGGTTATCCACCGAAGGGGCGTTACCTTATGCAAATTTTTACAAATTTGAATTTACACCAGCGGGCTGTAGGCAGATGCGGCACGAGCATATGCTAATTCATGTCCAAGCATTAAAAGCAGCATGCACCGCTGGTACACTAACCCCAAACCCTTTTTTTTAACTTCCCAACATTTCGAATGTTTACGTGTGACGTCGCGTTAAGGAAGTCGTGCCGCCGAGGCGCTGTCCCACGTGCTAGTCGTGGGTGGCTGACACCAAGAAAGCTCTGTGCATGAGCGCGCGGGCGCGCGCACGGACACACGCTGGACTTTTCGTCTGACAAAATGTGTCGCTGCGCTTCTTGTCACGTGGGGGAAGTCAACACCATACAATCATTAGACTTATTCAGGAAAGAAGGAAGTGAAGGGTAGCCACCTCTGCTCCCCGCGCGTTTGCGAAGTGCTCGTGTTTCGTTGCCGTTACGGTCGCGCACATCTGCCGCTTAGCGACGCAAAGCGCCCGCAATCCGCTGAATGGCCTCCATTTCATTCAAGCCCCACAGCCGAAAGTGAGCACCGACATGCTTTCATTATTGTATGTCACACCCTGCCATCAGGAAAAAAAAGTAATAGTAATCGCGGGCTGCCTTTTCTTTCGTCGCTTTGACACTAACCTGTTACGCTGGCTCTAGTCACTCTCTGAATGATTGCTTTCATGTTATTTAGGTCTAGTTTGTTTGATGCTGCCCTGTGATATACCCAGCGTTAGCTCAAATACAGCCGATGACAAACCGATGCTGGAAAAGCTGATCGTGGAACTTCAGCGCCCCCTAGCCGGGAGGAAATTAAACCAGTTGTTCTGGCGATGCTTTTCTAACACGTTAAGCGGCGCTACACCTCCTGCTTTTTCGAGAGCACTTGCCATCGTCTCCCCGTGTAGCTGTAAGCTGAAATAGGTTTGTGTTTTAAGTTGATCATTGGCAGTGGTCGATTTCCGAAAGGAAGTGAACTGTAGTTTCGATCGCAGATACAGCCTTGCACCAAAACACCGACGTATTGTGCCCATCGCGAAGAAGAGCACAGTGACTTGTCTCGGTGACTATCAGTGCAGGATTTACGTATAAGCTACACAAGCTATAGTTTAGGGGCCCCCAAAACAAATCATATTTGGCACTTGCATAGAATATCTGGATTTATAAAGGGTCCCATGTCTCAAATAGCTTAGGGGCTTATCAAGTCTAAATCCGGCCCTGGTGACTATCCACCGGTTTGCACTGTTTCCAGTTCTGCTGAAGAGCTTCGAAAGACTGTTCGTGATTTGCATCCACGGCATCAAACCGGTCACTCTGGATTCCCTTTACTATGCCTTCAGAGCAGACAGGTCCACAGTGGATTTTGTCAGTACACTGTGTGCACAATTATTAGGCAAGTGAGTATTTTGACCATATCATCATTTTTAATGCGTATATTCCAACTCCAAGCTGTATTAACTTGAATGCTTATTGGATTTAAGCACGTCAGGTGATGTGTATTTGTGTAATGAGGGAGGGTGTGGCCTAAGGAGATCAACACCCTATATCAAGGTGTGCAGAATTATTAGGCAGCTAGTTTTCCTCAGGCAAAATGGGCCAAAAAAGAGATTTAACTGACTCTAAACAGTCAAAAATTGTAAAAAGTCTTTCAGAGGGATGCAGCACTTTTGGAATTGCTAAGATATTGGTGTGTGATCACAGAACCATCAAACATTTTGTTGCAAATAGTCAACAGGGTCGCAAGAAACGTGTTGAGAACAAAAGACGCAAATTAGCTGCCAAAGATTTGAGAAGAATCAAATGTGAAGCTACCAGGAACCCATTATCCTCCAGTACTTTCATATTCCAGAGCTGCAACCTACCTGGAGTGCCCAGAAGTACAAGGTGTTCAGTGCTTAAAGACATGGCCAAGGTAAGGAGGGCTGAAACCCAACCACCACTGAACAAGAAACATAAGTTGAAACGTCAAGAAATATCTGAAGACAGATTTTTTTCAAAGGTTTTATGGACCGATGAGATGAGAGTGACTCTTGATGGACCAGATGGATGGACCTGTGGATCAGTAATGGGCACAAGAGCTCCACTCCAACGTGGAGGTGGGGTACTGGTATGAGCTGGTACTTTTAAAGATGAGCTAGTTGGACCTTCTTGCATTGAAGATGAACTCAAAATCAACTCCCAAACCTACTGCCAGTTTTTCGAAGACACTTTCTTCAAACAGTGATACAGGAAAAAGACCATGATTTTTATGCAGGCCAATGCTCCATCACTTGCATCGAAGTTCTCCACTGTGTGGCCAGCCAGTAAAGGCCTTAAAGATGAAGGAATAATGACATGGCCCCCCTTTCTCATCTGACCTAAACCCTATCGAGAACTTGTGGGCACTTCTTAAACGCTAGATTTACGAGGGAGAAAAACAATACACCTCTCTGAAGAGTGTCTGGGAGGCTGTAGTCACTGCTCCACAAAAAGCTGATCGTCAACAGATCAAGAAACTGACAGACTCCATGAATGGAAAGGCTTATGACTGTTATTGGAAAGAAGGTTGGCTAAATTGGTCATTGATTGATTGATTTATTTTTTTTGAAATGTCAGAGATGTTTATTTGTAAAGTTTGAGGTGTTTGTTTATTATTCTCACTATAACAGATGAAAATAAATAAGTGAGATGGGAAAATTTTCATTTTTCCTTTAGTTGCATAATAAATCTGCACACTAATAGTTGCCTAATAATTGTGCGCACATATGTATTCCCCTGATGATATTCACACTCACATTTCCGTTGTGAAACATTCAGGTTTCAGGTTTATTAACATTTTGGATTGACTGATAGCACTGTGTTTGTTCCATATTAAAATTAATCCTCAAAAATACAACTTGCCTAATAATTGTGCACACAGTGTATTTCCGTATATGTACAGCTGAAGTCAGCATTTTGTATGCAACTAGGGGTGAGTTCTTTAGAACTCACTTTATGTCCCTTCCACTGATTTTATGCTAACAAACTATACATTTGGCATATCGTTTAAGGTAGGAGTACCCAACTCCGGTCCTGGAGGACCACAATGTCTACAGGTTTTCATTATAACCCTTTTCTTAATTAGTGACCTGTTTTTGCTCCTAATTAACTTCTTTTGAATTCATTTTAATTGACTTGCTCTTGAAGACTCAGACCCCTTAACTGTTGCTTTTTCCTTAAATAGCTGCTAAATAATAATGAGATACAAAATGAGCCAAAACATGACCAACAAACTGTTTCCATCATACAATACAGGATGAGTCAAAATTATGTTAACACTAATGGTACTGTTATGTATATACTTATATACAATTTTTGTGGACAATTTATGTGCCACATATGGTATACGTGTTGAACATGATGGCGAACAGGTTGAGACATTCCTGTAAATCACCTATGTTCTGTGAATAAATTGTTTCCACCATTCAAATGTTAACATATTTGTGACTCACCCTGTATTTGAAAATAAAAAAAAAGATGAAGGTCTCAGGAATGTTGAACTGCTCCGGTCTCCAAAACATTTTAATAGTGCTCAATTTTGGAAATCTATGCTAATTAACAGCAAGACTCTGCGCCTAATTAAACAACTGGTTGGAGTTTGAGGCCCTGACTTAGGTTGTCTTCTGTTGGCTCACTCACTTCACATTTCATTTCTGTTTGGGTACCATTTAAGGAAAGAAATGAAGAAATTCGGAGAAACAAATCTTAAAAAACAAGTTAATTAAAATGAACTCAAAAGAAGTTAATCAGCAGCAAAAACAGGCCACTAATTTAGAAAAGGGTTCAAATGAAAACCTGCAGCCACTGTGGTCCTCCAGGACCGGAGTTGGGGACCCCTGGATTAAGGCAGGGCAACAGTAATTTTTTCCAATAATATTCACTGACAGAGTATTTTTGCTTTTTATTATATATATATTTTTATTATACTGTATATCACAGTTCCAGTGGGTCTGAAGTTTCAATACACTTTGTTAATATTTGGTAGCACTGCCTTTAAATTGTTTGACGTGAGCCCAACATTTTGGGTTGCCCAGCCACCATAACCTCACATTGTTCCAGTGTGGTGCCAAGTTATCAGCAGCTGCACTTGGGTCTCAATCCAGGTGGTTTGTTGTGTGGTGGGTGCGGCAATGCACTATCAGCACATGTTTCCAACCTCTTCCTTCTTCTTCCACAAGCTTCTTACAATAATTTGCTGGAATTGTGCCCCATTCTTCCAGACAGAACTGGTGTAACTGGAACAGGTCTGTAGGCCTCCTTACTCGCACACACTTTTTCAGTTCTGCCCACAAATCTTCATTGTGCTGGGCACTCCTATACCTTGACCTGGTTATCCTTAAGCCATTTTGCCACAACTTTGGAGGTATGCTTGGGGTCATTGTCCATTTGGAAGACCCATTTGTGACTGAACTTCAGCTTCCTTGTTGAGCTCTTGAGATGTTGCTGTAGTATATCTACATAATTTTCCTTATTCATGATGCCATCAATTTTGCGAAATGCACCTGTGCTTCCTGCAGCAAAGCACCTCCACAATATGCTGGACGGTTGGGATGGTGGTCTTTGGCTTGCAAGCCTCACCCTCCAAACATAACTGTGTCCATACATAACTATGTCCTCCAAACACAACTGTGGTCATTTTCACCAAACAGCTTGATCTTGGATTCATCAGACCAGAGGAAATTTCCTACAGAAAGTAAGATCTTTGTCCCCATTTGCCATTGCAAAATGCAGCCTGGCTTTTTGATGGTGGCTGTGGAGCAGTGGGTTCTTCCTTGCTGAGATGCCTTTCAGGTTATGTTGATATCAGACTTGTTTTACTAGTTTATATAAATACCTGATTACGTGTTTCCTCCAACGTCTTCACAAGATCCTTGGCTGTAGTTCTGGGATTAATTTGCACTTTTCATGCCAAAGTACGTTCTTCTCTTGGAGTCAGAATGCATCTCCTTCCTGAGCGGTATGACGGCTGTGTGCAGAGCCGGCCCTAGACAATTTCGGGCCCGAAGCAAACTGATAGCGAGGGCCCCGTAAGGGGCCTGACCCCTGCAGCTAGGGGGTCCGGGGCAGAGCTCCGGCCGCCAAGCGATTTCCTGATTTCTGAGCTGCAGAAATGCATTTTCCCGGCATCTACAACCATCACTTTTTGACGATTTCCGTTTGACACTGACAACCGTAACCGTAACACTCTGACAGGAGCCATATTTGCAGGCTGTCAGCACAGACTGTCGTACAAGGCCCCGAATGAAGGCTAAGAGTGATGGCGGTCGGAGTGGGCCCGCATAAATGTCTTTAATGACGATACATTAACAGATAAAGCTACATTTTAGCCAGCTTTTGCTCTTTCCACCAGGCAGCACGTGGAGGTAAATAGCTAGGCCAAGCACTTTTTTTTTGTTTTTTATATTTTTTATATATATTTTTTTATTTTATGAAGATGAGATTCACATTATTTTGTTTTTGCATTTTTATTCGGTTTTAAAGCTTGTTTTCATACTTTCGAGATATTCAGATTTCTTCACTTTAACTTAATACTGATACTCTGTATGTTCAATTCATCATAATAACTATTCATAGTGGCTCTAAAATCCGTACTGACCCCAACTCTCTCGTCTGTTTCTTTTTCCGGTTTCTTTGTGGTGGCGGCCTGCGCCACCACCACCTACTCAAAGCATCATGATGCTCCAACATTGATGGACTGAAAGCCAGAAGTCTACGTGACCATCATCATCAGGTCCTTCCATGACAACCCTAAATACAAAGAGGACTGTTTGACTTATGTTAGGTAGATTGCCCAGAGGGGACTGGGAGGTCTCGTGGTCTGGAACCAGCTTTTTTTTTTTCTCCAGCTTTTGGAGTTTTTTTTTGTTTTTTCTGTCCACCCTGGCCATCAGACCTTACTTATTCTATGTTAATTAATGTTGACTTATGTTTATTTTTTATTGTGTCTTCTATTTTTCTATTCATTTTGTAAAGCACTTTGAGCTACATTTTTTTGTATGAATATGTGCTATATAAATAAATGTTGATTGATTGATTGATTTCTGTATAAAATAACTTACCAGCAGATATTGAAATCTATTTCACACAAAAGACACTTTTCGAAACTTGGCACTGGCAAACTCATGAATAAGTTCAGAATAATCAAGAGATTCGACTATCTCTTGCTCAATTGAAATCAATGCCAGACTGAAGTGTAAGTGGCCGCCTACTGAGGACAGAGGCGCAGATGAGCCGTGGAGGTGGCCTGAGTGAAGAGTAATGAAGATTGGAGTGCCGAGTGGAGATGTCCACGTGGAGTAATTAGGTGATGGAATATGTTGCCCGTGAATTATATATATAAAAAAATGAGTAATAGAGGTTGGAGTGAAGGAGTCTGTTGCTCCATTGGGTCCTCCGCAGCAGCGTCGCATCACAGGAAAAAAAAAACAACCTTGGGCGCAGTGGGTCCTCTCCAGCTGAGGACCCGAAGCGGTCGCTTCATTCGCTTTGCCCTAAGGCCGGCTCTGCTGTGTGCTCCCAAGAAGTTTATAGCTTGTGTATTCTTGTTTGTACAGATGAACGTGTAACCATCTAGCGTTTGGAAATTGTTCCCAAGGATGAACCAGGTATGGGGACGTCCACAGTTTTCTTTCCTGAGGTCTTGGTTGATTTCTTTTGATTTTCTCATTATGTCAAACAAAGAGATGGTGGGCCTTAACATACATCCGCATGTTGACTCCAATTAGGCTAATTGGCTATCTGAAGCTAATTATCTACTTGCCTTGAAGGCTTGACATCATTTTCTGGAATTTTTCAAGCTGTTTAAAGGCACAGTTGACAAAGTGTATGCAAACTTGTGACGCACTGGAATTGTGATATAGTCAATAAAAGGTGAGATAATCTGTCTGTGAACATTGTTGGAACAAATTACTTTTGCCCTGCACATAGAAGATGTATTAAACGATATGCCAAATGTATAGTTTGTTAGTATAAAATCTGCAGCGGGGTTATAAAGTGCGTGTTAAAGAATTCACCTGAAGTGTATGTAAACTTCTGACTTCAACTGTAGTCATTTCACACGTTGACAACAGGGCGAGTTATGTTAGAATGCTACAGTCATGGCCGAAATTATCGGCACCCCTGAAATTTTCCCAGAAAATGCCCATTTCTCCCAGAAAATTGTCGCAATTACAAATGTTTTGGTATACACATGTTTATTTCCTTTATGTGCATTGGAACAACACAAAAAAAACAGAGAAAAAAAGCCAAATCTGACATCATGTCACACATGTTTTGGGCTTTCTAACAGGCAGGCCTCACATAGTCCAGCATACGGGGTTTAATGTTTTAAATATGGACCCCCATCTGGGCTGTTGCCAAGCTCCCTACTTTATACCCAAGTGACTGTGTTGCTTCCCAGTATAAAACCAGTACAATCAAACTTACTTATGATACCACAGTTACCGGGCTGACTACTGGGAGAAATTAGGCAGCCTACAGGAGAGAGATAGTAAGTCTGGTACCGTGGTCTCCTTAAATGTTAGTAAAACAAAGACGATTATGGACGTACAGAAAGCAGGGAGCAGCACATGCCACTGTACAACAGTGAGGCAGAGGTGGAGAGAGAGAAAAACCTTTAAAAGAAGCTTGCCTAGGTCCCACGACAGTATTCAATGAGTAGAGAAATCTCAAGAGCCTTTGAGGCTAAAGGTATCTGGCATGCCAGCCACAATCTCGGGTAGCTTTAATAGGGGTTGTTTCTTTTGAGAGCATTCATGCCAGCGCCATCACAGTCTGGTTTGGTTACTGCTTTGCACAGGACCACTAATCCCTATAGCAGGTGGTCAGGCCTTCCCAAACCATTCCAGGAACAGCTCTCCCATCTTTGGAGGACATTTATCAGCATGGCTCACAGCATTATAAAGATCAGCACCCATGTCCAGCCCAGTCTATTCACAATCCTACCATCAAGCAGACGCTAAAGAAGTATACCTACAGAACAGTTTTTATTTGCGGAAAAATACACATCCCACAAATTACCTCTTCCTCTCATAATAGCTACACATGGGCCAAGCCAGTAATTTACTTACTCTCTTCACCTTTTGAATTATGGGTATCTCTATTACATATTTCTTTGGGTTATGTTTCAATCTGATTTACATGCTTACATAATGCTCTTGGTATTTGCACTATTGCTTTGCATGGCTGTATTTATACTTCCTTAGAAGGCTGGCGTCCTTCAACATCTGCAATAAGATGCTGCAGATGTTCTATCAGACAGTTGTGGCGAGCGCTCTCTTCTATGTGGTGATGTGCTGGGGAGGCAGCATAAAGAAGAGGGACGCCTCACGCCTGGACAAACTGGTGAGAAAGGCAGGCTCTATTGTAGGCACGGAGCTGGACAGTTTGATATCCGTGGCAGAGCGACGGGCACTAAGCAGGCTCCTATCAATCATGGAGAATCCACTGCATCCACTGAACAGGATCATCTCCAGACAGAGGAGCAGCTTCAGCGACAGACTGCTGTCACCATCCTGCTCCACTGACAGACTGAGGAGACGCCACACTATGCGACTCTTCAATTCCACCCAGAGGGGTAAACATTAACATTATACAAAGTTATTGTCTGTTATACCTTCATTGTTATCACTCTTTAATTTTATATTGTTCTTTATCAGTATGCTGCTGCTGGAGTATGTGAACTTCCCCTTGGCATTAATAAAGTATATATCTATCTATTTCTTATATATTGTTTATTGACTTCTAGTACATTAATTGTATTGTCTTGTGTTTTAGTTTGTGTTGTGACCACCAGGGGGCGTGCCAGCTCCCCGACACAACAGACACAAGTACAAACCCAGCACACACAAGGCTTTTATTAAAGAGTGGGAAATGCTTTCCTTTTTTTGTTTCCCACCACCACTTCTCTCTCTCTGTCTCTTCCGCCTCCGCCGTCGTCCTCTCCCTCCTGACTCTGGCTCTCTGAATGGAGTGAGGCAGTTCCTTTTATAAAGCACATAGAAATGCCCCATACAAAGTCCTGCAGTGAAGGGCTCCGCTGTTCCCCATGTGGCCGCGGTGGTGGCCACAAGCCCTAAAACAATTGAGCTTCCATGCTCAAACCAGTGGCACCATAGCAAGCCAAGAAGACTGCCCTCTATTGTCTCGGTGGAGGTACTGCCCTGTGTGAGCTCAGTGCCGGTGGAACATTGTCGGGAGGCACCTGGAGCACATCCGGGTTATTATAAAAGGGACCAAATATAAATATAAATTATATATATATATATATATATTATATATATATATATACAAGTAACGGCATATTGCATGACAATGTGCAGTGAATACACTTGACGTGAGCGTTCCTAGTTCTCATCCTCTTTCTCTGTACGTTTAGCGTTCGTTTGCTCAGAGGTTGATGCGCTTGCTGCTTCCTGAGCACCTCTTCTTTTCTTCACCCTAGCATCCCGCTTCTTCTCTTCTTTTGTCGGCATCTTTTCTCATTTAAGACTGATTAAGTCAGTGTTTGTGTTGCACTTAGTATGTTTCCTTATTTTTTAACTTAAGCTGCCACTTAAGTCTTCAATCTGCCTCAAGAATGATTTAAGATATGAAGAGAGAGGGGAAGTGACGGCGACGGTGGTAGGGATGAGAACACTGCCAAGAGTTGATTCTACAAAAAAAAAAAGTAAAAAAATTAAAAAGAGTAATAAAAACCATCACCCGACAAGCGGACAGTAGACGTCACGTGGTATATGTGTACCAAATTTCAGGTCAATAGTTCAAATGGTTTGCTGGCTACAGGTGATTTAAAATCCCGGACAGACTAACGGACAGCCACGGTAGTGTATTGTGTAAGAAAGACATGGTTTATTCATTTAGGAAGTGTCGTCTTGAGACTGATACTGTATTTAAGAGTGAAATGTATGTGTAAAGGGTGGCATGGTGGCGCAGTGGGTAGCGCTGCTGCCTCTCAGTTAGGAGACTCCAGGTATGTGGAGTTTGCATGTTCTCCCCGTGTCTGCGTGGGTTTCCTCCCACAGTTCAAAGACATGCAGGTTGGTACATTGTGATCCTAAATTGTCCCTACTGTGTGCTTGGTGTGTGTGTGTGTGCCCGCTGGCACCCTGCCCAGGGTTTATTTCCTGCCTTGCGACCTGTGCTGGCTGGGATTGGCTCCAGCAGACCCCCGTAACCCCGTAGTTAGGACATAGCGGGTTGGATAATGGATGTGTAAAAGCTGAATTAACTATCTCCTCGTGCATAACAAATTTCAAGACCAAATGGTGTTTGTTGGTTTTCTGAGTTTGTGCCTGTACAAGAACACTGATGTACTGTATATTGTGTGGCCTGGCCTGGATTAGACTTGGGATTCCCCGCTTGAATAAGCGTCCCAGTCCAGAAGACCCCATGTTAGTTGAGCGTTGCAAGAGTTAAAGAACTCATTAGGCTCTGGACACGTCATCAGGTGACAACTCCAAATGGTAACCGTTGGCCAGGCTAACACCTAGTGAGCTAAATCAGACCAGACTGGCAATCCAAACGATTTCGGAGACCTTGCCCAAACTTTTGAAAATGCCACATTTACTCTTTTATTACTTTTCACTTTATCTTCAATACATTTACAGTATGTCACACCCTGGCATTCTTTGTCACCTTGGCACAAACATGTTACCGCTGACTGTAGTCGCTCAGTTTTATTTCATTGCATTTTTTCAGTTCATGAAATAAATCCTAACTGTAGATTAACATTTTTATACATTTTTTAAAAATGTCCTCATCTTAGTCCCTTTGCTGACATAGTTGTATTTACTATGTTTTACTTTATATGCAAACAAAATAACTTTTGAATATTTGCATAAATAATAAAATCCTTGGGCAGCAGTGCCTCGCTGTTAGGAGACCCGGGTTCGCTTCCCGGGTCCTCCCTGTGTGGAGTTTGCATGTTCTCCCCATGTCTGCGTGAGTTTCCTCCCAAAGACATGCAGGTTAGGTGCATTGGCGACCCTAAATTGTCCCTAGTGTGTGTTTGTGTGTGTGCCCTGCGGTGGGCTGGCGCCCTGCCCGGGGCTTGTTTCCTGCCTTGTGCCCTGTGCTGGCTGGGATTGGCTCCAGCAGACCCACGTGACCCTGTAGTTAGGATATAGCGGGTTGGATAATGGATGGATGGATGAATAAAATCCTCTTTTGTGAGTGTGTGCACGTTGTTGCTGAACCAAGAGTTGTATCAGTACTCAGTTCTGTAAGTTGCTTATCCGT
Source organism: Polypterus senegalus (assembly GCF_016835505.1). Classification (NCBI taxonomy): domain Eukaryota; kingdom Metazoa; phylum Chordata; class Cladistia; order Polypteriformes; family Polypteridae; genus Polypterus; species Polypterus senegalus. Next base: position 23,397,773 of record NC_053169.1, on the reverse strand, counting down.
CGGCCCTCGTAACACTGCTGAGGAGAGTCGACGCTCGTCTCTATGCTAACATTTACCTCCTTAGTGTTACATTTCTTCTCATAAACACATGTAAAAAGTGTTGCAACGTTTTGGCTAGAAAAGGGACATTTTTATTAAGTCTCATCTTTCTACTGTAAATGCTTTGTTTTTCTAAATGTTCCTGGATGTGCACATTTTTTTAACCATTTTCTTGAAAGATAATCTTGCTCTGAGCAGCCTCACACACGTGTTTCAATTTCCTTATTTATGTCTAAACTCCATCCACGATGGTGACTGTGAGCAGACAAGCAAACAGAAAATGTATTATTACATCAAAGAAAATAGTTCAAAGAATCAGTGATAAAATAATCATTTCTCAATTCTTTTTGAGATCACAGGGAAAAATCATAAACGCAGAAGGCACATTTTCTTAAATCTAAATTTTTGCTGCTTCAAAGTGGACATGTTTGGAAGATTAAGCTTTTTTTCTAATGCTTGGACTTGGGGTACCAGTTGAGTTTATGATTACATTTTTTTTATTTTTTTTTTTAATTTGGACGTGTCAGTAGGCTTTACGCCCTAGAAACCAAGTTACCTGAACTATTCTATGACATTTCAGTAATTATTTACTACTCTGATGTTGAACTTTTTGATCAAAAATAGGTCATTACGATAGCAACTGATGAGAAGCATTAATAATTGATTGCAGAATTACGGTATTTGAGGGTTCCTCTAGAGCAGGGGTCACCAAGTCCAGTCCTGGAGGACCACCGTGGCTGCAGGTTTTCATTCTAACCCTTTTCTTAATGAGTGACCGGTTTTTGCTGCTAATTAACTTCATTTTAATTGACTTGTTCTTGAAGACTCGGACCCCTTAATTGTTTCTTTTCCTTTAATTAGCAGCCAAACAATAATGAGATGCAAAATGAGCCAAAACAAGTGGTGTCCATCATACAACATCTGAAAATAAAGAAACATGAAGGTCTCAGGAATGTCGGTCTGCTCAGGTCCTCAAAACATTTGACCAGTGTGCTCTTAGAAAAGAGAAAATCAAAAATTTAGGAAATGTCTCTATTACACAACGACAGCAGCAACAAGCCACAGAATTAAAGAAGGAGTTTAATTAATGACAAGAATCGGCACCTCATTAAGCAGCTGGTTGGAGTGAAATTGGTTGGAATTTGAGGCCCTCACTTAGTTGGTCTTCTGTTGGCTCCCTCACTTCACATTTCATTTCTGTTTGGGTGCCATTTAAGGAAAGAAATGAAGCAAATCAGAGGAACGATGAAGAAATTCAGGGGAACAAACCTTAAAAAAGCAATTCCATTAAAATAAATTTACAAGAAGTTAATTAGCAGCACAAACAGGGCACTCATTAAAAAAAAAAGGGTTCGAATGAAAACCAACAGCCACAGTAGTCCTCCAGGACCAGACTTGGCAACACCTGGTCTACAAAACAAGCTTCATTTATATGACTGCTCTCTCATTTCTGTATTTTCAAAGCTTTAAAGAAGAAAGTAATACTTTAAAATTGGGCATTGTGTCCAAACTTACATAATTGTGAACGGTGAAGAAATTCAGGGGAACAAACCTTCAAATCTTCTTGCAATTCAATTAAAATGAATTCACAAGAAGTTAATTAACAGCTGTGACACTAGAGGGTGCTGTCGCCCCTCAAAACCCACAGACAGAACGTGCTAGACTCCAGGTAAAAGCACCAAGAAATATTTTTTAAATTATTTTCTTCAATAAAGTGCACAAAAGCACCACCACCACAATACACAATAAATCCAATAATCAATAGAAATATAATAAAACAATCCTCCACTCCCAGCAGCTCCGTCACACCACCTCCCAACTCCGGCTCTCCTTGCTGTGTCTTCACCAGTCCTTTAAATAGTCCGTGACCCAGAAGTGCTCCTGTCCTTCTGTCCATGTGATTCAATAGCACTTCTGGGTCGGATAAAGACTTATATTTTTCTTCAGCTACAGGGAAAATAAAAATCCCTGCGTCTCCCTGCTAGCGTCACACGATGGCACCCACGGCACCCAGCAGGGCTGTGAAGCTGAACTCCATCTCCCATGGTACCCTGCGGGAATTCTCCATGGGCACCTCCATGCTGCAGGGAAGACACCATCCAGCGGCCTGGATGAGCTGCCAGCCATCCATCAAAGAGCACAAACAGGGCATTCATTAAAAAAAGGGTTAGAATGAAAACCTGCAGTCATGGTGGTCCTCCAGGACCAGACTTGGCGACCCTTGCTCCACAGTGCCTCTTTTTCTTGTACAATTTGGCTCAAAAACTAATCAGCACATAGTCATCTCATAACAGGCTTAAGTTTTTGAGTTTGGTATTTTTCTGTCCAGCCGTTTTAGCTCAGGAAACTGTGACACACAGACACACACGCACACCCATCATGGAGATTTCGATGTTTTCGGTATCAGGAGACCCTAAAACGTTGAGCTCTGTCAAAAACCAGAGAACAAAATTTTTTGATGATCCTGCCCCAAAAACGGTAGGTAAATGAAGGGGAAGGGCGCAAAGCGAGAATGATTATGAAGAAACTAGCCATGTGCGGCCAACTACGTTGCGCGTGTTAAAGTTGTCTATGAAGGGCTACCTGTTTAAACACGGCTGCCAGTCGTGAACTGGGCCCTTCGCCGCACAGCATTACGATTTTTTATGAGGGAAACAAAATTAAAAAAGAAAACCCTTGGATAATGATTTGATAGGAATGGCCCACTCAGAATCACTGTCCGAATAGTAATTATGTGGTGGTGTAGGAGCATTTCTGCTTCTGTCCATTCACAGTTCGTCTCGTTTTCACAATGCTGTCATTTCCTCTCACGATGTCTTCTCAACCTTCCTCCAATCTCGCAGGTTGCTTTGTGGCAATCCAAAGAGTAAGGCAACATACACGGAGCAATGGTTATAAAAGGGGGACACATAGGTATCCAGGCACTTTAAAGCATAAATAGGGATCACTTCACTGACGTGAGCAAGCCACGGTACAACTGTGAGACGCGCAGCACTCGCCGGCTAGCGTAACAATAATAATTTCCGGAACGTGCTGTTACGTTGTCATTCATGTTACCCACTGTCTTTCTTTCACTCATATGTTACGTAGGCATGTCCCTTTTATCTTCGGCAATCTCATTCTCTAGCCAGGCCTCAGGAGATAACCAGCGTAACACTCTCCACCACCCCTTTCGTTATTCCGGCACATTGTTGACATCCGTGAGTAACAACAACGTACTAAACTGGACGGTGGTCTACGCATGCGTGGAATTCGTGGACAAACAAAGATCAAGATCTAAATGAAGATCTCTTTAGTTAATTTAAAGCACAACAATTTGTTTAGTTTGAATGTCTGTGTTTTGAGGTGTGACTGGCGTACTACAGTCTTCAGTAGTATAAGCCTGGAGGAGATTCTTTTTTTTTTTTTTTTATTTATTAATTTTATTATAATCAATACATAGTAATCAAGTTTTTACAAAAAAAAAGAATTATGCTAAGAACAGATCGATCCCCACCCTTGAGAGAGAGAGCAAGCCAAATGGTGTAAAATTTAAGGCTTTTAAAAATACCTAAATCAACAAATTCTCTGTGCTTTATAAACTCATTTCAAAATATTACTGATTAGATCCTGCCATGTTTTGAAAAAAGTCTGCACAGATCCTCTAACTGAGTATTTGATTTTTCCAATTTTAAATAATATAACACATCAGTTTCCCACTGACTTAAAGAGGAGAGTTTGGGTTCTTCCAGTTTATCAGAATAAGTCTGCGTGCCAACAGTGTAGTGAATGCAATCACAATTTGTTTGTCTTTCTCCACTTTAAGACCCTCTGGAAGAACCCCAAACACAGCTGTTAATGGGTTAGGAGGGATTGTGAGTCCAAGACTGTCTGAGAGGTAATTAAAAATTTTTGTCCAGAATAATGTTAATTTGGTGCAGGCCCAGAACATGTGACCTAGTGAGGCTGGGGCTTGGTTGCAACGTTCGCAGGTTGGATCATGCCCTGGAAACATTTTGAGAGTTTTAGTCGAGACAGATGTGCTCGATATATAATTTTGAGTTGTATAATTGTATGCTTTGCGCATATGGAGCTTGAGTGAATTCTCTGCATTGCTACTTTCCACTCCTTTTCTGATATATTAATTGAGAGGTCATTTTCCCAGTGTCCTCTTGGATCTTTGAAAGGAAGGGATTGTAAAAGGATTTTATATATTGTAGAGATGGAGTCTAACTCCTTGAAATTGAGCAATAATTTTTCCAGCGTGGATGAGGGTGCAAGATGAGGAAAATCTGGAAGGTTCTGTTTAACAAAGTTCCTGATTTGAAGATAGTGAAAGAAATTTGTAGCTGGAATGTTAAATTTGGAATGTAATTGTTCATAGGATGCAAAGACGTTGTCTATATAAAGATCTCTAAGCAAGTTAATTCCAAATTTTTCCAGATATTAAAACTGCATATGTTTGTGAGGGTTGAAAGAGGTGGTTCTTTTGCAGGGGTGCCACAGAAAGAAGCTTCTCCGTCTTAAAATGCTTTCTACATTGGTTCCAGATTCTAAGTGAGTGGAGCACAATTGGGTTATTAGTGTATTGCCGATAACGTGTGTTTATTGGAGCACAAAGCAAGGAATACAAAGAAGTACTGCAGGATTTTACTTCTATTGCGGTCCATGCCTGTGTATGTTCTTCTATTTGTGTCCAGGTTCTTATCGACTGTATATTTGCCGCCCAGTAATAAAACTGGAAGTTAGGTAGAGCCATGCCACCTTCTGCCTTTTGTCTTTGTAGGGTCGCTCTTTTGATGCGTGGATGTTTAGAATTCCAAATAAATGAGGTTATTGTTGAATCTAATTGCTTAAAGAACGATTTATTAATGTATATTGGTATGTTTTGAAATAAAAAAAGGAGCTTAGGAAGAATATTCATCTTAACAGTGTTAATTCTTCCAGCTAGTGTGAGATGAAGGGTTGACCATCTATGCAAGTCTTGTTTAATTTTTTCCATACAGACACGAAATTTTGTTGATAAAGAGCTTTATGTTTACTTGTGATGTTTACCCGAGGTATTTAAACTGTTCTGCAATGATAAAAGGAAGGGTGTCTAATCTAATATTATATGCTTGAATTCACGGAAAGAGTACACTTTTATTCAGATTAATTCTGAGACCAGAGAGCTTTTGAAATTCTGTGAGTGCTGCTAAGACTGCAGGCACAGAATTTTCTGGGTCCGATATATACAGTACCATGTCATCTGCATATAATGAGATTTTCTGTTCCAGTCCTTCTCTGCTAATCCCCTTTATCTGATCAGTATTTCGACAATGTATTGCCAGTGGTTCAATGGCAATTGCAAACAGCAGTGGTGACAAAGGGCATCCTTGTCTTGTGCCACGTTCTAGTTTAAAGTAGTCTGAGCAAATGTTATTGATGCAAACTGAAGCTTCTGGGTTAGTATACAGTAATTTAATCCATGCACAAATGTTGGGCCAAACCCAAACTTCTCCAAAATAGTAAAAGGTATTTCCATTCAATCATGTCGAATGCTTTTCTGCATCCAATGATAATAATATTTCTGGGGTGTTTGATTTAGTTGGTGAGTATATTACATTAAACAGGCGTCGAAGATTTGAAGATAAGTGTCGGCCCCTAATAAATCCAGTTTGGTCTTGTGATATTACTGAGGGAGCACTTTCTCCATCCTTCTAGCTATGATTTTAGAGAGTATTTTAACGTCGTTATTCAGAAGTGAAATTGGTCTGTATGATGCACATTGTAATAAGTCCTTATTTTGTTTTGGAAAGACAGTGATTAGTGCTTGGCGAAAGGTTTGTGGAAGAGATTGGTTATCTCTGGCTTCTGTAAATGTTGCTAATAGGAGGGAGCTAGCTGAGCGGAGAATTTCTTGTAAAACTCTGCAGGGTAGCCATCAGGGCCTGCTGCTTTTCCACCTTGGAGTGACTTTATAGCATCCAGTAATTCTGATAATGACAGAGGTTTATCGAGTCCTCCACACTAAAAGCGTCAATTTGTGGTATCTGTAATTTATCCAGAAATGCATTAGATTGTATATTGTCTTCTTTAAACTCAGTAGTATATAGGGATTTATAGTAGTCTCTAAAAGTGTACATTATATTTTTGTGTTCGATGATTTTATCTCCATTCGTGTTAGTAATTACGAGATTGCGTTGCACATCTTGCTTGTGAATTTGTTGCGCTAAAAGCTTATTAGCTTTCTCTCCATGTTCATAATAATGATGTCTGGATTTGTAAATTAGTTGTTCGGTTTCTTTAGTTGTCAAGAGGTTTAATTCTGAATGTAGAGCCTGCCTCCTCTTATGTAGAGTCTCGCTTGGTAGTCTGGCATGTTCTTCATCTATTTTAGTAATTTCGCTTTTATCTCTGCTACTTTCTTCGCTTCGGATTTATTTCTGTGGGAAAGATATGAGATAATCTGTCCTCTTAAGAAGGCCTTAAGAGTTTCCCAGAGTATTCCTGCAGAGATCTCAGGGGATGTATTTGTCTCTAGAAAGAATTCAATTTGTTTGGATATAAATTCAGTACAATTCTCGTCAGCTAATAGAAGCGGATTGAGGCGCCATCTGGGGTGAGTGTATGGGGCTTAGTAATTTCAGCTCCAAGATCATCGGAGCATGGTCTGAAATAACAATAGCATCGTATTTACAAGATTTAATCTTAGGCAAGAAGTTATTATCTATAAAGAAGTAATCAATCCTTGAGTAGCAATGATGTACTGGTGAGTAGAAAGAATATGTTCTTGAATTTGGGTTTAAAACCTCCAGGGATCTGATAAGTTGTGATCAGTTATAAACTTTGTAATTATCTTTGCGGTGTTAGTTGCGTTCCCCTGGTGGAGGAAGTCTTATCTAAAAGTGGATTTAGAACACAATTAAAGTCCCCAGCCATTATAAGTTTATGAGTGTTCAGATTGGGAATGGATGCAAATAAATTTTGTATAAATTCCTTATCATCAACATTAGGTGCATAAACATTTATCAAAATCATTTTACAGTTAGATAAGTCTCCCATGACCATCACATATCTCCCTTCAGGATCCAATACTACATCTGATGCTACAAATGGTACTGTTCTATGTATGAGAATTCCCACCCCTCTAGTTTTCTTTGTAAAACTAGAATGGAACATTTGGCCAGTCCAGTCTTTTGCAGCGGAACTGATCCTTACTTAGTAAGTGGGTTTCCTGTAAAAATACTATTTTAGCATTTAGACCTGTTAGGTGAGAAAGTACTTTCTTTCTCTTTAATTCGTGATTCAGGCCTTTAACATTCCAGCTTACGAAGTTAACTGTCCCATCATGGAGACACTGATTCTGAGTTTTTGGTGTCATATTATAGTCTTAACTGGAAGTGAAATAGTTTAGGTCTTAATTTCCTATTCCCCCAAGAGTTGTTGCCATGCAGCTTATTATTACGTTGATAGTTATAATTATAAAGATTGAGATGATAGATTAGATATAGATCAAGCCTGCTCTCTTTCTCTTCCCCTTAACCCCCCACCCTCCCTTTTTGCCTCCCCAGGTGAGGCTAAAACCCACTTCATGCAGTCCCAGTCCTCTGACATACCCAGAGACAGAGCACGTCCAAAGCACATCAAGCCCCCATGCAGTGGCGCTTTAAGGTTAAAAGATAGAGATATCTGTTACCAATATAGTCTTTAAAAGAGGAAAAAGAAAAAAAGAAAAGAATTTTGCACTTAATATATATATATATATATATATATACATACACATACACATACATATACATATACATATATATATATATACATACATACATACATATAATCTTCATCAATTTTAGTGCATTAAGATGATATCCCCAGATAATAAACCCAGGTGATGGTGTTAAAGATGTGTCCAAAACAAGCATAACAAGTCTTAATGCAGTAATAGCAATAACAGCAAACCAAGGGTATGATATTGAACAGTCTCATTTAGGGTACACATGAAATAATTAGAAAAGAAAAAAGAGGAGGAAAACGTAATTAAGCACAATAAAACATAAACATTTAGCCCTAGTAATACTAAGTAATGATAAGTAATAAGTAAGTAATAATAATATAAGAATATGAGAATATATGCTGATAAAAACCCGTATTTTAAAACAAATAGATCAGACAGTAGATTATTAATCCTAGCTTTATCATTTACCGCCATGACTCACAATTATGTATCAGAATAGTCCGGGATCAGCTTTCTTAACTCATTTTCTGCCTCCTCCTTGCTAGCGAAAACATAGAAATGACCCTGCCATTCCACTTTCAGTTTTGCGGATACAGGAGGCCGTATTTGACATTGGCTTGCCGTAGCAGCTGTTTAATATTATAGAAGGCGCGTTTATAGCTGTTGCTGGAGAGAAGTCAGGGAAGACGCGAATGTGGCAATCTTCATATATAATATCTTCCTTTTTTCCTGAGGAGTTCCATCACCTCTAACTTAAATGATAATCGTTCAAAACGAACTATAAAAGATCTTGGTCGGGTCTGACGGTGTTTGATCCGCGTCGCTGTAAGCGCTGCTATCTCAGATTCTGCTTTAAAGTCGCCCCCGATTATTTTGGAAAAAAGTTCAGTTGCGAATTTCACAGGGTTTAAACTTTCTCGATTCTCCGGCAGGCCTTCAATTCTGACATTATACCTTCTATTGCCATCTTCTAAAGCAGCCAGTCTGTCTCCAAGTTTTTCTCCGAGTTTTTACATTCGAACTGACATTTACTGCTCTTTCCTCGGCACTGGCAGCTAGATGTTCGCTATTTCGATCCGATTCGTGAATGTCTCACTAAGATGCTCCAATCGATCAGCAAGCGTGCTCAGTTTAGCGAGTTTTTCTCAATGCGCTCTTCAATTTTGCCCAGCACCTGTCGAAGTTCAAGTTGGACCTCTTGACGCAGCCTTTCATTTGCCTGTTGGAATTCCTGTCGCAGACATTCATTGGCCTGTTTCATCTGCTGTTTTAATTCCTGTTTCAGTCTCTCAAGTGCCTTTGCCGTTGCTTTCTCATTAGCCTTCTCGCTTTCCTTTATATCTTGCGTGAGCTCAGCGAGCAACACTTTCAGTTCAGATAGCTCAAATGTGCCTTCTTGTGCCGTAGATGAAGCAGCAGACTCTGCTGAAGCCGGTGTCCCCGCTGCTCCAGTCCCGCGTAATTGCGTAACTGAAGCCGCGGACCTGCCTGGAGGAGATTCTTAATGCAATGCCAATGTTTTAGCTGTCTCTCTACTGCCATCTAGTGCTTCTTCTAATTCATTCGCGGACAAACAAAGATCAAGACCCAAATGAAGATTATATATAGAGATAATTCTGATTTGAAAAATCCTCAATTGTGTTGGCTCCAGCACAGGGCTTCCCAAGTTCAGTCTTGAAGATCTACAACAGCTGCAGGTTTTAATTCCATTCATTTATTAAAAGCTAATTATCATATGGAAACTATTATAAGAAGTAAATTAGAAAAGTACCTATGTGAAAAGAATATACTAAGTAACAGCCAGCATGGCTTTATGAGGGGAAGGTCTTGTCAAACCAATCTTTCACAAGAGTTGACAAAAGCAAAACATACGTAATTGTGGAAGTGTTTGAAGATTAATTCTAAAACTAGAAACTGCAGGCAGAAAAGGTTAACCTACCAAACAAGACCTTAAGTTGGTGAACAGTCAGGAGACAAAGAGTACAGATAAGAGGAGAATGGTCCACTTGCAGCGAGGTCATCAGTGGAATCCCCCAGGGGTTCTTTCCGATTTAGAACGAATGACAGATTCTGGTGTGTGACCGTCTGGGTCAGCTCCACACTCCCATGTCGATTTCAGGAGCCTCTTCACCCCCAAAACCATCGATAGTCATAGACTGGGCCAATGAGGACACAAAACATTCTACAAGGGGTTGGTGCAAAAAGTGTCAAGTGCTTTCATTAAAATGCAACTCAGAAATTGTGCAAAAGTGCAGTGCTCCAGGGATTAAATAAAGTAACCATAAAAATCAGTGAATGTTGAGGTTAAAATATCTAATAAATAATTCCATTACAATAACTTTAAAACATAAGGGAGATCATTTTCTCTTTAAAAACCACGAGCCTTGGTGCTTCCTTCTAAAATCTGATGTCTCCCCGGTTCACCCCTTTCAGATTCCGCAGCACGAGGAGACTTCAACCGACGGGCATAGACAGCCCTCAATTCAGCTCGGGCCCCTGTTGCCAGTCTGTCAGAGCTTACAGGGCACCACGCTGAGCTTTGCTCCTTTACTTCTTTATCCCTCTGCTGCCACAGGCTGTCGGGCTTTAATGGGAGCCTCCGGTGCACCTTGGCTGCTCCTGCTCCAAACAAATGCTCAGCAGGCAGCAGCCCTCATCCACCTCGAATGTTGGCCATTGGCCACACACTCATCACCCAGGGCTCACTTTCCCATCCACCTGCTTCCACTCTGCATCACACCATCTTACATCCTACTCCTGCCCTTTTCTCTGTCCTTTTCTTTAACCTCCATTCCTTCTTTTTCTGTTCTTTTTTGTTCCTTCTTTCAGCCCCCCTCCATGCAAGCTCCTTTATCTTGCCTGATTGGGGGCATGTGTGGTGCATTGCTCACTGTGAATTGTATGTGCGATCGGCCAAGCATCCCAATCAACCCCGGAGCAAAGCCCCAGTCGGAGCCTGCGCTTCACGAGATGTGATTATTTCAAAACTGCACTACGCCACAGATGTGTGAAATTTGTAGATGATGCTAACATTGGAGAAATGGCAGAACTGAAGAAGCTTCGGAACTGGGTGAACACCACGAAATTTGCAGTTTAATGTTAACGAACTGTTACGTGTGGGCAAAAGTAACGTCAACTACAAATACAAGATGGGAGGTACTGTCCTACAGTGATCGACATTTTAAAAGGATAGTGTGTTGCATTGTCACACCATATTCCTCAGAAGCTATTAAAAAAAGCAAATACAATGTTCAGTTATATCATAAAAACTGTTAAAATATAATTCGAGAAGCGTTGTGTACACATTGTACTAGTGTGATCACATCTGGGGTAGGTGCAAAAGTGAGTTACTTCTTTTATTTAAATAGCCGCGCCCGCCGGTGTAAGAATAGGAACGGAAAATGGTGAGAAAGGAATTCAGAAATCAAGAAGACAGAATTACTTCTTGAAAGATGCAGTTGTGAATTGTGTGTTTTGCTGGAGACGATTTGTGTCAAGAAATAACCCACTGATAGGAACAGGCAGTTGACGGAACCCAGAATACTGTCGTTCATTTTATAACAAAGGCTTAGGAAACAACCGTCGCAGTATAACGAAAATAGCAAGGTGTGTGGGAGGCCGCAGGCTGCGTGGAGAAGGGTTTGGAAGAGGATGAATAGGAATCGAGAAATGTCGTGTCAGCTGTGTTGTTGGTGGGACCGGTTTTCAAGAGGAGCCGCAGGCAGCGTGGGGAAGGGTTTGGAAGAGGACGAATAGGAATCGAGAAATGCCGTGTCAGCTGCACATGGGCGGGACCGGTTTTGAAGTGGAAGCAGGACGAACCAGAAGAGAAATATTTATAAGAGATCATTCCAAAAAAAATGTGAACAGTGCAGTGTGCCAACTCTTCAAATAAATAATCCATAAAAGCAGTGTGAAGGTGAAGGTTAAAAGCAGTAATACAGTGGTGGGCAGAGTCAGTCCTGGAGGGCCACAGGTTTTTGTTCCAACCCTGTTGCTTAATCAGAAAACAATTCTTGCCAATAATTCAATTTCATGGCCTGTTAGTGCTTTAACTCTGCCGTGTCAGGTCTTACATTTTGTTTCCCTTTCTAAGGATATCATCCAAATGATTTGAAGTCTAAAATAGATGAGTAATTCTCAGTCCTTCACTTTTTTTCTCTTCACTTTTCTCCCAAGTATTTAATTAAATCAAATAGTGCACGATAAATACACACTGGTGTAAAAGGTAACAAGCTAAATTGTCATTGGCATCTTATTGCTAATTAAGGTGAATTAAAAAAATGAGAATATAGCTGTTTAAGATTAAAATAAGCAATAAGGGTTCAAAATCTTAACGAGTGAGACAACTAAAGTGAAGCAGAAGTGTCACTTGAGCAATAAATGCTTCTTATAAGCAATTGGGTTGGAACCAAAACCTGCAGCCACCGCGGCCCTCCAATATTAAATATATTCCATTAAAAACAATAAGGTTAAAACAAAACAGAGAGGCAGTTCCTTTAAAACAGTCATGAGTTCCGGTGCTGCCTCCTCAATGCCAACTTCTCCTCAGCTTATCCTCTACAGGATCAGGCAGTAGAGGAGACGCCCAACCGACAAGTCCAGTCAATCATTATATCCAGGCTCGGGTCCGCATTGAACAGGCCATCAGCAACCATGGAGTGCCATGCTGAGCAGCACACATCTTGAGCTGTTTTGTCCCTCGACGTCTACAGGAGACCCCGCAGGTCGGGCCGCTCCTACTCCCTGGTAATCCCGCATTTGGAGTGCCGTTCCTGCAGCTCACTCTCAATCACCTTCCTGTCACTCCATGCTGCACGCGCCCTCGCACTCTCCCTCATCTCAGTCTCTCTCTTCTACTCTTTATTTAACCTCCATCTCTCCCTCGTCTTCACTGCCCAGTCTATCTTCTTTCCCCTCTCCTTCCACACAGGCTCCTTTTCAACTGTCTTCTCTAATTGGGTGCAGGTGTGACAAGCCACTTCCTCCGAGGCACAATGGAGGCGCCTGAGCGATCCACTCGTGTCACACTTGCATGCGACGTGGCCGGCCCAGTACTCCAAATATCCAAAGAGCAAAGTGTCCCTGCACCCACCTGAACCCGAGTGGAGCCCCACACACGATTATTTAAAACTGCCGGACCGTCTCTCACACCAGGTGCGTCTCAGGGATTACAGACACGTCGTACTCTGACAGCGTAAACCTGTTTAGTCTCGAGCAAAGGAGGTTGTGTGGGGACCTAATCCAGGAATTTAAAAACCTCAACGTAGATCCAGCAAAATCCTATCAGGTTCAAGGTGATCACATACTCGGTGACACCAGTGAAATTAAGAGGAAGTGCGTTTTGGACTTAAGTCAGGAAACACTTCCTTATTCAAGTTCAAGTTTATTGTCATGTGCACAGTAAGGAAACACGTTTCCCTATACATGGAAATTCTTTCTTTGCTGTCCACATCAAATGACAAAACCAACGTATAAAGATAAACCTAAATAATAAGTAGCAGAGGCAGCATAAAGTATAAAGTATAAATTGTGATTGTGCAGGTAGGTGTGATGGACAAGTCAAATACAGCTGTGTGAGGTAGACAGAATGAGGTGAACCACGGTTATAAACTCCAGTCAGTTATTCAGGAGGCTAATGGCCTTGGGACAGAGGGAGTTCTTTAGCCTGGAAGTCCTGCATTTTATACTTCTATACCTCCTGCCTGAGTGTGAACAGTTCGTGTTGGTGTCCCTGAGGATTGAGGCAGTTCTCCTGCGGACTCTGCAGTTCTAGATGCTCTGCAGAGAGGGCAGTGGGCTCCTGGTGATCTTCTCAGCGGTCTTTACCACTCTCTGCAGGCGTTTACGGTCCATAGCAGTAGTGTTGCTGTACCACACGGTGATGCAGCTGGTCAAGGTGCTCTCAACAATGCAGCTGTACAAGTTGTTGAGGATCTTAGTCGACATACCAAACTTCCTCAGCCTCCTCAGAAAGTACGTCGAACAAATTGCCGAGACATGTGCCGAGCAGAAGCCTTCAAAAATCTTTAAGAAGTTGCTAAGCAAATGAAAACAATGGACTGAATGGTCTTGTCCTGGTTTTTAAATATTTTCAGACGGCCGGGGTCCTTGCCAGGCCAAGACGCCTCTTTGTAGAAAGGACCAGGGAAGCAAGCGTGATCAGAAAAGTACTAAACCCCCTTAGCCGCCATGGGACGCTAGATGGCAGTCCCCATGGGTAGCAGCGGTGCCTTGGACTCCCGCATGGCTTCATGGGAGATGGAGTTGTCTACAGCCCTGTTGGGATCCAGGGGTGCTGCATTTGCTCCTGAGCCCTTGTGGGTGATCCTTTCACCACACCTGGAAGTTCTGCCTGAAGAAGATCATCAAGCACCTGCAGCACTTCGGGTAACAAATAAAAGGGGCCAGCTGACACAACTCGGGGAGCCAGAGTCGGGAGGAGGGAGACATCAAGTTTGCTGGAAGGAGTGGAGGAGAAAAGAGAAAGAGAGAAGAAAAAGAAAGTATTGTGGTGTTCTGCTTAGTGGGAGTGTGTGTGCCTGTTGGAAATGAGGAAGGTGTTGCCCACAGGTGAAGAAAGAAAATGAAGACATTTGTGTTTTTATTAGTGTGCCTCCTGCGTCTGTCTGTGTCGGTTTGAGTGGCTGCTACGCCCTCTCCATTTGTCAGAATATCCAACGTTCTTACGTACTGCTGCTGAAGCAGTTACGGCTCAAGTGACATTTTTTTGCTTAACTTTAGTTAACTTACCACTTAATAGTTTCTTTAAATCTTAAAACAGTTGCTTTCTGTTTTTAACTGCATCTTATTTTCTGAACAATGAATGACAACGAAGCAGCTGCTCACCATCAAACCTTATCCCATTTACACTTGTGAGTTCTGCATGGAGTATCTGTTTTAATAAAATATTTGAAAATAAATTTGGGAAAAAAAAGTGAAGGACTGAGGAGAATTACTAACCTGCTTTGAGTCACAAATCATTTGGAAGATGTCCCTGGAAAGGGAAAAAAAAGTACAATATCACAATGACCTGACACAACACAATGAAGACATTAACAAGCCATAAAATTAGATAAGTTCCATTATCAGTGAGGATTACGTTATAATCAGAGAGCAGGGCCGGGACAAAAACCTGAAGCCACCACAGCCCTCCTGGAGTGACATCTGGCAACAAAGTCACGCAGAACTTCAGTCCATAAATACAAAGAATGACATACTATACGTTTAGCCATCCTGAAAGTTATCCAAGTAATTCAATTATTAAACCATTGACAAGAAACAAAGCAAATAACCTTTTATATTAAATAAAAAAAAAACCTTAAAGCATAGCATAGCCCGGAACTGAACCAGAGCCAAGAACAAGGAGTTAGCGGTTATAATATGCAGAGTCCCAAAGCCATTCTATTATTGTATGTAACAAATCACATTACAAGGGAAATAAACGTGAAATACAATCTTTATTTAAGAAAAAGGAACAAAACAGAAGGCAGAGTAGAGAAGACAAAAGAAGAAAGTGAGACCACTGTCTTTTTAGGGAGGCAAGCCAATCTGTAAATCTGGATTCAAAAACTCAGAGGTCATGAATGCATACCAATGTATCTCGATAGCTTAAGGCTTTACTAAATCTATTACACTTTCTGTTGACAAAACTTCTGCATGCAAAACTGCAATACTTGCAACTCCAAGCACTATTACAGAAAACAGAACTACATTAAAAAAGCTGAGATTTTTATGTTAATAACAAATTTAAACTAGACGATTTAAGAACAGTAGTATTACACATGTCTAAAAACGTTAAAAAGAAAAAAAACAGGTATGTGAAATTAAAATTACGTATCTTCAAAACTGACTGTGCATCTTAAGCCCTATTCACTTGGGATTAGTTTTATACTGGAAGGTGAGGTAAAGAAATTATTACCAGATGACCTCTCTGTCATTATGTCTGAATCACTCAGGTCAGTAACTTTTGACCAGAGATGTTCCAATCAGTCGTCCGCCAATCTAAATCAGCCGATTTTCACTAAAATAAAAGACTCAATCAGTGATCAGTAAATTGAGCGATCACAAAAAAGTGGAGTAATAAACTGAGAAAAAGGAATCAGGAGTTGTCCTGTGTAGTTAAACAAACGGCACAAACAGCAAGAAAAGTTTCCTTAATGAATTGCCACCTTGTTATGTTGTCCTTTAAATTAAAACGGACACCGTTGGGAGTTTGGACAGCCAGCTTCTTTTGAGTGCAGCAGCTTACATTTTCAATTAGAAGAAGATAAAGACAAACTTGAAATTGCTGCATAGTTAATTGTAATAATAATAGTCTTGTTACCTTAACAGAAAACGTTTCTTAATTAGAAACTGTTAAGCATTTGAGTTTTGTTTCTTCTTGATAAACAACTTATGAATATTTGATACATTTGCATTTTTTTTAAAGGTTTGTACAGTGTTTATTATTTGTTTCTGCATAAAAAACACAGTACAAGTTTTGAAAAGAAACGAGTACTGCATTATTAAAATGGTAATCCATATTTATGATTACACCTCAACAATTAGGAAGGTCTATATAAATAAAATGTATTATTATTAATATTATATGATAATAATGAATGTCTAAATAAATCCATCCATCCATTTTCCAGCCCGTTGAATCTGAACACAGGGTCACGGGGGTCTGCTGGAGCCAATCCCAGCCAACACTGGGCGCAAGGCAGGAACCAATCCTGGGCAGGGCACCAACCCACTGCAGGACACACACTAGGGACAATTTAGAATAGCCAATCCACCTAACCTGCATGTCTTTGGATTGTGGGAGGAAACTGGAGCGCCCGGAGGAAACCAACGCAGACAAAGGGAGGACCCGGGAAGTGAACCCACTGCGCCACCGTGCCAACCCTGTCTATATAAATAAAATGTATTATTATCTGATAATTACAAATGTCTATATAAATAAAATGTATTATCTGATAATTATGAATTTCTATATAAAAAAAATGTATTACTATTATTATTATCTGATACACTGAAGAAAAATAAAAAGTCTATATAAATATAGAAAATGTTTCCTTTTAACAGTAAAAATACTAATTAATTGATTGTGTTGAGTGTATGTGTGTATATATTTTTTGATATTAGAGAAAAGGTGAAAACTTTTTTTAATTAAGCTTTTTTTCAGATCGGCAAATTACAGAAAAAAACAAACATACGACAGCTTTCAAGTATGGTATTTTATTTTCTTTTATGGCATATGTGTTATGAATACATATATTTCTGCGTATTTTATTTTTATGTATTTTAAGGAAATTTTACTTAATATGTTTATGGTCACTGAACAATAAGCCTACAGAATTTCATTTTAATTAAAAAAAAAAAACAAAAAAACAAAAAAACAGTTGACATCTGTGGTCGATAGTTTAATTATAAAAATACACTTTAATATAGGACAAAAGGCTTCTATATGTCTGGTTATGCAGGAGATTACTGTAAAAAAATTTTTTTTTAAAAATCAGAAAATCGGCCAATCAATTAACAGTAAACCTGATTGGAGAATGACGAGTTTGTTCAAGTCTCAGTAAAGATTACAGAGCCCTTTACCTTCTACAAAAACTCTGTAAAAAAATAATCCCATTTTAAAGAAGGTCCTAGTAAAATTCAATCAACAACATTTTCCCCTCAGGTTTCCAAGTCTATTGCGAAAAAAACAAGCTGTCCACGGTTTGTGCAAACGACATCAAAACGATTCATGGCATGTTGGTCAAGTGGAAGAGTTTGTAGACAAAGGAACTTGTCATGGGGATGACCAACAGTTACGCAGCAACAATGCATGTGGTTGTTTTAAGGTTACGCATAACCGTAGAATGCACGCCTATCTCAGGAATTTTTCTAAATATTAAGTATCCCGTGTGAATCCATGGTAAAAATGACCGATATTGTGTGGTAACAGTGACTTGACAGACATGTGTCCCAAAAGTTTCCCATTCGAATAGGGCTTTAATCCAAAGCTTCATACTTTCTCCATTTCTGATTATGAAGTACAAATCTATCTCAACTATTACAGCAGGCGTTGTCCTTTCCAGGTAATGTGTCATACATTTGACGACTTACTCAAACTAAGGTAATGACCAATATGCATTTAAGTGATAGTTAACAGATTATGAGAAAATTCTACTTGAAGGTTTACATGTCCTGTTATCCTACATGCATTTTTATCATTTGAAACAGCAGCAGGCCCTACACAATTGCATAAACACAAACCCACACACAGCCATTTGTGAGGCATGGCAATTTATAACAGTTTCTTTACTGCAGAAAGCAAGGATGCATTGGAAAGTCTTGTAACTAATCACAAGAAAAACACAATCTCTCCAAATCTCTATGCAATTGCATACATTGTACAATAAGTGCACTTGAAAACTAGTACAGAATTATATTAAAAGATTAAAGTTAAAAACTCTGACCAGTTACAAGGAAGATCATTTTGAATTGCTTTTTATTTTGCAAACGAACAACTCAGCAGCAGCTTCAAGCAGAAGAAAGCCAGACTTCATTGTGTCTGTTAATGAACCTAAAAGGAGGGTCATATCCAGCAATGATATAATGTTGATCATCAAAGGGCAGCCCAGCCACCTTCAGATCCTCCACGAGAGCTTTGATGTTCTTGATATAGTCTTGCTCCAGAGCAAAACCTCCAAAAGAGCTGAAGGAGAAGACGACAAACCACAAAAAGATGTAAATTACTAAATGTAATACCTCATTTAAGTTTAAGCAAAACCTAAAACAGCTACTCCTGCATAATTAAACTGCACAATTTAGATTTACTCCACATTTGTACCCCTATTACTCATATATCCTGTCTATAATGAATAGCAAGCTCAATAATGAACACATTGCAAATTAAAGAAATTAATACAACATTAGAAAACCTTTGACGAGAACAGGCCATTTTGCTCAATAAAGCTCACTCAGTTTCTCCAAAAATACATCAATTTGAGTTTTGAAGATCCGTAAAGTCCGACTGACTACCACACTACTTGGTCATTTGTTCCAGTTCTCTTCTCTTGTGAAGATTACCCTTAACAAGCCTCCAAATGTGTCCCTGTGTTCTTGTTCAAGTTCTTTTAAAGTAACAGCCTAGATCGACTGTACAATTTCCTTTGATCATTGTCACGTCTTAGTCTCTGTATGCTCAAGCTGAAAAAGCTCACCTCCTTTAATCTTTCCTCATAGCTCTCATCCCAGCATCAGACTATACGTTCTGTGGGTTTCCTCGTAGAACCATTCATCATCACCAGCGTGTCCTGTTGTCAACGATGTAGGTGATACAGTATATTTCCTCCAGTGAGCTCATCCTATGTCATGTGTTCAAGTTCTGTTTTCATGCCAACTTCTACTAAGCTGTTCTTCATATGGTCTAAGTAACTGAATCATAGCAATCCTCTTCCCTTAGTACCCTGTATGTTTCCAGTGTCAACTTTGTTCTGAAGCCCACATTATGTGTCCAAAACATTCAAGAGGTCATTTTGTTTTCCAACAGCATTAACACACACTTCTTCATTTGTCAGAGAAATCGCATCTCAGCTGCTTTAATCTATGTCCACATGGCTTTGGATATTGTCCATGTCTCCCCTCCATAAAGCATAGCCGTCCAGACACAATTCTCATTTTCATGGAAGCATGACAACAGAGAACCAATGCTTGAATTCTGGGGAGGGTTCTTTACCTATGAAATTGGTTTCTTTGAGCTTTCAGAAGGTTCCTAATACGTGAACAAAACACAAATCTTTAATGCACATTAGGGTACCTTGCTACTAACAGATCAAGAGAAAGGAAACTTGAAGTCAGTGTAATTGTATGCAGCAAGTGTCATTTATGTAGCTTGTTATGGATCTAAATAAGGGTCCTTTCTGGACCCTTTACATGGGTGGTTCTTTTTTGAGCCAAAATTGATCCCCTTGGCATCTCTCTTGAGAATGACTTTGGCACCAGAAGAGTGTACTCGCTCTTCTCCAGGCTTTATCCTTCGCTGGTAGGCTTTTGGTCTTGTATAATGAAGAGAGCATAATTGCATGCAGAGGTCCAGGTGAGGACCCACCCATGGGTCATAAATCTTAAGCATACCCTTCTTTGACTTGTACTCCACATATCATGCTATATATGACCTGTTAGCCATCTTAATGGCTTCTGTCTAGTGATGGGAACTCCGGCTCTTTTCAAAGCTTCGGCTCTTTTGGATCGGCTCCCTTTAAAGAGCCGGCTCTTACGGCTCCCAAATGGTTCTTCGTTTAGTATCACTTGGATGCCTATATTTCAGCCTAAATAAGCAATTATGAATGGTTTGTATATACGCAATTTCTTATTCATTGTTTTCAGACATTACGTATTCTTATGCATTTTTTCCATTACAAAAAATATACCGTTACTATTGTTTAACATTTTAATAAAAGCTTTAAATGAACAACTTAACACAAAACCTCAGCAAACAAATAAAGGCCAATCTCAAAAACAACACAACACTATGACTATTTGAATAAAAGTTTTTAGGCCAGGAACATACATGGGGTTTAAGGCCTGTACAAAAGTTGTAAATCCAATGTCCTCCACAATGGAAAATGGTTGAAAGTCGCTAGATATCATTTTAGTCAGCTCCTCATCGGCACTTATTTTGTTTGTCTGGCATCATTTGTTTTGGAATAAATGTGCTTATTTTGGTTTGAACTGAAGACCATGTTATATGTACAAAAGTCGGAACACGCTGTTTGTTGTGTCATCACGCTCACAGGTTCTGTATGCGTGAGCGTGCGCACGTGTTGTTTTCTGTATCTGATACGCGGAAAACGCTGTACTTTCAGGAGTCTGAACGCACTTGCATTTATTCCATTGTTTGTTGACTTTGTGTGCGTCTGTTTGATGTAAGTCACGCTCTGCTGTTTATTTCAATAGAAATAATTTCTGCAAGTAATGGTAAATCTCGTAACGTTGTTTTACTAGCAAGTTCAGACAACCCTTTATGTCAAAGTGTGTTCAGTTTAACGTTCAAAATTGTATAAGTACATTCAGAAATATTGCTTCTTTATTATATATAAGAGCTTCAAGAAAACAGACTTGGTAATATTTGCTTAAGTATTGATTTGTCCGAGTCTGTACAGCGCTAACGTATTTCGTAAGTTTTATTTAGTACCTTTTGTCAATGAAAGCACGTCATGGCGCTGTGTTAATTTCTGCTGCCATCTACTGACCTTTTTGGGCATTACATGTTTAGCGTTCTCGGAGCCTTTATTTTGTGAGTTATTTTATGTTATTGTATTTGTTCTGTTTCAGAAACCACACACATAAATATTTGTCTTCAAATAAACGTTAAGTTCTACAAAGCCATTGCAACTATTCTTTCCTTTGCATTGTTCAGTAGTTAATTAAGATCTTCCTACCTTAATTCTGGTCTGCTTCATCCTTCTTATCGAGGATTAGGATTTGGTGCCACAGACACACACCAGTTTGACGCACACACTGTTTAACATTATACCTGCAGTTTTCGGTAAGACAGTGGATGCTACAGCAGAAGTACTTGTCTCTTTTCCAGGGTCAGTGGATGGCAGGAGAGAGGGCACGCTCTCCTCCAGTTGCACGGATGGGTGGGTGGATCTTATAGCCTATGTCTGTGCAGGTTTGTTGTTGACCCTGCTCTAACGGATATTTTCATATTACAAATTCTGCACTTAGCTTTGCAGTCTCCAATATCACTTAAATGCAGCCAGATGCTGCTTCTTTTTCGGCTTTCACTCATTTCTTTACTCTTCTTTTTTTTCTTCACGATGCGCTTGCATTTAAATCTGGCTCCTCGTCTGTCGCATCGACAGGTATACAGAGCGACAGTGTCTGGCCTGTACCAACACTCGCTGTCTTTGGACCATCTACCCCCCTTCCTTCTTTCACATAGTGGTACGATCCTAGTCCGATTTGTCGTTTGTGAACGAACCGGCATTATGAGCAAATGTTCTGTGTGCCCATATAAATAAAGTCCCGCCCCTGCCGAATGGATTTTCAGCAGATCTGAGCAGGAGTGGCTGAAGCTTTGGCTCTGCTCGACGGGCATCGGCTCCTCTCGTTCGCTTCAAAGCATCGGCTCTTAGAGCTGGCTCATTTGCGAACGACACATCACTACTTCTGTCCACGGTCTACATATAGATAGTGAGAAGTCCAATAGGATTCCCAGGTCCTTCTCCGTAGGGTTACTTTCAAGTTTAAGGCCTGCCATCGTGTATTCAGATCTAACATGTCTACTTCATATATGTAATACCTTACACTTCTTACTTAAATTTCATCAGCCTCAAATCTGCCCAAACATTTACAGTACTTTGTTAAATTCCCTCTGTAATGATTCTGCTGGTTGTAGATGATCTACCATCCCACCTAGTTTGGGACCATCTGCAAACTTTATCATCTTGTTGCTTATTTTTCTGCCCAGTTTATTTATACACATTAAAAATAAAAAGTACAGACCCCTGGGGGACACCATTTTTAACAGCCAACTCAGGTCAGACTTTTGGCACTGTAACCCTTTGCTTTGTCCCTAAGCCCTGTGCTTTAGCTAATAATTTACATTGAAAGTATTTCTATTGAAGAACAAACAAGAACTGAAAGCATAAAGAAACAGGATCATCCTTAGCCGTAATTAAATGGACATGTGTCTGTATGTCCGTCCAATTGCTAGGGTTAGGAAGGAAATTTTATTATAGGCAAAGCATGTAGAAGATGGTTACATATACATAAACAGGCAGTCCCCAGGTTACGTACGAGATAGGGACTATAGGTTTGTGCTTTAGTTGAATTTGTAAGTAAGTCGGAACAGGTACATAAATTTAATAAATGCTATTGTTGACCGACTGTAACCAAGCGCTCTGCCAATGAATGATGGGAGTTTCACCTCTCTCTGACCTTTTTATTATTTCTACTTTATTTTCAATGGTGATGGTTTTTCTCTTCTTTACTGTATCAACAGCACTTGCATCAGATTTGTGTTTCAGAGACATTCTTGAAGGGTGTCTTCTGCACAGCACTGTACACGCTATCACAGCAGGAAGGCACCCATCATCAACACGTCTTATGTATAGGGTGGTCCAGATCTAATCATGCAATTTTCATTACGCTATAACTTATTCAGTTTATTACATAGAAAATCACTCAAAAAATCCCAGACCATCGAGAAGTGTGCGAACTGACGACATGAAGAATCGACTTCGCACTGAACTGGAATCGTCCCCGCATAAGTCAAAGTCACCCAGATGATCTGGATCTGCATAATTAGATCTGGACCACCCTGTACTGATAAGAGACAACTTCCTGCTATGTGCGTAACAGTACAAGCAGGTTTGCTATTGAGAATGAATGGGGGCAGCGAGGGGCGGTTCATCACCAGCCCACCTCACAGTCACCTCCACTACAGTATGCTGCCCGCAGTGTCTGCTGCACCACCGACCCCCATTCAACAAAAGCCATCCGAGGCACACTATAATGCTACCCCTTGCTGCCCCATTCAACCTCAATGGCCTCCGTTCAGCCACAACCGGATCACCGCTTGCAGGATTACCAGCCGCCCACCGAGAATGAATGGGCAGTCATGTGTGGTGGGCTGGCAGTGAAACCGCTTGCTGCCGGGATCCACCCGAGGGACGCTACACTGCACGAGCAGCGAAATCGCCCCCCCCTCCAGCCACTGCTTGCAGCGTCCCCAGACCGAAGATGACGGAGCGGCAGTTACTGAGGCACATGTGTCGCAGCTGCGGCCCCGTTTGTATGTCGTATGTCAGATGTCCGTAACCTGGGGACTACCTGTATACATAAAATAGAAATACCAAGTAAGGGTATAAAAATGAGGAAAGTCTTCTTATCGGCCTATTCTGTTATCTGACCCTCTATGCCAACAAACAGCAGTATGGCAGCTACTTTCCTGCACCCACTCAGACCACGTGAACGAGGTTTATAGCTGCAATACTAATGACTGATGACTTTTCATGGCGGGTAAAGGATGAGTGAAAATGATGATAAATCAGTGTACACGCCTGGAAACAAAAGCCGCAACACGATTAGGCTAGAGTCGCTAAACGAGGCCAACGCTGCATTTTCTTAGCGGAACACTTCAACTATAAGAGTGGTCAGTGTGAGGAGCGATGCCAAGAGGAAGCAGCAAAAACAGGTGGCTCTATCCAAAGAGGAATTGGGTGTGTATTATTATACTGTACCAGACCCAGGTACGACATAAAAAAAAAAATTAAACACGAGGTCTACAATGATTACTTAGCTTTCAACCCACCTTAGGACGGGTAGCACAGCTAGAACTGGTATTAAATTTAATAAGAAGCCAACTGTTTTCTCAGTTTTAGTTCCTGCTTATTAAGCTTATTTATATTTACAATGAGAAACATAATTTAATGTTAGCACAACATGAAACATAGATGTAGTCTAAAAATCTGCACTTTGATTGGAATACGCCTGCAGCAGGTTTTCAACACTCAACCTTGTAAACATTCTACTATAATGCTAATTTTGGCATAACATGAATAGGGAACGAGGGAATATACACAATAGACAAAAATGAGTACATCATCTGCACAGAAAAAACTCATTCAAAATACAAAGAAAAAAATGATCCCATTCTGATGCTACATCCACAAAGATATAAAATCAGAAATGCATCAGCCTCTAAGCATTCTGCTGCCGTCAATAGAAGCCTTTAAAAATTGTAGTATTTTATTCACAGAGGGCATTTTGTGCCAAAGCAGCTTCTGTTTCATGTTACAGTAAGCTTGTAAAAAGCTTTACAATCACATTTACAATTGGAGTCTCATATTAAGAATGGGTGCAAATCTTGGATCAAAACCAAAACAGGCCAATCAGTCCAACCAGCTCATCACTCCTGTTCACCAAGAGTTGGGATTTGCAGGTCTCTAGAGTCCTACTCTCCTTGTCCAGGTATGTTCCTTTGACACTCGTGTCTAGTTTTCTGCCACAAACGGTAACTCCCATGTGACCAGTTTTTCCATTCCTTTTTCTGGAATGTGGTCACATTTTCTCTCTATTACTGCTAAGCTGCATTTTCTTACCAACTTTCCAATGCTGACATGTGTCGTCACTGTTGTACATTTCAGTGCACAAACCTCACCCATTAGTCCCTCACATTCAGTGGCACATGTGTGACTATTTCCGTTTCAATCCTGCAGAACTATCATGATTTTCTACTGATGGTTTTTAATGGAGATTGCTTTGGTTTTTCTCCTTCATGGTGCAGGACAGTTCTGCAGTCCAGAGACTGCTCAAGTTCTTCTTGTTCATGTTTTGTTTCCCTACGGGCTTTGTCAATAATTTATTAAAACACATACAGTTTTATTACTTAAGAGTACTTACCGAACATAAAAATTTCCTGCCGAGAAGCTTGACAAATGGATTGACTCATCATTTGGTTTAGGTGGATCTGCCACTTGTGGGGACACAAAGAAAGCCACAGACACATTCGTTAAGTGTTTCCCATCTGTCGTTGGAGCTACCCGAGTAATAACTGGAGTAGTCATTGGGATCTTCTCACCTATTAAGCAAAAATATTATTTGTTAATGAGGTTGGGAAGAATTGTGTACAGAAGAACGCAGAAAACAAGGCGTGCTCAATTTTCAGCAACACACCAGACCCACTAATCACTACACAGCATATGTAAATTCAGATACTTCAAGCACATTCCAGAACATTCAGTCTCGGCCGCAGACCACCATTTTCTTGATACTGACCAAAAACCCAGCTGATGCAAATTAAAAATGCCCGTTTTAAAAAGCAATTTCCGGTTTAACTTTACACAATGTGACATTCCCTATAATTCCTAACACATTTATTAGCCCATTCAACGCTGCAGAATGTCTGATTACAATAAGGGAGCAAACACCCGAACCCTTTACCATCCACACAGCCAGACAACAAACGTTCTAGACTTGAACGTGAACCCAAAAATGTAGAAATAATAAGGGAGATTCACTCAAAAGAGGCCCCAAATATTCTGCAATAACTCTTGCCAGGATGAAACAATCTGAATGAAACAACGTGCAATGTGCTGCTCGGTATATGGAGCGTCGAACAAGCTGGGATGCCCCTGCGTCATAGCGATGAGGTAGGCGCCGGATAGCTGTTGCGAAATTTAATTGAGCAGCACGTCTTCCTGGTGTAAACCTACTGGGTCCCCGATTCATCTAATCGATGTCAGAATCAACTGGATGATCGTGAGTTATTTCTAGCAAGATGGAGCAACGTGTCACACATCACCAAGGAGCATGATAGAAATTGGGTCCTTCTTCGGCAAAGGGGTCATTTCAAAGGGGCTTTCGCCACCACAGTCGCTGGATCGGACACCACCAGACTTTTTTCATTGGGGAATGCTCAAAAGGAAGTCTATCGGAACAAGCCTCGCACCGTGGAAGATTCGAAGGAAAACATCCAACGTGAAATTGCTGCTATTCCCCCCACCAAGGCGCTTGCCGATACATTCAAAAACATGGAGCGCCGCTTCAAAATGTGTCTGGCAGAAAACGGAAACCACTTCCAGCATCGCATGTAATGCGATCAATTACACATACGTCAAGGAATATAGCATATTTGATTGGTTCAGATTGCTTCATCCTTACGGGAGTTACAACGGAATATTCGGGACCTCTTTCGAGGGAATCTCCCTGTATAATGGAGCTCACTCACAAGCAAGCAAGAATGTGCTGAAGAATCAAAGCCAAAAAATCCTTTACAGCTACCTCATGATCAGAAAATGTTTAGTAAATGAGAGCTTTTGACTCCTGTGAGGAAGAAATGAAGGTTTCCATTCTCTTTCTTTCTTCATATGTGAGATAGCGTGTGTGGGGCAGACAGCGGCCAATCCAGCACTTGTGTACTGATGAATGAATCCAAGTAATTTAGTGGAGCGAAGCCAAGTTATTTAGAAGTCCTTCCACATCCTGTCAAACAATGGCAAGAGTCTTGTTTGTCAGTAACAGTAACCGCCGGGAGACTTGTGGGATTCCACCTCTAGAAGCACCAATGCTTATTCTTTTCATCTGCTATATTTCGGCCTTTCAAAAGATAAGCTTATTTTTTTCTGAGCTCTTTTCTCTTTCCATTTTTAACAGGATAACAAAGCTGATCAGTCAGAAACAAAGCTCTTACTAGATGTCTGCTGCTCGGCAAGCTTCAGTACCGTAAATACCCGTATATAGGACGCATTTTTTTTCTTAAGTAGGAGGCCTAAAAACCCAGCTGCGTCTTATACATGGATACTTTTATTACAAAAATTATAAATCTATATATATAATTCACTAAGTCCATGGCAAGCAAGACACATGCAAGACATGGCAAGCAAGACACACGCAAGACAGAGCCCCGCCCGCCAACTCTAACCCTCCTCCTGAGTACACCCTCGCTCTGAAGGCACGCAGCAACTCAGCAAACACCACCTCAGTCGCTTTCGTCTGTGCTACAGTCCACATGCACCTCTGATCCACGTTGACTTTTCATTGTTCTTTTTGGTTCCGGCTGCTTTTCTATATATAATCCACCAAGTCGCCCAACCATGGGATACGCACAGACGCAAGACAGAGCCCCGCCCGCCAACTCTAACCCTCCTCCCTGAGGCATGCGCACTTCCTGCTCATGTGCCCGCTCCCAACTCCTCACAAAACACATCCTGAGTCGCTTTCTCCCGCGTCCACCCTCGATCTCGAGGCATGCACACTGCCTGCTCATATGCCCACCCCCAGCTCCCCCATTGGACTTTATGATCGTGTGCACATGTGTCAGTGCCTCTCCTTCACCTTTGATAGATGTGTGACGGGGACAGAAAGGAGTGGTTTGAATCCAATTTGAATTTCAAGGTTTGTTTTCAAGCGACAGTTGGTTAACAGTGCTGCTATTGTAGCAACTAGGGTATGCCTCAGTCCGCTCGCGATTAGCCGTCGCCCCCGCACTGGCATTTCACACCATTTCAAATTAAGTATTTTTCAGGTGTAGCGTCGCTAATACTGTATCGGTTTTGGAGAATGACCGTGTTTGAAAGTTCATTTTACAATACATCCACCTGTATGCATTATTGTAACGTTTAGAAATTGTTTTATTTTGAATTTTCACGTCACCGATAAGTCGTTTTCGCCGTTTAGTATGTTTCTCGCTCTTTGTTGTTGTTCAGAAAGACTCCAGCCTAACACAAACGCATGGATACAATCACTGGCACTGGCGGCAGCAGCAGCTTTTAATTAGTAACTCAAAATCAGGATGCGTCCTATAAACGGGTTTTTCCATGGTTTTTAGGGTCAAAAATCCACTGCGTCCTATACACGGTATCGTCCTATATGCAGGTATTTACGGTAGCTGAGGAAAAAAAGTGTTAACTTCACTTACCAACTGCATTATTTCCATTGATGTACCAAAAAAGACGCATGAAACCCAAGTATACAGCACGCGTATAGGACCCTTCAAGCTCCGTTGTCATCCAGCGAGATGCCTCGTATCTCCGTTCTTCAAAATTCTGCAAGATAAAATCAGCATGTGAAAAATGCCGACACTTGGGTTTTGTACAAGCCCCGCGGTTTCATACAGAGTTTCTACAACTTGGCCAGTTCAGTATATAGACAAGGATTCCACAAAGGAATTCTAAATAGGCAAGCAGTGTCGTCTAGTGGAGTGGTCCTCAACGTTCAGTCCGCGGCACCCCCCCTGTGGCTGCAGGCTTTTGTTCCAATCAGCTTCTCACTCAGTTGGTCCTTTAATTGCCCTCATTGCTTAAATAGCTGACAGGTCTGTACTTTTTTAATTCCCTTTTTCTGTGGAGGTTGCTTTCTTAATTTTATTTGAATACAGGATAGCAGAGACCAGCACAAATGTCTCTGAAAAGAGCAGACAACTTCAGTGTTAACCACTTGTGTGCTAATTAGTAAACAACTGTCTAAAATGACCAGATTATTAAACATTATCTCACGTTACCACAGGGTCACACACTAAGGGATAATTCTTTCACCAATTCGACAACGTATAAACACCCTGTGTGATGAAATAAAGATTTCAAATTTTTAGACTTTCTTCCTGTCTGCAGTAGTCCACAGCTGGTATTTCACGGCTCTATTTTGTCTTTCTTATTGTCACTCGCCCTGTCAAACCTGCAGCACGAAGTCTCCTCTTTCAATGAAACTGACACTTGCTTTTGTGGACCGACTGTTGTGCTGCAAGGTGCCCTGTGATCACACAAGCTGGTGACCCTCAGAAACTGGTCTTCTGACTGGCTTGTGACTTTGGGTCTCCCAGATCTCTTCCTGTCAGAGTTTCTTCCAGTTTCCAATTCCTTTGGATTGTGCAGGACACCACTGGACTCACTGACACTTTGATTTTTTCTTTTTTTTTTGCAGTTTCTCTAAAGGCCCAACACTTCAAAAGGTAATAATGCTTTGCCTCATTTCATTTGTTAATTGTCATTTTCTTGCCATTATCACTAGAATTTACAACTTTCTACAGTGTCATATTGTCCAAGTAGTACTTCCGAAGGTGTAGTAACACAGTCTGTTCCAACTCTGCTTTAAGACAGACAGAGGGGTTTTTAACCCTTAAACCGCCACATACTTGGGGGTTAATGCACCCCTGTATGCCAAATACTTTTTAGCTGCACTTTTTAAGTAAACGTCACAATTCACAAATAAAATGTGAAATTTTAATGGGACGCATTTTTTTCATGCAAAGAGCATCACTAATTACTGCAGCACTGATCACTTTACACCCTGCCAATGAACTGTAAAAACATTTGAAAAAACTACTGCAACAATCAATTATTATATGTATAAGGTGCTACTGACGGCATTGATGAATTCAGTACTGCGCTTGAACTGGCTGCACGCCAGCACACAGAGGTAAGCGCTGACGCTTGCAGGCTCGTCTAGTGCAGCGGCTGAATCCCAGGGACAGTGATGCTGCGGTGCCGACAGTGGCCATGAGCCGAGTGCTCAACAAATGTACGGTACTGACTGATCAGCTCCAGCATGCTGGCAAATTGCTCTGTGAAGTGACTATAGCTGGTTGCATTATTTCTTAATCTCACCCCTCGCTGCTTAGGACTGCTTCATTCATTTACTACAGAAGCTGTTCTCAGGATTGTCATCTTCACATTTCATCCGCTTTTGCTTTATTAGACTGTTGTCACAATAATGAGACATGAACAGATAAAGGCTTGGGGCAGCCACCCGTGTAATATGGTATCATGGCTGCAAAAGTCGTTTTTGTCACAATAACCAGCACTGAAGTGCATACAACGGAGTCCGAAACAAGACTGAGGGAAAAGGGAAAAGGGGAAGGTTTTTAAAGGGGAAGACAGGAAGTGAGGTCATAAGGATCGAGCACGTGGTCTTCAACCATTGGATCACAGCCGGAAGTGACATCAGAGGGGCCAGAGCTGGTGAGGTCGACTTCCATTGGCTCAGTCCCGGAAGTGATGTCAAGAGAGCCACGTAGACTTCCCCGGGAATGGTCTACAGGCACGGGAGATAAAGAGTCAGTGTACTCTGCCACATCCCGGCATGCCTCCGAACTGCCTTCACTCAAGCCCTTTAGCTGCCCCCCATGCGCACGTGTGTGACATTGTATAAGGACGTTGTCGTGAGTGTTTAGTGTTGTGGTTCATTGTTATGCCGTAGGGGAAAGGGTAGGTGTGTCTGATTGTTGTTGTTGTGTATTGGGTTTTCATTTAATATATCATTTATTCATTCGTTGGCTTTGTGCCTCTGCTTGTGAGTGTGTGCAGGTCGGGCCAAGGCTGCGTGCATCCCTGGAATCTCCACCAAAAAAATAAATGAATCACCGGACCGCTATACACTTAAAGAATTGCATTGTGTTGTATACACATAACAAACCTGAACTTGAATGTTGAAATCGGAGATGGATCAATTGGTACTTCATAGCAGTTGCGTTCATATGACATTGGCAGAAGGTGCATTTGGACATAGCAGGGTCAGCTACCACCTCTTTGAGCCGCGAGTAATAAGCACAGCCTAATTCTTTGGTCAGTGCCATGCAAAACTTAAGCACTTCCTTGGTCAAAAAGTGAATATCCATCTCTTTGGCAGATTAAAATTTCATGAGGTGACAATCCAGTTGTTCTGTTAAGGAAACCCCAAATTGAAATTAGGATGAGAGTAACAGTATCTGTCCACTTCAAATCTATTTCTGCACAAACGTTATGTATCTTAAGTTTTAATAGTTTGTTTCATTCACTTAACCACTCCTGTTGACCGAGAATAATAAGAACAGTGAAAGTTATGCTTCATTTGTAATCATTTGCAAACGTCTTTTAAAACGTTGTTCACAAAGACTGCTCCGCAATCACTCAAAATTATTCTTGATACAGCAAACCTTCTGCCCTTTTACATGGAACTGCTTCTACCCACCTACTGAACTTGCCCACAATTAAAAACAAATACTCCAAACTCACATACTGTACTTAGGATCTGGCGAAGCTACCATTTCAGTGAGCACGAAAGGGCTTTGGACAAGCTGCACCAGTCCTTTTTGGTGCTTTGTTAAGTCACCTTATTGACACGTATTACAATGTTGGCAATGATATTGAGCAACTATTGAAAATGCCAGAACAAATCAAGTCTGCTTTAGCAGCTCAGACATGCTCGTCTTTGAAAGATGGCAGACCCCACACGCTGTTAGGGTCAACACTAGAAAGACAGATTTGTTTACAACTGGTCGACCATCACACAACACCCATAGTTTATCTAAGGCTCTGGAAATGCAGACCGGTCTGGATTAGTCTGAGTTGTTGGGTAGGACGCAACTCTGAAATTCACTGAAGGATGTCAGCTTATGCAGATCAGTAAACTTTATGGTACCCCAAGTCATCATGCACTGTGGCACAGGCAAATCCATGACAGATATCCAAATGTGCAGCAAGAGCAGACAACATAATCGTCAGTCTTCTATGATGACGGCATTCGCTATCTCGATGTGGGCTTGTGTGTGTGTGTGTGATGTTGCTGGTTAACCAGATTGAGCTTTCTTGGTTACACTTGTTCTTCCTGCTTTAAAACTTTTCCCCCCTTCATAAACCCTTCGTTCAGTCGTGGCCAGTGCCAGTGCTAGGTTATTTTGTGCCCTAGGCCAAGCTTTTTAGTCCGCCAACCGACTGTTTGGTGGCTAATCCGTGCCCCCCCAATTATGATCTGCGCCCTAGACAAATCCCTAATTCACCTTAGCAGTGGCACCAGCCTTGGTCGTGGCTGATTTCACTTCCATACTGAGCCAACATCCTTTGGTGAATTTCAGCAATTTTCACTCCCTCTGCCCAAAGAAGTCTCACTACAGCGCATTGTTTATTACAGTAAA
Organism: Polypterus senegalus; assembly: GCF_016835505.1. Classification (NCBI taxonomy): domain Eukaryota; kingdom Metazoa; phylum Chordata; class Cladistia; order Polypteriformes; family Polypteridae; genus Polypterus; species Polypterus senegalus. Next base: position 23,365,662 of record NC_053169.1, on the reverse strand, counting down.
ACCTTGGATTGCGAATAACTTGGGTCTGCAAGTGTTTTGCAAGATGAGCAAAAATTTTTAATAAATTGTAACTTGATAAACGAGCGAGGTTTTGCAATACGAGTAGTGTGTATACGTTTTGCCTGCCGAACGTCATGTGATCACAGCTGAGTCGACGGTTCTTCTCTCTCTCACTTGGTGCAGGATTGTGGGTAATTGTCTCCTCTGCTCAGTCTCAGTCAGTATGCCTTACTCATATAATCAACGTCCGTACGAGCGGATACAGTTTACTACAGCATTGTGACCGTGTGTGTGTGTGTGTGTGTGTGTGAGAAAAGCTTTTTTTTTATTTTGTGTTCGCGTGATGAATCTGCTTAACGACAATGCAATGTCACATTTCCGTAAAATCCTCAAAAGGAGGCAAAAGCAACTGTCATTAGATAGGCTCCTTGTTAACGTCGCAAAAAACGAAAAAGATTTCAGTGAGCCAACAGACAGCAGTAATTCCGTTAGTTAGAGTGAAAGTCGTCCTACGCAATAACCCTCCTCCTCCTCCTCCTCCTCCTCTTCTCTCTCTCGTCTCCCTCACACCACCCACAATTCTTTTCAAAGTAAAGTGCCCATACATTTGTTTTATGTATTTTTACTTTAGATTTTGTATTAATCATTTTTTATGAATATTTTGGGTTGTGGAACGAATTATCTGAGTTTCTATTATTTCTTATGGGGAAATTTGCTTTGATATACGAGTGCTTTGGATTACAAGCACATTTCCGGAACAAATTATGCTCGCAAACTAAGGCACCACTGTAATTTATAATCCCACATTCAATCAGAAGAAAATATGAAGCTGGTTTTAAATTAAAAGTCATTGACGTGGCAAAAGAAATTGGTAACTGCCCTGCTGCAAAAAAATTTAATGTGTCTGAGAAACTGGTGCAAAATTGGAGGAGGCAAGAAGATGTGAAAAAAAAAATTGTATTTTTGAACGGGCGTATAAGTCGGGATCTGATTTTATGATTGATTTTTCAGGTTTCAAGACTCAACTTATATGCAAGTATATGCTGTAAAAATAAATAAATAAATAAATAAAAGAAGGTTCCCGAGTCAAATGTTGTGAAAGTCCAGTAAATGATCATCTCTTAAGGCAGCGTCCGCTTCAGCTTTAGTTCATCTAGTAAGGGTCCAGTGTCTATATATACCACGGCGCCTTTTTTAAAGTCATTGTCATTAGGAAACCAACTTTGCTGATGACATTGTGATTTGTAGCAAGAGTAGGGAGCTGGTTGAGAAGAACCTGGAGAGGTGGAGATATGCTATACAGAGGTGAAGAATGAAGGTCAATAAGACCACCAAGACAGAATACATGTGTGTGAATGAGAGGGAGGTCAGTGGAATGGTGAGGATGCCAGGAGTAGAGTTGGCGAAGGTGGAGGAGTTTAAATACTATCAACAGTACAGAGTAATGGGGATTGTGGAAGAGAAGTGAAAAAGAGAGTGCAGGCAGGGTCGAATGGGTGGAGAAGAGTGTCAGGAGTGATTTGTGACAGACGGGTATCAGCAAGAGTGAAAGGGAAGGTCTACAGGATGGTAGTGAGACCAGCTATGTTATATGGGTTGGAGATAACAACAACAACAACATTTATTTATATAGCACATTTTCATACAAATAATGTAGCTCAAAGTGCTTAGACATGGTGGCACTGGCCAAGAAGCAGGAGACAGAGCTGGAGGAGGCAGAGTTAAAGATGCTAAGATTTGCATTGAGTGTGACAAGGATGGATAAGATTAGAAATGAGGACATTAGAGGGTCGGCTCAAGTTGGACGGTTGGGAGACAAAGTCAGAGAGGTGAGATTGCGTTGGTTTGGACATGTGCAGAGGAGAGATGTGGAGTATATTGGGAAAAGGATGCTAAGGATAGAGCTGCCAGGGAAGAGGAAAAGTGGAAGGCCTAAGAGAAGGTTTATGGACATGCAGGTGATGGGGGTGACAGAACAAGATGCAGAGGACAGAAAGATATGGAAGATGATGATCCGCTGTGGTGACCCCTAACGGGAGCAGCCAAAAGAAGAAGAAGAAAGTCATTAGGAAACAAAATTTAAAGGAAACAATACTGTAATAATAAATTAAGATAATTATGACTAATAAACTATATCCAGGAAAACGTAAAAGAGATTATTTGTTCACAGATTATACAAAAAAATGTTACCACTAAAATCAGAACAGAATGTCTTTATTTTCCTGTCCCCCAAAAAGCAAAAGATGGGGAGTTAAGCATTTTAAACAATCTATACAATTTTAATGGTTGAAATTTAACTGCGTTTATTGTAATGATACAGAAACTACAGATATCGTTTTATGATCCATTGTAATGGAGCAGGAATTTTCTGGGGTCCTGTAAACAAATGGCTTTTTGCAAAAAAATATGACCCTACACACATTCAAATTAAGAAATATTAAATTTGGTTTATCACAGAAATTATACTTTTCAATCAACAATATTTTTGATACACAAAAGCAGATTTTTTAAAATCTCTTCCTATCATTATGTGTTAAAGAATTCCTCTTATTCTTTAATTCCTTAAATATCAGGAAGTTAACCACGCCCTGTCTGGAGAGTTTCACTTAGCTTATTGTTTCATTGTTATAAATTCTATTATTTTAAAATAGAACGTATTGTATTTTATTAATTAAACTACTCAGATGTCAGGGGGTTTCTATGTTCTATGTTCTTTAATGCATCGACAGGCCTTTGATGTTTGCAAGGGTTTTGACTCAATGGAGACTTGGAAAGTGATATTTTACAAGTGCCTGGATATAGAAGTTCACACCTGCTGTGTTCAGAGCGTCCTAATAAAAAAAGGTTTCCTTAATAATAATAATAATACATTTTATTTATATAGCACCTTTCCCATGCTCAAGGCACTTACAGAATATAAGACAGAACAGCTGAGTATACGGTATATAGCATTGTACTAAACCAGATAAATAAATAAAGGAGATTAAGACAATAAATTCAGAGAAAGCCTAACAAGCAACATAATTGATGGTCTAACACACACATACAGGTTACATTAGCATCTTGACAGAGAGGTAAACTGAGAGAAGGGGAATAAAGTCAAGTAGAGCTAAAAGTCTTCCTGAACAGATGAGTTTTGAGTTGTTTTTTAAAAGAGTTCATGGAGTCGGCTGGTCTGATTAATTTCGGTAGGTCATTCCAGAGTCTGGGCACTCGCTATACAGCTGAAGGCCCTGCTGTCACCCATGGAGTGTAGATCAGTGTGGGGAACAACAAGATTACCAGAATCAGAGGACCTTAGTGAGCAGGCGGGCAGGCACATAGTGATGGAGAAGGTCACTGATGTAGTTTGGCGCAAGGTTATTTCAGGCTTTGTAGGTTATTAGAAGGATTTTATATTCGATTCTGTAAGACACAGGGAGGCAGTGAAGGCAAAGCAGGATGGATGTGATGTGCTCGCTGCTGCTGGTCCGTGTTAGGACTCTTGCAGCCGAGTTTTGAATAAGCTGGAGCTGTGATATAAGATTAGAAGGGACACCTGCCAGCAGCGAGTTACAATAATCGATGCGGGATGTGATAAAAGCGTGGACAAGTTTCTCAGCATTAGAGAAGGAGAGGAAGGAGTGAACACGGGATATGTTACGGAGGTGACAGTAAGAAAGTTTCTTAATGTGATTTATGTAGGCAGAATAAGAGAGGGAGGAATCAAAAATGACACCAAGATTCTTTGCAGTAGAGGCAGGTCTGATGAGATCAAGATGGACTGAGTAGGAGCTCATTTTATTAACCTGCATTTTAGTCCCAATTTGCAGGAGTTCAGTTTTGTTGCAATTTAATTTTAAACAGTTCTGCTCCATCCAGGTTTTAATTTCACTAAGGCAGGTTGTGAGCTGAGAAAGCTCTGATGAAGTTCCACTTTTAACATTGAAGTAGAGTTGAGTATCATCTGCATAAAAATGATAAACCAGTCCAAAGCTACAAATAATATGGCCAAGGGGAAGCATATAAATACAGAAGAGAAGAGGGCCGAGGACAGAAACCTGAGGAACTCCTTGTGTGACTGGCGCCGAGCTGGATCTGCTGTTGCCAAGACTAACAAATGCTTGCCTATCATGACCTGAACCACTAGAGGGCAGTGCCAGAGATACCCAGCATGTTCTCCATCCTGGACAGTAGAATGTCATGTCTGACAGTGTCAAATGCTGCACTGAGGTCTAACAGAATTAATATGCTGGTTTGTCCAGAGTCTGCTGCCATAAGCAGATCGTTGGTTACCCGTAGCAGAGCAGTTTCACAGCTGTGCCACGCCCTGAAACCAGACTGAAAGGGTTCCATCAAGTTATTAGTGGTTAAGTAATTGGTGAGCTGGGAGGCTACAACACGCTCAAGAGCTTTTGACAGGAAAAGTAAGTGGGAAATAAGCTGGAAATTGATTGTCAGCATAAAGACCAGACTTTTTTAACATTGGGGTTACAGAAGAGATTTTAAATGTGAGCGGCACAGACCAAGTGTCAAGGGATGAGTTTATTATTGTTGTAACAGTCGGGATTATGGCATGAAGGCAGGATTTAAAGTAGTGTGCTGGGGATGGAGTCCAGTACACAAGTATTCGGCCTCATCTTACAAAGCAGGTTATTAACAAATGCAGATGTGACTGGTGAGAACTTAGAGAAGGAGCTGGATGGAGTGGGAAAACAGGGAAAGATATAAACAGATGATGTATTTATGTTAGTTGAATTATTTAGATCTTTAATTTTGTTACGGAAAAGTGGAGGAATCCTCACAGACTTCAGTAGAAGAGGTAGTTGGGCCAGATGCAGGTTTGAGTAGTTTATTAACTACAGAGAACAAAACCCTTGGGTTATCGTGGCCACTTTCTATTATTCTGCCATAGTGGGTGTTCTTAGCAGCAGTTAGTGCTTCTCTGTAAGCTCTTTGGTGGTCAGAGAAAGCCTGGATGTGCACGGTGAGGCCAGTCTTACGTGATATTCTCTCAAGGTGGTTGGCCAGCTGCTTTCATAGATCGCAATTCTGAATTATACCAAGGAGCTGAACGTTTAAAGGAAACCTCCTTATGTTTTAAAGGAGCTGTTTTATCTAATGCTGAATGAAGGGCTGAGGTATTGTGGTCAACAAGACTATCTAGTGTTGATGGAATAGGTGCAGACAGTAAAAGATTAGAAATGGATCCAGAAAGGATAGAGGGACCGATAGTTTTAAGGTTTCTGTAAGAAATTTGTTGTTTACAGGTAAGAGGAGGGAAAGGCAGTGAGACAGTGAAAAATACTGCTTTATGGTCAGAGAGACCCAAATCAGTGCTGTAAATGCTGGCAACAGATAGTCCAGAAGTGCAGATCAAATCCAGTATATGACCACCAGAGTGGGAGGGAAAATCAACATGTTGTGTCAAGTCAAAACAGTTTAGTAAGGAAAGGAATTCATTTCTCAGTTTAGATATAGTAGTGTCAATATGGATGTCGAAATCACCAAGAAGGATAATTCTCTGAGAGTAAGAGCTTAGGTGGGTTAAAAGTTCAATCAGATCGGATAAGAAGGATGCATTGTATTTTGGGGGACAATAAAGAACAATGAGTGAGACAGGACCTGATTTTGTTCTTAGTTTAAGACCTAGGCACTCAAAAGACAGTGGACAGTCAATTGGGATTCGTTTGATATTTAAGTCTGCTCTGATAATTACTGCTAGCCCACCTCCTTGTCTATAGCTGCGAGGTTCAGTATGGAAAGTGAAACCAGGTGGAGTCGCCTCCCTCCGTGAGTGACGTAAATTCATTCAGTTTTTGCCAAGTCTCCTTTAGACACAGTATATCAAGTTTGGTATCAGTGAGGAGTTCTGACAGCACCAATGCTTAGTCAAATGTTGCGAACGTCAGGTCAATGATAATAATCTCTTAGACTAAAATATCAAAATCCTGAGGTGCTTTAAATAACCAACAGAGAGAACCCAAGAGAGATAAGAAGAAAAGCCAATCAACATCAGTATACAGTATGTGCCCACCCGCAATGTTCACAAGGTAATAATAAAAGAAATAAAATTCTCATTAATTTTAGGCAGAATACTGTTATACTATTTTTCAAAGGCCAGAATAATAACTCAGAGCCGCAGTGTAAAGATAAAGTCTGCAGCATTCCAGCACAATGTGCTGCGTTAGCTGATCACCTCTTTGTGCCCACCGTGTTCAGAGGGCCACAGTAAGTCAATTGGCAGAAGATACAACATTGTGTCAGAAAAATGAATGATAAATTCCTGCTGCTCTTGAAACTTATGAAGCCTTTTCTAACATTTCTGGGCTACATCTAAATTTAAACCTTGTGTCTATTCACAAGTGTAATGTGTCAAGTTCATATAACATACCCGTTAAAACAGAGGTTAAATATTTAGGTCTAACGATAACCAAAGACCCCAAGATATGTGAAGTGGTAAACATTCTGAATAAGTTAAAGAAAAGGAAGTTCACTTTAGTTTTGTGGTTACAGAGGGATGTTAAAATTTTTGGAGGAGTGCTGCTTACTGAAATGGAACACTTGTCTAGGATAAATTATCCTGCTTCTCTTTTAGTGATGACCTCCAAAAGTCATTAAAAAGGCTGAGAAGTTGAACTGCAACTTTGAGGGGAAAAAAAAAATCAAACGCCATAACATAAGAAAGGAGAGAACGTCGGAATAAGCTTTACTGAGTTTGTTACTATGAATGGTGAATTAAGACTGAAACAGTTGCAGTCTCTTATTTCTCTTAACACTAGAATTACCAGAGCCAACGAAAAAACTCGTAATTCCGTCCCACCTTAAATCGCTTCTTAAATCCCTTCACACCTCTCCGCCAGCGTCCTTTGTCCTCTAAATGTGCTGATAAAAAGAAGCCGGCTATTCCATCCCCCCACCAATTTAGAACGTGCACGAACTTCTTCCAGCTCATGCCTTGACTGAGTATCTGGGAGTGAAGTGGAGTTTTAGAGTGGAAATAATAGATCGTTATTTGGAACACATGCATTTCATGTCTGTTCCGTTTCTACAGTAATCTGTGTAAACACATTGTTAAAACAGAAACGTTTTTTATATTCTAGTAGTAGATGACAAAATATAGGCATAAACTATATAATGTATGAAGCCTGAAGTCCAAATATCAAAGAAAAAGGTACAAAATGCAGAAACAAAAAGCCGCCTTAACATGCGACATTGATAGCTGTTTATTGTAATTGCCTCCGTGGTTCAATAGAATCAGTTCCTGTTTGGGAATCAAAAGGTCCCGAGTTCGATCCTGCACCACTTATGATCCTTGTAAAGGTTAGCTTTTTTTTTTTTATTCACTTTTCATTCCCTCAGTCGCGTTCAGAATCAATCCATACAACCCCATCTGACACGGCTGTTTTCACATAAAGACGCGCTATAGCTCTGCAGTGTACCACGATGCATACTAAAGCCCCCCCAGGTTGCTGACGCACAAACGCTGGCGAAGCTGCCTTCTTCGTATCTCACCATCACTTGATTTTCTTTTTATTCAGTTTTATTGAGTGTTCCTGCCAGTCCCCGCATGTTGCTGTATGCTGTTTCTTTTGTACTCCAGGACATGCAGAGGAGAGAATGGTAAAGAGCAGTAACTTCGGCGCTATATGCAATCATCAGACACTCCCCATCTGCCCGTTGTGTTGTTATACTTTTACACCAACATATGTTCCTGTGTTTGAGCATGCTCAAAAAATATACGTGTAATGCCACGAAAAGTAACTAATGCAATATTATTTGAAAACGAACAGCGTCAGATCGGGTGTGAATTTATGCAGGAACTGGAAATTCTCTGATGTGGGACCGTCCCCCAGGGAAGAAAGTACAGTGTCAGGTGCTCATTCAGTGTAATAGGAACCATAGCACAGAGAGGTGTGTGCATTGCAACAAGTGCACGTGTCGTAAATGTAGGAAGGACGGTCCTTGGGTATCTGGGAACTGTTAATATTTGAATGTCATGCTTTTATATAGCACGGAATGGAAATCAGCACTTCTTAGCATTGCACCATGCAAGCTGTCGTATCAATCACCTACTGTAACTTGCTTTCTTTTTCTTGGTTATACAGGTAGTCTTGAATAAAAGTGCACTTGTTTTGTTTGAAATGAAGTGTCTGCGTGTACTTTTCGTGGCATTACACGTGTATTTTTTGAGCATGCCCGTTTGAGCATGCTCAAACACAGGAACATATGTTGGTGTGAAAGTGTAACAACACAACGGGCAGATGGGGAGTGTCTGATTATTGCATATAGCGTCGAAGTTACTGCCCTTTACCATTCTCTCCTCTGCATGTCCTGGAGTACAAAAGAAACAGCATATAGCAACATGTAGGGACTGGCAGGAACACTCAATAAAACTGAATAAAAAGAAAATCAAGTGACGGTGAGATACGAAGAAGGCAGCTTCGCCAGCGTTTGTGTGTCAGCAACTTGGGGGGGCTTTAGTACGCATCGTGGTACACTGCAGAGCTATAGCGCGTCTTTATGTGAAAACAGCCGTGTCAGATGGGGTTGTATGGATTGATTCTGAACGCGACTGAGAGAATGAAAAGTGAATTAAAAAAAAAAAGCTAACCTTTACAAGGATCATAAATTGCACCGGCTGTTACAGACCGAAATCAAATGTATGCTTTTATTCTAAAATAGTAAGACTAAGAGCAGATTACTTCTCAAAACGGAGTGGTGCAGGATCGAACTCGTGACCTTTTGATTCCCAAACGGGAACTGATTCTATTGAACCACAGAGGAAATTACAATAAATGGCTGTCAATGTCGCTTGTTAAGGCGGCTTTTTGTTTCTGCGGTTATATTTTTGAATAAAAGCGCAATTGTTGTGTTATATTTGTACCTTTTTCTTTGATATTTGGACTTCAGGCTTCATACATTACAGGTATATGGTTTATGCCTACATTTTGTCATCTACTACTAGAATATAAAAAACGTTTGTTTTAACAATGTGTTTACACAGATTACTGTAGAAACGGAACAGACATGAAATGCGTGTGTTCCAAATAACGATCTATTATTTCCACTCTAAAACTTTTCTTCACTCCCAGATACTCAATCAAGGCATGAGCTGAGAGAAGTTCGTGCACGTTCCAAATTGGTGGGGGGATGGAATAGCCGGCTGCTCCTAGCTTCTCTTTATCAGCACATTTAGAGGACAAAGGACGCTGGCGGAGAGGTGTGAAGGGATTTAAGAAGCGATTTAAGGTGGGACGGAATTATGAGTTTTTTCGTAGGCTCTGGTAATTCTAGTGTTAATCAGTCGGTTTGTTCTAAAACCCTTTTAACAATCTTCAGCTGAAGTAAGTGAGGTGGAATTTCGTTTAAAATGGGATTTTGAATTGTCCAGGTTGCCTCTGATATCTTCTAATTTTCACCAGCAAGTCCTTTTACATTGGAAATCCCTTCACAAGCATCGTTTTTCTCCCAAAAATGTGCCAAAGTGGAACAACAGGTGTATCCGAGTTAAAAGGAAATCCGTGTGTTTTTACAAGAATGGAGGGATAAGGGGACTTGGGGTTTCATGGACGATAAGGAGCTTGGCAGTCAGTTGAAATTGTTTAGTAAAATATTACAAAACGGTTTTGAAAGCTATTCCTTCAGCTTTAGTTAATCTTGTATTTTACCACAGTGTCTTTTTTTAAAACTGTTGTTGCTAGGAAACAAACTTCAAAGGTAAAACAAATTGCAATACAATTATTTTGATAATTGTGAGTAATAAATTCTATCCAGGAAAGCGTAAAAGTGATAATTTGTTCAAAAAACAACTAAACTTACAACAGAATATATTTCCTTTCCTATCCTCCAAAAGCAAAATAAGAGACAATTTCAATTCTTCAAACATATATACCTGTCTAACGACTTTTAAACATTGACATTTAATCAGGTTAGCAAGTATTGCTTTTATTGTAATCATACAGAAACTACAAATCATATCTTGATCTGCTGTACAGCTGGGGTTCTGAAAACAAATGGCTTTACAGTATGCAAAAAAAATATCCTTCATACATTCCTAGTAGAAAATACTCAATTTGGATTTTGATCAACAATTTTTCAGCTAAACATTTTATACACAAAAACAGATTTTTAAAATTTCTTCCTATCATCATCATTTTTTTATAAAGAATTAGTGTTGTTCTTTATTTCCTTAAATATCAGTAAGTCTAATCACGCAATATAAAAGGTACCCTGTCTCTTTGGAGAGCAGAATTTAACTCGTTTTCTTTAATTGTTATATACTGTTATTTCAAAATATAATGTAGTCTATTTCTTAAACTACTCAGACGTCTGCCATTTATACAGATGGGAATATGACTCTGATGTTTGCATTTTTAGTTTCAATAAAGAATGTCCGACAAAAAAATCCACAATAAAACTCGGCACACGGGACTCGTGTTCGCTTACCCAACAGAGTGCGAAGACGCAGAAGACAGAAAGGACAAGTCCATAGCAAGTGAACAACAGTCAACACCGCTATCTACCGGCTACATAGGCAAACTTCAAGGGCATTTTGGGGAGAACGCAGAATGCGAGTAAACAGAGGGCGATCAAGCGAGAAGGATCCAACTGGCACTGCAGAGTCATACGCCACAGAATAAGTAGCCAACTTCAATCCAGTGTAATGAAGCCACACAAATGTACCACGAAGTACCACAAAGAAAGTCTAACAGTGCAGGTTGTGCTCGTATTTCAGATCAGTTCGTTCTAAGTTAAATGGTTCGTAATGCACTGTTTACCTAACGTTTTCACGGTTACATAAAATAGAAATACTGAATAACATGGCCAGTTATTACATCGTCCTCGCATCATTAAGTAGTTGCATGCGACTTCCTCACCTCGTAACTCTTGACCACGACGTACGCTGGACATTCGAGGTCACGGCAAAACCAGGGTGCCCCCGACTCCGTTGAGTTCTGTACAGGAGCCGAAAGCAGGAGCTGAACTCCGTGCAGAAAAATGAATAAAACTGGGATGCGGCCGTGCATGACGAGGCAAAAATTAGCTACACGCTCTGGAAATGAAACGAAGCCTCTTAGGATTCACAAGCCTGCAGCCGCTCCACTAAGACAACCGACGATGTTTTGAAGCGCTGCTTCGAGGCGTGTGTTATAAATGCCCATGGTACGTCGTTATTAGCACGTCACTAATACTGGGCGGGGCAACTTTTGATTGACGCATTGGCCAAGACAAACACCTGACCCCAGATCGGTAAGCTTAAATGTTGTACAAGTTCATCAGATTCGGCAGCGAAGGGCATTTTGATTCCTTTTACTGATTCGAGTCCTCCTAACGATCAATTTATGTGAATCGATTCTGTTGATTCGTTTGACTCATCAATACAGTTCAGGGATTGCGGCAGTAAAATAAAAAAAAACCTTCGTCACCTTTGAGCGGGAGCGGCAGGGTGTCGCAGTGGTTGCGCTGCTGCATCACAGTAAGGAGGTCTGGGTTCGCTTCCCGGGTCCTCCTGCGTGGAGTTTGCATGTTCTCCCCGTGTCTGTGTGGGTTCCTCCGTGTGCTCCGTTTTCCTCCCACCGTCCAAAAACATGCAGGTTAGGTGCATTGGCGATCCTAAATTGTCCCTAGTGTGTGTGTGTGTGCCCTGAGGTGAGCTGGCGCCCTGCCCGGGGTTTGTTCCTGCCTGTGCTGGCTGGGATTGGCTCCAGCAGACCCTCTGTGTTAGGATATAGCAGGTTGGAAAATGACTGACTGACCTTTGAGTGGATCGAAGAAAAATTTTCTCAGTTAATTCATTGTTATATGCTGGGTTACACATTCTAATAATTCATATCATATAACGCCCTGTTTGAAAATATGAAATATGACAGCATAGTAAAAATGCATAATTACAATCTAACAATATTGTAGCACTGTGCTCACCTGTGCTGAGTGCCAATGGATTCTCAGTTTTTATATCACTCTTTAGGTGGCTCGCTTTAGCCGCTCTAATTGGAATTCATATGTGACTTTGGCAGACTTGCCATTTTTATAGGCTCCCCGGCAGCTGGTCATTTGCATGACAGAATGCCAGCTTGTACAGCTGGTGGCTCCTCATAGTGTCATCCATAGGCAGTCTTAGACGGGGGCCAACAGGGGCCAGTGCCCCTGTAGAACTGGCACTGGACCCTGTTATGGCCCCTGTGCTGAAGAGATAACATTTTAATTAAATACTTACGGTGATGTTCTGCGCCCCCATGAAAAAACACTGGCCCCACCCTGGCCCCCCTGGTAAATTTGGTCTGGAACCACCACTGGTGTCATCCCTAGGGTGATGCCACTTGTCAGTACCACTTGTATAATTACTTTGGAGAAGCATAAGTGAGCAAGAATTATACACCTTATTCGCGGGTAATGGTTTAGTTTGAACTTGAAAGAATCATAAATGAAAGTGAACGAAAATCATGTGAATCAGACTGGCAAATCTGCGCAGGCAAAGACTGACGACACTACGCATGCGCCACAGAACTCTTGTTGAGCTCCACTGAATCGATTCATGTAACTCCTTCAAAATAATCAGCTGTGTGGTTTCCCAAAACATAATTTCAAACTGAAGACAACAAGTTATGTTGTAGGATTGTAAACAGCTTTGCTCCACATGGTCGTAAAATTAAATTTAACCTCCGGATTTGACCCTTAATGTTATAGACAAACCAAAAGAGAAAATTACAATATCGAGAATTGCTGACCCTATTTTTAAGATTTTTAAGAAATGACATAACTACCACTTGTCATGGGATTGCCCCCACTTTGAGTGCCAGGACAGCCATAAACCTAACCTCCTCTCTCTTGAATCCACAAATTCTTCCCAACTAAGTTTATCAGAACATCTTAACTTCAAACTCAGGACAAGCTGAACAGTTAGAAGAAGAGAGTCAATTAAAGACAGAAACCTCATTCAAGCGATTTGCCGATTAGACAACGAGAGTTGTCCTCGATTTCAAGATTGAGCAGATGTGGTTCACAATGACAGGAGTCCGCCAGGGGGTTCAATTCCAGAAATTTAACCCCAGATCCATTGATCTAAAGGCGGGACACGTACTGTCTCATACAAACTGTCACTTCTTAAGCTGATGTCACATTATGGGACTATTTGACATTGAGCCAATGTCAGGTTTGCCGATCGAATTCATTGACCTCGTCGCTGCACCATGTCAAATAACACGAATGAAAATCACAACTGCAACCCACGTCACATCTACCGGCCGAGCGCCCAATGGTCCAGCGAAGTTGTGCTCACCCCTTTATCTAAAAGCCAATAGCGTGCTGCCTTACACATAGCCCACTGTTTGAAGGGTTAACAGCTGCAATGAGTTCATCAGCAATCTATGTCCTTTAATTCTTTTTTCCATTCTGTTATGGAATTTAAAATACGAGACATCAGACAGATGAGCCTTTCATCTGTTCGTGAGGTTCAGCATCGGTATCGGAAATCTGACACATAAAATATTTGTATCGATATCGATTTAAAAAATGGTGGTATCATCTTGGCCCCCTTCCTTCCACTCCCCAGTCACAGCAGCTGCTTTTATGGCCGGCCTCTCAAGGTAGCACCGCCACTCAGCGGTCAGACATCCGAGGATCGTTTCACTCACAAGTCCGTACCAGGGGCGCTACAATATCTACAGTTACATTACGTCCTTAACAAGTTGTATCAAACAGGGATGAGACCACCAATGTCACGAGCCGATATTATATCATGCAAATGAGCGGCTTCAAATCCAGCGGCAGGAGTGCCTATAAAAACGCCTGAAAGGTTGCAAACGGAGCTCCAACCAGTGCAGCAAAGGACGGCGAGCTGCCCTTTTAAGAACAGCGAGCCACTTACAAGGGCTATATAAAGCGCAAAAAAATGATCCACTCTGGTACACAGCAGCAGCGCTAAAATATTCATATATTTTCATACACGATTAACTTTCACAAAAGCAAATAAAGGCACGGAAGAACGAACGTTTCTTATGACACAAAACGTAATTCAAGCGATGACGAAATGAATCGTATAGTGTGATGTACCTGAATCCCCCAGAAACGATCAAACATCATTAAAGAAGTTGTTAAATATAGTATAAACCTAAAGTGGGGATTTTTTTCGCGTGATATTTCTAAAGTTAAAATATACGCGTAAGTTTCTTTCCTCTTCGCTTTCGCTGCCTAAATCGAGTTTTGACTGGCCTATTATTAGTACGTCGCTTCTGATGCGCAAGGCACGCCCTCACGTGCATGACACCGCAGTTGGACCCTCCTCAAAAAAAGTCACTGCAGGGCTACGTAATGTGACAAATTCTAAACCGCGGAATAAAAAAAACATCGCCTAAGTCTCTGTTATGTATTTACAACGTTCATGTTTTACCAGAATACGTTTTGTATATTACTTGTTGTAAAACACACAGAGAAAGTTCTCGGATGCTGTTGACTGCTTCTCATACTAAATTTAGCTGCCCACCCTACATAACCAAATGTCCACCCCAGAATGGCAGAAATAAGATGGCTGCAAGGAATAATTAAAACGTAGTAATCAGGTAAATGCTGAAATGTTAAGGGGATCAGAAACAGAGCGGACGTATACGGCTTACTATCCGATGCAGGTAATAGAATACTAACTGCATGCCTAGGGGGCTGAGTACACTACATTTCCCAGAATGCTCCTTGTCGAGGCGGGGCATTTATAGGTACACTACATTTCCCCGAATGCTCATTGGCGAGTCAGTGCATTTGCACGAGCTTGGTGACTTCCGCAATTACGGCGCACCGGTGTGGATATTATTGGAACAAATCGCTTATTTTAACTCTTATTATTTAGACATGGAAAGCCACGAGTGCGACACGGTTAAAGCAATCATGTTTGATTTGGACAACACACTGATTGATACTGCAGGAGTCGGAGTGCTTGCATTGGAAAAGGTGCGTTCAGGAGTTTGTGCGTCGTGACGTGACAGAAGGCGTCGTGGAAGGACTGGGAGGTCGGTGACGTGGATGTGCCGCCAGCCGCATTATTGAGGCGAAGGGGAATGCTGTTGAAATTGTTTCAAGCACTTCACCGAAAACGCCTTTTAAAAGCAGTTACAGTAGCGCATATTATCACTTTGGTGTCCACAACGACCACTTTATCGCTAGGTTTGTCAAGCATGGCTTGCTTAATTAAAGAACGTCTTTAGCCTGGACTGACGCTTACGGGTTTATTCTCGGAGCTGAAGTAATCTTTATTATGATTTATTGTTCCTTTTTAAAGGAATCCACTGCATATGATAATAAGAGTCCTCTTAGCTGTGATTGTAAAACTAAGAAAAAAGTGCAATGGGATATCCTATAAATACCCAAAACTGTTCATAGTTTAAACTTTCACGGAATACATTGGCATCCGTGGCAAATGCGTGGGAATTAGCAGTACAGGTGGTAAATATGCCAGGCTCTTTAATATCACAGTTTATTATGCACGAGACTGTTATCAAATTAATGTGGGTAGTTTACAGATATGTTATAATATAGACAAGTGATATCGGGTTCATAATCCTAGCAGAATATACTGAACGTGTTTCAAAATACTTTTAATAGACAGTGTGACCCCATGCAACTAAGATGTGCATTTTAACGAAGTTATTCCATACTGATTAAGTAAATGTAAAGTGTTACAGTAGTTAGCATTCTTGCCCCTATTTCATGGGTTCAAACCCCAGCTTTTTATGGGATTTGTATGTTACCCTCATATTGGTGTTGGTTTTCTCCGAGTATGCCTGTTTGATTCCAAATGTCAAAGATACGCCAGTTGCATTGATTAACAGCAGGTCAATTTGGAGCCATCACTGAACACAAGTGTGCCCTCCAATTAACCTCAATAACATATAGTGCCAGTTAGGATAGATGCATTCCCACCAACTTGTATTAAAATAATGTTTAAACAATTCATGCATTATCAGGTTAAAAATGGCATCCTGTCCAGGGATTGTTCCTTCCTCATCCCCTATGCTTGCTAGGATAGGCCCCGGCTTCCCCACAGCCCTACTCAGGATAAAGCATGCATCGAAAATGAAATTAAATTATCATATGTCACAAAGTAGGAACATCACCTGGAGAGGGTGCCAGTCCATCTCAGGGTGAACACCCACAAATGGTCTAATTTAACAGTGCCAGTTCACTTAAATCTGCATGTCTCAGGACGGTGGAAGGAAATAGGAGTACCCCAAAGAAACCCACGCAGACATGCCACTAACATGCAAACTCCACACAGTGAACACGTGGCACGTGGGCCCTGGTCTTCTTACTGCAAGGCAGCAGTGTGCCAGCGTTTCTGTGTATGTAACATGCTATATGTTATCTTTAATTATTTTGTTTTATTCAAAAGGTGACTGAACTTCTCCAGTCAAGACTTGGTGCTGAAGAAAATGCTGCAGATATTTGTAGAACATTCTCTGTCAAACTCCTAAAGGAAGAATTTGACCCCTCCAAGACGACTATAGATGATTTAAGAATATCACATTGGGAAGAAGCCATACAAGAAGTTAAAGGTACCGGAGCCAGTAGGTCATTGGCTGAGGAATGCTATCTTATGTGGAAATGCACACGTTTACAGCACCTAGCCATTGCAGAACCTGTGAGGAACATGTTAGTCAAACTTCGAAAAGTATATAAATTACTACTGCTTACTAATGGAGATACACAGACACAGAGAGAGAAGGTAAATGCTGTTGGGGCTGAGGCGTGGTTTGATGCTGTGGTGATAGGAGGAGATTATAAAGAACAAAAGCCTGCCCCTTCAATATTCCTGACATGTTGTAAAATCTTGGATGTAAAACCTAGTTGTTGTATAATGGTTGGGGACTCCTTTGATACAGATATTCAAGGGGGAATCAACGCAGGCTTTAAAGCAACCATATGGCTGTGCACATCTGACAAGAAGTTCAAGGAAGAACTCATCAGTCCTCCATATTTAATAAACTCGATACTTGATGTCCCTAAGATTCTGAACATTATAAACAAGAAAAAGTCAAACTGAAAATGTGTGTGTGTGTTGAAGTATACAGCAGGGTGTGGTAAATAGAAAAGTTAAGCATAAATTGATCCAAATGGAGTGTAATTGCAGACCGTAGTATCTATGAGGTCAGTCAAGCAACACCCCAACATCACGAAACGCCTACTGCATTATACTGCGGTTAAGATTACGGTTGTGGGAGGGTTGGCTGACACAAAGGTTCTTTCATGACTGACATTCTGGCCATTAACCTGACCCAAGTCACAGGTATTGCAGGCTGCAGTTAGACCCATCTCAACTGATCACCATTACATGGAATTTTTGTAATGTTTTAAATGAAGGAAAATGGAATAATGGGAAAAATTATGATTTTTTTGTTGCAATAAATGTTCTAAACAACTTGCTTTGTCTCCTGCAGGTACTGGATACTGGCATTCTATTGTTTTAAAACATTGTATTATATAGATAGATAGATACTTTATTAATCCCAAGGGGAAATTCACATAATCCAGCAGCAGTATACTGATACAAAGAAACAATATTAAATTATATAGTAATAAAAATGAAAAAAATTAAAATAAAATTAATGTTAGCATTTACTCCCCCGGGTTGAATTGAAGAGTCGCATAGTGTGGGGGAGGAATGATCTCCTCAGTCTGTCAGTGGAGCAGGATGGTAACAGCAGTCTGTCACTGAAGCTACTCCTCTGCCTGGAGATGACACTGTTCAGTGGATGCAGTGGATTATTCATGATTGACAGAGTTTGCTTAGTGCCTGCCGCTCTGCCACAGATGTTAAACTGTCCAACTTTACTCCTACAATAGAGACTGCCTTCTTAACAAGTTTGTTCAGACGTGAGGCGTCTTTCATCTTTATGCTGCCACCCCAGCACACCACTGCGTAGAAAAGGGCACTCGCCACAACCGTCTGGTAGAACATCTGCAGCATCTTACTGCAGATGTTGAAGGATGCCAACCTTCTCAGAAAGTATAGTCTGCTCTGACCTTTCTTACATAGAGCATCAGTATTGGCAGTCCAGTCCAATTTGTCATCCAGCTGCACTCCCAGATATTTAAAGGTCTGCACCCTCTGCACACAGTCACCTCTGATGATCACAGGGTCCATGAGGGGCCTGGGCCTCCTAAAATCCACCACCAGCTCCTTGGTCTTGCTTATACACATTGAGCTTAGCCATTTACATTTTCACAATAAGCACAGCCCAGTTCAAATATCACATGAGTAAAGATAAGTTTGCAACCAAAAAGATTTTATGTAAAAAAAATGCTTTAAACGGTCGCATTTTACAAATACCGACAAGACTTTTCTCCATTTAGTTTTAGCAGATTAAATGTTTATCAATGCTTGAAATGTTATGAAAAAATGTAGTATAAATGTTTTTGATATGACAGGGGCCCATGATGTAAAGGGGTCTTTTCACAAATCAAAATCCTCCCACCATGTGCTGAGATCACCAATGGAGAACCCCGAGCCCACCTGCTTGACTCTCCACTCACATTGAACAGCAGGCTGCCCATGTGCTGCAATGTTAGGTGTGATCAACATTCTGCTAAGGAGCTCTTTGTATTCATGCAGTGACACAGGCGCCCGTGAGGATCATAATCCAGCCCTGAGTCATCGTAGGACAGGATTTTCATCACGTGTATTCTCTCTTGAACGGTCATGCATACTGTAATGTGTAAACAGATGGTCTTAGTGACCCCAAAGGTTACTCCTACAACTCTGTACTCGCCTGCAATTGTCCAATTTGTACAGAGCTATCGCAGTGTGCTTTCAGGTTGGAATTGGCAGTTGGTAGCTACCTAGTGGTCAGACAAATGGTAACATACAGCTACACAGCACTTCAAATGTTGATGTTAACGTTCTAAAATGTGGTAGCCAAACACTTTCAGGAAAATGGTTCTCAGCTATAACCTCCCAGAATTTTCTGACATGCGGCCTTTTCCACACATTTGGATTACCATGTAGATTAAAAGGCTAGCCACTTGTAGGTCTATGATGTGAGCAATTGCCTCATGTTGGTGAGAGGTGGAGGTGGAGGTGGCAGAGTAAAAGATGCTAAGATTTGCATTGGGTGTGACAAGGATGGATAGGATTAGGAACGAGTACATTAGAGGATCAGCTCGGGTTGAACAGTCAGGAGAAAATCAGAGAGGCGAGATTGCATTGATTTGGACATGTGCAGAGGAGAGACATTGGGTATATTGGGAGAAGGGAGATAAGGATAGAGCTGCCAGGGAAGAGGAAAAGATGAAGGCCCAAGAGAAGGTTTATGGATGTGGTGAGAGAAGACATGAAGGGTGTGACAGAGCTAAGATGCAGAGGACAGGAAGATATGGAAAAAGATGATCCACTGTGGTGAACCCTAATGGGAGCAGCCAAAAGAAGAATCGTCGTCTTTGGATTTATGAACTATAATGGTTAACTGAGGCATAAAAATGATTAGAAATTGGCCAAGGGTTCTAGGGGTAATTAATGGCACATGTACAATAAAATTTTTACTTGAATGTAATCATCAACATGCAGCACATCTTCATTCTCCAGTACTGTTATTAGCGAGTATAACAGTGAGGAGTGTGATCTCTTGGTAACTGGAACAAAGCTACTTGCAACTCTTTTTTTAAAGATGGACCACCAGCCCACTGTGCCTGTCCCAACTCACAGTCTCCACCTTCCACACAACATTAAAGAGGTGCGTTAGCCAAAGCACTCCTAAACTGTCTAGTGAATTGAATATTTTCTACCCAATGTGGCATTGCCACACACAGCAGTGTTAGTACGGCGGAGTCTTTAGGTCGTATACCCTTTTGTGCACTGAATCTAAAATGTCTGAATACTATAAACGGTTAAATTGGTTCATGCAAGCAAACAAAACTCAAAATCTCATTTAGGCGACTCTCTTCTTGTAGAACAAACTCCAACTTTGTGGCACCCTGTGAGTTGTTTGTGAGACACCCCGCAGCCATCTAGGGTACTTCCCATGAAGCAATGCCAGAGTTGAGGAGATACCACCTTTGATGGAGAAGCCTGGAGAGCCAATGCCATGTTTAGAGGTGGATTTGTCAATATCTAGTTAGGTTTTAACTTCCTGCGAGGGTTTAGTCTCTGTTCCTGTCTGTGGAGTTGCGTTCAACATCCACAAAACCACCACAAGTAGCATTAGTGGGTATGAGTTCTGTTTTCATAAAAATATTTATGAAAACATTTAGAGGCAATTCAATGTTTTGTGTGTCTAATATTAATGAAATTTTAAACCTGTAGCCTTTATGCACTTTTTGTTCTTGGCAAGGTCTTTGGAGCTTTTTTTTTTTTGTACTCCGAAGCGTTTTTCCCTCTAGTCTGGTGTGTTTTGGCAGATGTCAAAAATCCCAATTGCACTCCAGTGCAGACCACAGCAATTGGACCATACATGCAGAACCAAGCAAACCCTGCAGTGATTCATGTGAGGTATGAATGTGATTCAACACAAGAACAATTCAAGTACAGAGAATACTGTGTATTATGGGAAAAAAAGTGTTACAAAAAAAGCCATTGTCATCACACTACACCATTTCTGGGCTATAATTAGGTAATCTCGGCATAAAAATACATCCACACTTAGAAGTTCACCTAAAGCAGGTTGCACGAGTGCCAGTCATTCAGAACACGCCTAGCGCCAGACTGAGGCTCAGCCTCTCTATCTCTCTCGTGACTGGGTATCAGTTGACTACGTTAAATAAAAACTCCCTTGTGATCAGGTCAATAAAGCCACACTTTGAGGTGTTGTTCTATGCGACCAATGATCAAACCCTTAATTGTACCCCACAAGAGTGGTTCTCACAAGTCGATATCTTCTCAAAGCAATCGCTCCATCAATTTTGATACTGTGTAGTAAATTTTAATCAAACATTTTAAAGTGAACATTATTAACAAGTATTTACAGGCCTAAAGACAGACATATGATTCAATATAATCTAGAAAGAGGCGATATTAAGATGGAGATATGTAACAAACCTACTGTACAATGAAATGAACTTCACCCCATACATCTAGCGTCTAAATGAAACTGAAGCTATCACTGTTTGTCCTCAGCAGTGTTGCTCTCTTTCCTGTAGTTGCCTTGATGAAACATGTAATTTGTCACATGTGAAGATTCATTTTCATGCCCTCTGCTAATATTAACATAACACATTTTCTGCTCATAGAGTTGTTTTGCTAAATAAACCACAACATCACAGCAAATGCGGAGGCCGATACTTCATGATGATTTCTCCCATCGTATTTATTTAATGACAGACGTCCATGACATGCCCACGGCGTGTTTATTGTTATTTGCGTTTCACTTGAAAATCTGCTGTGTGATACGCAACCAAATGGGAAACTGAAACAAAGTAACTAATCATCTCCAAACTTGAAGTGTGAAAATAATTTAAGCAAACCTTAAAACTGGGCCATTTGCACCGTTCTAATGTAATCCCAGATGACATATCCATCTAAGAATAAAATGGTTGCGAGATATATTTTTCACTCATCTGTAATCCCATATTCAGATTTTACTGCCAGAAAATAACCCAAAACAGTTTAACTAAATGAAGAATATTAGGTCTTCTTTTTTTTTTTTTTAAACATAGCTAGGGGGCTTCACCCCCTGCTCGCTTTGCTCGCCAACCCCTGTGTTTGGTTTTCTGGATACACACTTGTAAGATTTTTTTTTTCTTTGAATTGTTGCTATTTCATTAGTTTCACTTTTATTTCAGAACTTCTGGAATCTTTCGTGTCCCAATATGCTGAATCTTTTAAATGAGCTCTGTGAGACTTGTGTTTAATGACTTTGTACCATAATTCAGGATAGGTTTCTCTGTTTGGAATTTTAGCACAGACAAAACAATCCACATCATCAGCAGTTAATAATTTTTTTTGCAAAATAACCAATAAATGCGTGTGAGTTAAACCCCGTTTTTGAAATTCTCTGACTTAAACTAATTTCCTTTTGTTTGCGCTAATGCGATGTTTTTTGATACTGTAGCGACTGACGTAATAAAGTGTCACAAAAGTTCTACTTTAACAATCGCCGACTGCGTAACCCAAAAAACAACTTTCTAGCACCCTCTCCAACCCCTCCTCCCACAGGTCGCTCCTCCACCTTACCGCATCAGTGAGCACCCAGCTATCAGTCTTATGTGCTGTACTCCGCCCTCCCTCCCTCGATCAGACCAAACAGTCACTTAAAACAAAAAAGGCTTCAGCTTGACTGGGTCGCTACAATACTTTCGACTGTTACTGCTTTCATATTCTGTAACTCTCTCTGCATGTGTATCGCGCTTTCGGTCTCTTTTCTCCGCGCCGCTCTTTCTTCTTAGCTGAGAGCACAGTATCTGTGTGTGCCACGTGACTGTACATGACTGAATGTTTTGCTGGCTGTCCGTGCTCTTATTTGATAAGAAGGGCGTGTCTTGCAAGAATCTTATGTTCCACGTCCCCGCGAGACTGCCCTGGCACAATCTCTTGGCACCAAATCTCATGTTTTCGGTCCCCGTGGCCAGTATTTTTTATCTCGCGGGTCTTTAAAATGTCTTTCGAGAACTTCTGAGAAGATCACGTATCGTCGCCTTGCTTTTACATTCCAGGATTTTTTTTTTAAATATACAGAAAGATAATCAACCTACATTATTATTGATTTAATAATGGAACATTTTTGACCTTGCTTTAGAAAAATACTTAATGTAAAAATAAAACAAATGATTTGATCAACATAAGGAAAAGTAGAAGTTAAAGCAAGGTTGTCTTGAATATGTAGATTCACAATAAGAAATGAATTGAACAAGTAGATAAATACTTATTTAAAATAAATATTTAATTCAGCCTATTACATTTTGTAAATAAACCAACATATAAAATCTAGTAGTTTACTATAACATTATATAGTAATCAGATTCTTCAAAAATACAGCTTGCACTGACACTTATTTTAGCATTCATTGATTCATTGTGTCGTGTACCTGCTTTCACAGTTCATACACAATATGCAATTGCACTTTTATCTACATATGGACATACAGCTTGCATGTTTTGTTTGAAGATTAAATACATTTAATCTTTATATTGTACATATAATACACTTATATTTTTGTAAAGCTTTAAACATGCATGAAAATGTGTTTAAGAATGGTTGGAAGAATTCAGCATTGACTGATTCTGACTTAACTGTCAAGGACTTTGCGTCAAATTACATTTTTATCGTCAGTACATCGATTTGTACTTGCACTAAATAAAGTAACCCTGATGGAAATGTAACTATTCATACTGTACCTGCAAATTTCAAGGCACATATCTTCATGAAAGCTGTTGAGCAAAACTTCTCCTGGATACACTGGCACTTACAGTCCATTATCATATGCTGAACAACTTGAAAAAGTGAAAAATTCAATCCGCTAATTAATTAACCAAATACAAAATGACAGCCATTCCCATTCATTCCAAATGAAATGTTCGTTTTCAGTCTTGACCAGTTTAAATTTCTATTTCACGTCAAGTTTGACTTTGATATTCATTGCAGCCAATTCAGCTACAAAATAACGGAAAACATAAGGTACAGACACCACATCAACAGATTCACTTTTCTTACAGAGGGTGCAGATATATTTTCTGTGTCGTGTGGCTGACCAGTGAGGTGGAGGTTTCTCCAATAACGGAGACAGCAGGCTTCCACATTCTATACAGACATGGGCTACTGAGCGGTCAGAGCAGTTAAAAAGACGATCATGGAGTAGGAAGGAGGTGCCATGTGCAAGAAGAGCATCCCGTTCCATTTCCCCAAATCGGATGCCTCCCTGAATATTTCTTCCTCCAACTGGTTGGTTTGTGACCTTATCTCTTGCACCAGTAGTCCTCACCTGAAATTTGTCAGAGACCATGTGACGGAGACGCTGATAATATACAATGCCAATGAAAATATCTGCCTCCAATTCCACACCACTGATGCCACTGTACATCCGTTCTGTGCCATAAAAGTTGTACCCGGCTGCTTTCATCATCTTTCCAAAATAGTCTAGGGCTGAGTTTTCCTCGCTGAAGGTGAAAGGGGTGGCATCATGACTCAGTCCATGTAAAGCTGCCGACTTGCCTGCCATGCTCTCGATAAGCATACCGATTGTCATACGAGATGGGAAGCCATGAGGATTGAAGAGGATATCGGGCATCATGCCACTCTCTGTAAAAGGCATATCCTCTGCGGGCCACAGTCGACTAAGGATACCTTTTTGCCCATGACGGCTAGCAAACTTGTCACCAATGGTTGGGTTGCGGGGCACTCTGGTGGTGATGCAGACACGTTTAAATTTGCCAGTGCCACTTTCGTTGCTGCATACTTTAATGCTGTCCACAACACAGCTCTCTTTGCTCCTTCAAGATGGAAAATAAAAGCAGTGTGAATTACAAATTGAAAGGCAACTTTTAATAAGCAGTATTAATGAATCTTCAAAAAGTATTAAATATGCGTTAATAATAATAATTCTTTACATTTATATAGCGCTTTTCTCCCTACTCAAAGCACTCAGCAATTGCAGGTTAAGGGCCTTGCTCAAGGGCCCAACAGAGCAGAGTCCTTATTGGCATTTACGGGATTCGAACTGGCAACCTTCTGATTGCCAGTGCAGATCTCTAGCCTCAGAGCCACCACTCCGCCTGAATTAAAGCAGAGCCTCCATCTAGGTATGGTGATATTTATCAGAATGTAAACCATCCATATGTTAACAAGTGAAAATGTTTTTTACAAGAAATCTGTGAAATAATTAATAGGACTTGCTACATATAAGTCTTCCCTTTAACCTTAACCAACCAACATGATGCTAGCATGCATTAAAATGTACAGGGTTTCATATTTAAGCATATCAAATACCAATGCAAATAGTGACTATGTGCATAATTTAAATTTCAAGTATCTGTCCACTTCCAAACATTTGTCAACACGTGAAAAGAACAACAGAAACAAGATGAAAGTCTGACAGTGGACACGATGATAACACACCGCAGTAGTTCTGTATTATACTTGATTCACCCTCAGAAGAATTCTTTGGCATATCAGTTATACACCACTGGTCTAAAGTTTTAGAACACCTCAGTGTTTTCAGTTTTTATGGAATTGCACGCAGTTTAATGTCTAGTTCTGACATAACCTGGAGGTATGTTTTGGGTCATTGTGTTACAGTAGGATGAACCACGGAAGGTACTGCCAACTCTGCCTACAGAAAAAGAACCCCAGACCTTCACACTTACTCACTCGTGTCTGACAGTTGGTGTCACACACTGAGGAACCATCCTGTCACCAACTTGACGGCACACAAACACCCTGCACGATGAACCAAAGCTTTCAAATTTTGATTCATCAGTCCATACGACTTTCCTGTCCTCTTCCTGTCTGCAGTAGTCCACAGCTGGTATTTGAAGGTCCTATTTTGTCCTCTAAGGAATGGCTTTCTTAATGTCACTCGTCCTGTCAAACCTGCAGCACAAAGTCTCCTCTTCATTTTGAAACCGAGACTTGCTTTTTTCAACCACTGTTATGATATGCTTGAAACTGTTGTGCTGTGAGGTGCCTGTCACGCAAGGTGGTAACCCTCAGAAACTTGTCTTCTGATTGGCTTGAGACTTTGGGTCTACCAGATCTCTTCCTATCAAGAGTTTCTTCCAGGTCCCAATTGCCTTTGGATTGCGTAGGACACCACTGGACTCACTGGCACTTTAATTTTTTTTTTTTGCAATTTCTCTAAATGAAAGGCCTAACAGTTCAAAAGGTAATAACGCTCTGCGTCATGCCATTTTTTTGTCATTATCACTGGAATTTACAACTATCTACAGTGTAATATTGTCCCACTTTGGAGGGTGTAGTAACACAGTCTGTTCCAACTCTGGTGTAAGACAGCGAGAGGGGTTTTTAAGTAATCAACAGAAGTAGGGACACCTGTGCAAATTGTTTGCAAGGCTTAATTAACTTTAATTGCTGCAGAACATCTGTAGGTTGTAACCTATTACTTGTTCACCAAAGAAGACCCATTTGTAATATTCTAAAATTTCCCTTTTCTTCAGTTTTTGCTAACCTAAACTTAAATTTAAAACTCTGGCATGTTACTGCTTACTTTTTAACCATTTTAGGTCATTCATTGCATTTCAGTTGATTAAATCTGAAGGAAAACTGAGATGTTCTAAAACTTTTGTCCATTAGTGTATATAATCGTAATCATGAAAATACAAGTATGTCTGGATCACTGACAAAATGTTTACATACCACAAAACCACATGGAATGCTGTAAAACTACAAAAGATTAATGTTACTGGTTCATTATTCAGACTGATCAAATCCATTTACTTACTTGTAGTATACAATAAAACTCTCTCCAGTATTAAGGTTAAGGTAGCTGTAATACGGATCGCCATAGTTTATAACAGCTCCAATGTAAGGAAGTCCATCATCGTCCAATTTATCAGTTTTTCTTGGATCATTAGGCTTAACGCCAAAAACCATGCAGTCATCGCCCTTTCTGATCTTTTCGTCAAGGTCCACCAACTCGGTCTTATAAACACTGCCATGAGCAAAACCCCTCTCCCAGGATGCTTTATTCACGATCTGCAGACAGTACATAAGAGTGCAATTACACTGTGCAGCATATTATATAAGAACAGGTTAACAAGATGGTTCCTGGGCCTGAAACTGTGGACTAGCAGTTATTACAAAACTACAGTCTAAATATTGAAACTGAATTTGTATAAGATTTGTGCTATGAGAAATTAAGATTTAACTAGTTGCCATAACTGATAGAAGAAATTCCAAATTATGTAAGTTTGGACACAGTGACCAATTTCAAAGTATTACTTTCTTCTTTAAAGCTTTGAAAATACAGAAATGAGAGAGCGGTAATATAAATGAAGCTTGTTTTGTAGACCAGGTGTTGCCTGTTGGTTTTCATTCGAACCCTTTTTTTTTTTTTAAATGAGTGCCCGGTTTGTGCTGCTAATTAACTTCTTGTGAATTCATTTTAATTGAATTGCTTTTTTAAGATTTGTTCCCCTGAATTTCTTCGTTTCCTCTGAATTGCTTCATTTCCTTCCTTAAATGGCACCCAAACAGAAATGAAATGTGAAGTGAGGGCGTCAAACTCTAATTTCACTCCAACCAGCTGTTTAATGAGGTGCAGAGTCTTGTCGTTAATTAAACCCGTTCTTTAATTCCATGGCTTGTTGCTGCTCTCGTTGTGTAATAGCAGACATTTCCGAAATTGTTGATTTGAGCACACTGGTCAAATGTTTTGGGGTCCTGAGCAGATCAACATTCCTGTGACCATGATCTTTCTTTATTTTAAGATATTGTATGATGGACACCAGTTGTTTTGGCTCATTTTGTATCTCATTATTGTTTGGCTGCTAATTAAGGAAAAAGAAACAATTAAGGGGTCTGAGTCTTCAAGAACAAGTCAATTAAAATGAATTCAAAAGAAGTTAATTAGCAGCAAAAACAAGTCAATAATTAAAAGAAGGGTTAGAATGAAAACCTGCAGCCATGGTGGTCCTCCAGGACCGGAGTTGGCAACCACTGCTGAAGACAATGCCTGAGGTGTGATGGCACAATACCACGTGTAATGAAAGATCTGACTTGCATGTTTGAAGTAGTCAATCTAGAAAGTGCATTTTGGTCCCCTGAATGTCTTTTTTTTACTCGAGTCAATGAGGGGATGAGTTATTGTGAATGAGAGGCTGTGCTCTGTAATAAATGTGGGACATAGCAGAGGCTGTTGATTCTGCCAATACTGATGTAAACTAGAGAGCAATAATAACTATCCTGGGCATTTAACCTGCATTTTAGAAAACAGAGTGCTACAAATAAGCACAAGGTAGGGATGATCTGAAAACTAGGTTTTTAGGAATCAGTTGGTTGCTGCCCTCCATGGACATTAAAGTAATTTATGGTGAAGTGCTACTTAACACTTCTTTTTAAAAGTGAACACACAAATACAATGTATTTTAGTATGTATACCTACACACACATACATACATGTGACTCAACAAGCCATCCATAGCCCGGCATATCTTCCCAGATTCACTGGATGGGTGATATTCTCTGGGTTTTGTATTATATTTACAAGAATTTCCAGTGCTGCGCTTGTTGTTGTAATGTACTGGATCTTGTACTTTCTTATGTTAAGATATTTGCTTTCTTCTTGTATTCTACTTCTTCCTATTAGCTGATTACAACACGTTTTAATTATACATGATATAACTATAGATATCACTTACCATGGCATCCTCCATATCATAGCCCGTGTAAGAGATAACAGCTACCACCGCATTTGTCCCAATGGGGTAGTTGTCCATATTGTAATAATCATACATGTATGGTCTCACCAGTGGACTCTGAGGTGTTTGGAGACGGTATAACTTGTTGTCAGACCGGTCTAGGTATGTATATAAAGGGAAACCCATAGTTTGTTTACCTGAGAATATAGTATAAAAAAATAATCAATGTCTTTATGCAAAACATGAACGCACACATTTACATTTCAATCTTCTACCTTAAATGCTGTATTTTCATATTTAACGTTCCAAAAAATAAAAACACAAATACACAATATATTGTGAAAGCTGTAAATGTTTTTTATTCCAACTTCTGCTGTTCATGGTCCACATCCATTTTTTGTGATACTTAAGTGGGCATAGGCTGTGTGAGGTCACATTATGTATATAACAGGCAGTGGGGTGGGTGTGGAGGGGGTGGTTACAGGAATTACGCGACGCAGAGCAGGAAGAAAACTGTCAGAAGAGGCCGAGAAACGCAGCTTCTGATTGTGTCTCAAGAGGAAAAACCGGAGCTGGGGTGATAACACCTGACCAAAAGCCAGATGCAGGGAGTAGCAAAAAGACGTCCATGCAACTGCTCCACCACCAACAGATATACCAGAATAAGGAATAAGGAGTAAAATGTTACTGAACTGTGGACCCCCCCACCGTCAACTATGTCATTGCAGGTGAAGATGCGCCAGGCAGAGATGCCAAGCAGGTAATAGAGAACATCTACCTGTAACTGATATAGTGATGACCTCCATGCCTGTCTACATCATCAAATAAGTGATCTCCAAATGTACACTAAGACATCAGCTGGTGCTGTTGCAAGTTATGCACCACATACTTTATCTGTCTGGGAACCTTATAGGTAAAGCATGCATACTGGTTTTGAGACGCCCTATAGCCTGCTGAGCTAACACAACAGTGCAAATTAGAGTATCCCATCATTATTAAAACGTGATTAATAGGGAGGAATTCAAGTGATGATCAGATGCAAAGTGCATTTGAAATGTACTAGCCACGTGCAGGGTACAGCTTGGGGGGTAAATCCATTAACTGTAATGGGTGTACAAATGTTCTCATTTGTGAATTCATCGGTTTAATACAATATGTATGCCAGGACAGGTAATTTGGTCACCTTGTCTCAGTGAACATTGCCACTGTGGAACTTTAGCATATCCTAATTAACATCAATACTTTTTATTTTAAACATGTAAATAATTTTTAGGTTTACACATATCTGCACTTGTTTTTATTATTCGGACACCTGCAAAACAGATTCACCATTACCTTATAATTTCAAAAGCCCTCCCTCCCAAAAGTTCAAGTATAACAATTCTTTGGCCATTGAGCACCTTTGATCAGGCCCTAGCCTAATGTTACTCAATTGTGTTTACCTCTTTTGTAAGTCACTTTGGATAAAAGTGTCTGTTAAGCAAATACATGTAAATGTAAATCTTGCAATAAAGACATTTATAAGAATAACAGTTTTTACTTAAATTGTTGCATACATTTAACATTATAATAGAATGTGACCATTACTTGCTTTCCCACTGTCACCAACACTAGTGTGTATTAAATCAACGGTGAGAAACAAAGGATAACCTGATCCCCCCACTGTCACCATGCTGATGCATTTAATAAGGCCTCAAAGTGGATGTTTTACGACAAATCACTATTATAAACGGAAACTGGTACTTGCTTATGAAAGAGTGACAATTTCAGGAACCAAAACTGACTGTGAGTTAAATGTGCAAGTGTACAAACTGTTAGCTTTAAAGTGTTGGGTATTGTGGAGCTATGTCTGCCAAGTTTTTCTTTTCTGTTTAGACAGTAGAAGTTATTTGAAATTACTCACTGTCTGGAAATGTAATAAAGCAGATAAGAAGAGCTGTACAGCTGCAGGATATTATTTTCTCATTTGATTAGTTCTTATTGAAGGTGAAATAGCTCTCTGCTATATTTTAAATCTGAGAAGACAGTATTTTAACTAAATGGATTTTTTCTTCATTTATTTTTAGCATTCACAAAAAACAACACTGAATCGTATTTTTTTTTTTTTTAATTGATACTGATTATTATAATAAAAGCCTTTATGTGGTCGGGAGGAGGAGAAGGCAGAGTAATTCATTGTTTAGTTAATGAAATGTAAAAATACAGTCTAAATTTGTAAATCCAATAATGCCATTTTCATACAGTATCACAAGAACCTTGTTTTCTCCTGCTACTCAAAAATGTAGTAAGTGTCATAAGTGTTGAATACTACTTCAATTAGTGATTCAAGAGTTTGTGGAATGATGGTGATGGGGCTGGGATCAGTCAGTAAATTATTTAAGAAATTATGATAATCATTTTAGGACATGTGCCCTAGGAAGAATAGTGCTTAAAAAGTAACTATTAAAAATTATTAAACACAAACTCCCCACAGCTGACTCTTCTAGCACCAGGCCATTCCAAGAACCTGGCTTATGGTATTGTGGGGTTTTTTTTGAGTCGATACAACACAATTAATATCATAAAAAAAGATAAAACATAATTGAATGAAATCTAATAAAGGGAAACAAAAAGATAAATCATTTACCCATCTGACACTGGTACATGTTTCTGGGACTCTGGTTATGGTCGGAGAATGGGATGAAATTGGCAACAACACTAAGCATGCTGTGTGGGAACAGCTCTTGATGAGATGTAACTCCAGGAACAATTTCATCTGGCGTTATTGCAACATCAATGAAAAGCTAGAAAAGAAAATTGAAGAAATGAACTCCAGTATTCTTGCAAATTACAGCCTCTATCAGACTAGGATTGGATATGTGCTAGCAGCTGCATTGTGATCATTTTAGTTTACCTGAAAATTGAAAACTATATTACTTTAAAACATTAAAGGCATTCATCCTGAAATAATTGCCTTCACAAAAAATACTCGGAAACAAATTATTATTTCTACTTTTCACTTAACAAAAACAGCATGGTGGCGCAGCATTAAGCACGGATGCCTGCCTCACAGTAAGAACACCGGGGTTCAGGTCCTGTGTCCTCCCTGTGTGGAGTCTGCATGTTAACCCCATGTCTGTGTGGGCTTCCTCCAAGTGCTCTGGTTTCCTCCCACTGTCCAAAGATATGCAGGTTAGGCGAGTTGCCTACACTAAACTGGCCCAAGTGTGTGTTTGTGCCTGCGCTTGCCATGCAATGGCCTGGCACCTTGTCCAGGGTTTGCTCTTGCCGTGAAAGCCTATGCTAGCTGGGATAGGGTCCAGGAAAAAAAAAAAAAACACAGACACCACCCTATAACCCCCATGAACCTGGTCTGGATTAAGCAGGTTCAAAAACGACATGACTTAAAAATACAATCTGTAAACTACCAATTTGTGTTTTCCAATAGTATGTTAATATAAAAATAAATATGAATAACTATGCACATACTGATCAAGTCAATTAATAAAAGTTAATTTATGTTTATGAGTAACTAACTACTCATGTCTGTGTTAAAATTGTGTATCAGTGCTGGGGAGTTTTTGCATGTTTTAAAAGGACAACTGACAATTTTCCCTTGGAATTAACAAATTATATCAAAATAAAGAACAATACATACCCAACACAAACACTGACTGCCCACTGGTCAAAAGTGATATATTTTCACTTTTAATATGCAATTGCTAAAATGGCTTGTAATTTTCTTGTGTGATCCTTAACATGTTAAATTTTAACAGAAGTATATAATTAATGGTCTGACATGACTTACGTTCAGAAACACACACACACCACTGCTATAAAGAGCTGTTAGTTGAGTATTTCTAGCCGATCAGTTAGCTTGATTGAGTACAGCCGTTCTACTCTGACCTCTTCCCTAAACGTGTTTTCTCACTGAATTCCAAGCAGGCAGCTGCTTCTAAGATGCCATAATGACCATTTCACAGGACAACGGTCTTCCCAAAATCAAAGTTGTGCCTTACCCATTCTAATATTTGGTTAAAAAAATAGAAAAAACCTACTGATCAAGTTTGCATGCTTTCTATATTATGTATATGTGTATATATGTGTGTAAATTATGCGTGTATTATCATTCACTTCCATTGAAATATTTCCATGACATTGCCAAACTAATGGCAAAGTAAACTCTGCAGGGTTTGCTCATCACTAGTAGACAGATTAAAAAGTATAATGTGGTAACCTTGCTATTGAATTATTATCTTGTGCTGTAAGATGAAATAGTTTGTATAAGAAATGAAAACACACATACAATAATTATACACATAAAAATAAACTCTTAGTTGATGAGTTAAAATGATCAGATAACTACACCATAATAAAACTGAATAGTCTCAAGTGAAGATCAAATTCATTTTCATTAATGGGATAATTATTTTCAGATCCTAAATCATAAGTATGCTGATGAAAAACTGAAGTACCAGTTAAGTTCCATTTTTTTTTTATACCTGTTCAAAAGTGCCAATCAGTTCTTCTTTTCCCAGTAGTAAATTCTGGACTGGTCGAACCATTCTGCAGGGTGTAGTGAAGATTAGAAGTCCTGGGTAAATGCTAGCTTTTCCAGTCATTGGAACAAGAACAATTTCAGTTGCTGGTGGGATCTTCTTTTCCTTAAGTACCTGTGGCAATGTTCATTGTAATTTTACTTAGATAGCCCCTTTTACTCAGTTCTTTCTAATTATATTTACAATTTACAATCATTACGAAACTAGAGGGTATGAGGAGTAATTAAGCAGTGATGCAGACCATAACAAGTTACCCTTGGGTTTTAATCTACAAAAGCAGTGAACAACATTATTATTAATACTGCTAATACTGTGGGTGGTAAAATGCAAAACGTATTCAGTAGTCTTTGCTAACATTATCAACGTCTTTGCAGTCTAACCAAATAACTAAAGGCAGATGATTAAAACACTTGTAAAAACACTCACTGTGTGAGATTAAACTTTGTAAGTCCCCAAAAAATGATAAAGAACTACAACTTTCTGTCTGAAGGGCCTGATGGTACATGATGACATGTGGCCTGTATGCTTTAGTAGGTAATACTGACTGCACTTACTGCAAATGACGATTCAAAACCATAACCAACATACAATAAACCCTTTTACTATTATTATATCGTCACTGACTGCATTTCAGAATGTATTGATTACTTAATGTAGTCAAACATATCATGTGACCCACTGCACTGCACTTTAACTGTTAGTACAACTGACATAAAGAAAGCTTTGCCAGAATTAATAAATTCTCAAGTTACCTTAAATTTTCTCAAAGCATTTGCCACAGCAGGAGCGAAATTTCTTTCAACCCAGCCTATCATGTTTCCATCCAAAACCACAGGGTAGCTTTCTGAGTAAGGCTGACATGGAGTGGCATCTACTGGGGTAACTCCTGAAACACATAATACAAATGCAAAAGGTCTTCAAACACTTGTGCTATCTGAAAAATGAAGCACTAATGAACATTACTTATTTGAAAATCAAAGTACCTTTAAAATAGGTAGACAGAAAGATGGACTAATAAAAATTCATTTTTAACACAGGGGGAAAACTTGGCTTTTTAACCAAACCTCATTTATTAAATAACTCACACGCTATGATCTGAACACACTCCAGAATGACTAAAAAAGAAAGAAAACGTGACGTTTTGGGGACATTTACTTAAATATAGGAATTGCTCATGAAAAATCACTACTTATGACACTTTATCCATTAACAATAAGACAAGAGCAGACTAAGCTAAGTTTTTAGGATCCAAGCATGAAATTGAATTTGCAAGACTCATTCTTGTTCTTTATGCAGCACCTGTTCAAGCCAGTAACCTCTTAACAAGATTGTGATGAAGTCACAGTCACCAACTGTGTGCAGCCTCTACTGCCACATTGCCAGTTTAGTTGTTTTATAAATGCTCACTTCAGTTGTTTGTAATTGTGTATTACTTACTTTACACAAACTGTACTTACTTTACACAGACTGGAGTGACAAGTTTTCCGTCAAAACAGAAAAGTTACATGCACTTACTGACATTGTTCAGTTCAACTTGGAAACTTAGATTCATAACAAAGTACAGCAAATAAGAATATCAAAAAGCTGCAAGTATGAGAAGCCATACCCAAAATAAAACACTGAAGAGAAAAAAAAAATTAAACAACAGCATATATTAATTGTAGGTAAGTACAAATATGTCTTGGTAACATCAAATGTAAGAAATCTACACATAACACTTCCTGCTAAGATAATATAAATCATGAATCAGATGGTTTTCATTTATCTTATTTTACCAGTTAAATTCTAGATATTATTTTATATTACCTTCTTCAAAAAAGCATGTTACCTTATTTAGGATTCAAAAAATCTCATATCATTAAAACTGTCCACACTGCAAAAAAATTAAATATCAGTTGATTTATATGCACATTTAAATGTGAAAAGTATTTATTACTTGTACAGGTAAATCTATTTGTGCATATAAACAAGAGTTGGTTTTTTTATCATTTTGTAATATACATTTAGAAGTTGTTCCTTTTGCTTTGCAGTTTTGAGTCCAGGCCTCAGGCAAACAAAGATGCTGTGGCAGCACCGTGAATTAGCTATACGTAATTAAATGCTCTAAAACAGGGGTCTTCAATCACAGTCCTGGAAGGCCGCAGTGGCTGGAGGTTTTTATTCTAACCTGGTTGCTTAATTAGAAAGCAATTCTTACCAATAATTTAATTTCATGGCTTGTTTGTGCTTTAACTCTGCTATGTCGGTTCATTCTCATATCCTAGATTTTCTTCCCCTTTCTAAGGATATCATCCAAATGATTTGAAGGCTAAAATGGATGCAAAATTCCCAGTCCTTCACTTTTTTCTCTTCACTTTCCTTCCAAGTAGTTAATTAAACCCAATACTGCATGATAAATACACACACGTGTAAATGGTAACAAGCTAAATGGAGAAATGCTGGTCTATTCTGTCATTTGCATGTTATTGCTAATTAGGAGTAATTAAAAACCAAGAGTACAGCTGTTTAAGACTAAAATAAGCAATAAGGGTTCAAAATCTGCAAAACCTGCAGCCACTGCGGCCCTCCAGGATTGAGGACGCCTGCTCTAAAACATAAATAAATTGATGCAAATTTCCATAAGAGGATGCTGCCTTTAAATACGAAACATGCAGCTACCATCAACAAGCTTAAGCTTTACCCATATCCTTAACTAGTTTCTAAGAAGTAGTTTTGAAAGCCCATGCCATTTCTTATCAATGTGGAGAAATCTGCACGTACTGCTTATGTCTGTGTGGGATTTTACACGGTATAACCAGCAGGGGGGTGCTCTTTCTCCCCTAGGATGTGTTTCTTGACGCAGAACTGACTAGACCCAAAACCATCCCTTTTGTACCCATGGCATAAAATAATTATAAGACAGAAATTTGGTACTAAAAGAGATGTATGCATTTAACTTGCTTTAAAAGATAACATTCATTCCCAGAGTATAATGTATAATCCTAAAAATAATAATAAACTACCAGAAGAACTAGTTACTTGCCTTCACAGTCTCTGGGTTTTTGTTTTTTTTTAAACTATATTGGTCAACTAGACATCGGCACCTTTTAAAGTAACTGCTTGTGTCCTTCACGTTTTCTGCTTATCTCCCTAAACTGACTTACACCTGTAATTTGTCAATCTCCCTGGCAGTCTCTCTTTCTCTCTCTCAGCTGAATTGCATGGCTTTGTGAAATAAATTTCACAAATTACATTTGGCACAAATAACCTTCTTGCTACACATAGGTGGATTTTACCCCATAACCCAAAAATGTAGGCTGATTACCAGCTCTATGTTGGCCTAGTATAAATGAGTGCAGGCCTAGTATACACAGTACGGAAAGTATTCAGGCCCCCTTCAGTTTTTCACTCTTTGTTATATTGCAGCCATTTGCTAAAATCATTTAAATTAATTTTTTTCCTCATTAATGTACACACAGCACCCCATATTGACAGACAAAAAAAAGAATTTTTGAAATTGTTGCAGATTTATTAAAAAAGAAAAACTGAAATATCACCTGGTCCCAAGTATTCAGACCCTTTGCTGTGACACTCATATATTTAACTCAGGTGCTTTCCATTTCTTCTGCTCATCCTTGAGATCACCTTCATTTGAGTCCAGCTGTGTTTGATTATACTGATTGGACTTGATTAGGAAAGCCACACACCTGTCTATATGAGAATCATGAGGTCAAAGGAACTGCCTGAAGAGCTGAGACAGAATTGTGGCAAGGCACAGATCTGGCCAAGGTTACAAAAAATTTCTGCTGCACTTAAGGTTCCCAAGAGCACAGTGGCCTCCATAATCCTTAAATGGTCGTTTGGGACGACCAGAACCCTTCCTAGAGCTGGCCGTCCGGCCAAGCTGAGCTACCGGGGGAGAAGAGCCTTGGTGAGAGAGGTAAAGAAGAACCCAAAGATCACTTTGGCTGAGCTCCAGAGATGCAGTCAGGAGATGGGAGAAAGTTGTAGAAAGTCAACCATCACTGCAGCCCTCTACCAGTCAGGGCTTTATGGCAGAGTGGCCTGTCGGAAGCCTCTATTCAGTGCAAGACACATGACAGCCCGCATGGAGTTTGCTAAAAGACACCTGAAGGACTCTGAGATGGTGAGAAATAAGATTCTCTGTTCTGATGAGACCAAGATAGAGCTTTTTGGCCTTAATTCTAAGCGGTATGTGTGGAGACAACCAGGCACTGCTCATCACTTGTCCAATACAGTCCCCACAGTGAAGCATGGCGGTGGCAGCTTTATGCTGTGGGGGTGTTTTTCAGCTGCAGGGACAGGACGACTGGTTGCAATCGAGGGAAAGATGAATGCGGCCAAGTACAGGGATATCCTGGACAAAAACCTTCTCCAGAGTGCTAAGGACCTCAGACTGGGCCGAAGGTTTACCTTCCAACAAGACAATGACCCTAAACACACAGCTAAAATAACGAAGGAGTGGCTTCACAACAACTCTGTGACTGTTCTTGAATGGCCCAGCCAGAGCCCTGACTTAAACCCAATTGAGCATCTCTGGAGAGACCTAAAATGGCTATCCACCAACGTTTACCATCCAACCTGACAGAACTGGAGAGGATCTGCAAGGAGGAATGGCAGAGGATCCCCAAATCCAGGTGTGAAAAACTTGTTGCATCATGGCTGTATTAGCTCAAAAGTGTGCTTCCACTAAATACTGAGCAAAGGGTCTGAATACTTAGGACCATGTGATATTTCAGTTTTTATTTTTTAATAAATCTGCAACAATTTCAAAAATTCTTTTTTTGTCTGTCAATATGGGGTGCTGTGTGTACATTAATAAGGAAAAAGATTAATTTAAATGATTTTAGCAAATGGCTGCAATATAAAGTGAAAATTTGAAGGGGGTCTGAATACTTTCCGTACCCACTGTAAATGAATTAGGTTAGTGCCCAATCTAGGGTTAATTCCTGCCTTGCACTAAGCCTGGCAAGTATAGGATCCATAATGCCGAGACTGGACAGAGCAGACATATTTTTCTATCAATTCACCCATTGTCGACCCTGCTTAATCCAATTCAGGATCATTGAGGCTGCAGCCGAAAACAGCAGCAGAGGACATAAAGAGTCAGTCCAACTCATGGCACACTCACTCAAAAGGGACCAATTTAGAATTGTCACTTAATTTAACATAGCATATTTAAATTGGGATGTACCCGTATAGATTTTTCCAGCACCTTGCTCCTGCTCCCTGTTTCCACAAAATACTGATCCAACAACAGACTTGGATCTTTCAAGGTGACAGAAGATTTACCTTCTATCCAAAAATTACACTGATAAAACAAAAGTAATTTCTCTTAAGAACAGAAATATTTACAGATAATAGTTTGTCTGCCTACTCATACTATGGAAAAAACCGAGAAAATAAAAACAATGGAGACTTTGATTTATAATGTTAAAGTCATAAAGCAGCAATTTTTGGTTATGTTCCTTAAAAGGGTAATGTTATTAAATAAACCTATTGCAAACGTATCATACTAAAGCAGTGGTTTAGAAATTGTTATCTGCATGAAGCACTTGTAATTTACTTTTTTTAAGAAACAATAGATTAAAAGAAAAGCAAGAAGACATCAAAAGGAGTTATTTGTAAATAGATCACTTTGAAGATATATTTAATAATATCAGTGTGCAATAGCAAGCAATACACAGTTAAACTGCCATCTGAAGACTAACACTTACCAAGTGAGCAGAGCAGAGCAGCTATGGTAGGTGAAACTAAACATTCAGATACAATTTCACATGTGGCAGACATATGATTCATAAGACCACAAGGTTCTCCATCAGGTGTATGAACAGGACACAGAAAACCCCAGGACTCTGGCAGCAGTCGCCGCACTGTAGTGGTCCTCATCTTGGCAAAAGCAGCACCTCGATGTATGCAACGAAAGTGAGATAAGTATCGAATAAAGTTCAGCTTGTCAGCCACTACACACAGACCAGAGTCCTGCAGCATTCCCAGGCCTAAAATATAAATACACAACATCAAATAATTAACAAAAAGGAATCAGCTGTTCACAGTAAAAATAAATACCTATTTCTAGAATTATTGTTTATATGCAAGGTCATGAATCATCCCTACAGAACTGAAAAATGCAGTGCACATGCACATACCTATACATAATCCTCTTATAGTGAATAAACCAATTAAGAAACCTGATTTATGAACCACATTTACATGTGCAAGTTATCTTATGAAGTTCTCCTTTGGCAAAACTCTCTTAACATCATTAAACTGTGCACAAACTGAAGAAAAGCCTGACACTCGTGATAACTTTCGTATCTTATATATAAACGTCTATGCGTGGAAGTGTGTCTGTCTGTCTGTCTGTCTGGTCTGGAACTGAGAGGTGGAGTTGGGGTAAGGGGTCCACCCCTGAGGAAACAGAAACTCGCTTAGCTGCTAATACACAAGCGACGACAGCATGTCGTCAAAACGAAACCGCTTAGCCACTAATACAGATCAGCAAATCGGTATCCCTTTTAATTTTCCTCCCGCCGCTAATACACAAGCGAGGCAAACGCGTCAGCAAAACAAAACCCCAAAAGAAAGACAAAGATGAACAGCCGTTAATGCACAAGCGATGCAAGCATGTCGGCAAAACAAAACCTCCTAG
Organism: Polypterus senegalus; assembly: GCF_016835505.1. NCBI lineage: Eukaryota > Metazoa > Chordata > Cladistia > Polypteriformes > Polypteridae > Polypterus > Polypterus senegalus. Next base: position 23,326,203 of record NC_053169.1, on the reverse strand, counting down.
GAGAGAGATGCCCAGAGTAGTTCCTTTCAATTACCAGACATCTCTCCATTTAAATTGTTTTTCTGACGATTTCAATAGTTTCTAGGACCCCGGGCTTTTTACAGCACAGGCTTACACAGCTAGTTTTTTATAAATATGTTTAGTCAAACTGATGACTTATTTATATGTTTCTGTTACCGGAATGCACAGAGTAATTTTTTTTCTGCTTGACTGAGCACCTGAGCCCTGCAAATTACCTAGTACAGTGGAACCTCGGGTCACGAACGTCTCGGACCACATACAAATCGGGTTACGACCAAAAGGTTCACCAAACTTTTGCATCTGTTCACGACCACACACTTGGGTGACAAACAAGCCAGTTTCTCTTCCGGTTCGTACGTGCCGATGATTTCCGCACGTGTTCGGTCTCTCCCTATGCATTGAGCGAGCGAGAGAGAGACAGAGGGCTGCCCGCGTAAGTGTTATTCAATGTTTTTACATTTAGTTTACTATTACGCTGTGCATTCTATGGTATATTTAACTATTTTTGTGCTTAAAAATCTTTAAAAAAATATATTTGCATACAGTTCGTACGATCTGGATCAGATTAATTGTACTTACATATAATTCTATGGTGGAAATTACTTAAGGTCATGACCAAATCGGGTTACGACCAGAGTTTTGGAACAAATTAGGTCGTGACCAGAGGTTCCACAGTACGTGTGCTCCTTGCCTTACACCCAGTGCTGCTTGAATAATAACATAGGTATGTTTTTTTGTTTTTTACTTCAATAAGATCCTGTAAGTATTGCATTAGGTTATGTGTTACTTTAAAAAGTAATCAGACTACACAACAGACATTACTTTTATTACAATACTGCTCTCAAGATTGTGTTGCTGAGTTTCAGACACTAAAGCTTTCCTTTAACCGCATCTCTTGTTCTATTTACAAGTGCGTAAGAGACAAGAGACTCCCAAAGAAATGTATAAATCAGAACGACACAACTGTTAACAAGTGTATGCAAATTAAGCAATGGCAGGTCAGACTGATAACACACTTCCAATTTTAAATATCTGCACTCTGTATGATGGCACCCATTTTCACACCTAACTGACCCAAGTGAGTCATTACATTTTTTCCTCTACATTGAATTGTTACAAGCGCTCATGCAGTATTTTCAAATGAAGATTAGGACATGTAGTATATTAATGGACTGTGACACAAAACTTAATATTGGAGCAAGTGACGCCACATTACCCAACACAATGAAGATCACAGCAGCACACACAGTATTTTTCTGAGGAACCCTGCTTTTACGGATTCTATTGACAACTCTTGCTGAGTATTTGGCAAATGATTAATCTAAAATGATTTTTTTATAACAGACATGGCTCTCAATATTTACCAGTTTTAGATCGAAGGTTTCCCGTTGCTAAAAGATATTCAAAGGCTCTAGTAACCTCCATCCCCATATTAAAAACTTTCATGAGTCCTTCTGAGGTTAGAGGAACATCTGTTTTCTGCACCTTTTTCTCCATAGCAATTTTTACAGATACAAGCCAAGCCTCCATTCGCTCCTATAGATTAAAAAAAATAAATATATTTTCTTGAAATGGATTCTTCATCAAGTAGCAGCACGGAAATTAAAGTATACTATTTCAGGAGTCTCTTAATTTTAAATTATGCTTCATAAATAAGGTATATGTTTAAACTGTATTAATATAATTTTATATTATAAACCTAGAAATAATAAAAATAAACAATTTCATATACTATGTGTCACATATGCTATGAACCAAACCTGAAAAAAATGTACACAAATTATGAACACTAACGCATTTGACCAGTGTGTGTTTAATTTCACTAGGATACACATTTTAATAGTTTTATACAATGCTTTAATGATAAGTAAGAAAAAGTTAATCCCAAAGAGATATGTGACAAGTTTATGATTATTACGAATGGTACCATGGAATATTAAATGACCCAGTACCTTAACGAAATCTTAGTTATGGATGTTTTTACCCCAACAAGTGCACTTTATATTAGAACAATTTTAACATAAACAGGACATTTTCCAATATAGTTTACAAATTCCTATTCAGAGAACTTCAACAAAATATGATAAAGTCAAAATGTGAAGGTCCCAGAGGTACTACTATCCACTACACTACTTCAGAACTACTCCTAGAGTGGGTCATCTGCTAACATAACAGTCTGTTGGTTACATTTTTATCAACATAATTTCCTTAAGTTTAAAAGATGACATTTAAATGCAATCATCAAAAATCCTTAAGCACTCTAGGATAATGATTATACAGTACTGGGTAATTTATTTATTTCAGCCTTTTTAATCTCTGCAGCACTTCTCTCTCACTTTAATTTCCATGCCATTTAGTACCCCTTCAATAGTCTCTGTAGTAAATAGCAACTCAGAGGTTATCGACTTCTTCACATTTCAGAAAAAAAATATATAATCTATTGCTGTGTTTTGAATTGAAAACACATTAACCCTTGCAGTTCAGTGTACCAGTGCCCATGCTGGAGGTTAGGGCAGTCCTTCATAAGGGCACATTCACACACAACCTGACAATCATAATCTAATTTGTACTCCTTTGTGATGTAGGAGGAAATGCAGAGAATCCAAAAAAATGTTATGCAAACACAGGGAAAGCGTGGACACTTCAAAAAACACACACACACACAGAGGTTGGTGCTTTGGGGAATAAAATCAAGAAAACTGAAGCTGAACATGTCACTCCAGTGTTAACAGATATTTTACTCAAAAGGAAATATGTAATTTTCTTATTTAACAAATCTTTTATGCAGTTCAGTTCTTTCCTTGCTAAAGCATATACAAGACTTGTCCAGTCTCAGCTTTACATAACAAAACAAAAGTACAAACATACATATATACATATACACACACACACATATATATACATACATATATATATACACATATATACAGTATATAAACACACACACACACGCACATACACACACATATATAGTACATATAGTACATAAGCCACAAATGACCTTAGACGGTGAGCTGATTGTAAAGCCACATGAGAACTACTCCCATGAACAGCTCACAAAAGCTGTGTAGCTCATGCTACTCGTAACCTACCTTTAAAAACATCAGGTAGAGCTGTCCAGGAGTTAAGACCTCTTGACACATTAAACTGTCAGGGTTTTCTTCCATGCATTCTTCCTTGGCAAAAGTGAACAACTTCCGTGTCATTAAGCACAGAAGATAGAATTTTTCAGAATTAAATTTTAAGTGAATACAAACGCACCGACTGCAAGAAAAAAAAAAAAGAACAGAACAAACTGATAATCCATGCTAAAATAAATGCATTACACAAACCTAAGTTTTAGAAAGTAAAGCCCTTCATTCATTTTTTATATATATATAAAACCTGTATCAAACACCAGCCAATTTCAAAACCCAAACTTGAAATAATCATTTCAAACACATGCTGTATTGTTCAATAAAATGTACTTGATGTATTACTTAATTCATTTTAAGGATTTAATTATAATGAGTATGTCAAATATTACTGGCAAAAAAATACTGGTTTTCAATTTTTAAAGCTTTCTCAATAAAAACGTTTCTGTATATGGCTGGCGACAGCGCCTCCAGATGGAATGTTGTACCCTGGTTCAAGACTACCGACTTTTGCAGTCAACTGCATTGATGGCCTGTTTTATCATTGTGTGTATGTGTGTGATTTTCAGGGAATGCCAGTCAGACTAGTTTTCCATCTTAGTGCTTGCTGCCTGTACGTTAAACTGCTGCAATCCAACCTCAATGTCAATTTATTTATAGAGCACATTTAAAACAACATCAGTAATGCTGTATCCAAAGTGCTTTACTTTAAAACATACAATGAACATAAATAAAATAAAGTACAATAAAATGAAATACAGCCAGTGGTGAGTTAAAGAAAAGAAAGAAGATGACTAAGAGTAAGGCAACCATCAGTATCAGTGAAGGTCACCGAAAGCTACAGAACAGAAATGCATCTTCAGTGTCATTTTAAACAGTTCAGTTGAAGGTGACACCTTAATGTAACGAGGTAAAGAGTTCCACAGACGAGGTGTAGCAGCTGTAAAAGCCCTGTCCCCCTTAGTTTTACACTTATTGCGAGGGACCATAAGAGCTAACTGACCGGTAGAAACCTCAGAAGGGACACGCTTGTTTGTTTAAGTTGTGTTGTAGATTTGCGGCTTTTGCATTTGAACATTGTAATACAAAGTTTGCAGGGATGTTTATTTCTCTTTTGCATGAAATACTTCCAAACCAAGTTTCATTTACAACACTTTTTCTGTTTCCATGTGCAAAACAATCATGTTTAATTAGAATATTTTCCTCAAGTGTTGATTTAAATGAACAACATGTATTGCTATATTGGGCAATAAAATAACGAGGCAAATTAACCACATAACAATATTTGGTTTAAACAGTGAATATAACTTAATAATTGTTAATATCCCTAGTAAAAACTGAATGGAATTCTGAGTTTTAGATACAGCAGATCAACAAATAAATGACTTCAAAAAAAAAAATTAACCAGTTTAAAAACATTTTTTGTGTAATAAAAATCCAACACATTTTTACTCCTGAAAAAGCCTGTTGCACACCCAAGAACTACATTACATTTCTTTATTTGACGTCATAAGATAGTCACATTGTCTTTCCCTTTTCTATCTCATCAGAGATATGTTTTCTTTCACTCGGATGTAGTGTATAACAAACAGCAACTGTCCTCTATGTTACAAAAAATGATTTTTCTGCCCATTCTAATATCTGTATAATGAAAATACAACACTGAAACTTACAGGTGCCATAAAACATTGTCTAATAAAAAAATGTATAATTATAGGAAGTACAAGAAGTGCAGAAAAATCTACTTAACCAACAAAATGATCACACAAAATCAAGACAGACTATAAATCTGTTTTGATTCAAAGAAAAAAGGCATACTCACTCTAAAAGGATTTCTGCACACTCTTCATTGGTGGACCAGTCTGGCAAGTTCATCTTCACTCTAAATCTCTCACCAAGATAGTTGAGAACCTGTTTCTTCGTAATACATCCTTCTTCCATCACCATACGCAGCATTTCAGTCACACAGTTTCTAAAGAAGGAATTGTCCTCTCTTCCTTTGATTAGTTCTTGGTATATCTGATAATCTGTAAAGTCAACTAAAGCCTAGAGGAAAAAAATTAAATACACATCATCAGGAGACATTTTTGCCAATCTATATCATAATTAACTGCAATACAACTGTTCTGATTCTACATAAAAACAAAACAAAAAATCACTTGAAGAGTACATATTATCATCCCTGAACATAACTGCTACGCAGTCCATAATCAAGACATGTTTTAATGAATGCCTATAAGAATAATAAAATTGATAATCCGCAGTTTATACTTGGCAAAAACCAAGGCTGTGGTAGCTGGTAAAAATGTACCGACTCCGACTAAATGTAATATAATGTGTTAAAATTTCCAATTTCACATATGCTGGTTCAAGTTACCTATTTTTCTTCTAGCCTTTTGATAAAAAATGTAACCACTTTTTTAATTTTGTACATTTTATTATTTCTTTAATCTTATCAAAGTTAGCAACTTCCTTAATAAATAATATAAAAAGCCACGACTGGATTACTACAGCCTTTCAACACAAAGTTTAACAGGTTAAAATGTAGCCCGATGATTCACAATGGCAGTGCTAAAATGCTTTGTATCTTGCATGTTGGGTGCTTTCAGTCAACAAAGTAAATATTATACTGTACAAAACTTTGGGGTCACCCAGGAATTTTAATGTTTCTGATACAAAAATGATACTTTTTTATCTAGATGCCATTACATTGATTTAAAAATATTGCTTGAAATGACTGATTTTTAATTTGTTTCTCACATTTGAAAAACCAATAGACTGATATGTTTCCTGAGGAAGCCGTTTCATTTTGGTTATTTTTGAACCCAGAACTGAAATTTAGGAATGCTAGTACCTTGTAACACAACTGAACAGGACAACAGGTTTCAGTGCTGCTAGTACAGTTAAAAAGGTTTCTCTAATAACCAGTTAGCATTAACACATGACTAATTAAGGACAACCTAGGGGAGTTTACCATTATGACACTAAAAGGACTGCTGCTGAAAACAAAACTATGCAGCCATATACAAATAATACATTAATAGTTAGTTATTTCAAGCAGTACTAGCCGTTACACACACTAGTAATGCCTTTGCTAAATTTTTAAATCAGTTTAATGGCATCTTGATAAAGACAGTATCAATGTCTATCAAAAATTCGGGTTGACCAGTACTATATATTGGCTTAAATTACAAATAGAGGAGTTGGAGTCGATGGTACCATAAATTGAGGGGTCGGAGTTGAAGATTTTGTGTACCGACTGTAAAGCTCTGGTAAGCAAAGATCTGTGTCAAATTACAAAAAAAATTCAGAACACACTCTGTGTTCTGTGCGAATTCTCCAATGTACTCTTGTTGTTTACCCAGTGGAGACTCGGCTGCCTCATGGCCACAGAACCCCTGCAGATTCTGTTTTATTTCTAAAGCCTCTTGATTTTTTTTTTTTGTTGTTGTTTTTTCTGTCCTCCTGGCTATCGGACATTACTTTATTCTTTGTTACTTAGCATTGCCTAATCTTATATTTTTCTTTTTTCTTTCTTCATCTTGTAAAATACTTTGAGCTACATCATGTGTATGAAAATTAGCTATATATAAAAAAGACGTTGTTGTAATTAATATCTATCATATTTCACTGCCCCCACTTTTTAGCAAAATATAAAAAGTAACTTTAATATCTACAACTGTATAGTAAAACTGCTAAATCAAAGACAATGTGTTATTTTTCCATACCTTGAGTGCAAAACCCAGTGGAATAAAAAAAAGTTCTTTGTTGTAAATGAAATTAACATTTACAGTTCCATTGTCCAAATAATGCAGGTTCATATTAATAGCAGTGTGCTCATCCCTTACACAACGCATTGAAACACCTGGGGAATTAAAAAAACAAACAAGGAGTGAAATATGGGAATGGGCTGAACCAGCAAAGTTGCAGGTTTCAAGTCAAGGACCCTGGCCAATAGGCTGTCACACTAAACAATAATTTATAAAAACAAACAAAAAAAAAACCTACTGAAATACTTTAACATGTCAAAGAAATATAAATTACACAAGAATGATAACTTACCATACTGAGTGTAGCCTTGACCTCTGCTCTTCCACTTTGGTCTTGCCAATGCAATAGGAAAATTCCTTCGGGGCATAATCAACATTCTTATTACCTTCTCTATTCCATTTATTATGAAATATCCTCCCATTTCCTATTAAAATATTTATTACAATCAAGTCAATAATTAAATAAATATGGTTATTGATGTGTACATGAGCATATGATACATCTTGCATTTGCATAAAAGGAAAGATGTCTGTTATAAAAAGAAAATGTCCTTCCAAAAACTCCATGAAAACAGTGAATTTATTCGTTACAAAGAATTCACAGTGTGAGGTATGAAGAAAAGCAATTCAAAAATCTGTAAGCAAAAATATGTACAATACATACTTCAGAATAATATATTTACAGTAATAGGTAATAAAATATAACTAAAAGAAGAAAAAACAAAATTATTGTCACAGTTGAAGTGTTTGACTAACATAACACGTATTCAAAACTACATGACGTGTGGCTGATTGATTGATTATTAAAGCACTCTAATCTACATGCACTGTATACTATATAGTACATACTATAAAACTGCTTGGAACAAAGATTGGATATGCAAGGTTGGCAGGAGGTCAGCTTAAAATACATTATACCATGGAGGTACATAAGGCAACAGCCTAACTGGCCAATGATGACTTTAAAACATAACAATGCACTCTGGTAGAATATAGATTTTTATAGAAAATGTTCTAAAGATTTTTTGGTTGTAACATCACTGTTCTAAAGTTTAAAGTATACTTCACTGAGTAAATAGTTTCGATCAAAGATGATCCTTGGAGCAGCAAGCTACTGCACAGCCTACTACCATTATAAACTAAAGCAACTTGTGACCCACCGGCGGCAAGAAGAGAACCAAAAGTCGGTCTCAAACTGTTGGTTGAGAAGCACTGACTTAAATCAGGTCAGTAGTACTGCAGTCAGGCTTTACTAAAGGCAGTAGCCACCCCTTTAAAATGTCTGGAACATTTAACACGTTTGCTGCATTAAACTCTCCTCCAAAAAATGACTTTCTGTTCTTCAAATAAAGTTTCCTTTCTTTTCAAAAGATCTCTAGTGTGCGTCAGGGTGTCATCACCACAGATGTTTGAATAAATTTATTTTCAATTGTCTTAATAATGCTTTCAAAATTCTATAACCAGGTTGGCGCCTAAATTCACAAATGAGGAAAGCAGCAGTCTCACTGGTACTGATGGTGAAATACTTCAGTTTGTTACAAAAAACGACATTCCAATAAGCTCAGAGATTTTTTCCTTTCATACATTTATAACACCATCACTATTAAACCACATGAACATTACATTTTCTGGTTTACTGTTTTTTTCCTAATAAAAAATAATCCAAACATCCCTTTTAAAGTCACCACTTGTATCGTATAGATTAACATTTTGACTTACTTACAAAGAAGTTTACTGTTATTTACAATTGCCAATGTTTAGTATTCCAGCCTCTACTGTTTTTCAGCAGAGTTTTCGAAATATTTTTTTACTATTCTTACTTACCGAACATTTACAAAATAAATTGATAAATGTTTATCTTTAGTTTGTATCTTTGTCATAAAGCAAAGTTTTGTTTTAATTTACATCAAATTAAATACTTTTGCAATTATGTCTGGGACATTTTTAGTGATCAAGTGAGGTACTGAATGATATTAAATTTCTTTTAAATCACCGTTGGTAATATGAACCAATGCTGTAGAAAAACCACAGACAACTTGACTTTGGCAAGTCTAGTCACAGTGGCGGAGAGGGGGGGGTACCTCTATTTTATTAAGTAATACATCAGCAAATGTTGTCACAGATGAACGGGGACCCTGCCCAGCCGGGACGCCTGGAATGTCCCCGAGTTGGACGATACCTCCCCTGGGCCACGAGAGGGCAGCCGCCCGGGTCTGTTTGAGGGCCACGGGAACGGAGCAGGGACGCTTCACCCCTACGGGAGGACATGGCCACTGCCGGGGGTGCACGGACAGTTAGGGAATCCTGGATGGCAGCACTTCCGCCACACCTGAGAGTGCTGCCGGAAGCAATCCCCGGGGCACCCGGAGTAATTTCAGGTGCTCTCCTGACACTTCCGCCACACCTGGGGCTCATCAGGGTCATGATAAAAGGGGCCGCCTTCCTCCAGTAGAAGAGCCAGAGTTGGGAGGAAGAAGACGAAGCTTGTGAGGAGGGGAGAGGAGGTCAAGAGATAAAGAGGAAGAGAAAGAGAGAAAAGAAAGAGAGTTGGTGGATGAAGGTATTGTGGTGCGGTTTTGGAAAAATAAAGAAGTGTGTTTTGGACATTCTGGTGTCGGTCTGTCTGTATCCGGGGGTATGCTTTCCACAATGTAAAATGCGTAAGGCAATTTAATTTTTTTATTACAGCTGCATTTTTTTTGCAGTTTTGGGTTTGCTCTCATGGACACTTAATGTAAAGTGTTACCGAAAGGAGCTATTTCTGAAGAAGCATGGACAGGCCTAATAAAGGCAGAGAAAATAAGACAGTGACTTTAGGATCTTCGTATAGTATTGCCACTACTACTACCTTTTGAACTGATGTGGACATATTTGACAAGAAATGTATGCATTTTTAATTCGTAGTAATAATGAAGGAAATGAAGAGGGCACTGCAAGTAAATAACATTTTAAATTTAAGACATACTGACTCTGAGCCATGATTTGTGTTTATATCGATGTGGCCCTGTTCATACATAAAAAGCATTCCAATTATTTTAATTCCTAAGAGTTTTTTTTTTTATTTCTATTGTAACTCTTATTTGTGCAAATTCATCTTGTATCATCAATGTACTCCATATATATTTGCAGTACATAATGTACCTGTAGCAGGTCAGGTCAGGTTGTGGAGCATGCACTAGCACAGCACATTGCCGCACCCAACACACGACAAAACAGCTCGGAATCCTGGCTGGCAACCCCCCAAGCAGACACACAGTCCAGTCCCCCAACCCCAGAAATGACCATCTATCTGGCGCAGCCAGGTTTTACATGGGCATCCCCTTGATCTGGTCGAGCCACTGGGGTCCTTAACAATGAGGATCCTGCAAGTTGGATCACCCTCGGGGAATCACGCCACATGTCTGTGGTGCCGTAACTGACAATGCAGGTAATGTGCCTCATTCGGTAGTCCTTGAGCAACTGCTCATTCAACACAAAGTCAAACCAGTGGTACCCAAGAATTCTCAGAAGAGAGAGACAGACTCGAGTCTTTGTCTCAGGTCGCTGGATAGCATCCATGTCCCTCAACCATATAGCAAAACAGGAAGCACCAGGACTCTAAAAACCTCAGACCTTCATCCTTTTGCAGAGATATCAAGAGTACCACACACTCTTTCCAACAACCTCATGTCCCTTCATGTTCTCCCAATCCTACTAGCTTCATAGGAAGAGTCACCAGAGACGTATATGTCACTGCTGAAGTAAGTAAACCTCTCAACAAGGTCGACACTCTCTTCATAGACAGACACACTGCCGATGGCTGTGTCTAAGCGAATTTTTAAAAGTAAAGCGTGTTTAGTTGTTCCTATGAAGAAGCCAATCTTCACTTTGCATGCTTAATAAGATGCATGGAGATAAATATAAAAAATATAAATAAGTAACTGGAATTCTATAGCCATTCTTACCTCAGCTTCTTCATGATGTTCAATGAGGCCCTCTGGAGAAAGGCGATGTAGGTTGCAGAGCTTCGATTTCACCATGATTGGCACATAACCAAGGGACTGCTTAATAATTCCCTTTGGAATACCATTAACAGACCAGCTAATATCTGCCTAAGAAAAAAAAAAAAAAAGAAAACCATTTTAAAATCAAATGTATTTTAGAAAATGACTATTCATTAATCAAGATACATGTTTTAGCTAAGTCACTACCATTAAAAAGAATTAATTAAAGCCAGAGCTCCTGAACTCACTTAGTCTAATTCAGGGTCACAGTAAGCTACAGGCCCTGCAGCAGCATCAATGCCCAAGCAAGGAGTCATTTCTAGATGGGCACACTTTCACATAGACACACCGGCCTAATTATAAAATACCAATTGGCCTAACATACATATCTTCAGGATGTGGGAGAAAACCAGAGTATTCTGAAAGAATCCACATGGTCAAAGGGCAGAACATAGCAACTTAACTCTATACATTTTGCTCCATTACTCATATAGAAGTTCAGTGCATTCAAATATGCATATGGTGTCACAGTCTTAGCACCTCTTACCTGTTCTGTCTGTGCACAGCTGCTGTTCACATGAGCAAGTTAACCCAGGTTATGTCATGATAACATAATGAACCTTTAATGTCTTAGGAAACCAACAGAATACACAGATATTCCTGTCTTAAATAATCTTAACCCCTTTCATCCATTGTAAAACTCATTTACTACAGTTCAGAGTATTAGGACTATTAGTATTATTTATGGAGCTCATTAAAGCAGTACAGGGCTCAAGAAAGATTACAACTGGGGCAGAGTGGTGGCTCTGAGGCGAAGGATCTGCACTAGTATTCAGAAGGTTGCCAGTGTGAATCCCTGTCACTGCCACTCTGCTGGGCCCTTGAGCAAGGCCCTTAATGTACAATTGCTCCAGGGGTGCTGTACAATGGCTGACACAGCACTCTGACCCCAAGGGGTATGTGAAAACTATCCATCCATCCATCATCTAACCCGTTATATCCTAATTACAGGGTCACGGGGGTCTGCTGGAGCCAATCCCAGCCAACACAGGGCACAAGGCAGGAAAAAAAACCCCGGGCAGGGGCACAGGGCACACACACAAACACACACTAGGGACAATTTAGAATCGCCAATGCACCTAACCTGCATGTCTTTGGACTGCAGGAGGAAACTCACGCAGACACGGGGAGAACATGCAAACTTCAGGTAGGGAGGACCTGGGAAGCGAACCCAGGTCTCCTAACTGTGAGGCAGCAGCGCTACCCACTGTGCCAGCGTGCCACCCATGTGAAAACTAACAAATTCCTAATGCAAGAAATTGTATAAAGGCTAAATAAAGAACATATCCACAGTAGGTACATTCACGTACATAACTATTTACTGTTTCCAATTTCCAACATCCATGTCTTTAGAAAGTGTGGGGAGTAATCCATAGAAAACCTAACCAGACACTGGGAGAAGGTGCAAAGTCCACAGAAAAGGCTCAAGCCAGAAAATGAACCCAGGACTCGTGAAACGTGAGGCAATATTGCTAACCACAATTCTGTGTAATCTTGTGCCGCCACAATAATTTATATTTACTATTAACAAATGGCTTAAGAAATCAAAACTTTTTAAAATTATTTATTTGCAATAAACTTAATATTTCAGTACTGAACATGTATAGCTGTATACTTTAAAGAAACAAAATTTGAAATCGATGAAATGTTCCAGGCAACATGCCTAAAAATCAGGGCTGTGGAGTCGGTAGATGAATCCTTCGACTCTGACTCCTTCACTTCCGGTACTTCTGACTCCGACTCCTCTGTATTTAAAATGCTAATATATTTTCCATGTTGATTGAAGGAAGGCAACATACACGTCATTTAACCACAGAACTACTGGCTAGGAAGCTGACTCTCTACCGTATTGGCCAGTTTAAACAGCACACCACCGCGTAGAAGAGGGCGCTCGCCACAACCGTCTGATAGAACATCTGCAGCATCTTACTGGAGATGTTGAAAGACGCCAGCCGACTATACTTCCTTAGAAGGTTGGCGTCTTTCAACGTCTGCAATAAGATGCTGCAGATGTTCTATCAGACGGTGTGGCGAGCGCCCTCTTCTACGTAGTGGTGTGCTGGGGAGGCAGCATAAAGAAGGACGACTCACGCCTGGACAAACTTGTTAGGAAGGCAGGCTCTACTGTAGGCACGGAGCTGGACAGTTTGACATCTGTGGCAGAGCGATGGGTGCTGAGCAGGCTCCTGTCAATCATGGAGAATCCACTGCATCCACTGAACAGGATCATCTCCAGACAGAGGAGCAGCTTCAGAGACAGACTGTTGTCACCGTCCTGCTCTACTGACAGACTGAGGAGACCCCACACTATGCGACTCTTCAATTCCACCCGGGGGGTAAACGTTAACATTATACAAAGTTATTGTCTGTTATACCTTCATTGTTATCACTCTTTAATTTAATATTGTTTTTTATCAGTATGCTGCTGCTGGAGTATGTGAATTTCCCCTTGGGAATAATAAAGTGTCTATCTATCTAAGACAAGAACCCCTGAACACACATCAGGCCATAGCACACACCTCCACCTCCATCATTACACTTGTTAAACACATTATATCTGAAATAAAACAAAATCACTTTTTGTAATGTGCCATAATTCAGATTACAATATGGGAATGTCAGGTTGTATAATAGCTCAGCTCAGCTGAACTTCACACTAGTAGTAACACGACTCTGCACCGGGCTTTATTCTTACATCAGAGAAGTACTTAATTATGACTGTTTGTAAAATGGGACATTTGAATTTGCTGTATTTTTTTTTATTACAATTTAAATTTATTAGGAGTCGGCAAAAATGTACCCCAACTCCACGTACCCAAAACTCTCTTTGACTCCGACTCCACAGCCCTGCTAAAAATCACCTTTATTATTATTTTTAATCACCTTTTCTGTATTTTTCCTAAAGTTTAAACAAAACTCCACAAACAGTTAACAGAAGGATCAATGTGATTCCCCTAAGGGAGGCATCTTTCCATAAAATTAAAATGAAGGCAAGTATATTCCCCAGATTACAATAAATAATTGTAGTTACCATTATCTTTCCTCTGTAAGTGCTTTTACGCCCTCTGCACTCTGCTGGGAACACTTTTGTTTCTTTACAAATACTTCCTTTTGGTACCCCTGGCGAGTGCACTGCAGCATCGACAAATGTAAATGTGAGCCGATCGTTTTTGTACATCATCTCCAGAGGAGGTATAGCCTGCAGGAATAACAATAATCAACATTATTTTTTGTGCTGGATTGCTGCGAGATGTAAGCATAATTTCATAACTTCCCTTAAACTTTATTTCACCAAAACATGTTGAATTCATTAACACTTGTGCACTTGACATAAAATGACACTTCTACTTTTGGTAATAGTCACACATGAATGCTCTAAAATAAAATATCACTCTTAAGCTTTCCACTCCAGGACCATGCGGCTCCAGAACCCACTGAGGGTAGGACAGAACACCACCTTGGATGGCACACCAGTCCATCGCTGCAGGGACCACTCACACACTAATCACTTTTAGCTTTATGTAAAGTCCTTTACTTTACCCGAATAAAGAAGTGTACAATTTCTACATCATCAGAAAGCTCTTCATTCCACTTACACGTCTGGGTTTATGTTTCAGTATATTTATGTCCTTTTCCTTTTTCTGTGGCTTAGTTGTGTTTTTATGTTCTAGATTATAATGTCTTCCAATTAATGTCATTAAAGAGTTTTACAAGGGCTATTAAAATACAGTGTTTTCAGTGCAACTTCAAACGATCCACAAAAAGATGGCATTTATGTATTGTTTGGATTGAGTATGCAATGTTCAGTTTCTCTACAAGAAATACTGAAATTACAATAAAGACATCGGGGACACAACAGAGACTTGTCTTATTCAACAACATGGGATCCGCCTGATATCTGGAAATGCTGCCGTTTGAGGTTTAATATAAAGATTCAGTGCCTGGTGTGCTGCACCATAAAGTTAAACCATAAATACTATTTCCTTAACAAGAACAATGAGTAATTATTATCCTGCCCTTACAAAATTAATTCATTTATCATTAAACTGTTCACTTTTTACAATGTAAAGGTGGATGCGGGTGTAAAGGAATCCTGGCTGCGTTGGTTAGTGAAATGTTTTCCAGCTTGGAAGCCGTCATAGCAACAGAACAAAGGTAGAGTGCTTTCTGGGGCCACATGTTCCTCCAGTACACTGGGTGGCAACATCCTGCTGCTACTGCTCCCATTTGCACACCCACAGGGCTGCACTGGAGATGTAGTTCTGGTAGGCAGCCCTGTTGGGTTCCTCAGGTATCGCTAGACGGAGCTGCTGCAAGTGGTCTCCCCTATCAGACAGAGATTTAACCTGACCTGGAAGCGTTTCCATGTGACAAACTTATTGCACCAGAAGTACTCCCCTGCTCAGGTTAAAAAGGAAATGCCCCATGTGTGAAAGGAGAGTCAGAGCTGAGTGACGCTCACAAGGGCAGAGTGGAGGAGGAAAGAGTTGTCAGTTTTTGTTGTGAATTGTTTGAATGGTTATCTGGAAATAAAAATGCACCGAACAAAGCAACAAGGAATAATGTGCATGCATACTTTGAACCAGAGAAATAGAAGAGAAGCTTGTCTGGCTGATGTCTTGTGTTTTACATGTTAAAAGAGAATGGAAACTGAACTCTCTGTATGTAACACGATAACACTTCGTACAGTTTCTGCTCCATCAGGCAACACGAGGGCAGTGAACCTCAGAAACAAATAGAAGCTCGTTTGTCTGATGTCTCATGTTTAATACACCATGAAGAAATAAAGGATCAAGATTTCTGCTGAATTCCAGATTCAGAAAATGTGACATTGTGGTGCAATTTTCAATCATGTAATATGACATGATGGGGAGTGTGAGATCAGCACCCGTGGTTTGCAAATTGGTCATACCACAACAAAAGGTCATGCAGTGTGACACATGGTCATGTCAGGATATTGAATTCATAAGTCGTATGCAGTGAGAGACAAATCAACTAAACTATGAGCTTTATTTTTTTTTGTGCTGTTTCGTCTAGGTATTTCTCAAATACAGTGATCCCTCGCTATATCGCGCTTCGACTTTCACGGCTTCACTTCATCGCGGATTTTAAATGTAAGCATATCTAAATATATATCACTGATTTTTCGCTGGTTCGCGGATTTCTGCAGACAATGGGTCTTTTAATTTATGGTACATGCTTCCTCATTTTGTTTGCCCAGTTGATTCCATACAAGGGATGCTATTGGCGGATGGCTGAGAAGCTACACAATCAGAGCACGTATTACATATTAAATAAAACTCCTCAATGATATAAGATATGCTTCCTGCGCGCTGCTTCGCACACTTAAAAGCTCTAACAGCCCTATTGATTTTTGATTGTTTGCTTTTCTCGCTCTCTCTCCCTGACATTCTCTGCTCCTGACGCACGCACTCCTTTGAAAAGGAAAATATGTTTGCATTCTTTTAATTGTGAGAAAGAACTGTCATCTCTCTCTTGTCATGGAGCACAGTTTGAACTTTTGAGTAAAGGGTGTTATTTCATGTCTATAGGGCTCTAATAATGTTAAAAAACGTATTTAGAAGGTCGTAAACAGGTTTTCTATGCTCTAACTGCGAAAATATTAGATTTATAAATAAAGAATCCTACTTCATGGAAATTCATTTATCTGTCTGGAGCGGATTAACCGCGATAAACGAGGGTTCACTGTACAACTGTGCGGAGAATATTTATAAACAGTGTGGGAGAGTTTCTAAGGGCTTAAAATATATAAAAATAACTATACAAACATATGGTTTCTACTTCGCGGATTTTCACCTATAACGGGGGGTTCTGGGGCCTCATGTATAACGCCGTGCGTAGAACTCACACTATAACATGGCGTAAGCACAAAAGCCGAAATGTGCTTATGCACAGAAAAATCCAGATGCAGAAATCTGTGCGTACTCCAACTCCCACATTCTTCCGCTACATAAATTCCGATCAGCGTGAAAACTAACGCTCGTGCACGCGCTTTATGTAACGCCCCAACTCCTCCCAGAATTACGCCTCTTTGAATATGTAAATCAATATAAATCGCCCTTAAACTCAGCCTTCTGTGAAAAGACAATGGGAAAAGCACGGGGAAAATATAAGAATTTCAGCGAATACCAAGTGGAGGCAAAGGAAAAACATACTATTTGTTCAAATAAGCCGTGGTATAATCAACAAAAGGAAGTTGATCGAGTGACATAGCGTGTTGGAGAAACTTGAAAGCTCATGTTCACAAAATCGCACAGTGATGGAAATAAAAAAGAAATCACATATCAAAGTCGCCGTGAAAAGACGAGTTGTAGCCCACTGTCTGAGTGTCATATGAAAGTTTATTAGGGTACAGAGAAAAAAAGGCACAGAGTGGGGAAAAAGCATGAAATGTCAACTTCAATCTCGACATTTCCACTTTAATCACGTAGTTTATTTTGTCATTTAAGTAGAACATCATAAACTTCATCTTAAAATCGTTTAATTAACCAGTTTCTCAAATCCCATCATAATTAAAGTAGCACATTAAATGCTTTGTTTTGTATTTGATCTTCTATGTGCTCTGTGTGTGTGAATCACTACTTGCTTCTTAAACCGGCTCTCTTCCTCCAACTGGACACAGAATCCATTACATTCGTGAAATTACAGCTCTCTGAATAACTAAAACACTGAGATTTATACGTGATATCATTTTCATGATGATAGGAGTTAAAGCACGTTATTAAACGTGTTTCACTTCGATGAAATAATTTATTGCAGCAGTACTCAGGGGCGGCTCTAGGCTTGTGGTGGCACTGGGCAGAGGAAGAATCGGTGGCTCCTTCGCCCGCCAATGTCAGTAAAGTATCTTATGCATGGTGGATGGCCTCGTCCGTTGCAGATACTGCATAGCCGCCTCGTGCTCATGACACAAGCATTTAACTTTTGCCGAAATTTGTCGCTGTGTTTTTAGCTGTGTTGTTATTTTCTCTTTCTGTGTTATATTCAATATATATTGGCGTAGCCGTCACTGCAGTCAGTGCTTTTCTTTCCCCAAGTAACCGATCGCCACACAATCAGCTCTGTAATAGACGTTAAGCCATCTGTAAGCTTAGCGCGATTCTTCAAAACGTTTAAGGAACATTGAAATATCTTCGTAGTACATGTTTAATTATTCTATCCTTAACGCCAGTCCCAGTGAAGAATATAGATTATTTAAATGAAGTTAAAGTTTTATCTGTATAATTTAATAAACATATTTTGCTGCATTTCACCTTAAAAATGATATCGTCATCATATGTAAATACGCGCTTTATAAAGTGGCTCAGGTTGTGCGATATTATAACTGTAGTGCAAGTTTACAGTGGGGTGATTGTACTTATAAGTACAAACAGTTCTACAAGGAGCAATTGATTGAGTGCATTTAAAGTTCTTGAGATTAAACTGTTTCTGAACCGCGAGGTCTGTACAGGAAAGGCTTTAAAACGTTTTGCAGTGGCTGAGACATCATGTCCTTGAAGCTGTATACCGATAATTCTCTTTCCGATCAGCTGCTGCTGGGATTCACACTCAGATACAGTGATATAAATACTCAGAGTGGTGCAGTGAGAGTAATATGGAAAAAGATGATCCGCTGTGGCAACTCCTAACGGGAGGAGCTGAAAGAAGAAGAAGAAGAAGGAGAAGGAGAAGTGAGAGTAACAACGCTAAAGCAGTTATGGTATTTGGAATACTATGGCTATTCCCTGTACCATTATATTGTTACAAGTTAATTACAATCAGATGCGTTACACTAATAAACAATATGTGGTTAGGTTCAGTGTATTTATAAAGCCGCGTCAGGAAAATAATGAGTAACCACACAGGAACAGAAGCACTGCTTTGACGCTGGGTGCTGCCAGTCTGCAAAACCGAGCGGAGAACTTGTGTACGACAAGGCATGAGGTACCATGGAAAAGTGCGTGGCTTTACGCCAAGTGTAGGTTTTATACATCGCGATTTGAACGTGGAAAAGTTCTTACGCAACATTTCTGTGCGTACGCACCGTTTATACATGAGGCCCCTGGAACGTAACCCCCACGATTGAGGAGGGATTACTGTATATATATATATATATATATATATACACACACACACACACGAGTTCAAAAAGTTTCCGCACTTTTATATTTTCGTTGGAAACCGTGAAGGTGGGAGGAGTGGTAATTGGTTGCGTCTGACAGTGTCATGGGACTGGGGAAATTGCATCACAGAGGAAGGTGACAATGTAGAAAAGTGATGTAATGTGTTTTCGGAATTCTTAATAATTAGAGCAAAAAAAAGTTTGTAAACTTTTTGTACGTCCCTCATATATACATGGGGTCCTCGGGTTACAACGTCTCGAGTTTACAACGGTCACTCCCATAAAAACTTAAAAAAAAAAAAAATTGAGATGCGAGTGTTTCGGCTTACGCTATTAGCGTCATACTTACAGACTGTGTGGGCGACCTAGTTTGGTTGCGCACAGCGGAAGAATACACATTAACATGGTGTATGAATGAGTTGGCGAACTAGTTTGGTTGCTTTATTTGGTGACTTTTTGGCTCTTATCATGGCTCCTAGATGAAAGTTAGAGTCTTCAGATGCTAGTGCTTCGAAGAAAAGGAAAGCCATAACGATGGAAGTGAAATTAGACATCGTAAACAGATCAGAAGGAATGAAGGTAATTTTTTCTGTTACTACAGTACAGTATATTTATGTGGCTTAGTTGTGTTTTTCATGCTCTAGATTATAATTTTGCAATCGTGTTAGGATAGGTAAGTGACTTAGGCTAGGGTGTGTTTTGACTTACACCAAAATTCGGGTTACATCACTGTTGTAGGAACAGAACTGTGTCGTAACCCGAGGAGCCCCTGTATACATATACACTCATACACATACACAAAAATAACCATCCTCTATTATCCTTATAAATGAATTGTATTATTTGGCTTATTGTGGCAGATATGTTTGGTTTATTTGTTGAAAATTAAGTTTTCTCCAAGTCCAGGTAACAATAGAGAAAGCAATGGTTATTTCACTTTAGCCAATAAATAAACCTACTTGACAAATCGAACAGATTTCTGCCGTCCTGACTGCAAAGTGAAAAAGCAATCCCTCACATCACCTACACCACAAATAAAACTTGTAATTAACAACCACTGCAATACAAACCTTGCTTGAGAATGGGTTGGATAAATACTTGTGCTTGCTTTCTTAAACTAATATAAAAATAACTGCCATATGCTTTAGATGTTGTGACAACTCCAGTCCTGGAAGACCACAGTGGCTGCAGATTCTCATTCAGTTTTTTTAATTGGTGGCCTGTTTTTGCTGCTAATTAAAATTTTTAATCAATGTTAATTGACTTGTTTTTGTTAGATTTGTTCCCCTTACTTGCTTCATTTCTTCCACTACCGGAGTTGGACGTCCCTGTTATAACCCGGCTGATATAAACAAACTACTGTCAAGCTTGTACTTCATTTACTTTTTATTTCACTTCAGAACACGCTCTTGTCAGTTTCGCATTCTCCCTTTAAACAAGCAATCCCCAGCTACTTCATTAACCTCCACTGGAGCACACCTACCCACGTGTAGCCCGCAGAAGCGTGCGGCATGCCGTATCGTTACAATGTACCAACCTGCACCGCTCGACACAACCCATTTGTAGCTGCGTGATCAAACGACTCAATGTGAGCTCTCGTCAGCTCCTGTACCGCAGCATGCTGTTCCGCAGGCACTGAGCCAAATCCCGAATCAGTTAAATGTTTCAAACATGGGGCAGCTGGCAGATTTTTCCACTTCGAAGCAGAATCCATGTTTTCTCTAAATCAAGTTTAGCGTATAGTCGAGGTAACTGTAGAACATGCTTTTCTCCGAGGTGGGTAATGTAGTTTTCTTTTAATTGGATAACGGAGCACTTAATGAAGTTTAGGACTACAATCCCATAAGCCAGTGCGACACTACCACGCCCACACAAAACGCAATGTAGGGGAAACAATTCGGACCAAAAATCATTTTAGGTTTCTGGCGGGCACAAGGCGAAGAAAGAGATGGTGAGCGTTCTGCTTGACTCAGGTATGCAAGGAGGGGGGTAGAAGCTGCGAAGAAGCTTCTTTCTTAAACTCTCTCATTATTCGAGTTAGTGAGAATGACATTAACCCGAACCCACGCCAGTACTTGAATAAAATCGGCAAACAATGCTTGGCTGTCTCCCATTTCATTGTGCTTTTATGTAGCTCGCTGTCGTTGGATCAGTTTTTCTTATTAAGTTCAGTTCCCTGGGGCTTCAGATTTTTGTTCCAAACTGTTTCTCAAAACAGTCAGTTATTGATTCCTTTAGCTGGTCCCGTTGTTTAATTACAGTGGTATCAGATTTATATTTATAGGGCATTGTGACAGAGTTGTTACTAAGCTGAGTAGACGCAATTTATCAGCGACAGTTTACAGTTCCTTCAGTGGAATTCCTGGGCCCTTGTATTTTTTCTTTAAGTGCTTACTTTTTAGTTTCAGTCACTTTTTTCTGTGGAGTTTGTTTTAGTTGTATCTGAATAGTAACAATTAAGGATGAGCAACACAGGAGGCGCTGTCAACTTGCTGAAGAATTGTTGGGTTTGCTTAGCTTAGTATGGTTAACACTTGGCCAAAGTCTAAAAATCAAAATTAAAGAGTGCAGACAGAATAGATTTACTCCATGCCTATGATATAAATAGGGTGGCTGCATTGCACTTTCTCCTGGCCAGGTTACTGGAGTTTGCACATTTTATTCCTATGTTTCTTCCATTCCTCCTTCATCCCCCCGATATGGGCAGCTTAGGTTAACTAATAACATGGGTGGGGGGCGGGGGTTTGGGGGTCCACTGGGATAGGTTCCAGCTTCCCATGATCCTGTATTGGGGAAAGGAATTTTAGAAAATTGGCAGCTGTGCCAAGTCAGAACTCAGTAGGTCATATTTGGGGGACTTCTGACCTGGCAGTGCAGGAGCTCTTGTGAGATGGAACGGCTTCCACTACTGTGTCTCTTTTGGTGACTCAAGGTAAGTTACAATTTTATAAAAACAAAGAGCAATTCAGTACAAAGAGTTATTGCAGCAGACTAAGAGAACACATTCACTTTTTTGTACTGTCTTGAAGATGGCATGTACTTTGAATGGTAAAACATCCACTGTATAAATGTGTCAAATAAGCAAACACAAGCTTACATATTAATAAATCACACACACAATGAGAGCAAGACACAGCTTTATTTTTTCATGACAGTGTTCTGAGGAACCTCATGACGCCATGCAGCATTCTGCTAAGCAAAGGTTATAACACAAGACTGTTTAATGTACAGACTCGATCAAATAAAACTAGTTCACTCGTATTTTGACGATATCTGTTCGTTTAGAAGATTTACAGTCTAGTTGGTTTCTGTAAAATAACAGCAATCATACAATATGTTTGAATGTTACACAGATTATTGCAAACAATTTCCAGAGCAAAGCGCTTATAGTGTTTCTCCCAAAATAGTTGTTAAACATGAACAGGTTTAAGAGTATATGCTATACAATATTTGTTAAGTCATTCCCCATTTCACAGCCCTACTTTCAAACCAGCATATTGATTTTGAGCTATTCCATTACATTCATCCATTCCTTAACTGGAGAAGTTTGTATGGAGGGGAAAAATTAAGTGATTGGCTGTACTGTAGTTATTAGAGGCTGGATCTTGGAAAAAAATGCAAAAATGCTGGAATTCCTCACCTCATCATGTCATACCATGGATCACGTGTTATGACATGATGGCATTTGTAATACCTGTAAAGTAAATATTTTTGGTTTTCTAACAATTCAGACTAATGCAAACATACATTTTAGTTCATTATTTTCAGCAAACGTCTTCAGAGGTGAGAAAAAATAAATGTTTAGGCACACGACCAATTTACAAAGATTTTATAAAATTGTGGTGTCTTATTCAAAAGCAGTATATCATCCATCCATTATTCAACCCGCTATATCCTAACCACGGGGTCACGGGGGTCTGCTGGAGCCAATCCCAGCCAACACAGGGCACAAGGCAGGAACAAATGCCCGGGCAGGGTGCCAGCCCACCGCAGGCAGTAAATCATGATGTATTAAATTTCAAGTGAGTGTTTTATACATGAGCCATTGTACATGCAGTCTTTACTTGTCCATGCGTAAGGCTGTTTTTGCGTACAGAAGTTTGTAATTAAATCCTCTTTTATTTTAGTACTTGCTCTACAAGCTGTAACAGTTTCTTTATGCTAAAGGTGCTTGCATTATAGGACACTCTGTGTAAACCTTAAAATGGCCTGTAATATACACCTACTTGTAAGCTTTCGCACCAAAACACCCACATATAAAATAAAGACATCTTTTAGCTTTGGGCAAATTGTGATTTAAATTAAAGCATGATTCGAGTTTACGCAAAAATGTATAAAAAAAAATAAGCTTTGCATGAGTTTTGGTTTAACTTCATTGTTATCAATAAAGTACTGAAGCAAAACAGGATTTATCCTGATGATTTGCACCTGATCTCTTACTTATTATTTGGCCGTCGTCTTTATCGAAGGCGACTTACAGTATTGCTTGTATTTCTTTTGGGGTCCCCCAACCAATTGGAGCACAGGCTAGTTATGTGACCTGTTCATGGTCACTTTGGTCTCAGTAGCAGGATGTGGACCCACAACGTCAAGGTCTGAGGTCCAAAACCTTAACCACTACTCCACACGGTCTACCCAAGTGTGTATGCAGGTGAACATTCGTTTTGTTTACTCCCAACTGTCCATTTTCTACAGCTCCATACTCCATAACAGGATCGTAGGAATTGTGGGTCTACCCCTGTAGTAGTAAACTCTGTATGGGAAACTGTCCATTTCTGTTGTAAACTTCATTTACTGTGTTTATGAACACATTTTTACAAACTGTGGTTGGGTGGGAATATAAACTTTTTAGTAAAATTAAATCCACAGAGACGGAGTGGTATTTCACAGTACAAAAACTCAATAATAGAAGATACATAATAGTTTTTCTATTTACGCAGTGACAGAGTTTATGAACACAACATATCTACAACATAATTTCCTACTAAATAGTTACATCATATTTAACCACTTCTCAGTTGTTAAGAAGTGTACATGCCAATTATTTGTCAAGCATATCTAATAAGAAGAAAAGCACCAGTTGCAAATGAATAAAACACACCCAATTTTATAAAGCAGGCAGACTTGAATGAATTTTTCCAAGGAAACTTATTTAGAAAAGGGCGAAGGAAATTAATTGTAGAGAATGAATGTTAATCACAAACATTTATACACCAAACTAGAAAAGAAAAAAAAATACAAACATTCTTAATCATTCTTTAGCAAATTATTATTTTTTGTTCTTCCACATTTCCAGACAGGAAAAACACATTCAGTTGTCATAACTGTTAGCTGAAAAAGAAGACTTTGCATGGTGTGGAGTGTCGACTGGATCAGAAACGGACCTTTCACAGTTCATTCTTTTAAAATCACCTTTACATACAAGGTGTCCTATACCGGTTATTCCAATTGAAACAAATACTTTTGATAACCATTACAGTCTTCATCGTGTTTATCTGTTTGATTATACACACAGGCATGTCGAAAGTTTGCAGTGACAAATAGAAAAATAAGTCAAGTTAGTTTGGTTTAAATGACAGGCAGATAGATCTATGTTGCCAAGAGGGATGATAGGCAATATAGGTGTAATCCTGAGCTTCTTTTAAATGTGTCCCCAAGAGGCTAGGATGTACGTAACAAAAAGGACTACGTGTGAACAAATCGGACGTTTCACATGGAATCTTTTTAATTTTTATATAAAGTTTGTATGAAATCTGACAATAATTCAATAGAAAATGCAGCTGCAAACTAACGGTAAAGCCAATAAGGAATTTTGCTATTAACTGAAAAGTATACAAAATATTCCTTTTATCTAAAATAAAAAAAAGGCTCTACTTTTTTCCTTACATATTGGTGGTGGCAGATTCTAGACATTCACTTCATAAACCAAATCTACCTGTCAGTGAAAAAGAAAACAGCCTTTAAACATTTTAACTTATTAGCATTTACCTTTGAAAGTATAAATAGAAAAACGCTTACATCGACTTTCAAACCAATCTTTAAATCAACACATCTATCCTTCTGCTTTATAAGAAAACCCCAAATAAATGTACAAATAATAACATTTCTAAAAAAAAGTCACCTAAATATTCTATGAAATTAGACAACATGGTTCTTCAAAAGTATACTTGATCAAACCTAAAAACAATCTCATAAGGTGCTATTCTTTAATGCCTTTCCAGTACTATTATGGCAGGAAAATATTGCAACTATTATTGCTTAAAAACAGGCTTAACAAAACCAACTGAATAACTGGGGAACCAAGCAACACCTTATTAGAATTATAATTCTGACCCTGATTGTGGTCAACTCGTTTGTTTTCTCTATAGTGTGAAGAATACATTTACAGAAAAAAATTTGACTTTTACTTCAGCTTCATTTTTTCAGTTCTGTACGATCTTCTTTTTCTCCAAACGCAGTCACTTTTTCAGAATCAACAAATCTTTTATAATAAAAGCTAATGCATTTTCAAGCACCCTTTAAAATGTATGTATTGTCTAGCAAACAGAAGCAAAAAAATTGTCTTACAAGGAAACAATTTGCTAATGTATTATGCTTAGCTTATCTATAAACTGAAACTTTCCTCAACATGCTGTAGCCTTCTCCTAGGTAAGTTTTTTGGTCCTTCATATATTTATTATAAATAAAAGGCCTGCACTTTCTTAAATAATAAAAAAAACTCTGCAATTGAAATAAAAACAAAAACCAATTTAAATCAAAAATATTTCCTATAGCTCACAATGTCTACAGAATGAGATTTAATTTTAAATTATCAGCTATGGCCTCTAGTCGTGGGGTATGTCAGACATTCTGACCTCGGTTGCCGATCTCCTCACTGAACCACATCGATTTACACAAATATCAAATTACGTGACTCTCTGCTGACCTTCACCCTTTTTTGTGACAGCCAATAGTGTGTTGCTTGATGGAGCCAGTGCCATTACGAATAGCTAACAGCTACTGTGAGTTCAGCCTCAATCTCTACTTTTTTTTTCTTTTTGTATTCTGTTGTGGTACATAAAACATGAGACATCAGACAGACGAGATTCTCTTGTGTTTGTGAGGTCTAAGCACCCACATTTTTTATTCCTCATTGCTATTTTCTATGCATTGTACTTCTGCATGAGCATTAATTTGTTGTCAGCTCTCATGCACACAGAGCCCATCCCTACAAATAAAGGCAAAATCAAACCTGTTTGATTTTATCAGATTTTGTCAGAGCAAGTCATGGACTAATTAGAGCGAGTCGGTGGGTATGTCAGACTAGGTGACGGGTTTCACAGACGCGTACTGCTGGCTGCCTTGGACTCCCTAAAGTCATTTTAATGAAGGCTGCGGACTGAAAATTGCTGGAAAAGGTGCATAATGTAACATGGCCTAGCTAGTAGTTAGCTAGTAACAGATCTGTCCAATGTAAACTTAGAAGAATAAAACGATAAAACATTTAATACGTATTGGCAATACATTGAATTCATCACAAGTTAGAGGTCTTAATTACAGATTTTTTTTTAACTGCAATCAAGGTTCAGCACAATCTACATGTGAACTTCCCTGAAAAGTCTAAGTTATCAGATAATGTGATGGCTCATTGAACATTGATTATCTGCTCAAAATGTGAAAATATATAGCAACATTGATAAAAAAAAAAAAATACCTGTGAAATACAAGTGCTCAAAAAACAAATTACTACATTTAAAAGGGGGTCTATTCTAGGAAATCTCTGTATGTAAGTTTTACTGGGCAATGGATCATTTTATTACTTAACAGCCACTGGATATATTTAAGTAGCGTAATTAAGGCTTTACTAGTCAGGTCGGTCAACATTCAATTAAAATCTTAACATATTAAAATGAATGGTTTTATGCTAGATTATGAAGAATGTTTTAATTATTCTTAATGAGTGTGTATTGTAACATTTAAATCACAGCGACTATGCCATTACTGTACACTGGCAATATGGAACATATATATATTCGGCTTTTATCAAATGGTGAGTAATACTTTGTATTCGTAACAAAGGTAACAGAAATCTAGATATCTTACTGTCCATTCCCTTGTAACAGATGCCAGATTACTTCACCATTAAGGATGTCTGCTGCTAAGTATGGTATGACCAAAACTAAACAAAACAAATTACCAAGTTTAAAGCATGCAGGTTTTACTGAAAGAAATGTCTTTCTGCACTCACCAGGATGCATAAAAATGTTACAATTATAACAATAATTATGCACTTCTACATGTATTTCTTAATAACATGAAACTTTAATCCCTTTTCATAATTTTTTAGATACCACACTAAAAAAAATCTTATATCTTCCATTTGTGTGAAAAGATGTAAGGCACTAAAGTCACAAATGCTGTATGATAAAGTATGCAACCCTCATAACTATGAATGGCAGAGCATCCCAGTGTTCATGATTATGCAACAGCTTGTCATTTGTAGAAGGACAATTGCCAACATGAAGGAAAAAATGCACCCTTGAGTATTTATATCCTGGCAATTCTACCATGTTCCCATAATAGGTTGAGTATTTTCTCCTTGTGTATCTTGCATGTCTTTGGCACCCGTACCACATACCAAAGCATGCTGGTAACCCATCTGAGAACAAAAGTCAAAACCCCACGTCCCAAAAAAATTAATGAATTCCACTTCATCAAGAATTAGAAGTGCAGATGATTGCAGGTCTCTTGAAAATTGTTTTTTTCCCCATCTATTCCTTTCTTGTTGCATCATTCCACATGTTGTTGCCAAAAAATAAAAATAAAACAAAATGAAGAAAATTAAATCCAGCAAAGTAGTAGTCAAATGAAATCTTGGAGAGAATTTTGAAGAAGCAGTCAGATGTGAAACACTTGGGTCTTTCAAATACTGTACATTACAGCTTGATAAATATAGACTGTTGGACAGAAGTTTTTTGAGTAGAATCATTCAAAGGAAATATGGGGGAGATTGCCATATCAATGATACCTTGGCACAGCTCAGGATACAACTTCCTTTAAAAAAGAAAAAGAAAATAAAAATATCAGCATTTATAACCACTAATTTAGCACATCTTACCGAGTACACATCTATAGAATCAGCACACACCTCTTTCTTTACAATGATAATGCTCTAAAAAATTATTTAATACTATAAAAATTATTTCAAGTGATAATGCTGTAAAATTATTTCAATTATATGTGTGATTTGTTTTCTTAAACATGTAAATTTATTGCCATGTCTGGGTTAAAATAAATATTTGTTGTCTTTTTGGTTTATTTATATGTTAATTATGTGTTTCTTTTTTTATCTGAGGTTTTACGTTGCCATTGTTATGTTCCATGTGTTTTGCGGGCGGTGCCCCAAGAGGTGGAAACACCTTCCAGTCACCGGCAGGACCTGCCCTGTGCCCTTAGAAATCCAGAGGCTCTTCTACGGTTCCTGGCAGTTCATTCAAATGCACTTAGAAGCGATGAGTTCTTGTGCTTTTTGTAAATGTTATGTGCCTTGTGATTTTTCTCTGGATATTTTCAACCTTCTGCACTGTGTTTTTGACCTTGCTTTTGGAGTCTGTAATGAGACTTGTTTGGTTTGGATTGCTTTCATGTCACAGACAATTCCATTTTGCTCTATGGAGCATAACTGTGATTGGAATACTTTTTGTGAAGAATAAATCTTTTCTATTTATTATATAAAATAAATCCTTCGATGCAACAAAACGTTTTGGAAGCTTTCGTCTCTCTCACACACACGGCGCTCTCAGCTCTTATACATTTTAATGATTTCCTCACTTTAAGTTCCTAATTAAAGAAGATGTATTATGTCCAAATTTTATTGAAGAATTTCATTATGAAGGGTTATCAACATAAAAAATGAGAGTTTGCTTTATTAGATTCTGGCAATAGTGTGACACATTGAAATGATTCCAGAAACAAAATATCTTCATTTTTAAAAGCTTTAGTAAAATACAGTAAAACAGTTCACCCAATTGGTACTGCAAAGTAAAGTCGTTGTTTAAAGAAAAAAAATCAGTTTATGGCTTTTATCTTGTTTGTTTCTTTAAGTTTGCTCCTATAGCTGAACCAGTTCAAAATGGTCAGAAAACTGTATGCCTGCCCATTTACAAACTAAAAATGGGTTAATCAGTCCATGCTAGCAATGACACCAATTCCAAACTGACTGACATATGATACTTGATATTTTTATTTTTCCATGTCATTTTCTAGCCTGCTTAATCCACACTAGGGTCACATGTGGTTGGAATCTCTCTTAGCTATCATTGGGCGTAAGGCAGGAACACACCTTAGATAGGGTACCAGTCCATTGCAGGATGAACCCACACACCAAACACACCATTAGGGCCAATTTAGTGTCACCCATTCACCTAATCTTGTATGCCTTTAGACATTAAAGGAAAGCTGGAGCACCTGGAGGAAACTCACGCAGACACAGAGAGAACACACAAACTCCATGCACGTAGGACCCAGGACGTGAACCCTGGTCTCCATAATACAAGACAGCAGCAGTGCCAATGTGCCATTGTACTGCCCATATTCATATTTTGTTCATTTTAAAAGTATCCGTTGTTTATTTGTAAATGCTTTCTTATGCTTGCTGCCATTGCCATAACATTTTGATTCATATTATGGACTACACTTATGATTTAGAGATACTGTATGGGCAGTGTTTCATAAGTAGAGAATATTGGACCAGTTTTTGATTTTTCATATTATCATTTTTGTATGTATGGTGTATCAGTGTTCCTTTTTTAAGTAAGGCTGCGTACACATTATTCTGACCCCTCACTTTCCAAAATTTGCTGAATGGATGTTGATTGTCAAATATATTAATTGCAGTCTACAATAACTACTTAGAAGTCAGTTCATTTCCTGTCTTTAGGATATAAATGCCAATACAACTGATGATGTGATGGCTACATAGCTGAAATGTTGCATCTCTAACCTACTTTTCTGTTTTTTTCAACATGTGAACTTCTACCTATTTTTTCGATTTGCTGATACACAGTGATGCAACCTGTTCTGTAATGCTGCTTTGTAGAAGGTAAACGCTGTGCACAAAGTACTGCGAGAAGAGTAACCGTACTGGCCAGATACAAGTAAATGTTTAGTCAATATAAAAGTAAACATACAGCCTGATGAAGAAAATAAGTTTGATAATATTCTAGTCAATAAGAAATATGTTATCCTTTGTGTTAGCAAGAATAAAGCAGGAATAAGACTAGCTCCTGTCCTACCAATAATAATAAGGATAAAAGGTGATATATGCTTTAGTGCATACCAGTTGCTATACTGGAGAAAAAGTAAACATAAAAAGTCAGAATGTTTAGGAAAAGGCAGCAAGGCATTTATAATTAGTAGGAGCAACACAGATATTCAATTCAACAGACCAGTACATAAAGACCACATGTGATCATTTAAAAAACACAAAAGAATTCAACTAAACTACTTACATTTTCTATTAAAACAGTCCCTTACTGAAGTACAAAAATATATGCTCTGTTTTTTCTACATTAGCTTTATTACATTCAATATTAAATACTGCCCTGTAACATGCCCTTTGGGTTAAATCTTATAAAGAAATTTCAAATGGAAATCATTTATCTTACTGAAAAGAAGAAATGTGTTATGCATTTTTATCTTAAGTTCATTATTGCATTCATTGTCTAATAAATATATTCTTTGACTTTGATTAATTATTAAACCAGCCTTATTCCAGGATATGTGTTTTTTTATTTGGTATCATAAAACCTGGATGAATGGTAATAAAAAATAAATAAAAATACCATAGATGAGAGCAAATAAAAATCACATACTTGCATGTACTCTTCATATTTATGAAAAGTCATCATTATCTTGTACATAACATACTAATCAACATAATTCCAGATTTGTAGGATATCATTTCTACAATATACTCCATATGAAGCGGATATATAAAATTAACAGATCATTTTTGCCAATCTTAAATTTTGGTTTTAACAAAACGGCGGTGTATATTTTACTACTTTTACTTATTTTTTTATTTTCTCTATTTACTGGCACATAAAATCACAGTCAATAAGAAAATATTTAAACTTTTTTTACCTTAATATCATATCTGTATTTGTCAATAAAATCAGAATGATTATTTGCATCTATCCAGAATCATGTACCAGTGCATTTCTCATTTTAAAGGAGATGCTTTCACATTTTTAAAACAATATGATAAAAATTCCCAAGTGCTTCACTTATACATCCCTTAATTAACACACTTACTCCTGGGCAGTCAGATGCTAGGCAGGAACTAACCCTGGGTTAGCCTTCAACTGATTGTGGCTCATTTAAAAAATACTTTTTAAAATGAAAATAGCATATTTATCCCAAACATAAAGCAGTGAGCAACAGGACAGAGACTGGAGACATGAAAGAAAAACAATTAGACTAGACACCTTCCACTGGAATGCCAGAAGAACCAGAAATGCAGCGTTCTTTACCTTCCAAAGGCACTGGGTCCCATATAATAATGTACAGTGCATCTGGAAAGTATTCACAGTGCATCACATTTTCCACATTTTGTTATGTTTCAGCCTTATTCCAAAATTGATTAAATTAATTTTTGTCCTCAGAATTCTACACACAACACCCCATAATGACAACGTGAAAAAAGTTTACTTGAGATTTTTGCAAATTTATTCAAAATAAAAAAATTGAGAAAGCACATGTACATAAGTATTCACAGCCTTTGCCATGAAGCTCCAAATTGAGCTCAGGTGCATCCTGTTTCCCCTGATCATCCTTAAGATATTTCTGCAGCTTAATTGGAGTCCACCTGTGGTAAATTCAGTTGATTGGACATGATTTGGAAAGGCACACACCTGTCTATAGAAGGTCCCACAGTTGACAGTTCATGTCAGAGCACAAACCAAGCATGAAGTCAAAGGAACTGTCTGTAGACCTCCGAGACCGGATTGTCTCGAGGCACAAATCTGGAAGGTTCCAGAAAAAATGTCTGCTGCTTTGAAGGTTCCAATGAGCACAGTGGCCTCCATCATCCGTAAGTGGAAGAAGTTCAAAACCACCAGGACTCTTCCTAGAGCTGGCCAGCCATCTAAACTGAGCGATCAGGGGAGAAGGGCCTTAGTCAGGGAGGTGACCAAGAACCCGATGGTCACTCTGTCAGAGCTCCAGAGGTCCTCTGTGGAGAGAGGAGAACCTTCCAGAAGGACAACCATCTCTGCAGCAATCCACCAATCAGGCCTGTATGGTAGAGTGGCCAGACAGAAGCCACTCCTTAGTAAAAGGCACATGGCAGCCCGCCTGGAGTTTGCCAAAAGGCACCTGAAGGACTCTCAGACCATGAGAAACAAAATTCTCTGGTCTGATGAGACAAAGATTGAACTCTTTGGTGTGAATGCCAGGCGTCACATTTGGAGGAAACCAGGCACCGCTTATCACCAGGCCAATACCATCCCTACAGTGAAGCATGGTGGTGGCAGCATCATACTGTGGGGATGTTTTTCAGCAGCAGGAACTGGGAGACTAGTCAGGATAAAGGGAAAGATGACTGCAGCAAAGTACAGAGACATCCTGGATGAAAACCTGCTGCAGAACGCTCTTGACCTCAGACTGGGGTGACGGTTCATCTTTCAGCAGAACGACACTAAGCACACAGCCAAGACATCAAAGGAGTGGCTTCAGGACAACTCTGTGAATGTCCTTGAGTGGCTCAACCAGAGCCCAGACTTGAATCTGATTGAACATCTCTGGAGAGATCTTAAAATGGCTGTGCACCGACGCTTCCCATCCAACCTGATGGAGCTTGAGAGGTTCTGCAAAGAGGAATGGGCGAAACTGGCCAAGGATAGGTGTGCCAAGCTTGTGGCATCATATTCAAAAAGACTTGAGGCTGGAATTACTGCCAAAGGTGCATCGACAAAGTATTGAGCAAAGGCTGTGAATACTCATGTACATGTGATTTCTCAATTTCTTTATTTTTAATAAATTTGCAGAAGCCTCATGTAAACTTTTTTTCACGTTGTCATTATGGGGTGTTGTGTGTAGAATTCTGAGGAAAAAAACTAATTGAATCCATTTTGGAATAAGGCTGTAACATAACAAAATGTGGAAAAAGTGATGCGCTGTGAATACTTTCTGGATGCACTGTAGGTATCATTGGCAACTCAGCACTAAATCTTTAGCATTATAAAAATAAGGACAGCGCTATACTTTTATTTACAATTTCTCACATGGAAAGATTAGGCAGCACCACAAACTAAAGAATATTTGAAGCAGACTAGTTTCCATAGTGTCTAAGCACTTAAATACCAAGGCTGTTCACAGATAATTGCAGAAAACAATACAAATCTACACAAAAATTCAACAATACTAACCTATTCTATGTGTACACTACATAGCATGCCCTTCTTTGTATAGTTCATCCATTCATGTATTTGCAAGGCCACTATTTAATGTTACAGATAAATTAAATTAAGAAAAAATACACAGTTTCGAGACTGCATATATAAAAGCTCTGGTTGTTCACCAGTACTGCCAAATTTTCCATACAACATAAATACAAATATTAGCTGAATGAAAAGCTTCTTAACAGAACTTGATGTGATCTTACTGGGCACATGCTGGAGCTCCATTGATTTCAATCAACCAGACTTTAAGATCTTCATCCACCATGAAGTCAAAACCAAACAACTGAAAGCTCTGATAAGATAATAATTTGGTGCTGATAGCAGGTTCAATACACATGAGACAGCTCCTGCATATAAAGATACAATAAATGTTATCAATGTTTTATCTTCAGTATCACAAGAACATTGTAATTGCAAGCCATTTTAGTTTTTAGCCTGAAACATAGCAAGTTAACAATGAAAATCCAAAATAACTGTCTCATTTCCAATTAGTTCTTTGCTTAAATTCTCAAAAATTGACAGAAAATAAAATACAATTGCATAATAAAAACATTAGAGTTCATCATTTATGTTAATATTTTATTATGTACAGTAAATGCCATGTCTTTCAAAGTGAACATACATAGTGAAATGAAAAATATACGACTACCACCACTGTATACTCTAACAAAAGAATAACTGCAGTTACAAGTAGTGTTCCAGTGTATGTAAAAAAATCTGTACAGAAGATCAGTGTGGACGTAAAACAGCTATAACTTGACCAGTCGGATCAGGAAAAAGATGGTGACTTTAGGGCACTTGTAGTATTGGTGCGGCAGATCAAGAATAGCCTGATGTGTTTATGTGTGTGTTTGTGGGAAGAACAAACGATTCTGATTGGGGTTTGAGCACTACTTTTAGTTTTACCATTTCATGAAAAAGAGATACGACTCTGGAGATTTGCTGGTGAAGATAGTAGGTGGAATGCAGTTTTAAGGAGGACACAAGAAACTAAGAGGAACATAATATGACGGCCAGAATATGATCCAACAGACTCTCATGGTATCTACATCAATGCTTTCCAACTTCTACAAACACATGAAATTTTATTTCACTGTTCACACATTACTTGTTGACTTTAATCTCCCATCTTCTCATCTCAGCACCTACGGGTTCACATGTTTCTTGTTTATTGTGTTTACTTGGAAATATTTTTGTACACCACACTGAATATTTCATAGGAATGCTGTTCATTTTGTTTCCATTAGCTGTTCTAATGGTCTTTCTTGCAGGAAGTCTTTAGCGGTTTATAAATCTAGACTTTTCTATGAATGTCTGAAATGCTAGTTACTTCTTTTATATTTAAGCAACTGCCCTGTAATGCTACAATTCATAATCTACATATTTCTAATATTTGCAATTCTCATTAGCCGTAATTATAACATTTTAAATTTCTAATTATTAGCATTGTGAAAAACACACACCTTTACCAGTCAATGGTAATGCAGTAGGAGTTCATGCCATCTGTTATATTATTAAATACTAGCAACTTGGCGCTACGCTGCGTTGGATGACCACAGTTGAAGGACTCAATCGTAAGGACCTCTCGTCGGGTGTCTCATTGGCCCGCTTTTGCCTCTTTCTTTCGCGATCACGGCGTAATCTGTCTTCTCTCTCTGTAGTGGTTTCAGTTGCCTTTCGTTGTGCGGCAGAGACGCGTCATTGAGCTAATCTGTGTGAATGCTGAGTGTCCGTTTCTTGCGAGTGACTGTAATGCCTTTGCCTCTTCGCTTTGTGATCACGCTGTAATGTGTCCTCTCTCGCAACAGCAGGTTTAGTTGTGTTTCGTTTCGGCATTGTTCCGTAAGGTCTCCTCCGTACAAGTGCATATGGGTAGCTGAAGACGGAAAGGCATAGTGAAACACACGAATTGGTGACCAGGGGAACCATCCGACTCAGACGCGGGGCTCGAAATACTCAAGTGCACATGTTATTTATTATTTAATTTTTTTTTGTTATGAACTTCCCCAAAAGAGTTGATCCCTGTAAATAGTTAATAGTATATGAACAATATAATCTGTTGTAGTACGGGCGTTAATTAGCGTCACACCTCATAACCTGCATACACCACGTGTTTGGCTGTAACGCCAGAAGCGCGGTGGACGCTGTAAGGGTAGGTTGTGGTTTCTGTTTCTTTCGTGATTTTTTTATTTCATTTTATTGATTATTTAATAGGCAGAGGGGAGAAGACGTTAATGTGACGCTCTGTCCATTTCTTTACTTTTGTTTTGAAAAGATTTTTGGGAACAGGAAAAATAAAAGCAAAGGGGAAAGAACGGAGGGGGGTAAGCAGGAATTCTGAGAGGGGACAGACTGGGGCTTTTCTACGGGGCGGCTACGCGGACTCGGACACGGCGCTGGCCTTTTATTATATAGAATAATGGATTATGAAAGTGCTTCTTGACAATCTTACTTAATACAAAGTTGGCTGTGACTGTAAAGAACAATGCAAGAATGCAATGCTACCTGTAGGTAGCAGCACCAGTGTGATAAATGATTTTCTTCAGCAAGATGCTGAAGTTTCTCCTCTCCTAATTTAAGGTAATTAAGCACATTGTGACTGTACCTGGAGCAGTTGTTACCAATGTCCTCTTGGTGCTTTGTATGCATGCCAATCATCTACACATCACCTTGTGCATAGATGTCTAAAACACAGTTTGAGGCATCCTGTCGAATCACTTACACCATTATGAACAGTTCTTCATATTCAACTGCCTTGGCTACACCAAACATGCTTGAGCTATCAAAGGCAGCATTTCCTTAACAATGTGTGTATGTCTTACACACCTCAATCTGCTGCTTTTCACATTGTATATATGGCATGTGGTAAAGACAGAAAATCTTCTTCAGAGTTCAAGCCTGCCTTTCAGAAGGGCAACTGGCTAGTGTGTGTGCAGTAGACCCCCCCCCTTTCCTCCCATTTTGTATTTTCTGGAGAGTTCAGAGAAATGGTCAAAATCAATATCGTTTGGCACCAGTAATTTCACAGTAACACCCCGAGAGAAGCTAAAGGCAGCATCTGAATGGCTTATTAACTCTGACCCTATATATTCTATCAGTGCTCACTACCTTAGATTTTGTCTTTCCAAGAAGCACCCAAGGCAGTAAGAAATGAGTGGAGGCAGGAAATCTAAAACCTGTGCAAGTCCGATTAGTAGTATCCATAATATTTAGCATACTATTTCTGAAATACAACCTGGTTATATTGTTATTTTTTTCCCCACAGTGAAGTATTTGACGAAGTAGTCTTCAACCTCTTATGCAAAACTACAGTATGTGCACAATGTGCATAGAAAATATTTACTTACAAAAAGAACAATCAAATGCATATTAGTTAAAACTGTATAGCTACCATTCTCTACTATAAAACATTTAGTCAGTGTATCTGGAAAAATATTACACATCATGGTACAATGTCAAAGGATACAATAAAATTAAAAAATAGTATTTTATTTAACACTCGCCGTCCCCTGCGTGTCCGCTCACCTAGTAGTGAAACAGGACAGTAAGGAGGGCCCTGCCCAGCTCCCCACTCCTGACGTCATGCAGCTTCTGTCTCAGATTAGCACACATATATCACTCCTGCAAGTGAACTATGATTCTTAGCGCGATGAGAGAAGTCGCAAAATCAACTGGAATGTTCAAGATAGATAGATAGGGCACTATGTGATTGATACATAGATAGACAGATAAATTCTTTATTAATCCCAAGGGGAAATTCACAAAGCTAATTACAGAAAAAAAAAACCCCGATCTAAATCCGTAAAGTAGTTCTCTTGTTTGCTAGCTAAGCAGAAGTAAGGGACATGCCCGAGGCTAGCACGTGTGTGATAACATATACTGTATTAAGTAC
Organism: Polypterus senegalus; assembly: GCF_016835505.1. Lineage (NCBI taxonomy): Eukaryota > Metazoa > Chordata > Cladistia > Polypteriformes > Polypteridae > Polypterus > Polypterus senegalus. The sequence continues at coordinate 23,288,780 of NC_053169.1, read as the reverse complement.
TTTAAAGGCTATGTCAAAATGGAAAAAAAATCTTATCTGTTCCAATTTTAATATATTACGTCACATTTTACAACAGGATTAGTGATAAATAGCAATCAGTTTACAGTACAACTATTTGTAAGATGCATTCAAACATTACCTTACTATTTGTTTGATCTGAGGTAAAATGCTGCTTTCCAACGACGTATTGCAGGAACACTGCAGGTATTGTGCAAATTCATCGAAAAATATTTCATTGCCTTCTTCATATTTCCCAAAATTTCTGGAGTGTTCTTTCTGGATACAGTGATTTGTCAGGTGACTGGTTTTGTCATTAAAGTCAGAACTGTTATATGGTTCCGAGGATGTCCGCAATACACCCTCTTTATAGAGGTAGATACTGTACTGATGATCCACAAGCACCCAGCTTCTGCAAAAGAAAGGAAAGAAATGACTGGTTTCCCTTTTCAAGTTTATAATAATTTATATTTTTTGCATAAGTAGGTCATTTAGTTTATTGCCTTGGAACCCATATGTTTTTACTCACCTCTTTTAGAACCAAATCATAATTTAAATTCATTACATTTTAAAATATAAACTAAGGTATAGGTCTATGTTCTAATTAATACTGTATAACATAATATTTGCAAACATACTTAATCCACTGCAGGGTGGTAAGGGAATAGAGCCAATCCTGTCAGCACTGGATGCAAGGCAAGAAGCAGCCCTAGAAATGGTGCCAGTCCATCACCTACATATTTACTCACACAGGGCCAATTCAACTCTAAATACACAATGACAAGACACATTGCAAGATCCATGTACCAGCAGCACTTACTCATTATACTATCACATTTGCGGAGTGGATAACAATAGAACAGAATTTCTGACTGCAGTGAATCAAAACTGGCACACCAATATTTCTTTATCAGACAACAGAAAGTCGTCTTCTTCCTCCGGCTGCTCCGGTTAGGGGTTGCCACACCAGATCTTTTTCCATATCTTCCTGTCCTCATCATCTTGCTCTGTCACACCCACCTCCTACATGTCTTCTGTTACTACATCCATAAACTTTTTCTTAGGCCTTTCTCTTTTCCTCTTGCCACTTTTCACAATACAGCAGCAAGCTGTAACTTAATTCCCAATAATCTTCCCATTGGTTTGAAATTAACACAGCACTTAACTACAGGAGAATTAAAGTACAGTACATGGTTTAAATTTTGGAAGAAGGAGAGCATACAGTGAAAGAAAAGAAGTGTTCACTGGATCAGTCTTATCAGCAAAGGTCCACTTCCAGTGCTGACAAGTTGATTCTAACATTTACAATAATAAAATAAATTATCTAATAACTTTGGACCTGTAATAAAAATGGTAAAAAAATAAATAGCAATGCAAGTATGGAACCAAAGATAAAGTAAAAATAAGGCAGAGGAGGATGGAACGTGTAACTTGCTAAATGGCACCATACACAATACTTCTGTTTACTGAAGGGAAAAACAAAGACATATCTGCAAAAATAACTACACAAAACATTCCTCCTAAAGTTTTGTGGCGGGCAGCCGAGACACCCCATCTACATATGATCCAGGGGAGCAACCATGGGCTTCTTAGTACCTCCCCAGGGATGCTTGGTGGCAGCCTCCCTGGCTGACGATGGTGCCTCAGTTTCCTGCAGAGCTCCATGGGAGATGGAGTTCTCCACAGTCCTGTTGGGATCTGGGGTGGCTGCCAGGAGGTGCTGCATGGGTCCCTGAGCCGACCTGGACATTGTGGACAACTCTACAGCCTCGCCCGGAAGTGCAATCAGAAGCAGGTGATCAAGCACCAGCAGCACTTTGGGTGGGCTATAAAAAGGGCCAGCAACCACCACTCAGCGGCCAGAATCGGGAGGAAGAGGACGAGGTTGCCAGGGAGGAGTGGTGGTGCCAAACGGGAGTTTTTTTCTTGTACTTAGTACTTGGGACTGTGTTGTGGCTGGGGGTCACGGGGAAGACATGTCCTCCAGCTGAAAAACATGAAAGTCTTTTGTTGTGTTTTACACTTGCATCAATGTCAAGTCTGTGCCGGATCAGGCGCTATACAGACAGTGCCATAAATACACAGTATGTTACTCTGTAAAGCTGATTTAAAAGTTTTGGATGTCATACGAGCATTTACATTACATTTACAAGTAATGATAAAGATAAAATAATAAAAGTAGCAGATACTTTTATCTAAAGCTACTTACACAAGAGGTTGAAATAATCAAGTAAACATCACTCTGGGGGTCTACTTGGAACAAGCGCTATAGGCACGGTTACACAACTGACCATGACAGAGCATAGAACAATACAAGCTAGTCCCAAGAATCAATGAAACCATTATCAATTAGCGAGAAATTCAAATTCCAAACATAGTGTATCGTGTATCTTTGGATTAGGCTCCTATCATCTGCATTGCAATTAAGTTTAGAACAAATACGAACATGCAACTCTACTCTTTTTTCAGCCCTTAAATTAAAAAGAAAATTTAATAAAGGATGGGAAAGAAAAATCATACAATCCTAGTATGAATGACACTTTGTACAGCTAGCCAGATTTTTTCATTCTAACATATTGCTTGATCCTTTTCCCTCGTTCTAGTTCAGTCTAGAGCACCCAATGCATTAGTCATTCTGCACAGTTAATTGTGCGCTAAACCAGTGAAAGGCAACCTTTTTCGAATTGCGGTGCACTAAGTCCAAAAATTTTCTTTCGCGGCGCACCTGAGGGACTGACGGTAAATAAAGTCGTGACGACACAATCTATGGACAATCGCCAATAAAAACAGTTAATTTTACAAGTTTGAAAGACATTTTATTAATAAAGGAATCAAAGGATAAATCTTAAATTTAATTAATGTGAACGTTGAGATTGTTTTTCAGCACATACGAGATTGATGCGAGGATCAATTTTCGAAAGACAGACGCGCATTTCCTTGTCGATCATTTGAAGTCTCTCGCGTTTCTTAGACTTCATTTCCGTAAGTGTTCCGTTATCTGTTTTTCCAACATAAAATATTTTTTTTAAAAACATTATCTTTTTAATCAACCAAAAGTTCAAATACACTAAAAATTTTGAATATTTTACAAAAGTTTTCGCGGCGCCCCTACAAAGTTCCGCGGCGCACTCCGGTTACCCGACAATGCGCTAAACAAAAGACAATGTTTTAAACACACCCAGATTTTCCATGGAATAAATCTGTTTTTCATATACTGTATTTCTGAACTTGTAAACTAAGACGGTGATCACTATAAACAGCTGGTATGTAATTTTTTCTTTCTATTCGGTGACTTTATATTTTTGCATCTACATCAATTACAAATAAAGTTAGTCTTCAGTGATTAGGACAGAAAAAGAAAAAAAACTAGAAAGACAAAATGGATGAAAGTTGTAACATAAAATACACCCTTCATTACGATTTAGAACGAGAATAGGTTTTTCATGTAGAAACACTATACTTGCATAAAGAAGAATAATAAAATACGTTAAAACAGAAAGCAATGCATTTTTATATAATAAAGAGTAGTACAATAAAAGCGAAATCCTACCTAATATCAAATTTCCGGTGGCCTGGTTCTAACAAAAGAGGTCTTTCCAAATATTTTTGAATAACATGAACCTGACCTTGATTGTCAATAAACTCCAGCAGTTCGTTGGCATCAGAAGAAATTACTATTCCAGCACCTGCAATATAAAAAAATAACAAAAAGGAAATGCATTATTAATGCTGAAATCGTAATCTGTAATCACAAAGAAAAGCAAAATAAAAAATAGCAGTTGTAAACAAATGTGAACTTGAAAAAATACATTTGACAAAACATGAATAACAGTTCACTTTGGAATGAATACTCTACCCAGAAATGAGATGTTACTTACCCTGTGTAGTCTGGTAAAAGATAGCTGAGAAAATTGTTGATCTTATGTTTTCGTGAAGAACAAGAGTTCACTATAGAATAGAACGTAATGGTGACCAACTCAGGACAATGCTAAATGATGCACACGAAAAAAAAAAAAATCTACATAACATGTGTTGCATAATCGATATGTCCGCTATCCAACTATATGTTCAAAATGTGCAAAACACATTCATTTTGTCACTAAAGTATTATTAAATGTTACTTTAGACAAAATTAGCGTACTTCATAAAGAGGAAACACATTCCCAAAATACTGCATTTCTGAACGGAAGGCAGGAATCTTGACCAGTGAATGAGAGGAAGAGGCAAATGTATTCATACTGTCAATAATGTAATTTGCAGGAATCAGCCAGACTTGTTCCTCATACAAGAATAAATTATTATTACTTTGAATCAGATACCTATAGTAAATCGACCCATCTTAATTCTTGATAACCTGGGAGTTAAAAGACCAGCTGCTCTCTACAACATGTAAAAATGTGGGGAAAAAAATGTCAGTTAATTGCCAACACTTACACTCCTCATGTCTACGTAATTACTTATAAAACACGGTTGTCAAGAAAGAAACTAATCTGGCATTCAGAGCAAACACCTAAGTGATAAGTGAGCTAAAAATAAAAACCAATGCAAAATGTGTGAAATTAGTCAGGGCTTTTGACCATATGACACAGTTTCAGGCAAAGGCTTTATTTATTTGTACTGTCACACATGTGCACCTTTGGGACAGCTTAAAGGCTCTGGTGGTGGTAATTCAATGCCAGTCTACAAGGTGGCAGTGTATACTAACTAACATTTCTTCTCTTCCTCCTTCTACAGACCAAATGATTGACAGCCTGACCATCTCTGACATCACTTCTGGACCTGCCTCTTCTTGTCTGGCCTGCACTTAACAGGAAGTGTCATCATTTTTGTCAGTCTGGTCTTAGCCTCGTGTCCTGACAGACATGCTTTTTTTTTGTTGTTAAGCCCTTAAAACTTTGCCTTTATAATATATGGGGTCACGGTGTTGCCCGAAATGTTTTTCATTTGTCTTGTCTCTTTTTACAGTATGTAGCAATAAATTGACACTTGGAGGCATTCCTGTTGGGGGTTCCTTAATATTTAATTTGATACTGTATGACACAAAACAGTTTTAAAGATCCGGATGGGAGGATGCAGAACTAAGGTTAATTATGTGTTTGTGCGTAAAGGAGGGAGATAAAACCCGTGAAACTTGCCCAAGGTAAGCATTAGGCCTCACTGCAATAAGCTTTTCAAACTTCCCCCACAAATTCCTCTGCTGTGAAATGGAGAACTTTAATAAAGTAAAAAAGTAAAGCTAAACATAGGTGCGCCAACAGTAACATACATACCACTATTAATTATCTCCCAAATGAAAATACACTTTTAAGATTTATTTTTCTTTGTTATCAAAGAGAATGGCTATATTCTTTCCATTGATTTCATAGCTATACAAAAATCTCAAAAAAGTATTTCAATGTACAGTATATAAAATGTTAAGGGTTGTTGGCCTTCCACACAAAGACTTCTGCACCCCTTGCCTTTAAAGCTTGATCTCATTTGACCGCTTTTTTCATGACACACACACACACACACAACACGACCTATGATTTTGTCATCTGAGCAATGTGTGCATCACCAGCCAAGTAATGCATGGCTGTGTGCGTGCTTGACACAGCTGACACGAAAACCATGACCAAGCGAGGTCCCCACATGTCTGACATGAAAACAGAAAGGGAGGTGTAGGCACACAACATTGCAAACAGGAACAGAAACTCTGGCGCCATCAACAGAAAGGCAGAGCAGCACATTCACAAACAACTCGGTGAAACGCATTGCACGGGCCACTTTAAAAAGGCAAGGTGATGTAGCCCAAGTTCAGCATATGAACTTCACTGAAAAACAGAGTGATAAATACCATAAGGCTGAGAAGACGAACTAAAAGCAAGACCGTCAGGGACAGTGAAGTACATTCCACATGCCATTGGCACGCAAACACGACAGCTACCCAAATACCATGGGTCCCCATCTCTGTTCCTGGAGCACTACTGTGGCTGCAGGTTTTCATTCTAACCCTTTTCTTATTTAGTGGCCAGTTATGTTGAAAATTTATTTTCTCTTCATTTTAATTGAAGCAATTCAAATGACTGAATCTTAAAAAAATAACCAACTTTTTCCTTAAATGACACCCAAATAGAAATGAGCCAGCAGATAACCAGCTAAGTCGGGGCTTTCACTCCAACCAGTTTCTTACTTAGAAGTCAATTCTTGCTGTTAATTAAATCCATTATTAAATTCCAGTCTTGTTGGTGCTCCCATTCTGCCACAGCAGACATTTCCAAAACTGTCGATTTTCCTTTTTTCTAAGGACACTGTCAAAATGTTAGTGGACCAGAGTAGATCAGCATTACTGAGACCTTGGCCTTGCTTCATTTTCAGATATCGTATGATCAACACTGGTTGCTGGTCATATGTTGGCTCATTTTGTAACTCATTATTGTTTGGCTGCTAATTAAGGAAAAATAAGTAAAGGGTCTGAGTCTTAAATTGCAAGTCAGTTATATTTAAGGCCAAAGAGTTAATTAGTAGTAAAAACTGGTCACTATTTAAGAAAAGGGTTAGAATGAAAACTTGCTGTCACGTTGGTCCTCCAATGTTTAGTGTACTGCAGGACATCCTGTAAGAGATCAGCATGAATGCTTTATGAAATTTTGATTATGTGTACACAATATGGCACCTAAACAGCAGTCCGTTAAATCAATTAACAAGTTACAAAGCTAAAGTTTCAGGGCGGGAATAACAACATGCAAATACAACCAAAATGTAACGTTTAGAGGCAGTAAGGAGTACCTGTAACTACTCAGTAAACTGATGGTAAAAATGACAAAGAGGGTGAGGCCACTTCTTGGTGAATGACCACAACTGATGAGCTTCATAAGCACCAGTGAAGAACTTACTGAAATGCTGTTGCAGAGTATACTGTATGGAGGAGAATGTATTCTTGCAGTTATCAGAGTGAGCTTACACTACATGTTTGACATTAATGTGTAGTAAGCCTGCTTTCTAGACATTTGGCATTTTCAACATCCAGCTTCTCAAAAGCTTCTTTACCTTTGGCGCCAGCAGAAGATTTGGCAATCCACACAGTCCCTTCATTGTTCTCTTTTCTTCGATGGTAGGATGAAAGGAACACTTCACGTTCATCAGTCTTTGGATTGCTCTTCATATGGTTGATTCCATTTGTTGCTGGAGCCACAGGGGTGTTGAGATTTGTGGGATATATTATATATGATTCAGGAAACCAGCTGCAGGACTCGGAGAGTTCTGGGCATGTCTTTATAAATCTGTAGATAACAATATTTTGAGCAGCATTGTTTTGTTTGTATTAAAAGCAGTTTATTATCCCCTAATGTAATATTTTTTACTTGAGCAGGTATTTCTCTTTGGACTTGCTGATGCCAAATCAATTTTATTTTGCCCAGAGCAACTTAACAATCTGCACTGCATATTAGACTTTAATTCCATTTCTGAAAATAGCAAACAAACACCAATGTATTATAATCATCTAGCATATTCTATGTATAAGGTCCCGCTACTGCAATGGACAAAGTATATATCGCCCTTTTAAGATTATAAACTTGGCTAAAGTTTTTTTAAACATCCAGACACATGTAAAATTGTAGTTACCTACAACATATCTTAAAAAGTTAAACTGTCTCACTAAAACTACATGTGTATACTCTTGTTTCAAGGCATACAATGTTCTATGAAAGAGATCTAAAATTGATTTTAAACATGCTTTCTGTGGTCACAGATTTGTAAATTTGTTTTGCAGCAACACATTAGTGCGGACACCAAAAAACTAAAATTTCCACACTTAATTTCAAAACATTACAATATTTCATCAAAACCTTAACCTACAGAAAACATTGTACACACAGCTTATCATTTCTTTGTGTTTTTTGTTTTCATCAGTTACATTAATAATACGAAATTCCAAAATTATAAGTTCAAGTTACCGGATTTGTTGTCAATATTTTTACAAGAACAATAATGAAGGCTTAACATCTTTTTTTGCCTCTGTTTTTACTATAAAGAAATCATTAACTGTGTAAACCTACTGTCAGATAAATTCCAAGTTTTAACATTTGTAATTGTTGATAATCTCATACAGAAACTGATTAAACAGTGCATCACTGGGAGTACGGTGGTGGTGATTATCTATCTGGTACTATAAACTTTTTTTTTTAATACAATTAATACAATATTCCAGGTCATTGAACGAGATTACCTTTATTTTGATGGATGACCTTGGCAAATTCAAACTATCTGACCGTGTTTATTAGAATTATAAAACCTCTCAAAATGTCCCCATCCATCCATCCATTTTCCAACCCGCCGAATCCAAATACAGGGTCACGGGGGTCTGCTGGAGCCAATCCCAGCCAACACAGGGCACAAGGCAGGAACCAATCTGGGCAGGGTGCCAACCCACCACAGGACACACACAAACACACCCACACACCAAGCACACACTAGGGCCAATTTAGAATCGCCAATCCACCTAACCGGCATGTCTTTGGAGTGTGGGAGGAAACCGGAGCGCCCGGAGGAAACCCACGCAGACACGGGGAGAACATGCAAACTCCACGCAGGGAGGACCTGGGAAGCGAACCCGGGTCTCCTAACTGCGAGGCAGCAGCGCTACCACTGCGCCACCGTGCCGCCCTCTCAAAATGTGTTTACCTTCATCTTTTAGGGAAAACATAAGTGACACAGTGACTGCAGCGTAGTATCCATTCTGCCAGACAGGTTTGAAAATGCATGCAAACAACGTCGACTGTATGCATCTTTTCCCATGGTACAGATTTTAAGAATGAATAATGATTTAAAAGGATGGCTCTGTAGCATTGTAGTTCGAGATAGAAGGCCTCATGGCCCTAGAGACTAGCGTTCAAATCCTAATCCTACTATGTGTTCTCTCCTAGTACACCAAATATCATCCATACCCCAAAGATGTGCAGGATAACTGGAATAGTAACAGTAAGTGCCTGAATGACTCTGCAGGGTCAGTTACTGCTTCGTCTCCAATGCTGCTGCAACATACTATCACCAAAGCCTATACTATAATAAACTTGTTCAGAAAAATAGTGAGCATTTACTTATTTGAGCGACACCTTTATCCAAGGTAACTTGCAACATTTACGATACAAGTGGTTACATTACTTTTGGTTTTCCAGTTGGAGCCCAGGCAGGTCCAGCGAGTTGCTCAGGGTCACACAGTGTCAGTAGCGGGATCTGAATCCACAACCTCACGGTTTGAAGTCCAAAGCCTTAACCACTACACCACAATGTTGGCCTTTAATTTTTGTATTAAGCAAACAAAAGATTAGGAGGTGACATAATTGAAATGTGTTTACAATTGTAAAAGAAATTGGTACAGTAGATCCCAGTAGTTACTTTAAAATAAATTCTGCAACAAGACTACAGGGACACAGTTGTAAACTTGTTAAAAGACAGATTTTGTACAAACCTTAGAAAGTTTTTCTTCATGCAAAGAACCACAAATACTTGGAATAAACTACCAAGGAGCATGATGGACAGCAGCACTTTGGAGACCTTCAAATATTGATTTGATGTTATTTTGGGAAATCTAGGTGAATAGGATGGACAAGCTTCTTGGGCTGAATGGCCTGTTCTCGTCACAGTTTTCTAATGTTTATAGATTTTTGGCAGATAAAGTAAAAGTAAACTCTTATTGTGTATCCCCTAACCTTATTTCAGCTATTCAGTCATTAATCTTGCTAGTCCTTATCAATTAAAAACATAAAGGTCAATTTTAGCAATAGCGGTACATACTTGACTAATGAAGCTTTCCGGCACAACTTGTCTGCCCCTCTGTAATAGTTCACAAGCTGCATTAACCCTGGCTCATGACCTAAAAGTGGGGAAAAAAGAAAAGTTATTTTAAAATATTCACTTGATGGAACACTACATAAGATGATAAGTTGCTAATCAATAACCAATGACACTACATGATCTTCTTCCGCCTTTATTGCGGTATGTTAGTCCCATCCTGTCATCACAAGCAGGTGGCTCATTTTACTCAGGCACAAGTATTAAGTCACTTTTCATAACCGACACTAATAATTTGTATTTAATAATAATAATGTTATATTTTTGTATATTGCACAATTGTCATATGCTGTCTTTATCTTTATTGTACTATTTTTATTTTTCTTGTTGTACTGAACATGCCAATGACATAAGAATTTCCCTTGGGATGAATAAAGTTCTTATCTTATCTTGCATAGTACACCAAGTTAAGAATGGCATGTTAAATTGTGAATAGAATATAAACTTTCCTGACTGAAAAAAAGTTACTACATATTCTGCAGGACAGTAAACCATAAGATAGCGGGTTCAAGTCCCATCACTGGGTTACTAAATGACTCTGGCGAAGTCACTTAATCCACCAAACTTCAGTAGTAGTAGTAGTGGCGGTGGTAGTGTCATGTGTACAGAGTACAGTGAAAATCTTACTTGCATGTAGGAAACATGCAAACAACAACATTATTTATTTAGAAGATGTCTTTATCTAAGGCACCTTACAAAGCAAGTTATACTACAAGAATGAGTTGAAGGTGCAATCACAAAAGCAACAGAGTACAAGATAGAAAACTGTGCCAGAGGGAGTAGTAGTACTAGTGTGTAATTATACAGTACATGCTGCTACACTGAGATGAGAATCAGTCTCCCAACAGCAGGTATCTGGCAGAAGACAGACTAAGTAGTTCCAAAATATTTATCGAAAAGCTGCATTTTCAAAAGAAATCTAAAGAATTAGTAAATTGAGTGCAGTTCAAATAGACAAAAGGAGATCATTCCACAGCTTTGGAGTAAGAGTGAATAATTGACCAATCTTGGCATGTCTGGCCAACAGGCAGAGGTAGAACACAGACGTCTTGAAGGGGACACATGGAAAGACCAAAGACTGGAGACACGGAGGAGCAGAACTATTCAGACAACTACAAGTCAAGGGAAGATTTTTGAACTGGACCCTTGCAGCCACCAGTCAAGCAGCTGACCTCTGGAGGAGCTGAAGAGGTCTAAGAGCAGTTGATGGAAGCCCCACCAGCAGAAAGTTATGAAAGGCTTTCAAGTGAATGCTTAGCAAAAAAGACACTTTAAATCTACATGAGATTGAAGAGCAAAGTCGCTATACCGAATTATTCTCTCAGATTAGCTCATTATGTTCTGCCAATTGTTATTATGCATTTAGAGTATATGATACTCTAGCGAGACAACATCTGGAGTACTGTGTGCAGTTCTGGTCACAGCACTACAAAGAAGACAAAGCAGCAGCAACGGTATAAGAAAGACATCACAGCACTAGAAGCTGAGCAGAGGAGATCAACCAAGTGCATCCCAGGACTTAAGAACATGTTATGCTCTGACAGACTCTGAGAATTAAACCTGTTTAGTCTCAAGCTGAGGAGACTGCATGGGGACCTAATCCAGGTCTTCAAAACTCTCAAAGGCATTGATGAAGTAGATCCAGTAGAGTTCATTCAACCTAATAGTGTAGTTAGGATATAGCAGGTTGGATAATGGATAGATGGGCTTCATTGGAAATTAAGAGGAAGAGCATTTAGGACTGAAGCCAGGAAGTACTTCTTTGTCCAAAGAGTTTTGGGAATCTGGAACAAACTACTGAGACACGAAGTTGAAACAGAAACTTTGAGAAACTTTTAAGAAGAATCTGAATGAGATATGGGGACAGCTTAGCTATTAGCTAAACAAACGCGCTTGATGGACTGAACGGTCTCCTCTTGTTTGTCAAATTTCCTATGTCCATGTTTGTTACATTTCTGTGTATGGGAAGAAATGGTGAATTGGAATGAGGGTTGTGTATGGTTTCAGGATTCTCATCTTAACATATTCCTCCTATACACAGAAATCAATGGGAATGGCATTTTACATCATTTGACACTGCCAGTTTTTTCTGATCATAATATACATTGAGAGAAGTTCACAAATTACAGTACTATTGCATCAAATTTTTGTCAGCTGTTCTGAGGAGACATGCCAGTAAAAATGTCATTGTACTACATACTTGACAATAATCTTGACTTGACATAAATAGGCTCCTGATACTCCATTAGTCTAGTGTGCAGTGCAAGCAGAATGTCTAATCTTAGGTTTAACAGAAGTTGTTGTTGCCCACTGTTACTCTTCTGTGGAATTGTGTTCTGTTTACAGTGATTCCAGCGTCCTTTGCCATGACATTAACATCAGGATAGCTTGGAAGAGCCACCTGTGTTACCATTGACTGTTGTATCCCAATTTAGAAATCACCTTAATTTCTAGTGTCCGAAAGCAAAGGAGTCTTAGATATTTCTGAACAATGCTATCTTAAAAACTAAGTGAAACAGAACTTGACAAACTGAAATAAGTTCAATAGCCTTTGGGGGTTTGTTAGTGCAACCGTTTGGCATCAATGGTAATTAGTGCAACAATTCCACAATTGCAGTTGGTGCCAGTAAAAGGGGAAATCACTGATTTAAAATGTCACAACTTAAGTGAGTTTACGCCAGCAGCAAGCTCGGTAGTTTTGGGGCATTCCTGGCAACATCATGGTAGTTTACTGGAAATGTTGTTCAGCCGAGGTTAACTAGAAAAATGATTTAAAAAAAAATACAAAGAACAGAAGCCTACAGGATCCCTAAATAACGGATCTGTTAAGGACACCAGTCAAATCAGGTTAACTGGGGATGTGTTTGGATGGCCTCTGAAGACAATGGCAGTGTCACGTGAGCAAACCCCACCCTAGTTTACAAGATGCAGAAACATCCGTTTTAAGGCATCGATTCACGTTAATATTTTGAAAGCAATGTTACAATTACAACTAAAATAAATCAAATGAAATGCATGGTTCTGTTACTGCTTTTCTTTCCGGTTTTCAATTCTGACAGTCAAGAGCCACTGGCTACTCACCAAGCCTTCCAAAGGGTAGCCGGTTCCTTTCTCCCAGCATTAAATTAAATCTGGGATTGTCGCGTTTTAATTTCCTCCATTGTCCGGTGGAGAGCAGCATTTTGGAAACTTCGGCATACACGCTGCTATTTTCGTCTCTGGTGACGAAAGTGTACATGGTGGCACCGGCGCTTAACAACACAAAGCCGGCTAAACGCGCCTCCTCCTCCTCCACGAGTGGAGCTCCAGTCTGCTGCCGCTGTGACCGCCGACTCCGCTCTGACTCATCAGTACCGCTGCACCCGCGGCGCGCTCGTTATACGCCGGGAGGACAGCAAGTTATTTAAAGGAAACTCTTGACCACTCGCTTATGGTGCGCGACGAAACGAAAGCACATTGACGATTTGCCGCCCAACGAAGATCTCGGTCTGACGCTTTTCTGTTTCTGAAGTCTTGGAAACATTTCCCCAGCTATTACAACTATTTTAATCCACAAGCTTCTACTAAACAGATCCACAGATAGTAAATGCACCAAAGTTCAGCTGTCTTTATCAGTTTCTGTCCGTTCTCGGTTTCTCCGATAGCCACTACAGAACCCAAACCGGTGTCCTTTTTATTTTATTTTGCTTTATTCCTGCTTGCAGCTGTCAACGCCAGTCTGCGATCGCATCTTAATTACGCAAGCGTACAGTGAGCCGTATGGAATTCTGGGGAATGTAGTCTTGTGTGCAACAAACGCCCAGCATTGGCAAAGGACTTCTGTACATGAACTACCTGACCAGATTTACATAATTCCAAAACCGGACACAACTTATTATTCCAGGGGATGTAGTTGACGTAGATTAATCCATTTTATGAAAATTAGCATTAATTTAAAGAGCGGCATCATCTGAAGTTTTGAGTATGCTGTACAAATGCAAGAAGCAGTAGGGTGGTTTCGGGGTTGTACCCTTGTAGTTTTATGTGCCTTGTAAAAAATTATTTAAGCAGTTCACTAGGAGCTGGGGGTTTCTTCTTTGGATATCCTTGCATATTTATTCAATGATTGATTGGTCTTCTCTATCCTCTGTCAATAAAGGAACACCACATTCCATGTGTTACACTTACCTAAAGGAATATTCCATCCAAATATATATATATATATATATAAAGATTTTTGTATATGTTACCTCATTTAGTTTGTAGTGATGCCAGAGAAAAATGTTTAATGTCATATTTTCATGAAAAACATAGCTAAAAAAGTTCATGATGTAATACAGTCCAATGGCAATCGATGTGGAAAACATTCATGCAAAAAAAGAAGAAAAAAAATCACGTTACTTGTCTCGCAGAATCCACATGTCAGCTGTCCAGTGGTACGATTAAAAAAATAAATGAAATAGACTGGTGGATGTTGAATTCAAAATCTCAATCTCATGTGACTTGCATTTCCTGCTTATGATGTGCTCGGATTTTTTCAGATGTATCTGTTCAATATTATTTTAGCAAAAAATTCCTTTGTTTTGCACCACCAATCGTCTCCATCCATCTTGAGAGAGCTTGAGAGGATCTGCAGAGAAAAATGGCAGACAATTTCCAAATGCCTGTGTGTGGAGCGTGTTGTGTCAAACCCATGAAGTCTCCAGGCTGCAGTCGCTGTGAAAGGGGCTTCAACAAAGTACTGAGGGCAAGATTAGGCTTAGGGTTAGGGCTACTGTGAATACTTATGTCAATGTGATACAGTATTTCAGTTTCAAAAATGTCTAATTTCCTCTTTTCACTTTTGGGGTATTGAGTGTTACTTGATGAAGGAAAAAATGAATTTAAACAATTTAAGCATAAGGCTAGATTTACCTGATTTATATAAAATAATTTCTCAACTGAGAGCCTCCACCTGCGTCCTTGACCCAATACCAACACGTTTTTTCAAAGAAGTATCAGGCGTGCTAATTGATAATGTTCTTGACATAGTAAACTCGTCACTAGATACGGGGGTCTTCCCAGACTGTCTTAAGACTCATGTAGTTAAACCCCTCTTCAAGGAAAATAATCTTGACCCCTCTGCTTTTGAACATTTTAGACCCATTTCTAACCTGCCTGTCTTAAGTAAAATTTAAGACAACAAATCACAGCACAGAAACTGCACTCGTTAAAGTAGTAAATGATTTGCGAGTGAATGCAGACAGAGGCCATTTATCTGTTCTCATCCTCTTAGATCTGAGTGCCGCATTTGACACCATTGATCATAATATTCTTAGAAATCGCCTTAGTCAATGGGTGGGCCTCTCTGGCAGTGTCTTAAATTGGTTTGAATCCTACCTGACAGGGAGAAAATATTTTGTTAGTTGTGGGAATTACAACTCGAAGACACACGATATCCAATATGGTGTTCCACAAGGCTCTATCCTGGGTCCGCTGCTCTTTTCGATCTACATGCTTCCGTTAGGTCAGATTATCTCAGGGCACAACGTGAGCTACCACAGCTATGCTGATGACACACAGCTGTACTTATCAATAGATAGATAGATAGATAGATAGCACCTGATGACCCCGACTCTGTTATTTCACTAACACAATATCTTACTTGTGTTTCTAATTGGATTAATAGTAATTTTCTCAAGCTAAATAAAGAGAAAACTGAAATTTTAGTGATTGGCAATAATGGATCTAATGAGGTTATTAGAAATAAATTTGATGAATTAGGATTAAAAGTCAAGACTGAGGTAAAGAACTGTTGACTGTAACCTAAATTTTAAATCACATATTAATCAGATCATTAGGACAGCATTTTTTCACTTAAGAAACATAAGTAAAGTTAGACCTCTTATATCACTGAAAGATGCTGAGAAATTAGTTCACGCGTTTGTTTTCAGTCGACTAGATTACTGTAACGCACTCCTCTCAGGACTACCTAAAAAAGACATAAATCATTTGCATCGAGTGCAGAATGCAGCTGCTAGAATCCTAACTAGAAAAAGAAAATCTGAACACATTTCTCCAGTTTTGATGTCACTACACTGGTTACCTGTGTCATTCAGAATTGACTTTAAAATTCTGCTTATGATTTATAAAGCCTTAAATAATCTCGCCCCATTTTATATATCGGAATCTCTGACACCTTATATTCCAAATTGTAACCTTAGATCCTCAAATGAGTGTCTGCTTAGAATTTCAAGAACAAAAATTAAAAGAAGTGGTGAGGCGGCCTTCTGCTGCTATGCACCTAAAATCTGGAATAGCCTGCCAATAGGAATTCGCCAGGCTGATACAGTAGAGCACTTTAAAACACTGCTGAAAACACATGACTTTAACATGGCCTTTCTCATAACTTCATTTTAATTTAATCCTGATACTCTGTATATTCAATTCATTATCATAATTGTTCATGGTGGCTATAAAATCCATACTGACCCCTACTCTCCCTTCTGTTTCTTTTCCCGGTTTTCTGTGGTGGCGACCTGCGCCATCACCAGCTAATCAAAGCACCGTGATGTCCCTACATTGATGGATTAAAAGCCAGAAGTCTACATGACCATCATCATCAAGTCCTTCCAAATCCAAAGAGGACTGTTTCATTGATGTTAGGTAGAATGCCCAGAGGGGACTAGGTGGTCTTGTGGCCTGGAGCCCCTGCAGATTTTATTTTTTTTCTCTCCAGCCGTCTGTATTTTTTTTGTTTTTTCTGTCCTCCTTGGCCATCGGACCTTACTCATATTCTGTGTTAATTAGTGTTGTCTTATTCTAATTCTAACTTTGTTTTTTATTTCTCTTTTCTTCATCATGTAGAGCACTTTGTGCTACATTATTTGTGCTAGAAAATGTGCTATATAAATAAATGTTGTTGTTGTTGTGAAAAAAGTGAAAGGGTCTAAATACATTGTGAAGGCAATATACACTTACCTTTGTTATCCTGCCTTCTGCCTGATACTACTAGGATAGCCACCCTTGAATGGAGAAAGTGAATATGAGACATGGATCAATAAATGAATTCTCATTTTACATACCAACTTTACTAGGACAACAAAGGCACTTTACAAAGCAAGGAAGTTCATGATTCTAAGTAACAGGAAACAACAATCCAAGACTATTAAAGGCATGATAAATGAAAACAAAGCAGTCTTTGAAATAAGCATGGATGGATCCCAGTAATCCGTCTGAGAATAGAATGCAGGCATGACAGTACATTTCTATTTTCAGAGGAGGAGAGGAACACTCAGATGGTGTGGCCTTCAGAAGGTCAGTCAGTCTGTCATTGCAATCATCTAACTTGCTAAGTTCTGAACAAAGTCATGGGAGTCTGCTTGAGCCTATCCCAGCTAACATAGGGTGCAAGGCAGAAACAAACCCCGGACAGGGTACCAGTCCATCGCAGGACAAACACACACACACACACACATACCAGGACTAATTTAGGATTGCCAATTCACCTAACCTGCACGTCTTTGGACTGTGGGAGGAAGCCGGAGCGCCCAGAGGAAGCCCACACAGACACGGGGAGAACATGCAGACTCTATGCAGGGAGTACCCAGGGTGTGAATCTTGGTCTCCTTACTGTAAGGCAGCAGCACAACCACGCCACCCCCTTCAGAAGGTTTGACTTGCAAAGCTGAGTGCCATCAAGTGAGGTTTCAATACTGATGATTGCGAATAATAGAAGAAAGGCTTCAGAATGGAGATCTAGTGAGCAGGAGACGAGGTTTTTGAGTTGAGGTGGAAATCTCTTACAGAACAGTCCCATTTTGTTCATATTTTGCTGTAGTAAGTTAACTACTGTTATTGAGGAAAGCAATCAGTTTGTCCATACCTGATATGAAGCCAAAAGTGACCTTCATATTTAAAAATCATCATTAGGCCATATGATTTGGGCATGTACCTAATTAACATCATTCTGGACCAAAGTCTTTAAAAGCCTTTCTGACAGCCTGAGTGTCACAATTTCTCCTAATCCACTAACAGCTGTCTTTGGTGTACTTCCAGATGGGCGTAAAGTGGAGAAGGACAAACAAACTGTAAGTGAATTTACGTCACTATTAGCATGTAGATTGTCTTGCTCAACTGGAAGAACCCTAACTCTCCTATTCTAAGTCAATGGGTAACTGATGTTATATGCTATTTGAAACTGGAAAAAATCAAATTCTTACTAAGAAGACCTGTTCAAAACGTTTTTTAAAAGCTGGTAGGATCTAATCAATAACATTATAGAATAAGCATTTAAATCAAGGAAGCAGATTCTCTCCCCTCTTTCTTATTTTATTTATTTTTATTCATTTATCAATTTATCTATTTACTTATTTTTTACCAGTTTAAAGTTTCACTCTTGCTCTCTTTCTCATGGGTGGGGGTCGATTTGTTACTGTTAAACCAGACTTGCTTGTATGGAATGTTATTTGATTTTAACAAAATCAATACAATGCAAAAAAAAAAAAAAAAGAATGTCATCTTGAAGTGAATCAAGTATCCAAGTATGACACATTAGTATTGTAAGCACTGTAAGTCGAGGCACATCACAGGAGGGACAGCTGCAGACTACTCAAGTGACCACCAGACCAATGGACTCCATTCCTCTACAGAGGTTCATTCCAGCCAGCACGTTCAGTACAGAGCTTCAGCTGCTTTAGGGGAGCGTTATGATCAGCAGGATGGAAGACAGAACTGAGGCTAAGAAGAAGTACCTCAAGCGGTAATCCACGATCAACAGGAATGTGAAGGTCAGTTATAATATGTGAGCAGTCCCACTGATGACTGAAAACATTTAAATAGACATGAAGGCAATGAACGCATTCCATTTACTTTCTACTTCTGGACAGAGCTAAAAAAAAATACTCTTATGGGGAAGAGTTTCCCACACCTCATGCAATATTATTACAAAGCTAAGGCACAGTATCACTTTGCTTTTCTTCTCTCAGTCACTCTCTGCCTTCTTCTCCTCTGCTCCTCTCAGCAAGTTTTGTCCTCCTTCCTCCTGATTCTAATTCCCTGAGTTGAGACAGGCGGCTTCTTTTATGTAAAACCCAGGAGTCAAAGAACTCCAGTTCCCATGATGCCCTGTGGAAATCTGTGGCTGCCATCTAGAATTCCAGGAGAGACGATGCCCTGTGCAGACCGTCTCTCCCAGTCCTTCCAAACGTGATTTCCACAAGTGTTCAGTCTCTCCCTGTGCATTCTCTGTGAACTCTTTATGCTCTATTTCGTTTCCCTTCCAGTTTGTATGCGCCGGTGATTTACGCACGCGTTCAGTCTCTTCCTGTACAGTATATTGTTCTAGGTCAGATGTGCATCGAACAGAGGGACTTTGTGGTATAGTGGGTCCACAGCTCATGTCAAGAGTCCAGTTTTAAATAAGCTACAGCTGCCACGTCCTCTTCATAAATAGAAGTGCGAGGCGGCTAAAGTTAGGAAAAAGATAAGAAAGACGGAGGTTGCGAAGTGAGGAAGTAAGCAGGAAGCAGTGCAGAAAGAACTGGAGTGAGTGAGCACGTGCTCGCAGGAAGGCAGCTAGACAGTAAGCCCAAGAAGAGGTGTTTGGCCGACACTCGGTGGGGCAGAAGGAAGTGGTCGCTCCAGCTGAGCGATCAAGGAGCTGGAGTGACCAGAAGAAGGACGGCAGGCCGCATAAGGCTGAGAAGGCAGTGGGAGTCGTGAGACTTGGGCAGTGAATTCCCTGAAGTGGGCATCCTGGTCGCTAGGGAAGCCAAGTCTTGGTCTGGAGAGTGCGCAACCGAAGCCAGGATCACGAGGCCTCCAGACTAGAAGGAAGAAGGAAGGACAACTGCAGGTAGAGTGGCTCCCTGTTGCGAAGCCTGGATAGGGAGAAGCAGGGGGCTCAACAGTTAAAGAATGCACCGGGCTTGTTTTTAAAGAGACTGCTTCCAGCATTGTTTTAACCTTGTTGTATTTAATGAAGACTTTTTTCTATTGGATTTTAACCTCCACTTCACTTCTGTTTTTATGGGATTATTTATTTATTGAAGGATTCTGAAAGCACTGTGCTTAGGATTTAGGATTCTTCCAGTTGAGCAGTGCCTCACTGTCGTGCTCATTGGTAACATTACAGACGGTGACGGGTTTAAGGGCTCCCAGAAGCGAGATGGCAGCATGCAGCGAACTCGCATCGTCATAGACTTCACCTCAAAACTGTAATCTCCTCTCCACGCAGTTCCTCCTCACTTCCTTCATGCCAGAACTCGACTCAAGCAAAGTTACTTTTCTTGGTTGTTTATGGTCAATTTTTGTATAAATTACGGATTTTTCAAGTGTTCATTTTTTTTCTCTGTGCTTAAAACTCATAAAGTGAGCGGTTCGTAAGGCTGGTGCGTGAACTCTTGCAATGTTAGTTTTCTCTGTTCTCTCAGTATTATTCAATGTTTTTACATTTAGTTTACTATTACGCTGTAAATTCAATGGTATTATTAACTATTTTTGTGTTCAAAGATTAAAAAAATATATATATATTTACATACAGTTTGTATGGTCCGGAATGGATTAATTGCATTTACATACAGTCCTATAGGGGAAATTACTTTGGGTCACGACCAAATCAGGTTGCGACCAGAGTTTTGGAACAAATTACGGTCGTGACCCGAGGTTCTACTGTACTCATGGAAATGCTGTGTGCATTTGGGTATAATACTTGTGGTCACCAGGGGGTGCACCAGCTGCCCAAACCGACACAAACAGACGCAAAGCACAAGTTCAGAACAACACAATTTTTTATTTAACTGTGGGAAACACTTTCACTTGTTTCCCACCTGCACAGCACAGTATACACCAAGCATAATAAATAAATAAATACACCGCTTGTCTTTGTCTTTCTGCTCTCTTTCTATTTCTCTCTCATTCTGCCTCCTCCCCTCGTACAGTAAGCTTGGAGACTCTGGCTCCTGGAGCAGTGGCAGTGGGCTCTTTTAAAGCCGCACCTGGGAGCATTTCCAGTCACCCTTCTGCTTGATCTGGAAATACTTCTGGGTCAGGCAAAATCCAAAACAGAGTGAGACTCCTCAGGCCCTGCAGCACATCTGGAACCCAACAGGGCTGTGCCGAACTCCAACTCCCATGGAGCCCTGAGGGAATACAAGGCACCATTACAACCCGGGGTGGGGTCTGCCATCTAGTGCTAATGCCCTGTGCATGTTCTCTCTCCGGGGTCCTTCCAGTCTGAAGGAGTCCCAGCCGGGCAAGGGCACCGGCCGTCCACCACGTACTGTAGGACCAACGTAAAACATCTGAATGTGACTCCAACATGTCAGGTTTGTCAACTCAAAATACACATTTCTACGTTTTTTTTCCCCTAAAACTCTGGAGTAAAAGATTAGAGAATTGGAACATCGTGAGTGACCTGAAGAGGAGGAAATGCTTCAGCTGTTCCTGCTGCACCTCTGATGCTGTCTTTGTTGAAATCAGCTGACACGCTAGTTGCTATGCAACAACCTGCAAACCTGATGACACCTGAAACTGTGCGCTTGGGATGTGCCGGTGACCGACAAATGAAGTTCTCTCGGTGGGGTAAGTAGTACAATGTACTATTTGAATTTTTATGCATTTTTAATACACAGGACATTTAGTTTTATTAAATGTAGTTACTTTATTGCTGTACATCACAAAAAGTTGGAATGATATTAGAGTGATTACAGTATAGTATTGCACACAAGGATACATTTACATTCACAATGCATGCATATTTTAAAGAGGCTGTGAAAATACTGTCGTTTCTTTATAACAATGTGCAAAATGTAATTTAATGTTTTCCTTTGCTGTTTTAAATTTAATATAATAAATAAGTGTGTGCATCAACAAAAACATATAGATAGGGGTACCAGTGTGACGGTCTGGGTTGGCTCCACCACCCATGGCACTTCTCAAACCCGGGACCTTTGATAGGCATGACTGGCATGAGCCAGCAGGCAAGGGATGGTGTAAAGTGCAGACATTTCATACTGTTTCATTTATGTGAGGTAGATTGCCCAGACGGGACTGGGTGGTCTCATGGTCTGGAATCCCTGCAGATTTTATTTTTTTTCTCCAGCCATGAGTTTTTGTTTTTTTTTTTGTTTTTTCTGTCCCCTCTGGCCATCGGACCTTACTTATTCTATGTTAATTAATGTTGACTTATTTTGTTTTCTTACTGTGTCTTATTTTTCTATTCTTCATTTTGTAAAGCACTTTGAGCTACATTGTATGAAAATGTGCTATATAAATACATGTTGTTGTTACAGTTCTTTAAGTGCTCCAAACAAAGTGCAGTGCAGATCTCATTTAAATATACAGTATACTGAATAAAATAAATAATCTGCAATAGAAACATGTCACCAATGAAGGAGTAAAATCAGTCAATAAATAATAAATAAATGTTAAAAATACAACTTGGAAAGGTAGAACAAGCACACACAGACACATATGGGCTTCTTTCCTTTCACCTTCTCCGGTCCTCATCAGGACTGATGGGCGTCCACCCAACATGTCCCACCACATTCACTTTGATCTACCAGAGTTTGTGAGGCTCAAGAACTGTGTGAGTAACACTGGAGCACCACAAGAAACAGGCCTGTCTGTACACCTCAGACTAGAAATGTAACAGCAGGTCATGTCACTTAGCAGAAATTCTCAGATGATCCTGCCCTTATGGGAGGCATTGATAATGGAAGGAGTTAGGGGGAGAACTTTGAGAATTGTTGGCAACTTAACATCAGCAAAACCAAAGAACTGCTTATTGAGTTTACCGAACCAAATAGCCTCTGTATCCAGTCACTATTCGAGGCATGGATGTAGAGGTAGTCCACTCCTACAAGTACTTGGGGAGGTCCATAATAATGAAAGGTTGGACTGGACTCAGGAAACAAAAGAATTGTATAAGAAAAGGCAGAGCAGACTCTTCTTCCTTAGGAGACTTTAATGAGGGTAGTGACATACTTCACATCTTCTACAACACTGTGATAGCCAGGGTGATTTCCTACGCTGTGGTGTACTGGGCTGGTAACATCACTTCAAGAGAGGCTCACCGAATCCATACGCTAATTAAAAGGGCAGTCTCAGTTATGGTATGCACTTTGGACCCCTGAGATGTTGCAGCAAAGGAAAGAATGAAAACAGAACTAAGTGCCATTATGAACAATGCTGCACATCCACTCTCTGACACACTAACACTGTGAGGACAACGAAATGTTCAGCAGAAGCATGTGAAGAAATGCTATGGGGGTCCTTTATACAAACAGCAATACAGTACGCCTGCATAATGCCTCATTGTGACTAGGACTGTCAAGTCAGAACGTTTCTTTCTTTTTAATTTTCTTCCATTTCAGTCATTCTGGTGTGTGTTCAGACCAAAATGTGTGTGTATATTTATTTATTTATCCATTTATTTATTTGAGCTATCTGTAAGAAGCCAAATTTTATCTTAGGGCCAACCAAAGTATCTATCTATTATATAGTGCCTTTCACTCCTATCTATCCATCGATCCATTATCCAACCCGCTATATCCTAACTACAGGGTCACGGGGGTCTGCTGGAGCCAATCCCAGCCAACACAGGGCGCAAGGCAGGAAACAAACCCCGGGCAGGGTGCCAGCCCACTCCTATCTATCTATCTAATGAACCTCTATAAAATGCCAAATTTCCTCTTGGGTATACATAAAGTTATATGTATCTGTCTATCATATTGTGTTTTTCATCCATCCACAGTACCTTGCAAAAATATTCATCCCCACCAGTGTTTGTCCTGTTTTGTCGCATTACATCCTGGAATTAAAATGGATTTTTGTGGGGGTTAACATCATTTGATTTACACAACATGCCTACTACTTTGAAGGTGCAAAACAGTTCCTATTGTGACACAAATAATAATCAAAACTCTCGAGCGTGCACAGGTATTCACCCCTCAGCCAATTCAAGTCGTGCCACAGATACTTCATTTGATTGAGGTCTGGGCTTTGATGCAGCCATTGCAAGACATTTAATTTAAATGTTTCCCTTTATGCCACTCCAATGTTACTTCAGCAGACTGTTTAGGGTCTTTCATTGTCCTGCGTCTCAAATCTCTGGCAGACTGAAGCAGGTTTTCCCTCCAGAATTGCCTTATATTTAGTGTTATCCATCTTTCCTTCAATCCTGACCAGTTTTCCAGTCCCCCCAACATGATGCTGCCACCACCATGTTTCACTGTGGGAATGGTGTTCTCAGGGTGATGGGGAATGTTGAGTTTGTTGCACACAATGCGTTTCCCATGATGGTTGAAAAGTTCAGTTTTACTCTCACCTGACCAGAGAACCTTCGTCCATGTGTTTGTGGAGTCTACGACATGCTATTGAGAAAGCTCCAAACACTTTTCCATTTTGTTCTTCTTTTTCTGGTCACACTTCCATAATGCTCTGCTCTGTAGAGTGTACAGCTTAAAGTGGTCCTATGAACAGATACTCCCACCACTGCTGTGGATCTTTGTAACCATTTCAGTGTTATCCTTGGTGTCTTTGATGCATCTCTGATTAAAGCCCTCCTTGCTCAGTCTGTGAGTTTTGGTGGGTGGCCTTCTCTTGTCAGGTTTGTAGTGCTGTCATATTCTTTCCATTTTGTTTTAACGATGCTCTGTGGGACTTTTTCTCTGTACTTCTCCACAACTTTGTTTCTGATCTGTTCGGAGTGCTGCTTGGCCTTCATTTTTCTTTACTCAGTGGTGCTGCCACGTCAGGGGCCTTTCAGGACAGGCATTATTTGACAGATCATGTGACACTTTTGTTGTACACTGGTGGACCCTTATCAACTAATTATGTGACTGCTGAAGTTAACAGGTTGGACCAGACATTATTCTGGGTTTCATAGCAAAGGGGATGACTTACAGCTGTTCTAATTTAACATTTTTTACACACACACACACACACACACATTATATATATATATATACCGAGGTGTGGCAGAAAAGTAATGAGACTGATTTTTTATTTACCAAAGTTTTTATTTTTTTCAAACATCAATGTTATTCCCTTCAAAGTAGTTTCCTTGGGCAGCTACACGCCGATGGAGACGTTGTTCCCACTGTTGGTAGCAGCGCTGGAAGTCTTCAACGGTATGGTCTTCAGCATGTCCGTTACACTCTTTTGGATGTTTTCTAAAGTCGAAATGACGTCCTTTGAGGACGTTTTTCAGTTTAGGAAAAAGGAAAAAGTCACACGGACTGAGGTCAGGTGAATAAGGGGGCAGGGGAACCACAGGAATGCCTTTTGAGGTCAAAAATTCTGCTCAATTGTGAGGTTTTTCGGCACCATTTTGGCACAGACTTTTCACATGTGCAAATGTTCAGTCAAAATTTGATGAACGGTAAATCTGTTCAAATTTAATTGTTCACTCAACATTCTTAATGTTAAACGACGGTCTGATCTCACAAGAGTGTTCACACCTTCGGTGTTTTCATTGGTTTTCGAAGTTGAAGTCCTCCCTGAGCGGTGTTCATCTTCAACGTGTTTTCTGCCTTCCAAAAATGATTTGTGCCAGCGAAAAACTTGAGCTCAGGATAAAGAAAGTTCCCCATAGGAAGACTTGCCGATTCTCCAAGCTTAACACAAAATTTAATGGCACAACGTTGCTCCAAATTCCGCTGCTCCATTTTGCGTGACGCACAACCAAAAACACAACTTTGTTAATAGCAGTCACAAAAATCACGTAGTTAACGGAAGGAGTTGAAACTTCGCACTGAGCTATGGGAGGGTACTGATACACGTGCTCTATCAAGGACAACAGCGCAGCGTTAGTTCGCTTGCAGTGTTGCCAGTCTCATTACTTTTCTGCCACACCTCGTATATATATATATATATATATATATATATATATATATATATATATATATATATATATAAATAAAAAGATCTAAGAAGAATATATATATTGTGGCAGATGGACGGGGTGCCCCTTCACCAATTCTGCCAGGTGGACAAGGGTGGGAAGCCCAGCATCTCCCCCTGGACGCTAGATGGCAGCATCCCTGGGTTGCAGCGGTGCCGCAGACTTCCCCAGGGCTTCATGCGGATTGGAGTTCTGTACAGCTTTGTGGGGTTCCACGAGCGCCGGCAGGGAGTGCTGCACCAGGAATGACTGGCCCCTTTTGGGCACTGGTTTTGCCGCACCTGGAAGTGCAGCTGGAGGCCAACAATCAACCACCTGAAGCACTTCCAGGTGCCTGATAAAAGGGAGCCAGAAACCATCACTCGTTGGCCAGAGTTGGGGAGAGGACTGAGCTTGAGGAGGAGGAGGAGTGGTGGCGGAAGAGACAGAGGATAGTGCTTGGGTGTTATTTGTGCAAGGGACTGTGTTGTGGCTGGAGGGATTACGGGGAAGACGTGCCCTCCAGCTGAAGAAAAATAAAAGACTATTTGTTTTACACGTGCCTCCCGAGTCCAATCTGTGTCGGGTCAGGCACAATATAGCGCCTTTCTTACAATATGTATATAATTTAGCATTTTTTACACACACACATATATATATAAGATCTAAGAATATATATACAAAGTATATATATATATATATTGTGGTGGAAGGGCGGCACGGTGGTGCAGTGGTAGCGCTGCTGCCTCGCAGTTAGGAGACCCGGGTTCGCTTCCCAGGTCCTCCCTGCGTGGAGTTTGCATGTTCTCCCGTGTCTGCGTGGGTTTCCTCCGGCGCTCGGTTTCCTCCCACAATCCAAAGACATGCAGGTTAGGTGGATTGGCGATTCTGAATTGGCCCTAGTGTGTGCTTGGTGTGTGGGTGTGTTTGTGTGTGTCCTGCGGTGGGTTGGCACCCTGCCCAGGATTGGTTCCTGCCTTGTGCCCTGTGTTGGCTGGGATTGGCTCCAGCAGACCCCCGTGACCCTATTCGGATTCAGCGGGTTAGAAAATGGATGGATGGATATTGTGGTGGATTGCCGGCATTTCACTCCGGCCCTCAACCCCAGGCCGCCAGGAGGAGCTCTCCCGACAGCATGATCATGCCCGAGTTCCAGCAGGGCATCATGGACTATGTAGTGTTTGTACACAGCCCTGCTGGATACCTTGGGGGCCACCAGGCGTCGCTGTAGGGGGGCTCGTAGGCTCTTATGTGCCCTATGATCCGGGAGTGCGTCACGGTCACGTGACAGGAAGAAACGACATGCTCCCGGGTTGAAGAAAGGGACTATTTACCCTGACCCGGAAGGAATAAGGACTTGTGGACTGTTGGGCAGGAACACCTCCAGGTCAGGGAATATAAAAGGACTGTGGGAGCTCCCAGACAAGGAGCTGAGTTGGGAGGCAGGGTGGCTAAGCGTCTGGGAGTGGAGGATTGTGATTTATTGTATTGTTATTGAAGAATAGTGGAGTGGTGGTGCTTTGTGCACAATTATTATTATAATAAATAATTATTGGACTTTTTATCTGGTGTCTGACGTGTGGTCTGAGGGTACAAGGGTGCGAGGAAAGCACCTAATCTGTCACAATATATATATATATGGAAGAGAAGGTCTGTGATATGGTTTGCATATTTGCAGATGGATGGTCCGCAAAAGGAGAAAAAATGAATCACGTATCATAAAGTAGTTTTTATTCCTGAGCTTTCAACCCCTGCCAGGGGCCTTCATCAGAGGATAATGTTTAGACTTACAAGAATCAAAGGCAATATACAGCAAAAATTACATTTTGGTGGCTAAGTCAGTGTGATGGGGGCGGGGTTATTGGGTGTAACGTCTTTTTTATTATGAATAAGTTCTTCTTAAGTTTGTATATGCTGGATTTATGTCCAAGTGTCTGTTGATGGCGTTCTCATTTGATAACCAGGATTCAGCCAGCTCTCTGGCACTTTTAGTACTGGCTTTAAATTTTAGTTGTACATCGTCCCAGTTAAATGTATGTCCTGTTGATTTAGTATGCGTATACATCAGTGATCGTGAGTCCTTTCTCCTGACGGCGTTGCGATATTTCTGTATACATGTTGCGATTCTTTTTGATGTTTGTCCAATGTATACCGCTGAGCATGAACTGCATGGAATGCTATAAACTGCGTTTTTGTGTTTCTGCTGTCAATTTCTTGTTTTTAGCATTAAAGAGGAACATCACAACGCCGTCAGGAGAAAGGACTCACGATCACTGATGTATACGCATACTAAATCAACAGGTGCTTGTTGCTGCTGTTGTTCTACGCAGACGCTCAGGGCGCCAATAAGTTAGCGATATCAGAAAGTCAAGTGCACTGCCGCGGCCCGTTTATTTTTATTTTTTGTTCCAACTGACTACCAAAATGGAAGATTAAGATTTTTTAAACTAAAGGAAAATAAGGAGGACTTTTACAAGAAAGTGAGGGATATTTTCATGAAGGATAGGCACATGGACTTCCTTTACAAATAAAGGAAAAACCATAAACGGTTTTCAATTTTATAAAAAATGGAATCAGACTAAGAAAAAAAAAAAAATCAATATTTAAAAACTAAATCTTGACCTTAAATAAAATATTTTTTTGTTTTTGTTCTTATCCTTTTGTTGAACAGTCTGTATTTAAATTGATTAAAGCATCAGAATTAAAAGCTTTTAAAAACAACTTAATATTTCAATTAAGGTCAAAATTGAATTCTGTTTTTTGTACACCTCCCTATACTTTCATTTGTATTGAACGAGTATGAATTGTGGATTTGCAACGGCAAGTTTAGAACACATGGAGGGTGCAGAGCAAATGCGCTGTCTCTGCTGTCTCTCTCTCGCCGCTATAAATGTGACAAATATGTACGTTACCTACGTGTGTGTGTAAAGAAATGCTGATGAGATATGAAACATAACCAGCAGACAGTGTGCATGCCGCCAACTGAATAGTGAATAAGCCTCTCTTTAGGGTTCATATATTTGTAAAACTCACTCTGAAGGAGTCAGTGCCTCACCAGCCATGAACCTCACCGTCAGTCACTGTACGTCGTTCCCACACGTGCCACTCCATGTGCTTGACCTCCGCTCCTCCTCCTCCTCTTCCTCCTGCTGAGGTGGACCTTCGGCCTGCACGGTGCTCAGCTGCTGTCCAGTCTTGTGACCCTCCGAGTCTGTGGTCCGATCATTACAATATACTGTATGTCAACTCAATATGCCCTGCAATCCAGTTCACTGTGGAAAGACAAATGAACCAATGCATTTATTTCCTGGACATCTCCATTGAAAGAGGTAGCGACGGCACTTTGATTACGACTGTTTATCGTAACGAATGTAATGTAGACAAAATATTACATTTTTCTAGCAATCACCCTTCGGTGCATAAAAGGATTTACACCCATTGTAATATGAAGAAAACAAAAATAATGAAAGGCGCTATCTTTTCTATCTGTTCACATCAAACAGCTACCCAAGACATTTATTAAACAATTCTTACACAGGAGACGCCAAACTATTGACTCCAACATGAACCCCCATTCCACCTGGCAGAGCCTTCATTATCATTACAGGGTATCAGAAACCACAGCACGCATCCTCGCCAGGTCAGCCATCAAAGTAGCACAAAAACCAACAAACACTCTGCGGGCAGCACTTTATAATGGCAAAATGCAGGAATCAGCAGCAGAGATGCAGGAACGCAGTATAGGAATACCATTGCAGTGCATGCCCGGCTGTATATGTGGGACAAAATGCCAGCAGAAGGAAGGACCCACGGTCCCTGATATACACACATACAAGTTCAACCGGTCACACGTTTAACTGGGATTTAGTGCAAGTAAAATTCAGGGCTGATTCTAAAAGTGGCAGAGAGCTGCCTGAATCGTGGCTATCAAACGAGAACGCTACCAACAGACACTTGGATGTGAACCTAGCATATGCAGGCTTGAAAAGAAGAACATCCACATATTAAATAAGACTTCATGGCCAACAACACTCTCCCCACTGGTTATAAACTGCCTTTGATTCCTTCCTGTATGTCTAATCATTTTCTCTGATGATGACTCCCAGTAGGGGTAGAAGGCTTAGGAATAAAAAAAACTATTTTAAGATACCAGTCATCTTCACCCTTTATGGATTTCTAGCTACAAATACACTGTATACTGTACATATATATTACATTGTTAGTTCTGAATCACAATCCGATTATTTAGGTGGTGGTCACCTACCAGGTAACTAACGCTTGTAGCTGATCGGCCAGTCAGCAAACATCCACCTCTTCCTCAAAGTTGCGAGAAGCTGCTCATAGACATGTGATACAGCACTTGACAAACAGTACACACTTTTATATCCCCTCTGATGTTGCGCCACAGCGGCAGGTGGTTTGCATATTTGACAGGGTGAAGATTAAATTATTACATTCTTAGTTCTGAATCACAACACATTGTGACATGATAATCTGTACATCTTAAAATAGAAGTTTCACAGAAAGTGTGTAGGGGAGCGAATTCCAAAACTCTCGAGTCCTTTTCCGTCATGATACTAGTTAGTTAGGAGGTGATACTGGCTGGCACTGTCAAGTTACTGCACCACAGTTGTGGGACACCTAGGGTTATTACCAGCAGCCATAATACCTGCACTTCAGAAGATGTCATCCTGCTGAAGCTAAGCATGTTCAGGCCTGGGCAGTATTTGGATGGGAGACCATCAGTGAAAAGCTTGGATTGCTGCTGGAAGAGGTGTTGGTGAGGCCAGCAGGGAGTGCTTACCCTGTGGGCTTTCTGCTTTTATGAATTGTGTCACTGGGCGGCATGGTGGCACAGTGGGTAGCGCTGCTGCCTCGCAGTTAGGAGACCCGGGTTCGTTTCCCGGGTCCTCCCTGCGTGGAGTTTGCATGTTCTCCCCGGGTCTGTGTGGGTTTCCTCCCATAGGTGGATTGGCGATCCTAAATTATCCCTAGTGTGTGCTTGGTGTGTGTGTGTGTGCCCTGTGGTGGGTTGGCACCCTGCCCGGGATTGGTTCCTGCCCTGTGTTAGCTGGGATTGGCTCCAACAGACCCCCCATGACCCTGTGTTTGGATTCAGCGGGTTGGAAAATGAATGGATGGATGAATTGTGTCACTGTTTTTGGATTCTAAGCATTGGATTGTGAATTTGGACTGCTTTGCATTGGATTGGATTGCTTTTTAGGAGTATCCTTTTGCCTTTTTTCATTTGTTGTTCTCTTTTGGGTTAGTCTAAATAAATCCTTTCTTCCTTTGTAAAGGTTCTTTGTTGGCCCTGTGATTAACAACACACGTTTGATGGTTTATACTCTCCCCTTGAAGGACATTTTTGATATATACAGTGGTGTGAAAAACTATTTGCCCCCTTCCTGATTTCTTATTCTTTTGCATGTTTGTCACACAAAATGTTTCTGATCATCAAACACATTTAACCATTAGTCAAATAGAACACAAGTAAACACAAAATGCAGTTTTTAAATGATGTTTTTTATTATTTAGGGAGAAAAAAATCCAAACCTACATGGCTCTGTGTGAAAAGTAATTGCCCCCTTGTTAAAAATCACCTAACTGTGGTGTATCACACCTGAGTTCAATTTCCGTAGCCACCCCAGGCCTGATTACTGCCACAGCTGTTTCAATCAAGAAATCACTTAAATAGGAGCTGCCTGACACAGAGAAGTAGACCAAAAGCACCTCAAAAGCTAGACATCATGCCAAGATCCAAAGAAATTCAGGAACAAATGAGAACAGAAGTAATTGAGATCTATCAGTCTGGTAAAGGTTATAAAGCCATTTCTAAAGCTTTGGGACTCCAGCGAACCACAGTGAGAGCCATTATCCACAAATGGCAAAAACATGGAACAGTGGTGAACCTTCCCAGGAGTGGCTGGCCGACCAAAATTACCCCAAGAGCGCAGAGACGACTCATCCGAGAGGTCACAAAAGACCCCAGGACAACGTCTAAAGAACTGCAGGCCTCACTTGCCTCAATTAAGGTCAGTGTTCACGACTCCACCATAAGAAAGAGACTGGACAAAAACGGCCTGCATGGCAGATTTCCAAGACGCAAACCACTGTTAAGCAAAAGAACATTAGGGCTCGTCTCAATTTTGCTAAGAAACATCTCAATGATTGCCAAGACTTTGGGGAAAATACCTTGTGGACTGATGAGACAAAAGTTGAACTTTTTGGAAGGCAAATGTCCCGTTACATCTGGCGTAAAAGGAACACAGCATTTTAGAAAAAGAACATCATACCAACAGTAAAATATGGTGGTGGTAGTGTGAGGGTCTGGGGTTGTTTTGCTGCTTCAGGACCTGGAAGGCTTGCTGTGATAGATGGAACCATCAATTCTACTGTCTACCAAAAAATCCTGAAGGAGAATGTCCGGCCATCTGTTCGTCAACTCAAGCTGAAGCGATCTTGGGTGCAGCAACAGGACAATGACCCAAAACACACCAGCAAATCCACCTCTGAATGGCTGAAGAAAAACAAAATGAAGACTTTGGAGTGGCCTAGTCAAAGTCCTGACCTGAATCCAATTGAGATGCTATGGCATAACCTTAAAAAGGCGGTTCATGCTAGAAAACCCTCAAATAAAGCTGAATTACAACAATTCTGCAAAGATGAGTGGGCCAAAATTCCTCCAGAGTGCTGTAAAAGACTCATTGCAAGTTATCGCAAACGCTTGATTGCAGTTATTCCTGCTAAGGGTGGCCCAACCAGTTATTAGGTTCAGGGGGCAATTACTTTTTCACACAGGGCCATGTAGGTTTGGATTTTTTCTCCCTAAATAATAAAACCATCATTTAAAAACTGCATTTTGTGTTTACTTGTGTTATATTTGACTAATGGTTAAATGTGTTTGATGATCAGAAACATTTTGTGTGACAAACATGCAAAAGGATAAGAAATCAGGAAGGGGGCAAATAGTTTTTCACACCACTGTATATTTTTGAACATTTAAAGTCATTTTGGGCCTGAACAGGTCAAAATCTGCCTGTTGAGTTTGGGGTCAGGCTGCCCGAGGTAAGACTACCTTTAGGCGGGTCACTGAAAGTAGTGGCCTTGTTTGTGGGATCTTTTTTTTTTTTTGCAGGGCACACACCCCTTTCTGCCATGCCTATGACTCCTTCACACAACAATCAGCACCTCTAATACCAATGTCAGTAAGGGTCATTACATGACTTCAAATGGAAACATTTGGGATGTGGCAGGAAAGTAATGTGCCCAGGAAAAACAATCAGACTCCACATGGACAACAACCAGCCAAAACTCAAACCCAAAGATGTGGGAGAAAACTGGTGAACCTGGAAAAAATCCACACCATACAGCAAAGGACAGGCTAGGATTTGAACTTTGAAGCTCCAAAGCTCTGGTTTGATAGGACATTGTAACATCAAGAAAACAGACAATTAATAGTCTGGCCTGAAGCCCTGGCACAAACATGGCAGTCAAGAGTCTTCAGGAAGCAAAGTACTGCTTAACTATGGCTCTGCCTTTCTGAGGACGCTCTTGTGTTTTCCATGTGTATTTGAAAACAGAAGGACATTTAAAAGTTTCTAAATGCAAGCCACCATTTTGCCAAGAATTTTCCCATCCTACGTTAGCTTACTTTGTAAATTATTTATTTAGTAAGGTAATATAATCCTACTTAATTCATCCATTTATCTTCCAAGACGCCTACTCCAATATAAGAGCCAGGCAGGGGTTCCCAGGCTTTTTGGTTTCTGACCCCATTTGGAAATCTGAGTATTTTGCGACCCCAGCTGTGTGATATACTGGCATTCGCGTCCCATTCAATACATTATTTAATGTTTTTTTTTTCTATTTTTAAATATTTTATTGCAAACCCTTTAGCATATCAAGTGACCCCACTTGAGGTCACGACCCTACGGCTGGTAAAAGCTGAGCAAGCGGAGAGAAAAATATGTAATTGGATGTTAAAATGTATAACAGAAAAATCTAGAACATTCCTACTGCTTTCATTGGATGATTCTCATCGGAGTTGTTTGTAATAGAGAGATAAGATTACAGTTTATTTGTGCCCAAGGGAAAATTAAAATTTTACAGAAGCGCAAGGAAATAAAATATAGATATATTATACACGCACGCACACACATCAGTCAGCTAGAAACGTTAAAACCACCTGCCTAACACTGTGTAGGTCCCCCGTTTGTTGTCAAAATAGCTCTGACCCATCGGGCACTGGACCACACAAGATCTCTGAAGGTGTCCTGAGGTATCAGGAGCAAAGATTTTAGCAGCAGATCCTTTAAGTCCTGGAAGCCCAATATGGATTGGACTTGTTTTTCAAGCTCATCCCAAAGATGCTTGATTGGATTGAGATCTGAGGAATTTGGAGGCCAAGTCAACACCATGAAACCTTTGTCATGTTCCTGAAAGCAGTGTGGCAGCCACATTATTTGCTGAAAGAGGGCACTGCCATCAGCAAATACCATTGCCATGATGGTGGTCTGCAGTCATCTTTAGCTAGGTAGTCCATATCAAAGTAACATTCTCATGAATGCCAAGACCCAAGGTTTCCTAGCAGAACATCACCAAGATCATTACACTGCATCCATTGGGTTGCATTCTTCCCATAGTGTATCCTGCTTCCCTACCTCTTCCACAGGTAAACGTAACCTTTTGTCCACATGATCTGTAGTACTAGGGTGTCGTACCGTGTTAGCCACATCCACACGACCTAAAAGAAAACACATTGCATGTGGTATGCTACATTCTTGTTTTTCTCATATCTCTCAGGTTCAGCCCTCACCCTTGTAATTTCTATGTAATATGACAACTGTCCAGTCTTTGTTGGGTGCAGGTCATCTGCCGTTTTCTTAATCCTACTGGAACATCCTGTGTACGACGTCACCCTTCTCCTAGAACATCATTGTCTTTTGTTGTTCACTTGACCTTTATCTTGTGTACACACTATAAACTTCTAAATCAACACAGTTTTGTTTTGCTGGGTACTGCTAATTACAGGTAAATCGTTTTATTGTCTCATATGACATTGTTTCATCAGCTGCATCTTCTTTTAAACTAGAAGTCCACATGACAGTCATCGTCAAGTTCTTCCATGAGAACCCTGAATACAATGAAGACTGATTGAGGTCATTTATTTTGGATAGAATGCCTAGAGGGGGCCGGGTGGTCCCGTGGCCTCGGAAACCCTGCAGATTTTATTTTTTTCTCCTGTCGTCTGGAGTTTTTTTTTTTTGTTTTTTTCTGTCCTCCCTGGCCATCAGACCTTACTTTTATTCTATGTTAATTAGTGTTCCCTTATTTTAATGCTTATTTATTTTGTCTTTTTTCTCTTTCTTCATCATGTAAAGCACTTTGAGCTACATTGTTTGTATGAAAATGTTCCATAGAAATAAATGTTGTTGTTGTTATCTGACCAGGCCACCTTCTTCCATTTCTCCACGGTGCAGTTGTGACATTCACAGGCCCATTGTAGGCACTTTCAGGGTGGACAGGGATCAGTGTGGGCACTCTGACTGACAGATATTTATCTGATTCGTGGCCATGCCCAATTTGAGGCAGACCATACAGGTGGGTGCATGGAACATCTCGTCTCTCCGGCAAGATAATCATCTTCCTCTGCTGCTGGAGGAGCTGCGTAAACTCCATGTTTCAGTGGCGGCACTCTCTGAGGTGCGCAGACCGGGCACTGGCCAGATCTCTGTAGGTTGATACACCTCATATTGGTCTGGTCGGTCTGATGGCTGTCATACTCAGGGAGTAGCTGTTGCTGTAGTGGATTGGCATCTTCCGATGGTGTCCGATGTCACTCCTTTCAACGAGCGTATTATGAGGCTCAGATTACGGCACTCCCTGGGTGCCTTGTCTGTTGTCTCAGTGTATGCTCCGACCGTGAGGAGTGATGTCTCGGCAAGGGAGACATTTTATTTGCAGCTTTGCTTGGTGGTTTAAGGGTGCCCACGAGGTGACATTCCTCTGGTCATGGGTGACTTCAATGCCACCACTGGCACTGACAGGGCTGGCTAGGAGGATTGTCTTGGTCCCCATAGGTCTGGTGACCGTGGAGAAAGTGGCTCCATGTTCCTTGACTTTGCAAAAGGTCAGGGGCTGCGAATTGCTGGATCCTGGTCCCAGCGCCCTGAACCGCATCGTTGGACTTGGTACTCCAATACTGGTGGTGCGGTGAAGGAGATCGA
Organism: Polypterus senegalus; assembly: GCF_016835505.1. NCBI lineage: Eukaryota > Metazoa > Chordata > Cladistia > Polypteriformes > Polypteridae > Polypterus > Polypterus senegalus. The sequence goes on along the minus strand of NC_053169.1, from coordinate 23,252,876 downwards.
TCACATCCTCGTGGGCAGACGCTGGAGGCTCTTGCAAAGCTGCAGGGTCTACAGAAGTGCCCAGTTTGTGATTTCTGACCACAGACTTGTTGTTGCTACTCTTAGGATCCAGCTTAGGTCCAGTAGGTTACCACCTACTAGGAAAATGAGCCTGGACTTCGCCATACACCAAGACCAGGCTGTTTCTAATGAGTTTGCACACGGTTTGTGTGAGGAACTTTCAGATTTGGGTACGACTGCTGATCCTAATGTGATGTGGGAGACCTTCTGTGACAAAGACCCTGAAGGTTGCTGATGGTTGTGTTGGTGTTACCGGTGTTCCCAGAAGGAGGTGTTTCATCTCGCAGGGCACCCTGGATACCATCGAGAGGATTCGCAGCCTCTGGTCTGTACCGGGAACTGAGAAGGACAGCTGCAAGGGCTCTGCGGGCAGATAAAGAGGCGTTTATTAGAGGAATCTGTGAGCAAGTGACACACCATTTGTGGTCTAGCGACCCACGTCCTGCTTACTGAGGAATCGCATTACGCACATCTGAATCTGTTCCTCGGAGAGTCACAGTCAGGGCGGCTGATGGAACGGTCCTTATGGATGACACTGCAGTTGTGACCCATTGGGCTGGCTACTTTGAGCAGCTGTTCAAAGCTGATCCTTTGGCTAGGATGTTGGATATCTCTGGGTCCATGGTTCTTGAGGCTGATCCTCCAATTAGCTGTGAACCACCCAAGCTCACTGAGATTGCACAGGTGGTCAACCAGCTGAGGGGGAAGGGCTGCAGGGATCTGTGGTATCCGCTGTGAACTTCTCCAGGCTGGTGGTAAGGCTGTCCTCCTCGCATTGCATGCAATCTTTGCTTCCATTTGGGAGACTGGCATCATCCCAACTGACTGGAAAACTGGACTTGTCATCCCTATCTAGAAAGGGAAGGGTGATCGCCTGGATTGCAGCTACAGGGGAATAACACTGCTCTCGGTGCCGGGCAAGGTCCTTGCTAGGGTCGTCCTCAATAGGATCCGTGATCACTTGCTCACCTACCAGTGACCGGAACAGTCTGGTTTTACGCCTAATAAGTCTACCATCGACCGCATCCTCGCACTGAGGGTTCTCATGGAGCGCAAACACAAATATCGGCTGAGCTTCTTTGCAGCCTTTGTCGGTTTTCAAAGAGCGTTCAACTTGGTTGATCAAGCTGCCGTGTGGGACATCCTGAGGGTTCGCGGGATCCCCTCAAGGTTGCTGGATATCATGTGCTGTGCAGAGTGGAGGCAGGACCTCTGCGTTTTTCCCAGTTGATTCTGGGGTTCATCAGGGTGTGTTCTGCTCCTATTCTGTTCAATGCTTGTATGGACTGGGTGTTGGGCAAGGTCGTAGGGTCCAGCGGCTGTGGGGCATCTGTTGGTGAAGAAAGATTCACGAATCTTGACTTTGCTGATGATGCTGTGATCTTCGCGGAGTCAATGGAGGCTCTAATCGGGGCAATCGAGAGACTGAGTGAGGTGTCTGAGTGTCAGGGCTTGTAAGTGTCCTGGATAAAAACCAAGATCCTGGTCTTTAATGACCTCTTTGGCACAGCCATCAGCAGTGTGTCTGTCTGCAGAGAGAGTGTCGACCTTGTTGAGAGGTTTACTTACCTTGGCAGTGACATTCATTCCTGTGAAGTCAATAGATGGATTGGGAGAGCTGGGGGGGTTATGATGTCACTGGAAAGGGGTGTGCGGCGCTCCCGATATCTGTGCAAAAGGACGAAGGTCCAAGTCTTTAGAGTCCTGGTGCTTCCCGTCTTGCTATACGGTTGTGAGACATGGACGCTATCCAGTGACCTGAGATGAAAACTGGACTCCTTCGGTCCTGTGTCTCTCTGGAAAATCCTTGGGTATTGTTGGTTTGACTTTGTGTCGAATGAGCGGTTGCTCATGGAGACCCAAATGAGGCACATTACCAACATTGTGAGGGAGCGTCAGTTATGGCACTATGGCCATATAGAGCGTTTCCCCGAGGGTGACCCAGCTCATAAGATCCTCGTTGTTGGGGACCCGGGTAACTGGACCACGCCAAGGAGTCGTCCACGTAACACCTGGCTGCGGCAGATAGAGGGTCATTTCCGGAGGGTGGGACTGGACCGCATTTGGGGTTGCAAACCGGAATCCCGAGTTGTTTTGCCGTGTACCAGTGCATGCTCCCCAACTTGACTTGACTTGTGGCCATGCAACATGAATGAGAACGGTCAGATCGGCATTCCGCATATTTTTTCACCTATAAGGATGATCACCATTGCTGGCTCCTTTCTCATAGCCACACATCTCTGGGTGCAGCAGTGTCAGCAAGAGCTGCGAAAACAGCAAAAGCTAGCCATCTGTTTATTTTTTGTTCACCTTCTCGACCTAATCATGCAAAGATGACAAACTGTTTGCCATCCTCCAGAGCAAAGTGCAATGCACACAGCATACTAGCATGTCCATTTTGTCGGTTTTAATACCACGAGTCATCTCTCAAATATGATGTTTCTTGTTGTTGATGACGCTGATAACTCGTGCACAGACATATCATTGTGCGTGTCTGTGCCAATACGGAGGACAGATGCGTTCACATTACAATTAGACACAAATACGATCGAAGCAATCAGAATTGAGCGAAGAGAATTGTAACTGCATCTTTTCCAGTCTCCCAAAATCAAGCTGCTGATAAGTTGACAAGGAAGGATCCAGCAGAAGTCAAACACATAACAAAGGAAATTTCTCAGTCCAATAAAAATGGTTGAGTGAAAATTCAAAGAAAAATAGTTCAGTCAAAAATAGAGAAGAAGTTATTACACACACAAGATAAATGGCAAAAAAGGAAAAAAAATGTTTCTTCTACAAGCTTAGCTTTTTCTTGTTAAACTTCAGTTACTTTCTATAATGAAAGGTTGGGTTATTTCTGTATGGTAAACTAACATTCTTTACTTATTACATTCAATGTGCTCAATACGATACGTTACGGGACACGGTTTAAAAGCTATTTGCCCTCCATGCCTTACCATCTGCTAGACAGATCATAAACTGGGACTAATCTTTAGTCAGTGGGACAAGAAATAATTTGAATATTCCATTTCAGTTTACCTTGTCAGGATGTAATGCAATCTCCTATAAACTATGCATTAACATATAGGCAAATACTGTATTTTAACACTAGCCGACGCCCGCCATAGCATACGGCGGTGTAATAATAGGAACGGAAAACGGTGAGAAAGAATTCAGAAATCAAGAAAAAAGAAATACTTCATGAAAGACGCAGTTGTGAATAGGTGTTTTGCAGGAGACGACAGATAATGAGTCGAAAGATCTAATCTCGGAAAGAGCTTGGATTTCAGCTTCACCACCGTAAACTCCAGATGTTGCCATGTATTGACAGTACTCCTGACTTGTTGTGATAACTCGACTTGCGTTGGAAAGAACAACAGGAAGAACGTCTCCAAATCTGTCCCAATGTGATGCAATGAAATCTACGGCCGTATGTCGTAGTGAGAGTGCATTGCCTTCGTCAACCGTTTGTGTCAAGAAATAACCCACTGATAGGAACAGGCAGTTGCCAGAAAACACCAATACAAAATACAAAAACCCGTCGACAGAGAAGATCGTGTTGTTCATTTTACAACAAAGGCTTAGGAAACAACCGTCGCAGTATAACGAAAATAACAAGGAGCGAAACCAATGGCAATGGTCAAGAGAATACCTTCCTGTAGCAGGCTAGGGAAAAGACTCCCAGGCGCAGACATGGCCGAAGTGAAAGGTCACGCGGTCCGGCTACATATCGGACGGTGATGTGACACCAATGGGGTCATGACAGAGGAGCGGGGAACGCGGTAGTCCAAAGGAGGAATAGGAATTGAGAAAAGTGGCATGGGGGTGTATGGGAAGCCACAGGCAGATTGGGGAACAGTTTGTAAGAGGACGAATAGGAATCGAGAAATGCGTGTGGGTGGGACCAGGTTTGAAGAGGAAGCAGGACGAACCAGAAGAGAAATATATATAACAAATAACTAAGGAAACACATCTATCAATTTAACATAACCTTACTAAATAACAACTGGCTTTTACAAGGCTTGTAATGTGAACGCAGACCTTGTGTCTCAACCTCTCTTGCCTGGCACTTCCTCTGTTTATCGCGTCTCCAAAGCCAATATATGAAGAACCGGATGCACAGACACACAGCAGCATTTTATTACACAGTAGACAGCCCGCTTCACTTTTCACAGATGTTAAAGACATAGTTAGCCATCAGATCATTTATACTCACCCCAGGACAGCTCTCAAGTTCACATCTCATTCGAAATGCAGGCACTTGGGTCTGTTTCGATAGCAGCATGTCATCAATTTAATTAAAATATAAAGAGACTGAATCTTAACAGTTAATACAATTGAAAACTGTACAAAATATAAAAAAAAAATCAGATTCTGTAAAGACTGCCACATGTCATTGTGCCTAGAAGTACAAATAATGCTTGTGGTATAAAAAAAAGATATATCCCGAAAGGTTTAAGTTTATGAAACAATACTAACTAATCATCTTACAAGGGATGCCCCATCAATGTTTGAGCAACACATGTAAATGGATGATCCCAAAATCATTCAACTAATAAAATAGCTAAAATGAATCATTTGTCTCTAAAGTCCAGGGTCTGCTCGACTCATTTAAAACAAAAAGGCTTTGAAAAACAATGAGTGTCAAAAGTCTAATGCGGCATCAGAATATTAGAATATGCCACTAATGTGAAACTAATGTATATTATTGAAAGCTTTAAGGCAAAATGGGTCAACAGTTATCATTCTCTGTACATTTCTCCACATTATCAGCAGGTTACCAAGTATGGCATCATTATCAATGAGTGGAATTATCTTTGGAATGAAGACAAAGTCAGTGGAACGAATTATCGCTCCTATCGCAGCTCAGGTTTATCACTTAGTTCTCATAAATGAATGGGGAGCTGCTGGAGAGCAACTGGCAGATTTAGAGGAGGAAGCACACAAGGTGACTGAAGCTACAACACACCTGGCAGCTGTGGCACTGAGGTATTGAAGTTCTTTTTAACATAAATCTATTAAATATGACAACAAACGTGACGTCTTGATGAAGTGAATTTGAAATCAGCTTTAAGAAGTTGTTACAAATGAGATGTTGAAAATTAAAGTATTCAGAATAATCTTAGTGTATATAATGCTTCCTATAGACAGCATTGATATTATAAGATAAATATTCTGATTTTCATAGCATTAAAATTTTTTTACTTACTGAAAAGAAAATGATGAATGAACAGGGTCATTAATTCACAAACCTATTATGAAATCCTTATTTGTTTTTACATAGTAAGTCGTCTCCCCAGACAAAACTGAAATTCAGGCTTCAATTTACACGTGTTGCTGTGTGACACACAGTTCACAGGGGATTGAGTTTCTGAGTTGAAGGCCGGACCCTTGAGCAATCGAGATGGGTTGCTCCATTCAAAAGCTCAGTCCAGTGCCAAATGTATTTCCTGTTTATGGCCAGAACTGATTTTTCCAGATACATTTATTTAACAATATTTTAGCAAAAAGTGCATGTTGAGAGCATATGACTGGATAACTAACATATGAATATGCAACATTAGTAATTGTGAGATTCTTTTATTTTTTTTATGGAAATTTTGAATGTTGTTTGCGGCTTCCCAGCATTGGTCACGATAGCTCTTCAGCCTCATTTATAAAATTTTGCCTGGTTGAAAGTGTGAAAAAAAAAATGCAAAGGCAAAAAAAAAAATTATAAAAACTGGCGTATGCCCATTTACCCTTGATAAGTACCCTTGATAAATCATAATTGCCTTGTAAATATGGATACAAGAATGTGCCTCTAACGACACCTAATCATGCATATGTAATCACGATGCTGCAGCACTTTATTGGCTGGTAGTAAAGCAGCCTTCCTTCTGGTGCCTCAAGACCACACCCCCTGCATTGAGAGGCACCTCACTAAACTTTGCAACTTGGAGTACAAGATCACATGTGGCTTTATAGCGCCTCTTCTCTGCTTTCTGTGGGGTCAGAGAATGGCGTAAGGTGCTAGTGTTATCTGGCACATGAAATGATGTGACCGCTGTTACAAAGAATAGCACAGGCGATATGAAAAATTTAAGGTTCAGTCAGTTAGCTACACAGCCCTGTAGGTGTCAACCAATCAAAAAAAATCCATTCAAATGAATTACTAACTTGTTCAAAAGAATTACCTAACTCGCTATAAAGGATTATATTTATTTTTTCCCCCAACTCTTTTCAGCACTATGGAACCCCTGCTCCATATTAGTCTAGTCTAGTTAGTTTGAACAGATTATAATTATTCTTCCACCTTGTAATCCAGTTCTTATTATCAAACCCCTTATGGATTTCCTGGCCTACTGTACACTGAACCGTAAGTAAACTGTAAGGTATTATGTTAAATTTAGTGAACCAGAAGAGAAATTAGTTGGAAGCCAACCACAGTCAAAATTGTCATTCTGAGGAGTCCTGAATCAAGTTTCAAAAGCAGAAGTTACCAGAATGGATTTAAGGAATTTTCTCTGTGAATGTGATATTCTAGAGTCAATGGTGGAAACGTCAATTGAAGAAAAGGCAAGTTTAAAATCTAGTCAATAATGGCACTGAATAGTGTACAGTAGACTGAAACTATTGGCTGGCTATACTCCTCCAGTTTTGGTTCACTAAACTGCATACCAGGAAAAAATAAATAGCTACTACTTCTTAATCTTTCAGCTGCTGAAAGAATTAAAAAAAAATCTAATTATGTAATTTTTTTTTTTGCCTGACACCTACGGGTATCAATAGTTACCTTACCAACAAACCATAAAATAAAATATTATTTCAATTATTAGCTTATAGAGAAAAGCCAAGCAAAATGACACCTTTTATTGGCTAACTAAAAAGATTACAATATGCAAGCTTTCGAGGCAACTCGGGCCCCTTCTTCAGGCAAAATCATTACATCTTGCCTGAAGAAGGGGCCCGAGTTGCCTCGAAAGCTTGCACATTGTAATCCTTTTAGTTAGTCAATAAAGGTGTCACTTTGCTTGGCTTTTCTCTAAATTCATAATGGCTAACACAGTACAACACCCAATTATTAGCTTGAAATTAAAAGAACAAATCTGACTACATTTCTTTAGAATTGCGCTGCTAGTTTTGATACTCTACTTTTTTTATTCAGGATGGTAGTCTTTGCCCAACTATAATCATTTTGATATTATGTATTTTTCTTATGTATATGAGTGTGTACTACTTTTGTATCGTTCATGTCTATTAGGTCAATTGTGGAGTTCTGAAGAAAAGCAGTAGCCAACACCACTTTGGCTTAAAGTGATGATTATCCAGGTTAGATTAGAGCAAATCCACTCAAGCCATCTGGTCGATTTTCAAATCCTGTTATATCCATGACCCTATAGCAGTGTTGCATGTATACTTTAATTATTAGGTATATCTTTTTAGTCCCTTTGAATATGGCAGTGTGGTCATCACTGCTGCTTTACAGCTCCAGGAACATGGGTTCACCGTCTGTGTGGAGTGTTTGCCCTTCTGGAAGTTTCCTATCTCCACAGGTTCTTTGGAGTTCAGCCAGAGTGACCATCCGTTTCTTGTCCACCTCTTTTACCAAGGCCCTTCTCCCCCACCGATCACTCAGTTTGGCCAGGTGGTCAGCTCTAGGAAGTGCCATGGCTGTTCCAAGCTTATTCCTTTTAAAGAATTATAAAGGGCAATGTGCCCTTGGGAACCTTCAATGCTGAAGACATTTTTTGTAGACTTCCACGAGATCTGTGCCTCAACACAATGCTGTTTCTAAGATCAGCAGGCAATTCCTTTGACCTCAATGGTTGGACTTTGTGCCAATGCACATTGTTAGCTGTGGAATCTGCTATAGACAGGTGTGTACCTTTCCTAGTCATGTCCAATCAGTTCAACTGACCACAGGTGGACTCTGAAAATTGTGTAGAAACATCTCAACAAAGATCAAAGGGTCTGTACACTTATATCAATGTGACAATACAGTTTTATTTGTAATATATTTGCAAAAGTTCCTAAAATCCTGTTTTCACATTGTCATTCTGGGGCCTCGAGTACTACTGGGTAGGAGAAAATAATTTAAATTATTTTAATATCAGGATGCTGCATAACAAAACATGAAAAAGGTAAAGGGGTCTGAATACTTTCTAAAGTGGCAGTGTATTCCTCCATAGACTATCAGAAGTACAGCCTTGTGGATACAGGTGGGAAGCTGTAAATCCACCTCAATCACTCATTCGGACAAGTCAGTTATCCTGCCAGCAGTTCAACTCTAGAGATATTGTAACTTCTTTATTATGTTTCCAATTCATTAAATGTGTAAAAAAACAGCCACATAAATTAACATAAAATGAATGTATATTCTTCACACAAGGCACCCCCGTCTGGAATCCAAGAAAGTAAAACTACCTGGACGTCCACCTATAATTAATTATACATAACATGTAAAGTGAGGCTTTTTTTTGGAAGTTTTAACAATAAGTGTTGTATGATCATAATGCAGAATTGCTGAACAGTCTGAAAATGATTTGATGAAAAAGGAGATGGGACCTGCCACAGAGTCTTTAATTCTAAATGGTAATAAACTACTGCTGGTGGCACAGAAGCTCTCAATTGAACCTCAGTTTCAAGTACACAGAGAAGAACTAATCGTCGTCACTCAGAATATCTTACTGGACACCCAAAAGGTGAGACACATGGGACAGAGAAAGTCACTGTTAATTTAAATGCTTGTTTGACATCACTAAGAACACATTTTGGTGACTTCATTTCAATCAATCTAGAGTAAATTTAGAAAATCTGAGATTACAAAACAATTTCTCTCCTCAATTGTGCTTATCAGCCATATCTCTATGGACGTCATGACCTGAAGTGTTATTTTTAACTTTTTTTGCAGTCATTCCTCAGCATCGTTTTAGGGGTTTGGGAAGTCAAGGAACACAATAGTTATGTTTATGTTTTATTTAGACACGTTCTTAATAATGTTGAGCCATTTTGCTTTGACATAATTGTCTTTTTAATATGAGTAACAGCTGTTTTGTGCATTTTATTTGGTCTGGCTGCATGGCATCACCAGATCAAAAGTACACAGGAAAATGTTTGCTCAAGTTTATGTACAGAACCATAAATTCTACCGCTATTTTCTTTGAGTCTAAATTTCATTTCTGGTTTCAAACTCTTTTTAACTGTCCCTTTCACTATTTTCTTTGACTTATGTTTTGGCCTCTCTTAAATGTTTTCACAATTTGTTTTCAAATTTTGGACTCCTTTTTCTTGATTTATACTCTCCCAGTTTTCACATTGACTAGTTTATTCTGGTTCCATTTCTTTTTCAAAACTGCTGCTGCCCAATGTAGTCAGTACATGTACATTTAAAGAAGGTGGACTTCAATAAATAAAGAATACACAATTTAATATTTAGGTTTACCAGAAGAAAATAAGTCAGATTTAAGTACATCAAAATGTAGTAGTTAAGGTACTGAACTATAAACCACAAGGTAATAGTTTCAGTCTCTGTACAACTAAGAAAAGGTTGTTTAACCTCCACGGCTCCAGATATTAAACAACATGGGTACAGTCATATCAATATTCTCACTGTAAATTACACTGGTGTTCCACAAGCAAAATCCAGTCACAGAGGCAAAAATGTCTATAAATCAGAAATGAAACAATACTTAACTAAAGACTCCTAACAAACTCAATGCACTACTGCTGAGGTCTTCCTCCTTGTCTCTTAAATAGCCAGAGGGAGGTCTCAGGAGTGGCGATGGATACCACCAGCAGAACACAAAGAAAGGAACAGCAATAAATAAATACATAATCTAATTTCAAAACATGACAATAATTAATAAACACAACATTGACAAAAATAAATTAAATACATGCCAGAGAAAACCCTGGCTGTAACATAACAGAGTAAAGCAGCACAAAGAACATAAACAGTGGGCTACTGGGCAGTGAGGGAAACAATTCATACAAGGCATCCATCTTGTGAAGTACAGGAGTACTACTGTGGTGAACACCAAATAAAGCCTACAGGTCAATGTTTCCTTAGGAGGCATTAGCTCTCTGGAAATGTGTTCTTTTGAAATTGCGGCATGTTAAGTAACCGAAAAATATAGAAATATGACAGAAAAGGCGATATCCCTCCCATCGTGATTATGGCGGTGCAAAAAATTGCATGAGAAAAATATACTTTGGCTTACTTGACTGACGGTTTTTAGGCGGTTACAGACGGAAAGCTTATGACAGACTTTATCGTAGTCTTGATCTACGTAGTCTGCCATCTTTCGTCACCATGCTGAAAGGGTTTTCCAGACGGATGACAATCTTCCGTCCGACAGCTTTAAAGGGTTTGACTGCTTGTTCCATGTATTTATACTGTCTTCTCCACGTGCAGGGCCCTCTCTGGTCTCCAAACAAGGACAGTAAACACAAACCCACCTCCAACAAGAATAGCACTATGCTCACTGCAGTTTGTCCCATTCTCCAAACTAGGAAAGACAATTTTGTGCTGACAGAGGAAAGAAGTATACTATTCTGTCTTTTAGGCTGACTATACAATCCTCCAGTTGTCTTTGGCAATCTAGTACTATGCTTGGCTGTCAATTCTAAATGCTGAGCCCCTGTGTACCATACTTGGTCTGCCTGTATGAATGACTTCAACAGTGTGCACAGAGACAGTGACAGTAAGCTGAATATTATAACAAACTGAGTATAACAGTCAAAGAGATTGCTTCCCACTAAAAATGGTTCTAGAGGCTCTAGTGTGAAATACAGTGCATTGTACCCCCATGGTTTATGTACTCTTGTTCCCTCAATGGGCAAAACAAATGCCAATAAATACAAAACAATTTTGAGTAATCACGGTGATCTAAAGGGTAATACAGTCTTCCATCACAGCAATGGTTTCAGCCTCATGACAACAATGTAAGTCATACATTGTGGCTGCCCCAGTCACCAGACCTCCACCCACCAGAGTAATTATAGGGGAATCTGGGGGATTGTCCTCATACAGTTCCATATATTTTCAGAATCCACATCAAGGAAAACTAAAGCACTTATCTTGATAGCCAAAAACTCTTCTAATACTATTTTACATGTTTCCTTTACTGTGTCAATAGGCTGCACATATATGATTTGTTGATGGTGCAAGGTGATCTTCAGCTGTTATAAAGATGTTCTGTACAAAGAAAATATGTTTTTGCATGAAGCTAATAATACACGATTGGTCAGGCCATTTTATAGACTTTTAATTATAAAGCTTCCAAAACCACCTGGTATAACATTAAGCAAGTATTTCAATGTAATTCATAGTTCAATGCACCATTGACATGTTGTTTCCAGCCTGGTTCTGGCTTTCCTTGGTGCCATGTTCTCTCAGGTCATTGACTTCCCTTTCTGTCATCCATAGCCTATTGTCTGTTTGACATCTTTTCCTTTGGGTGAGTCTTAATAATGGTTCCCATTAAAAGTGATGACCAATACACCTTTGGCTCATTTTCAATTTTTTTTCTTCTTCTTCCAAATCCTTTTCAAATTCTTCATTTAAATTATGTACCGTTCAAATGTCTAATTCTATGTATTACTACCACTTCTAAAACATCTTTAGTCTTCTGATGTCACCATTCCTTAAGGATCTATTGAGTAGTCCCCCTTCGGTTACTTACCCAGTCTGTTTCATTCTTTTGTTGACATTTAGCCTCTCGTTGTATCTAATTTACTAGAATTGTCAGCTTTTCCCATTTTTTTTCCTTTTGAGACTTAGTATATTTATCAACATTTTCAACTGCTGAGAGGTATTGGTTTTAGTAAACTTTTCAATTACTCCTAATAATTTAGTTACTTCATTTTCAAATTATTAATATTACTAGGTCTGTAGCATTTTTGGTATTTGGTTTTATATTTATATAGTGTCTATGAAAAGTATTCAGCAAAAAAGAAACGTAAAAAGAGAAAATAACTGCCAAAAAGGATTGGCCTAACAGGCAATCCAAGGCAAACAAGTCGCAATGCAAAATCCAAATGTAGTAATACAAGAACAGAAGTGAAAAATCTAATAAAATTAAATTTAAAGAAAACTGTACATATGCAGTAATACTCCTGACAAACTTAATGATCTACTGAAGAATTCAGCCTCACATATAAAAGCTGAGGATGGATCTTCAGCAGTGATGTCATGGTGGTCCCATCTCTTGAATTTCCACCCACAAAACATAAGAAATGAAAGAACATAAATAATAAAGAAACCCAACAGAAATTATGCACAAAAATGTTAAAAACAATAACTTAAAAATGGCAAAAGCAACAAAAAAAAAATTAGACATCAGGCTGTAACATACAACATATGTAATTTGTGTGTGTGTGTTTGAAGGGTAATTCTGTTTGTTATATTTCTTGAACCGTGACAAAATGCAAAATTTCCTCTCAAGACAAAGTGCTAGGGCCTAGAGCAATGAAATATTTTAAAAGTAAAAATGTAATCTGATTTTTCAGCATCTGCTAATAGCTTTCATGTTTGATTTCATTTATCTCTACATAGATTCTCTTATTAGAAGATGATGCTACGATTCGAAGAATAGTCAGAGCTGCCCATCATCTTCTGGAGAGCCTCATTCAGATTGAATCAGCCAGAGATGTAACGACTTTGTCAAAGCTACTAAATGAATTCTCAAAGTCTTTAATTCTCTTGAATGATTTACTAAACAGTCGTGTTTCTGATCTCATTGATCACGTGAAGCATACGCATTTAACCAACTTTTCTGCAAGACTTCAAAAATGCATCTCCATGTTATATACAGCCACACACGGCTGCATTAAACATCCACAAGATCCTGAAATGCAAGCTGCCAAAAAATACATCATCTATCAGATTCAGACTGTCATCTTCAGCATAATTTCTTTTATCAACACAGATTCAAGTCCTCAAAATAAGGCAGGATTTTACACACAAACAATAAATGTTCTCTGCCAGTTGTTTTCCAGGGAAACAATGCCCCCAATGAAAGACTGCAATTTTGATATTTTAGTGAGAAACCTTGTCTTTCAATGTATGGGACTGGCAAGTGCCTCAAGAGAACAAAGTCAGCTCACTCTTGTTCAGCACTGCCAGAGAATACTGCAACACAGAGCAAAAATAATGATTCAGATAAAACTGTTAGAAAATAATGCTGATACGAATATCCAAGAGAGCTTACATAACCACTACAAAGCCATGAAACATGAACTGATGAACCTGAAAAGAAGTATTGGAACAGCAGTCATCTATCAGATCCTAGATGCTTTTAAATATACTGAAGAGCCTTTAAATGAGCTTCTTCTGTCTGTTTTAGCACAATCTCCAGATGCAAAAAGCTTGAATAAAAAAACAGACTTTCATTTATGTCAAGAGTCATTCCACAGTCATGCCAACCGAATTCTACAAGTAGCAGGAAGTGTTTTAGCAATTTCTGATGATATTAAGAACATCCAGGATATTGAGTCATCAATTGTTTGTCTAAACCAGCGAAAGGATGATATAATTATCTGTCTGTCAGCATTGGGCACAAATTCATTTTCTTCAGACTTTTTGCAAAAGCTGGATACTCTCTCTCAGCAATGGAATAATGAAACGAAACAGCTGAAACACAGTATTTATAACATTTTTGACATAAGGGAATTTATTGACCTTTCAGTGAGCGAACTAACAAATGTGAAAAATCAATGTGAGGAGGCATTTAAGTGTAAGGATGGTCAGCTGCTCCGCAAACAGACAACACTTCTTATCAGGTATGTTGATCACATGATTGAGGCGATTAAAGGGTACATTGATAAAAGCAATGACCCTATTTTTCGAAATGGGTTGCTGGTTCTTCTTAAGCAAGTGGAAATACTTATGTATTCAGTTAACCAGGATACTCAAAACTGTTTAGAAAATATGTCAAATCCACACAAGTTAGAAACTTTTTCTGAAAAGATTCTGCAGATGATCAAATCAATTCATATTCTCAGGAATGGCTTAGATGGTGCTAACCATCCCGATATTCTTAGCCCTTTGAGAGATGATATCCGGCTACTTCAGAGCTCAAAGATCGTTTCTTTGGGGGAAAGAAAATCTGTTCTGAATAGTGAGCAAAGAACTGCCCAACAGCTGACATATTCACAGAGGTTTCAGGCAATTTCAGGCAAAGAACACTGCCTGCTTAAACTGAACCAGATCTTTCCTGAACATTTAGAGGGTGCACAATCCATACAAGAAATTGATTTTTTACCTTTGATACATACATTATTTGTAGCAATACAGAAGAAATCTTTGCATGAACTGCAAACTGCATGTATTCATTTTCAGGAGTGTTCCAGCTGCTATGCTGAAGCTTCTAAGGAAGCAATTGCTTTTACTAAGGGAACAGAAAAAGAAAAACTGCAGCTTCTAAGATCCAAACTATTGTTTGCATTGCCTGAGCTTGTAAAGTGCGCCCAAGAGATAACAATCAACCCTGAATTGGACATTTGCAGGATTTACATGCATGCTACTTTATGTTCTGATTTGATCAACGAAATAAAAAAAATACTGCTGTACACTTTTGGTGGTTGGCATTATGCCATTTGCACTGCAATAGTTAATAGATCCGAAGGATATGCTGGTCAAGTCCTGGAAGATATCAAAGAAATAATGTTATCTTTTTCTGAAATTACAGAATCAATATGTTCAAATATGTTATCTATAACTGGGTCAAAACTAACTCAAAAATGTGCTGTAAACATGCAATTAAGTCTTAAAAAGGCTCAAATCAATTATGACCTTTTATGCACTAAAGTGAAAACTTCCTTGAAAGATCCATCTTGGCTCAAAGCAAAATGTGATGCCTTTTCTGTTTTATGGTGTGTTTCTATCAAAGTACTCCTTATCGAAATTGATTCCTTATTAGTGGGTGAGATGGTACCAATACTGCAAAAGACAATAGTTCAAGAGTTTTTTTGCCAAAAAACACTAAGGACAATTTCTGAAAACTCTCTTCGAATTCACCATGCTGCAAAGTTATCAATCTTTTGCTGTAAAGACATCATTTTAAACAAAACTATTCAAAATCTTCAAGAAGAAGTGAATATTTACACCGAAGACTTCATACAGCTGGCACAGACCATTATTGCCACACCTATGTCTAGTATAAAAGTACTTGCTAAAGCAGAAATACTTCAGAGGCAGCTTACTTTAAAAACACAAATTCTGACTGCACTAACTGGAACAGTAAATTCCCAGTATATTGACTCAATCAGAGATGTAGTCTATCTGGCATATATACACTCAAATACACTAGGCAGCAGTGAAGAAACAAGGGACGAATTTGAAAAAGTTGCATCTGTTTTCATAAAACGTATAATGACAGTGCAAGAGAATATAAAAGTTAGCCTGTATTATATTAAAAATAAAAGGTTGCAGAGTATTTTGAATCTCACAACAGAGCATCTCGTTCTGATAACTTCAGAGATAATCAGTAAGTCAAGAACAATAACAGACAAAACCTGTGTTGCAGATGTACAAAGACTTGAAATTCTCATTCAGGAATGGGGTGCAAAAGCTAATTATATCCTTACACATCTTCAAGCAATAAAAGAGATAAACAAGGAAACTACAAACCTAATCAGTCAAGACTTGTGTAGCAAGTCTAAAGTGGAAACTCATTTTAAATATGCAAATATGCAGCAGCAGTCCGAGGCCAAAATTACACGTGCAGAGCAACACAACAATCTGAAGCTGGACCAAAAAAAGTCTACATTGCCAGTAGACCACACTGCTGAAGAGATTGAATCTAAAAAGGTTTGATATCATTTATTGTCCTTCTGTATATTATTACATTCCCAACTGTTCCTAGATTAGAATAGACCTTACAAGAAAGGTAAATATGCATGCCAATAATGTCCATAAAGCTTTTTATTATTTTAAAGACTATTTTATGTCATTAGTCATCTAAGGATAGACAAACTTAATGTGGTAAGGATTGCTACCTCACAATGCCTGAGCTGTTGTGTAATGCAAAGCTGACGTGCCTTCTATGTGGTGTCTGAATATTCTCATGGGTTTCCTCTGATTGTTAAAGTGCCTCTCCTCATTGCAAGCATATGTTGTTAAATTGACTGGCAGCTAAAAGTAGGTCAGACTGAGTATGCCCTGCAAATAATTTTTATGAATTACAAATATTCTGTATTTTAAAAATGATAACTAATTGTCACATTCTGCCAGAATCAGCTATGATGATCTGTGACCACGAAATTAAAAAAGTGCAAAATTTGGATTAATACTAACAACAGACAAAACACTTCCTCTAGTGTATCTCAGAGCTTGTTGCAACTTCAGCATAATAAATTCTTTTCACAGACAATTTATAGAACCAACATTTGATGTGAAATCTAATGTAAAGAAGGATGTATAAGTTTGATTGAATTTGATTATTTTATTAGGCCTACTGCTCGTCACACAGCATGCAATCCCTTGCTGAAGCTGCCCTTTTTCTGAAAAGCACAACAGAAACCTGGGAAGAAGAAAACAATCACATTGTCCTAATCATTAAAGATATGAGCAACCAGATGTACCACATGACCCAGTTCTTGAAAAAGAAAGGACCTCTGAAGGTACAGTTATGTGATTGAAGCTTTACATTTTTACCAATGCGAGTCTTTTCAGGTTCGATTAAGTATGTAGTAAACAAGAATTCAAGACAAGGTTCAGCGTGTTTGCATTACATTGACTCAAAAAAAAAAAAAAAAAGAGTACTACTTTATTCCTCCCTTTACAGTTTATATAAATGCACAGCTGCATTGGGCTGGTGCCCTGTGCTGCTTTTTTTTCCTGCCTTGCGCCCTGTGTTAGCTGGGATTGGCTCCAGCAGATCCCCGTGACCCTGTAGTTAGGATATAGCGGGTTGGAAATGGATGGATGGATAAATGCACAGTGCAAGAAGATGAGGCAGTTTAACTTTATAGTAAATGGACTACCACTATTCAAAATTACCAGATAGGAATATCTTTCAGCAGGCTAGATTAAAGTATGATCATTATGCATAAACATTTTTAGCAAAAAAAAAATCAAGTTGAAAAACAGAAATAACAAAAAAAAACAGTTTGCATATCTTTTGCTTAATTTATAACTAGATTATCTTCTCCTTATACTAGCATCCACTTGATTTTAAAACAATGGACTGATACGTACTTTCTAGCATGTGTAATTTGGGTATTTCCACTTCTCTTTGTTGACCAGCAACTATTTTTATACTTCAATTAACTGTTCATAGAGCATTTCAATCTTCTGTGCAAATACTTATAAGCGTAGACCTCTAGAATAAACTTTATATACATATTTGTTTTTGTCAGAAACTTCTGGACTAACACTAAAGTTATGTTATTAATAAAATTATGTCATTTCTTTTTCAGAACAAGGCAGAGCTAACCATCTCAGCAAAACAGATTGCTCAATGTGGTGAAGCAATTGGAAAATTTACATCCATTATAGCAGATCACTCCCTTGACAGACACTGTGCAAAAGAATTACAAGCTATTGCAGACCAGATTTACAATACAGCCAATCAACTAAATATCATATCCAGGTATGATATTTCTCCAATGAAAATGGCCAAAAATATTATTAAATTTCAGTTTACACAAATCATATTTGTAAGGTGCCCAAGTGTGCTTTGTGAGTATACTCACTTTTGATCTGACAGCCTCCCGCTTTTTACAATCTCTTAATGGAAAATGGATTGGCAAACCATATTTACTTGAGACACCAAATGAAAAACTACTAAGCTTATAGAAATAAAACCAATACATTAACACAGTTTAATCACAACTGTATAAAAGCCAGAAAAAAATCTAATTTAAAACAATTTTTTTTTTGCATAATAACAAAAAAAAAAAACCTCTTTATTCATTAAACTGGACAGCACTATCGAATAGTAGCTTGCAGTATTGTGCCCAATGCTTCTTGGATTGGTTCTGGCTTCATGCAACTCCGAAATGACTTAAGTGTATTTTATTAAACTAATAAATTGACCTTCATTTATTTCATGTTCCATTGCTATTATTTATAAATACATTATCTAAAGAATGAATGGTCTTTTCTTTATTCTTTTTTAACTTTTACACATAAAGCAATCTGATTATGCTTAGTTAAGGCTGTAATAAGCATATTGGAACATGACTAATATTATTAGATTACAGGGCTACCTTAATTATCATAAACAGAAACCTCTAAATTGGTTATCGTGTAAATATAAGTAGAGACTACGCAACAGTCTACTAAATGACTTTACAATGATAAAACAAAAAAAAAACTGACACTTGTTATTAGCAAAGATAGATCTATCTAAAGATACCAAAACTTTATTTTCTCTAAAATTATTAAATATGCATGTAATGCAATAAGGTTTACTGTATTGTGTAAATTGCACAGAAAACCATATTTAAATAATGTAGCTATACAGCAATAAAAAAGAAAAAAAACTAATCACTGTTGCCAAATTAAATAATCTGAGCAAGCAGAAAACACGAAGAGTACAAAAGTTGATAACACATTAGATATAACCTGAAACCTAGGTATTCAGCTACTGTACTCTGTACATTACTACTACTAAAAATCTAAATGCTTCTGGTCAGAAACATAATACATTCTGCTCAGTGGACAATGCCTTTAACAACTGAAAAGTTTAGGAAGAAATGATGCATAAACTAGAAAAAAACTTTATTTTACCTTTTTGTGTCATCTGTGGTCTCGGCCAAGAATTTACAAACTCCAATGGTTTCTGTAACTAAGTATAGTTTTTAAAAGAATACCAATGGAAACATAGAGATAAAAACCTCATTAACACTAAACTATATAAATTGTATTTGTATAGCATATATTAAAATATTTATTTTACAACTCTAAACATTACTCACATTTTATCTGCATTACAATTATATCATGTATAATAATCTTTAATTCTAAAATGCCAAAAAAATTGAGAAAATTTATATTACATACAATTACTCTTTTATTAAGTGAGCGAAAGTAATAATTTACACAACTTTTTATTTACACTGTATGTGTGTTTCTCAAAGTCTCCACGACAGAAAACATTATCTGTAAATAGCTACAATTCCTACCAATCGGCTATTCAAAATTAATTTTATAACATGGCCTCTGTGTGTGCGTGTACTTATATACATATACACACGTATATAAATATCATATACAGTGGGATGCAAAAGTTTGTGCAACCTTGTTAATAGTCATTATTTTCCTGTATAAATCGTTGGTTGTTACGATAAAAAATGTCAGTTAAATATATCATATAGGAGACACACACAGTGATATTTGAGAAGTGAAATGAAGTTTATTGGATTTACAGAAAGTGTGCAATAATTGTTTAAAAAAATCAGGCAGGTGCATAAATTTGGGCACCACAAAAAAGAAATGAAATCAATATTTAGTAGATCCGCCTTTTGCAGAAATTACAGCCTCTAAACGCTTCCTGTAGGTTCCAATGAGAGTCTGGATTGTGCTTGAAGGTATTTTGGACCATTCCTCTTTACAAAACATCTCTAGTTCATTCAGGTTTGATGGCTTCCGAGCATGGACAGCTCTCTTTAACTCACATCACAGATTTTCAATTATATTAAGGTCTGGGGACTGAGATGGCCATTCCAGAACGTTGTACTTGTTCCTCTGCATGAATGCCTTAGTGGATTTTGAGCATCGTTTCGGGTCGTTCTCTTGTTGAAAGATCCAGCCCCAGCGCAGCTTCAGCTTTGTCACTGATTCCTGAACATTGGTCTCCAGAATCTGCTGATACTGAGTGGAATCCATGCGTCCCTCAACTTTGACAAGATTCCCAGTCCCTGCACTGGCCACACAGCCCCACAGCATGATGGAACCACCACCATATTTTACTGTAGGTAGCAGGTGTTTTTCTTGGAATGCTGTGTTCTTTTTTTTCCCATGCATAACGCCCCTTATTATGCCCAAATAACTCCATTTTAGTTTCATCGGTCCACAGCACCTTATTCCAAAATGAAGCTGGCTTGTCCAAATGTGCTTGAGCATACCTCAAGTGGCTCTGTTTGTGCTGTGGGTGGAGAAAAGGCTTCCTCTGCATCACTCTCGCATACAGCATCTCCATGTGTAAAGTGCGCCGAATGGTTGAACGATGCACAGTGACTCCCATCTGCTGCAAGATGATGCTGTAGGTCTTTGGGGCTGGTCTGTGGGTTGACTCTGACTGTTCTCACCATTCGTCGCCTTCTGTCTATCCTAAATCTTTCTTTGTCTGCCACTTCGAGCCTTAACTTGAACTGAGCCTTCCATTTCCTCAATATGTTCCTAACTGTGGAAACAGACAGCTTAAATCTCTGGGACAGCTTTCTGTATCCTTCCCCTAAACCATGATGGTGAACAATCTTTGTCTTCAGGTCATTCGAGAGTTGTTTTGTAACCCCCATGTTGCTACTCTTCAGAGAAAATTAAAAGGGGAGGGAAACTTACAATTGACCCCCTTAAATACTCTTTCTCATTATAGGATTCACCTGTGTATGTAGGTCAGGGGTCACTGAGCTTACCAAGCCAATTTGAGTTCCAATAATTAGTTCTAAAAGTTTTGGAATTAATAAAATGACAACGGTGCACAAATTTATGCACCTGCCTGATTTTGTTTGAACAATTATTGCACACTTTCTGTAAATCCAATAAACTTCATTTCACTTCTCAAATATCACTGTGTGTGTCTCCTATATGATATATTTAACTGACATTTTTTATCATAACAACCAACGATTTATACAGGAAAATAATGACTATTAACAAGGTTGCCCAAACTTTTGCATCCCACTGTATGTTATGTATTTATATCAATCACAGATATATACATATATACACACACTGTATATACATTTTCCAACTGTGTACTTATTATCAGACACAAGGTGAAGGGATGTCACAAAAAATTACAAAATGTGTCTAAATTAAGCAGTGTTTTGATAGAAAGATATGGTTGGGAACCATTGTAAAGATTATTTTGGATTTATTATTTTAACACTATTAATAAAAAAGAGCTGCATTGTTGAAAACATTCATAGTTTTCATAAGATGATCAAAAACTGTCAGAAAGCACACGTTTCAGCACAGTTGTACAAAATAATTTGGTTGAATCTGGTAATGGCAATATGCATATAAAACAAGACATAATATAGAACAAATTTTAATATTCTGAAACTAATTCACTCATCTTTTTTTTCCCCCAATTAAAGAGTGAATGCAGCAACACCAGCCTGCAGATCATCGTATGACATTATAGTCAAGAATGCACAAAATATGATCAAAACAGTTCTGCAGTCTATAAATGCAGTAGAAACGGCATGCATTAAGGTAAATTTGTTTTGATTCACTTTGTGCCTCTATTACTGACATTTTTCTTTTTCTTTTTAACATGTCATTAGCTACTTCAAACCTCACAGATAATGTATTCTATTTGCATTCACCAACACTGTGCGTGTGTGTGTATATACTGTATATATATATATATATTATATACTGTATATATATATATACTGTATATATATATATATATATATATATATATATATATATATATATATATATATATATACACACACACACACATCTTTTTATATATTTAAAAAAATACATTTATACATTTCTGTAATCTAAATAGCTACTTTGCTGTTTTCACTGTGCATACTTTTTGTAATTTAACATAGCAGGTAACTATAGTATTTTCAATTCAGGGTCTCAAACAACCTCATCCCAACACGGATGAAGCCAAAGCTGCATCTCTATGCATTCAATGGAAAAGAAAATTACACCATCACAGAGCTAAGGAGATTTCAAATCCAGAAACTGATGAACTTGGTCTTCGAAAAATAAATTTAGGGCAAACTATGCCCAGCATAGCAACTACTGTTAAAATGTTCAACTTAACAAGGTGATCATGGTCAATTACTACAATTGCCAGCATACATTGAAATAAAATACAAAAATAGATGCCATCTGGACATATTTATACTTTTGTGGTAAAAGATATAATAATAAAGTCACTCATCTTTAAATGAAAAGAAAAAAAACTTAAGATAAAACGATATATACACACAGTCCTCTACATAATTACTCGCACCCCTGGTAAAGATGAGTAAAACGGGTGGTGTAAAAAAAAAAAAAAATTACCTTTTAAAGAATTACCTTAAACTCACAATGGAAATGACAGCAATCAAACCTTTAATTGAAGTAAAAATATTCTGAGAAAAAACAATCCCTCATTAAGGAAAACCACACATGCCACAATTATTGGCACCCCTACAAATTCTTATGAATAATGTTTCACTGAAGCATTTTTCTATTTATATCTAAACTTGTAAGTTGCTCAGAGTGTACAGAATTTTTAAGCAGTAATCAATTACTTTGTTCCACTGGGGTATAAATGTGACGTGGAACAGAGGCTAAATCCCCTTATTTATTCAATATAACATGGGAAAGATAACAGCATACATTCAAATGAGAAAAGTGTGCTCAGTTTCATTCAGTCAAGAAGGCCTATAAAAAATTTCTGCTCTCCTGAACATTCCTATACCTACAGTTAGGGCAATAATAAAAAAAAATCTAATCAATTGGAACCATTGATAAACTTGCCTAGAAGTGGAACCAAGTTTATTTTGCCCTTGTGTACAGAGAGCAGGATAAGAAAGATAAAAAAAAAAATCCTTAAGGTTCACAGTTGGAGAAATACAGAAAAAAGTAGCATCTTGGGGTCACCAAGTACCCAAAACTATCATCGAAAGCCTGCTCTATGCCATCAGATATGGAAATCATGCCAGAAAGAACACTTTTCTGTCATTTAACTACAAAGCTGGAATTCTGATCGGAAATGTATCCTATGGTCAGAAGAAATAAAAATTGAGTGTTATAGCTTAAGGAGGAGTACAAAGGATGTCTGCATTGAAAAGAACACGAATCCCCACTGTCAAGTATAATGGATGTTTTGTAATAATGTGAGACTATTTTTCTTCCAAAGGCCCTGGGAATCTTGTTAGGGTACACAGCATCATGGACTCCACAAAATACAAAGACATTTTAACTTTAGATCTGGCTGCCTCAGTCAAGGAACTAAAACTGAGTTGTCACTGCACAATGATTCAAACCAAGATGAAAATGTTTAAAGGAACACTAAATCAAACTTCTGCCATGGCCATCTAAGCCCCCTGAACTAATTCCCATAGAAAACCGGTGAGGTGAGCTCAAGAGGAGAGTTCACAAGATTGGAATTATGACCGTGGATGATATGGAGAGATTCTGTAGAGAGGAATTATATCAGATTTCCCACTTTATGTTTTCCAGCATTATAAGATGTTATAGGAGACGGACTCAGTGCTGTTTTATTGGCAAAGGGAGTTTTACAAAGTGTTAAGTGCAGGAGTGCCAATAATCGTGGCATGTGTGGTTCTGTTAAAAATAATTACTTCTTGGTGAGAAATTATTTCCTCTCAGAATAAATTTACTTCAGTTAGTTAGATTTCTCTCATTTTTTTAGTGTGGGATTAAGTTTATACACCAAAAGGTGACATTTGTTTATAAACTTTATTAACTAATCTTTACCCAGGTGCCAATAATTGTGGAGAGGACTGAATATATGTGGTTTTTTGTATATACAAATGGAATTAAAATGCATAAGCAACTGTAAATTACATTTTAGGAAAATAGTTTCCTAATGTTGCCAAAATCTTGTGGTGAAAACAACATATGAATTAAAAAAATGTCACTAATAGCATACATAAGCAATCTGCAAATTAAGTAATATAATCAAGAATGGAAATTTTTTGAAAGTTTGACTGTAGCCTTACCCTTTTACAGTGTGCTTAAAATAAGAATAATGTTAAATAAGCATAACATTTAAACATGCAACCTTATCAACTTCCTGAATTATTTTTAATGATCCATATTGTTTAAAACATGTCACCAAACTACAAGGTCTTGTTTTATTAAAAAAAGAAAAAAAAACACAAGAATTGTTCCTTTCCCCCACTTTTCCTATATGAAAATTAAATAAAACATGGTGCACCACAATTAAAAATATAAATACAGTAACAAGTATCTTTTTGCATCACACAGTCAAGAAAATTGTGTTGAAACACACTTGCTTGAGACAACATGGTAAATACAGCATCAATTGTACATAAAAAGTTTTCCATTGTGTTTAATTTATACAGTCAAAGCTATTTTATCAACAGGCTAAATTACTGATGACAGGAGGTATGAATATTGTTTTTTAATTCATCTAGTGTTTAAGTTTCTTCATGATTGGTCAACAATAAATACTTTAACAAAGCTATAAGGTGGTACTTTTTCCAGTAATGATACACATTGGAAAAAGTTATATCTCACTTTAATGTTAATGTTTAACATTATTTAGAATATTACAAGTGTGTGTTGTCTGACCTTGTCATTATGTTTGCACTGATGTGTACAAATATAGAAAAGTGTCAGAATATATTGTTTCAACAAATAAAAGTGTATTATTTCAGCATACATCTCTGATACACTGTAACTGACAAAATAAACTTTACTGAATTAATCACATATACTATACAGATATAAATTTTTACATTTAAAAGTTCAGAACACATTATAAATTTACCTGCACTGTTCTTCAGCCAATACATACAGTATCAAATAGATTAATTCAAACCACAGAATATTTATGAACATTAATTCACAATAAAAATAAATAATTATCAAGCTAAATAAATTATGTGATATTTGAAAGATAAATGGTTTTATATAGTACTGCAAGTCTGGTTACCTTTGAGGTTTTAGAAATGTATTTATTTAACAGAAGGGAGACGCTGTTGGGTCAAAAGTTTTAAATACATCTTTCAGCAGTTTACCATCATCCACTTCATCACTTGAGTCACTTTCCTGATGCTGATTGGCCTGAATGGTTTGAGAAGTTGGTCTAATTTGTCTAGGGTCTGAATATGGAGGCCGAATTAAACCAGCCAAAGCCTGAATGGGCAAATTATGGACTGCAGAAGGTTGAACAGATTTTGAAGTTATTTGAGGAGTGTTTTGACTTTTATTTGCTGTGATTTCCGAAGATTCATCTGCATTACTACTTTCTGATGACAGCTCAATCTTTGAAACCTCTAAGGTGACTGGCAGGATATTTTCCTGCTTAACTGGCTGTTTTGTCATAATCAGTTTTTTAAGATGTTCATCCTCATCCTTTACTGATGACAAAGGTTGAATTCTGGGGTCATATAAGCTAATTCCACTTAGCAATGTAGTTGGACTCCCAAGACCTCCACCAGATGATGACAGTTTTGGTGCATATGGAGGTAAGTCTTCTGGTTCTGATTTTATCGTAACAGTTCCTGCCGAGTTCAAGCATACTCTGGGAAGTCGAGGATCAGTTCCATAATGTAAATCCTTAGGCAACAGCTGTTGAGAATCTGTATTGGAGTGTCTATGAAGCCTGGGATCTACTGTTTTATGAAGTCTAGGATCTAAAGGTTTTTCTGTAGAACTTTTGGCATCTGAAAGTTTATTTAACAATCCAACTTTACCAAAGTTTTCTTTTGTTCTTCCTACTGCCAGACGTGGATCCTGAAGCATTGGGTTTTGATTAGTATCATTTAAAACATTGTGATTCTTATTTAGTCTTGGATCAGCAATAAGTGGAGGGAGAGGCAAATTGATTGATGGCTCCTGTTTAGGGAGGGGAAGGGGAATAAGATCCTCAGGAGCCCATACAACATTTTTTGCAAAAGCTGGTCTTGATAGAATAATATCTACTTTAATGTGACTAAACTGCTTTATCTGACATCTAGGGTCCCTCAATGCAAAGCCAGGCATTGGTTCCTGAGGAATAATAGCAGTCTTTTCTCTAAGTTCCCTTTCCCCTTCTTCATCTTCATCACCTGTTTGCGGTTTTGAATTATATGCAGCATTAATATGATGCATATCCAGCCTTGGACTACTACTCCCCACTTGAGGCTTCACTTTTCTGGGGTCACGGGTAAGTCTCGGGTCAACAGTGGTGGCATCCATTTGCTTTCTTGCTAACTCAGTAGATGAACCATGTCTCGGATCATATTTTATTCGTGGATCACAAGGTGTACTCTTTTCTTTTTGAAGCCGGGGGTCTGTATGACATTGGGATACTATCAGATGCGCTGTACCCGAATGATGCTGATTTTGTAGAATCTCACTTTGCTTTTTAAGTGTTTTAAGGATAGCTGTCATGCTGCTGCCATCTTCTTCATCATCACTTGAATACCAATTCACAGCTTCATCTAAACAAGTTAAACACATAGTTTATGAAAACTACTTTAAACAAATGAATAAAGAAACTGTTGGGACACTTCAAAAAATTCTTGAAAAATTACAAAAAACACTGTTCAAAATGTCCAGTCCTGGTGACAGCTACAGTCATGTCTTCTCCACTTTGTTTCTTTATGCAATAATATAAAGTGTATAGCATGTTATGAGATGACCCAACCTATGATAATTGCAACTATTCCCAGAGCTTAGATAAAGTTGTTAAAAATTAGCTAGCAACAAAATAAACCTTAACAAAATCTATCTTCTTTTATGTTAAAAGAAAAAAAGAAAAGCTTTTCATTAACTGAAATCTGGATAAGAATAATAATTCTTAGTGCTTAATGCCTTAAAAAACATAACTAAGTTTATTTGTAGACAAATTCTGGTCACAGAGATGTGTGTTGATATTGATTATTTCCAGGTATTCCTTTCATTAAAAATTCAGGATGAAATTTGCTCATTTTCTATGAACTACACTATATGTAATCATTTTCTGCTAAAAATGCATCATTTTTGCTTAATAATTCTAATTTAACATTAGATTGGCATATTCTTGTTTGGATTTTTTTCACCACCAAGAACATGGGAATGGCCTTTGATGAACATGAAGAGAGGTACCACCATGACATTGCTCAACTGGAGAGATGTCATAAAGAAAAGTGGAACAATTCTCTGTTAGCAGACATCTACTGGTCATTTCACTGTGGAAAACCTTCAGAGGATTATAAGAGAGGAAAAAAACTTCAGGTCGGGGAACATGCATTGGTACATTTTGTTGCTGCACCTACCACACAGCAAAACAGCATGGCATCATGGTTGGCAACAAACCCCCCACCGAGGGGAAGATAGGACAGCCGTAACTGACACTCCGTTACAATGCAGGTAATGTCCACCATTCAGGACTCCGTGAGTAACCATTTGTTCGACACAAAGTCAAACAAGCAGTAACCAAGGATTCTCAGAAGAGACACAGTACCTTCTGCAAAGATGTCAGGAGCGCCACACACCCCTTTGCAGCGACCTCATGACCCCCCCATGCTCTCTAATTTTTCTACTGACTACATGGGAAAAGTCAAGAGAGACATGCTACCAAGGTAAGTAAACCTCTCAACAAGGTTGACCTAGAATACAAAGGTACCTGGAATAGGGCCTGGAATACAAAGGTATTTCCTCTGCAAGCTGGTCAATGTTTGGGAAGTTGACCTCTTTAGAAATACAACATTCAAAACGATCTCCATATCATTTGTTTACCTGGTGAAAAGCTTAGTGTTTCACCCTTTTTGAGACTGCAGTAAGGGGGCTAGCTAGCAGCCACACACTGAAATTGCCTGGTCATTGGGTAAGCCAGCTCCTCAAAAGAAAAAGCCAAAACAGCTATATAACAGCTATATAACTTAAAAGGGTTGACTTAGGTTGAGTCAATGGCACTTAACTCCTGGAGGTCAGCTGTGGCTGCAGGTTTTTGTTTTAGCCAAATTTCTAATCAGAATCCTTTTATTTACTACTGTAGCAGAATGTTTTTGGGGCTTAGCTTCAGGCAACTTGTTGGTTACGATTCAGACTGTTTAATTGTCTATTTTAGTTTTAAACAGATGCATTAAAGTTCTAATACTGGGATAAGCTTTTCAGTGTGGATACAGTAGAGGAGCAGTGGAACAAGTTTAAAAATGTTTTACATGTAATGCAGGACAGGTACATACCTAAATTTGGAATTAATAGGAAACTTAAAATAAAATAAATAAATAAAAACTCTGCAGTGGGTGAATGAAGTGTTAAAAAAAGAAATTGCAAAGGAAAAACAGTTGTGAAAGACTAATAACTACTAAGTGAATCGTAGGGTGTATGAGAACATGAGAGCAATCATTAAGGATATTAGGAAGGCTAATAGACAGTTAGAGAGAAATATAGCAGATATGGCAAAAGACGACCCAAAGAGATTCTTCCAGTATTTTAGTTGTAAAAGAACAGTCAAGGAGAAGGTGAAGTGCATCAGGAATATTAAAGGAGAAGTAAACAATACAGACAGTGAGACAGCAGATGCTCTAAACGCACACTGTACTGAGGTCTTCACAAGACAGGAAGTCGATAACCTCCAAGTGGAAAATGGGACTACTAAGGAGGTACTGAGTGATACAGAAATTGTACAGGGAGAAATACTGCTCAGATGAAATAGGCTGAAATCAAACAAATCTCCAGGAGCAGATAATATTTACCCTTGGGTTCTTAAGGAGGTTGGCAAATAGATATATAAACCATTGACATATATTTTTAGGACAAAACTGTGCACTGTGAAAGTTCAGAAGGGCTGTAAAATGCCAAATATCATCCAGTTATATAAAAAGGGTGACCGAGTAGATCCATGTAACTATAGTCCAGTAGGCTTAACATGGATCACAGAAAAATGAATAGAAGAAATTATAAAGAACAAGATAGAACCACAAAACATAAAGATAACATTATCAAAATATGAAAAATCTACAATGTGATAAAGATTTGTCTTGGAAGAATCAAAACAATAACAAGCTATATATTTAAATACAAACTTTGATTAACAGCGAAGTGTAGTTTATAATTATGAAATTGGTGTGAATGAAAACTTACAGCTACTGTGAACCTCCAAGACCAGAACTAAGTAACAATGAGCTATATAACATTGATTTTTGGTATCCGGTGGAAACATTTTTTAGATGTGCTCCACATGCAACTAAAAAAAATTTTAAATGTAAATGTGCCCAGGTTTACTCAGGCATTCATATGTTTCAATTAGTAAAAACAAAAGGTCATTTTTACACCAGCATTTCTTCTCTTTCCCAAATCCAAAAGAACAGAACAAGGATTCACTTATGCTATAACAGGTAAGGATGAACAACTGCTAAGAACTTAGCTTTAGGCAACAAAAGTGTGCTTCCAGTTGTTAAATGCATGCCTATGAGCTTATTCAGAACATTACGTATGACAGTTATTTGATGGTACTTTTAAAATTTTGATCATCATATGCATATATGATGATAATAATTCTTACAAGTATTGTGAACATTTAATTACAAATGTCTAAATGTCAGTGCTAAATTACTGTAAAATAATTCTGAGCAACTGCATGTAGTACAGCAAGTTTCTGTCCTCAAAACTAAAATGTCTACTTCAGATGTATAAACTTAAAATTTCATTTTTAAATAACAGCCTTGCATAACAATTTACAATAAATACAATTTTACACAGTTGTACCTTTTTCTTTGTTGACTCTCTTATGCATTCGGTTTTCTTCTTTACGATGCTCATCAGAATGTTGATTTTGACTTAGTCTGATGAAGAGTGCTTTTTGCATGGCTGGAAGAAAATCCGGGACTTGAACTGCAGGCTTCTGGGTACTACTACTGTCAGGTTCACTGACACTCAAATGAGAGTCATTCAAGGTGCTGAATGCCAAAAGGTCCATTTTAAGTGCCTCATCTGTACACAAAAGTCCATTAAGATTAAATTCTCATTAAACTAAAATATCTTAAATTGCAGTCTTCTTACAGTTTTAGCATCTTAATATTGAATAGTAATAAAGTAACCAGAAAAGGTCATTCAGGAAAATAAAAACAAAATATTACATATTCTCAAACATAAAAAAAATCAACTCATGCAACTAAGGACAAGAAATATTTTTATCCTATACACAGATAACAAGTATTTCTGTATACTATGAAAAATATTGTGTGTAAGAATTATGACAATTTTCAGTTTGGTTGTATTATTAGTTATTTCATATAAATAATATAAAAAAGATGTACTCATAACTTTAAAATTGATACTTAATTTAAAATCGGCAAAAAATGCAATCACTTCAATAATTAGTACAGGTTAATAATGTATTTACAAATTAATTTTCAACCCTTAACCTATGCTGGTGGCCAATAATATTGGTCGCCAATATATCTGGCTGATATTTGGTTTCAACATATGCCATCTGTATTGCTTGAATTGGCACTGATATTATAATGCTGAAACTCTGCAAAGCATGTTTGTTATGTTATTTTTTGCACTTTAAAAGATGTCTGTTTGAAAAGCCACTCCATATAAGTGATATGCACAATGAAGCTAAACGAACTGAGTCCTTAACAACATACTAACTAAACAATTCCATATGCTACCATTCACCTACATTCTTTATCCTATGAGTGACAATACAGCAAAGTTTTACAGATACACATTTACTTACGTCCTACGTTATACCTGAAGATACAATTTTTCCATGTTTATTTACATTTTCCTCATTGCCAAAATAGTCACTGCACAGCCTACTCCTAGTTTGCACAAGGTTTCACTCTGTAACTAAGACTGAGCATTTATCCAGTAAAAAAACAGGTGTTTTGCTTTCAAACGACTACGCATTTGTCTCTTTATGCCTCAGTAACTGCTTTACACAGCACATTGAGAGTTTGCAGATAAGCATTTTCCCCTACATGTATTTCAGCGTTTGTTTTCTACTCAAAGTGATGTGCAATGCAGATTGTTATTCAGTCTTATTTTTATTTCGAAAAAGCAGAGGTTTGGCTTTCTAAAGCACAGACACGTGCCTCTGTATTGCACCGAACGCTTGTTGAGAGACAATTTATTTGTCAATAAAGGCAAGCCATCCTGCTGTGTTGTTCTCAGCTTAATAGCACATATTCAAACTGTCAGCCCCTTCTCCCAAAATGTAAACACAAACAGTTATAAATGTTACCCTGGCTCTTAAATGAATCACATTTCATATGCAAATAAGCTCGCCAAAATGTCTACTTGGAATCATCAAATGAATAGTCCTTTCATCATGTGCATCAAAGAGTTCATGTTATACATCCTTACAAAGCATACTGATTTACTTTTACAAAAAAACTGTAATGATAAAAAATATCTTTGTTTTGTTTTCATTGACACCATTTAAATATTACATGGTTATTACCTGCCTTTAACAGTGTGTGAGAAAAGCCACTAAATAGGAATTAATGAATGTGTTGTAATTTAAAAAAATAATATACACAAGTCAAAACGATAGAATTAAGAAAAACTGCTTATGCTTTTGGAGGGCAGGCTAATGTTTTTCAGTGTATCAAATCATTTGCTCAATTCATAAGCAAAAGTGAGATTTGTTGGTTCTCAGTTTTTTATTAATTTCAATTACCATTTTCAATGTCAATAATGTATTCAAATGTTCTTTCTTTTGTAATGGTTTTCAAGTCTAGTTTTTTGTGTATGGGAGTCTGGAAGATATGCAAATTTAAATGTTCTAGTAGCCTATCAAACAGGTATTCTTTCTTTCGGTCATCAGAATATACTACTTCATTTTCTAAATGACACTAGTAAAGCATTAAAAAAAATAAAGAACAGTAAAAATAAAGTTGTATAACCCTATGGTAAGCATGCTCCAGGTTGTGTAACAATAATTACCTAAATAAATGGTACATATTAAATGCAGGTAAATAGATTTCAATTTAATTAATTTCATTAATTCATGGAACTCTCTCTATACTTGAGTTCACTCATTAATCTCCTAAAGTATATATTACTTCATATAATCATCAAATGAGAGTGCATAATATAACAACTTTGTTAGTGAAGTTTATTCTTCATATTTAAATCAGCATGGACTAGATTATTATCTTCATAAAAATCAACACTTACACATTTGTGCTCACAGAACATGTAATTTACACCTGAGAGAATGACAAAAACTAGAAGTCTCTATGCTTTGGGATCACTAAAAATCAGTTACTTAACCTATTTAAATGGTAAATTAAAACATGTTCATGTGAAAACATCACCATTTATAGTTTTACTTTTCATTCAGTTTTCTTTCCAGAAAACCTAACATTTAAACACATCAGCAATATAGGCACAATATGTGCTGGTAATCGGTCAACTTTGCTGCCCACATATCAATATTATCAATCTAAAAAATCCATTTCGGTAGGACCCTCTCTGTAATGGCTTTAAATCTGGCATATTTTAATGGATAAAGGATTATATGCCATACTGATTACAAAACCTCACAAGACTGTAAGAACCTCACACACTTAGTGACAGATCCACCGGATGAGTTTTTATAAATACCATCTAATATATTTAGCATCTGGTGAGGTATTCATTGTTTGCTATTGGTATATTACTGTAACTGGAATCACACTGTGCTGTGGTAGACATGATAATAAACGTGATCTAGTAAAAAAAAAAAATGCTTACATATCTGAAAGAAAATGAGGAAAGTCTGGAATAATTTTAAAAACTAGAAACCACTCTAAGGACAACCATGAAAACACTTTTGCTTCAGGTAGATGCCATAAGTTTCGCTTGTTAGAGGTCATAATAAAACCACCCTCAATCCCTCATCAATTCAATGGCAATCTCCTTGAATACAAAATGGTTTGTTTCAGATTTAAGGCAAATTTTCATACATTATATTTAGCATTAAGCCTAGATTTTTTTATTAACTTTTATTGCAAGAAATTTACACTTGATTTCTTTTACGCACTGCATACTTGATCTAAACTCCGGTTTTCTTTTGTAGTCATAAACTTTCTGTTAAAAATGAGGCAACTCTAAAAATTTGACTTTGTGTAGTTTGTGTATCCCTCTGTCTTCTGATGGCGTCACAACCAAATTAGAATTGATGTAATTTTCTAACTAGTGTCTGAAGCTGGGATGAGCCCTTGCTAAAAGGGTGGGTAAATATTAAGTATTCAGAGGTTTTGCTATTTAATATAATCACTAATACCACAAAAGAAAAATGTTTGTGTAGACCAAATACAGTCAAATAAAATAATGAGGTAAAAACATATCAAATCTTATAATCTGCAAGAAAGAATTATCTTATATGATCAGAAATTTAAGCACTAGCTGCTGAAAAATACAGACGAGGAAGAGGGGAATAATATGACGCACAAACTGGAAGTAGCATAAACTTACCAGGCTGATTCTGTTGAACCAGTTGGCCATGTCCTCCACAGGACTCTCCTTGTTTGGAATGATTGATTGAACCTGGGGATCCAGGTGGAGCAGAAGGCCCATTGGGTCTGGATAAGTCATCTGAACTACTGCCAAACATCTCTTGAGAAGGTGGGACATTTCCTTCAAACTCTGGATCCGGTGGTGATGAACTATTATAGAAGTTTGGCCTATAACAAACCAAAAGCTAGGGTAACAAAATTAAGTTTTTATAGATGACTAAAGAGCACTGTAAATACATAGTGTATATGGATTTATGAACACCATATTCATATCTGACATATTACTGGTAACATGATGCTTACACAAGAAAACGTGAAATTCATCTTCTGAGTTGCATCTAGTAACAGACATTAAAAAGACATAACAGCACTGGGAGAAAAGAATTTCTGGATGATTTGTGTGAATTTTCAAATTGACTATCCTCCCTGATTTAACTGAAATCAAGTTCTGCAAGTAGTGAGTGTACTTGTCATCAATTAACATAATTTCTTGTTTTTCTAACACTGCCCACTGACACACAATTCTCAAAACATCTACAGAAGTCCCAATCACTAATTTTATAGTTAACAAGTCAGCAATTAAAGGAATACTCCACCCAAACATTTTTTTCAGTGGCTTACACCTGTGTTGCTTGTGGCGATGGCTGAGAAAAATTATATTTCTTTGAAAACTGAGATAACATAATTCCTGATACAGTGCACTTGAATGAAGACCAGCTAGATCAACAGCAAACAATATGCTGCATAGTAAGGATAGGCTAG
Source organism: Polypterus senegalus (assembly GCF_016835505.1). Classification (NCBI taxonomy): domain Eukaryota; kingdom Metazoa; phylum Chordata; class Cladistia; order Polypteriformes; family Polypteridae; genus Polypterus; species Polypterus senegalus. Next base: position 23,218,751 of record NC_053169.1, on the reverse strand, counting down.
GGTGGAGCTTATTATAATAGGCTGCACATTCAAAAGTTTCAAACTTATTTCAATGTTGAAACAAAAAGGTCTTTACCATGTTACTGTTTCATTTGTCTTATTGAAACAGTGTTTTGCCCTTAACCTAATGTGACCATAAGGGACATACAGTTTTAAACAAGAAATTATGCCAGAGGACTAGTGGGAAAGCTCTTTAGTCCAAAAGGCTGGAAGTAGTACTCTGACTTGCAGGTACTGCTATGATATTTACAGGCAGGTGTTTTACAAATAATCTCAACTGGAATGCCTCAAGAGTAAGCATGTGTTAATATCACCTTCCTTCTGCTATATTTGAATATATTTTTAATTTATTTTTTATTTATTTTTATTCAATTATGTTTTTTTTAAATGGGTATTGTTATTAATCCAGATATGTAACTGAAGTATACTTTCGTTTTTGAAAATTTGCATTTAAATTAACCAGCTGAAGAGCATAAATATGAATAAATAAATAGAAAAGTATATATATTTAGAAGAAACATGCCAGTAACACAGATGAGAATACATTATGGAAAAAATATCAAAATTAAAAGCTAGAAATAGCAATATCAAATGACATACTAAGTATTGATAATGTTAATTATTACATTGCTCAATCTATTGTTATTATACATACTTTTCATGTAAGAAAAATATAAAAGGTACAAATACATAAACATATGTGTTACAGCTTATGAAGACAACGTAGTTGAACCATTGTGTGTGTTTATTTTTTTACAGTGTGAAAATAACCTTATACATATAATGTACATAAACAGCACCTAGGTGCACTAAAATGCATTTTTCTCAGCCTATTACAGTGTAATCTATACTAATAAAAGGCAAAGCCCTCACTGACTGACTGACTGACTGACTGACTCACTGACTCATCACTAATTCTCCAAGTTCCCGTGTGGGTAGAAGGTACACGTAATGGTCATAACTGGAAGGTATTTTTCTCCATTTACTGTAATGGAGTTGAGCTCGAAAGCCGTGAGGGGCGGAGTTTCGTGTGACATCATCACGCCTCCCACGTAATCACGCAGTACGTAGAAAACCAGGAAGAGCTCCAAAAAGCGCTGAAGAAAACATGCATTATATAATTGAGAAGGCAGCGAAACAATAAGAAGCGAAGCGAAAGTGACATATACAACCATATTCATGAGTGCTGCTACTTCGGAAAGAAAGCAAGGTGTAAACCTAAACTTTAAATTAAGTTCATAGACAGGCTGCCGCTGGCGTTTCTCATGACCACGGGTAATGCGGGATACAAGTTTAATGAGAGGACGCAGGATATAAACGAGAGTTTTGATCACCTTGTAACTAAGTTAAAATTGCAGGTGAAGGGGTGTGCTTATGCAAATTCCGAGACTGTGTTTGTGGGGATTGACAGTTAAGGGTGGGGAGTCACGCCATCATCTCCCTCCCATTTACCTAATTTCGCCTGAGCTGAGCTCCAGGCTAACGCCGTCTTTCGAAGCAACTTCGTCACACTACCACCAAATACTCACAGAAAAATCCACAAGTTAATACACACACTGTCTCTAGAGTTTCTACACACTGAATCCTCCAGGCACTACTTACAAAAGGTTACATTGACAATCATGTTACGTTATTTTTAAAATCTTTCCTTTTCTTAGCACAAGCACAGCTGAGAAGCTTCGATGCATGTGCTCCATAATGCGTTCAAAAATAATGCATTTAATCACACTTTGCATTACAAGCAAAGGGGAACTTTTGTCAATGCATGATTTCCTGGTACACGATTACTTTGATCAGCGCATCCCTATTCTTTTTACCACCTTGGTTTGAGAAGAAGTATGAAAAATATAAGGTTAACACAGAAAAACAGATCACCAATTCAAGCTTTATGAATAATCGAATCGCCATCAATAATTGTTTTGGTAAAGCCATACTCAGTGTAATCCTCCTTCCATTTTATAATTTTTCCCGCCACTAGCCATGATTAAATGATCAGTAAAAAAGTAAGAGCGCGAGGGTGACTTATTTAGGCAGGCATATATATGACAGCAACACTCATGACAATGTCAATCATGTTACCTTATTATTAAAATGTTTCCTTTTCTTATTCATTACTTGTTTAACACACTACTTCTCCGCTGCGAGGCGCGGGTATTTTGATATATATATATATATATATATATATATATATATATATATATATGAATGACTAATGACCTGCAAAGAGCGCTGAGACTTTTGATATCGTGAACGTGTCTGCAAAAACTGGGGCCTCCTCCCCAGCAAAAGTCGAGCAGCCGCGCTACAAGCATAGCTGTGCCGGCCTTTGAGACGCTGACTGCGCTTCTGCCTTAAGTCAAAGTGAGCACTTTTAATTTTTTTCATCCTCCCCCTGAGCTATAGCCCAGACAAGTGCAAACACATGACCCCTTTTCTACACCGTGGCAAACTAATATTAAGGCGATTCGCACCTTCTTTTCAACGTATATGATTATGAGGTCGTCAGCTTAGATTATGAAGACACGCACACAAGTGGAGGACCAACAGTGCCATCACAGCCGATTAATGGCAGGGACGTCTCACCAGTCTACACAAGACCCACCGCGACTGTCCCCAAAAGGCGATCATAACGTCAGCGAACACATCTCTATACTATATAAAAGAAAAGGCAACTTTCCTTTCTTTACACCTTTTTTCCTTTTATCCCAAACCAAAGCCTCTCTCTCTTAACACTGCAGAGGACACAAAACTAATTTTCTTTAATTGCTGGTAATGCCGGTAAGGCACATTACCAGAGGCAGAAATTTTAACGTTCACATAGAAAATGTAATTTCTATACCACAGTCATCGTGTAGCGCCTTTCAAAAGGGATCTACTACCGAGAGATGATCCATATACATTTTAGCTGCTGTTAGTACTACTTACATGTTGTGATAGATAGATAGATAGATAGATAGATAGATAGATAGATAGATAGATACTTTATTAATCCCAAGGGGAAATTCACATAATCCAGCTGCAGTATACTGATACAAAGAAACAATATTAAATTAAATAGTAATAAAAATGAAAAAAAAAATAAAAATAAAAAAGCAGACAATAAATGAGTAATGTTAGCATTTACTCCCCCGGGTGGAATTGAAGAGTCGCATAGTGTGGGGGAGGAACGATCTCCTCAGTCTGTCAGTGGAGCAGGACAGTGACAAAAGTCTGTCACTGAAGCTACTTCTCTGCCTCGAGATGACACTGTTCAGTGGAAGCAGTGGATTATTCATAATTGACAGGAGTTTGCTTAAAGCCCGTCGCTCTGCCACAGATGTTAAACTGTCCAACTTTACTCCTACAATAGAGACTGCCTTCTTAACAAGTTTGTTCAGACGTGAGGCGTCTTTCATCTTTATGCTGCCTCCCCAGCACACCACCGCGTAGAAGAGGGTACTCGCCTCAACCGTCTGGTAGAACATCTGCAGCATCTTACTGCAGATGTTGAAGGATGCCAACCTTCTCAGAAAGTATAGTCTGCTCTGACCTTTCTTACATAGAGCATCAGTATTGGCAGTCCAGTCCAATTTGTCATCCAGCTGCACTCCCAGATATTTATAGGTCAGCAACCTCTGCACACAGTCACCTCTGATGATCACAGGGTCCATGAGGGGCCTGGGCCTCCTAAAATCCACCACCAGCTCCTTGGTTTTGCTGGTGTTAAGATGCAAGTGGTTTGAGTCGCACCATTTAACAAAGTCTTTGATTAGCCTCCTGTACTCCTCCTCCTGCCCACTCCTGATGCAGCCCACAATAGCAGTGTCATCAGCGAACTTTTGCACGTGGCAGGACTCAGAGTCACATTGGAAGTCTGATGTATATAGATTGAACAGGACCGGAGAAAGTACAGTCCTCTGCGGTATTGCTAAACACAATGTCAGACCTGCAGTTCCCAAGACGCACATATTGAGGTCTGTCTGTAAGATAGTCCACAATCCATGCCACCAGGTGTGAGTCTACTCCCATCTCAGTCAGCTTGTCCCTAAGGAGCAGAGGTTGTATTGTGTTGAAGGCGCTAGAGAAGTCCAAAAACATAATTCTTACAGCACCACTGCCTCTGTCCAGGTGGGAGAGGGATTGGTGTAGCATATAGATGATGGAATCCTCTGCTCCCACCTTCTCCTGGTATGTGAACTGCAGAGGGTCGAAGGCGTGGCGGACCTGTGGCCTCAGGTGGTGAAGCAGCAACCGCTCCATGGTCTTCATCAGATGTGACGTCAGAGCAACAGGCCGGAAGTCATTCAGCTCACTAGGACGTGATACCTTTGGGACAGGGGTGATACAAGATGTTTTCCAAAGCCTTGGGACTCTCCCCTGTTCCAGGCTCAGGTTGAAGATACGCTATAGAGGACTCCCCAGTTCCAATGCACAGGCCTTCAGCAGTCGTAGCGATACACCATCTGGACCCGCTGCTTTGCTGGCACGAAGTCTTTTCAGCTCTCTGCTCTGGGTAGTGTTTTGAAATGAAATTTTCCTCCGATCAGTCGTAGGAACGCGCTTTATTCCGACTGTAACATTTTTGTAGCTCTGATGTGTGCATCAATGTAATCGATGTACCAGGAAATTATGCATTGACAAAAGTTCCCCTTTGCTTGGAATTGAAAGTGTGATTAAATGCGTTATTTTTGAACGCGTTATGGAGTACATGCATCGAAGCTTCTCAGCTGTGCTTGTGCTAAGAAAAGCAAACATTTTAAAAATAACGTTACATGATTCTGCGTTAACCGCATGTTTTTTCATACGCCTCAAACCAAGGGGATGCGAGGGTAAAATGAATCGGGAAGCGCGCATACATACTCAGTGCATCCCCTCTTGGGAATCGAACCTCGGATGTCGGCGCTAGAGGCAAAGCCTCTACAATTGTGCCACGGCGTGTGGCTTGTCTATTTGAGAGTATGTAGATCGGGTATATATATATATATATATATATATATATATATATATATATATATATATATATATATATATATATATATATATATATATATATATATATATACACACACACATATACCCGCGTATCGCAGCGAGAAGTAGTGTGTTAAAGAAGTTATGAAAAAGAAAAGGGAACATTTTAAAAATAACGTAACATGATTGTCAATATACAGTAATTGTTTTGTGAGTGTTATGGAGTGTTGCTGTCATCAAGGATTTGGTTATCATTATTTCTTTTAATCAGGTTCGTATTTGTAGGATGTGTTGTGTTCAAGTTACATTCCGTGTTTGTCAATCGTTGTAAAGATAACAGGTTTCATTCATCGATTCGTTTCTTACTGCATCAATAAACAGCTCGCTTCTTCTTTATCTGAGACCTGACACACTGCATGCACAGGTTTTTTACACTGTCTTCCTTTAGCGGGACATTAATTTTTTCCACCGTGTGCTTTGTTTCCGCAGTAGCTGCACTTATGAATATGCTTGTATGTATCAGACGCTTCATATTTTTTTGCTGCCTTCTCAATGGTGTAATTCGGTTTTTGTTCAGCACTCTTTGGAACTATTGCTTTTTGTCTGCGCACTGCGTCAGTTCACGCGAGCCGCTCGGTGTACATGCATCGAAGTTTCCCAGCTGTGCTGGTGCCATGTCGTGCTATGTCCATGGCTGTATCTAATGTTAGCTAAGACCCGGCACTTAAAACTTTCTCTCGCAGTTTTGCTGAGTTTGTGCCAAACACCACCCTGACCATCTCATCTTCCTCTGCATAAGCACAGTCCTTCACCCGTGAATATTTAGCGGCAGTGTTTCTATTGGATTGCCGCTGATGGATGGCCTTATATGGGCAGGCACTAAATTACAAATGCCAGCGGCAGCCTGTCTATGAACTTAATTTAAACTTTAGGTTTAAACTTTAGGTGCTTTGTTTCCGAAGTAAAAGCACACATGAATATGGTTGTATATGTCACTCGCTCGCTTCTTATTGTTTCGCTGCCTTCTCAATTATATAATGCATGTTTTCTTCAGCGCTTTTTGGAGCTCTTCCTGGTTTTCTACGCATACTGCGTGATTACGTGGGAGGCGTGATGATGTCACACGAAACTCCGCCCCCCACGGCTTTCGAGCTCAACTACATTACAGTAAATGGAGAAAAATAGCTTCCAGTTATGACCATTACGCATAGAATTTCGAAATGAAACCTGACCAACTTTTGTAAGGAAGCTGTAAGGAATGAACCTGAACATTAGATTCACTCAAAAGTATAACAAATGACAGCAGAAGTGGTGCAAAGATGCAGGTCATTCCTTCTTATTACCTTTTAAACAGAAGAATTTAGTTAACAACCTGCACACAATGCCAACCTACTGTATACGCTGGTGTACCCAAGAATGATCACTTCATATTATTAAAGAACAGTGGGTGCCAACCATGAAATACAGGTTTGACCTCTCATCAAGACTCAAAAGCAGATGTTAAGAAATTTGTTTTACTATCTAGTTCATCACATCATATAAAAGTAATTCAAAAATGAATCTCCTAGAATTTCATATCTGTTCAGGCTATATCCTCATTTTTATTTTATTAACACTATTTAATATTGATATATGAAAATGTATTGGATAAATACCTCAATCCAATTTTATGAACCAGATCTCCAGTGGGTTGCACAACAATTTCAAAAAGTGAAGGGATTTTTTTAGGAACACCGTGACAGGGACTGCCTTCCTGTGGATTACTTAAAGAACCTGGTGTTGGTAGAAGACCAACTCCTGGTGGAGGCTTTGGAAGAGGGGCGATGCCCTGTTTCCGAAGATCTTCCAACTCCTTTTCATCTTCGTTTACATCATCAGTATTTAAAACCTATATAAAAAAAAAATAAAGCAAAAGCAACAAACAATAAATTGTGATTCAATATTTCTCTAAGATTTAGAATAATAATAAAAAGTGATGAAAAATGATATTGTAATTGAAAATACTATTATCTATTAACTGCTGGCTTTACTTTCTGTAATTTCAATAAATCTAGATACTGTTTGGATCACCTGTAATGTTTTAAACAAAGGCTTCAAGGGAAGACAGATATGGAGACTTGTTATTTATTAACGACATGCAAAAAAGAACCCTGTCAATGCAAAAGCAATCTGCTTTTGACAGGTATGTTTGGGACTGAGGCACTCATCTATACATCATGACAGTGTAATGACTGAATATACCTGAATTTGCAAAAGACATGATAATCATTTAGCATATGTTATATAAAGATGTGCAGCTTTTAGCTCTACCTGAATTTAAAATGCAGAATCAAAAGTATTATAAAAATTTCAGACATGCTTTTGCTGTCAGTTGTAACTCTTTTCAAGTTCTTAGCTTAGACCAGAATTTCAAATTCAGTTTCTATCGAGCTGTTCTGCTGTCACACTTTTCAAAATTCAGATAAAAAATGCTTTTGCATATGCTATAAAGAGCTTTACTAATTACTGAATCCTTCATTTGCAATCTTAAACTGCATTTCATTTTACCTTCTCATGTTTCTATGCACTAAAATTAGTACAATGTAAAAACATTTACAAGACCGTAAAGATTAGTAATTGCCATTAACTTATCTTTTTAAAATTTTTTTAAAAAATGACCTTAATAAATGTCAGAATAAATAGCTTACTAACCTTCTCTAACAGCTCTCTAGTGACATCAGTCAGAGGTTCATGGGAAAATTTGCAATTGTCTCCTTGATAGCATTTTGTGCCCGTATGAAAGAATTTACAAGGATACTCATGTAGATATAAATGTTAAGGAAAAACAAGTAAAATACAAGCATTAAGATATATGCAGAGTGTCAATATGAAAAAAAAATATATTAAAGGAATACTCCATCCTAAAATGATTTTTTCAAATTGTTACCTACCCCATTGTAGTATGTAGTGGTCAAGAAAAATGTTTTAATTTCATGTTTTGAGGAAAAATTAACAATATTCAAACTCAGTGAAGTTGATAAAGGATTGAGGTTGGTCAAGTGCCAAACAAAGTGGGAAAAAAGTCCACAAAAAAAAAATTGTCATGTAACTCATGTTGCATAATACACATGCTAAACATCCATTTCTATGGTTAAAATCTGCAAAAAGTATACATTTTTTGCTACAGAATTATAAACTTACTGAGCACATCACTTCAAATGTCAAAAGAAACCGGTCTTTCATTCAAATACACAGCATTGTGGGCATGAGATCTTCCTTATTGAAATTGAATGCAGAGCTATTAGGAAGTAATCATTAATAATGTTTTAGCAAAAAATGTAAACATTTTGCAACTTTTGACCATACAAATGGATATTGGACATGTGGATTATGTAACATGAATTAAGTAAGAATTTTTTTCTTTTTCCCCACTTTGTTTGACACTGTCCTTTGTTGATCCCCTATTGATGCCATCGAGTTTGAATATTCAAGATTTAATTTCTCCAAGAAAATATTAGATTAAAAATTTTCCTCAGTCACCACCACAAACTACATGGGGTAAGTTACATTAAAAATTTTTTGGGTGAAGTACTCCTTTAGAAAATATTATTGCTTTTAAAAGATACAACAATTAAAAGTAAATGTCTAAACATGAAGAACAAACTTGTTGGAGTAATACCCTAAACTTTTCTTTGGTTCTGTCTTTGAAGCAATTAGAATTAAATCAATGTAGAACTAAACCTAAGTCTGATCTGAAGGCAAAGATACTTTGAATCTTAACCATCTTAAAAAAAAATAGACTAAACCAATACAGAGCTAAAATTAGCCTTAGATTAAAAGACCTCAGGAACCTTAACAACTTAAACATGATGTACACAGTTAAGTTTCTACTTCTGAAAACATGGACACTTCATTAAAACAAAAAGCTTGCAAATAATAAAGTTCACAGAAAGGTAAAAAAAAACAAGACGAACATTTAACTTTTTTGTTTTTATAAAAATACAACTTTTCAACAAAATGTTAAAGGATATTGTGCATGTAAATGCAATTTTCACCTTTACTGCAAAAGCCCTGAACATAGTACTTGCAGATCTCATTTTTCTTCTTGAGTGTAACTTGTTCATGTTCAAATTTACACTGATCACCCTATTAAAATAAAATTAGACAAGACAGTCATAAAGTGCTACTATTATGACACAATAATGAAAAGTCTGAAAGTGACAAGCTTTGATACCTTAATACAACATCCCACCAGAAAGTACTTGCAGATATATCGACCTTCATGCTCCACTGTGTGCTGGTTAATGAATTCTTGCGTCATGACTATCCTCTTTTTTGGGGGATTAACAGATCCTTTACCATCCTGTGAAAATAGAATATACTTCATAAAATACCATATTTTCCAGGTACAAATATGACTAAAAGCCAAATGATTAGTTGAGTGAAAGCAATTTAAGCATAATGCACTAGATTAATGCTTCAAAATATACATACAGTATTTTTGCTTTATTTTATCAAGAAAGCTGTCATGAGCTAACAAATAAAAATAACTTAAAATAAGAATGAACTAGTTTTTATTGGATTCATTGGTTCAACATAAATAAATGTTCTATTTTATTTACCATATTCTATTACTATACAATTGAAGTAATCTATACTAATAAAAGGCAAAGCCCTCACTCACTCACTCACTCACTCACTCATCACTAATTCTCCAACTTCCCGTGTGGGTGGAAGGCTGAAATTTGGCAGGTTCATTCCTTACAGCTTCCTTACAAAAGTTGGGCAGGTTTTATATCGAAATTCTACGTGTAATGGTCATAACTGGAAGCAGATTTTCTCCATTTACTGTAATGGAGATGAGCTTCAACGCCGTGGGGGCGGAGTTTCGTGTGACATCATCACGCCTCCCACGTAATCACGCAGTACATAGAAAACCAGGAAGACCTAAAAAAAAGCGCTGAAGAAAACATGCATTATATAATTGAGAAGGCAGAGAAACAAAAAGAAGCGAGCGAGTGACATATACAACCATATTCATGACTTCTGCTACTTCGGAAACAACGCACGATGTAAACCTACACTTTAAATTAAGTTCATAGACAGGCTGCCGCTGGCGTTTGTAATTTAGTGCCTGCCCATATAAGGCCGTCCGTCAGCGGCAATCCAATAGCAAACTCCCACTAAATATTCACGGGTTAAGGACTGTGCTTATGCAGAGGAAGATGAGATGGTCAGGGTGGTGTTTGGTACAAACTCAGCGAAACTGCGAGAGAAAGTTTTAAGTGCCAGGACTAAGGTAACATTAAATACAGCCATGGACATAGCACGAGATGGCACCAGCACAGCTGGGAAACTTCGATGCATGTACACCGAGCGGCTCACGTGAACTGGCGCAGTGCACAGATAAAAGCAACAGTTCCAAAGAGCTGAACAAAACCGAATTACACAATTGAAAAGGCAGCAAAAATATGAAGCGTCTGATACATACAAGCATATTCATAAATCCAAAACAAAGCACACGTTGGAAAAAGTCAATGTCCCGCTAAAGGAAGACAGTGTAAAAAACCGTGCATGCAGTGTGTCAGGTCTCAGATAAAGAAGAAGACGAGCTGTTTATTGATGCAGTAAGAAACGAATCGATGAATGAAACCTGTCATCTTTACAACGATTGACAAACACGGAATGTAACTTGAACACAACACATCCTACAAATACGAACCTGATTGAAAGAAATAATGATAATCAAATCCTTGATGACAGCAACACTCAGTAACACTCACAAAACAAATACTGTATATTGACAGTCATGTTACGTTATTTTTAAAATGTTCCCTTTTCTTTTCTAGCTTTTTAACACACTACTTCTCCGCTGCGATACGCTGGTATATATATATATGTATATATATATATATATAACCCGATCTACATACTCGAATAATGGATACTTTATTAGCCATCAATGATTGTTTTGGTAAAGCCATACTCAGTGTATTCATTAGATGAGCGGTAAAAAGTAAGAGCGAGGGGAGGATGACTTATTGAGGCATGCAGGCTGTAGTGCGCGTCAACTCTATCTGAATTGCGCGATCACATTTGAAAAAATATATCTTTTCAAGTTCTATTTAGTCCATATGTGTCAAACTCAAGGGCCGCGGGCCACATCCGCCCGGCGTGTAATTATATCCGCCCGAGATCATTTTATATACTGTATTATTGTTATTAAAGCCGGGTATATGAAGCGCTGGTAACACAATAAACTACAGATCCCATAATGCAGCGCTTCAGCTGCCTTGCCGAACACTTACCGCGTTAATCAAGTCTACCTTATGATGCTGCAAGTTATTGCGAAGCTAGCTCACACGATGCTGAAGAGAAAAGTTGATTCTGAAAATAGAGCCTTTAAAACCGATGGGAGGCTGAGTATATGTTTACTGAACCCGTGTGTCTCATTTGTGGAGCTAATGTGGCTGTAATTACAGAATTTAATCTAAGACGGCACTATGAGACAAAACATCAGGGTAACCTGAATGCAATGCAGAAGATACAGAAAGCAGAATAATTAAATAAGAATCTGACACTTCAGCGGGCGTTTTACCCGTGCACAATCACAAAGTGATTTCAAGTGAAGCTGCTTTTATGGGAGACACAAATGCACCAGTGCAATTTGCCCCACTTTCCCTGTTGCCAAGTAATGTTAAACCAAGTCGTCACTACGGTGTTCCCAAATACACACTTTGCTGATAAACTGAGCGCACTGAGTTTGCACGGCGCTTTGGTGACTTTGAAGAACAAAAAAAGTCCGTCTACATGCGGCTCGAACCTTGTGCATGTTTGGTAGCACATATCTGTGTGAGAAGCTCTTCTCAGTGATAAAGACTAACAAAACAGCACACAGGAGTCGCCTCACTGATGAGCACCTGCAATCCATCCTGAGAATCTCCACAACACAGAACCTCACACCAAACATAAACGAACCTGTGGCCAAAAAAAGATGCCAGGCGTCCAGCTCTAAAATGACATATGAGCAAAGACAACTGAATGATTTGATTTGTTATTGCTGAAAGGAACACATTTTATTTATATTTCTAGGTTTTGTTATGCAGCATGTTCATATTTGAATTTGTATAATTTTGACAGGATATATTTTTATGGAGAGCAAAATCTTTTGGGATATTTAAAATCTAAGTTTTTTTTTATATAAAATTACATAAGAGTAAAGAAATTTGAATGTTTGTTCTTTTAACGTTTACTTTATTTCTAACTTGTATAATTTAGACAGGATATATTTTTATGGAGAGCAAAATATTATAAGTTGTTTAAGGTTTGAGTTGATTTATTCACGAATAATATTCCTGTCTGTTTTTACCATTCCTACCAAAGATATTTCTGTCGACTAAATAAAAATTCCTTCTATTTAAAATTTAAATAGAACTTGAACAAATACGATAGTTCATAATATCCACGCAGACTTGCACGTAAGAGCGGGAGTTATCCGTTTTAACAAGCACCGTATTGCACTGATACGAAATAGCTGTGTGTGTATATATGTAGATATGTATGTATATGTTGTGGAAGACTGCCGGCTTCCGAGGCCGGTCCGCACCCCCAGGCCGACAGGAGGAGCTCTCCAGACAGCGGGATCGTGCTCGAGGTCCAGCAGGGCCTTATGGACTCTGTGGTGTTTATTCACAGCCCTGCTGGATACCTTGGGCGCCACCAGGAGTCGCTGTGGGGGACTTATGGGCTCCGTTGTGCCTTATGACCGGGAGTACGTCACGGTCATGTGACAGGAAGGTATGGCGTGCTCGGGTTGAAGTAATGGACTGATTGCCCTGACCCGGAAGGAGTAGGGAACTGTGGACTCCTGGGACAGGAACACCTCGGTCAGGGGCTATAAAAGGACGCTGCCTCAGTCCAGACACTGAGCTGTGCTGGGTGGGAGAGGAGCAAAGTGTCTGGGCGAGGAGGAGAGGTTGTTGTGCGTGTGATAAAGAGAATTGTGTGGATAGTGATTTAATGAGTAGTGTGGAAGGTGCTTGGTGCACTGAGAAAATAATAAAAAGGTCGTGGACTATTACCTGGTGTCAGGAGTCGTACCTGAGGGTTCAAGGGTGCACTACTGCCCCCTACTGCCACACTGGCGTGGTCGGCAGGATTCTCTGGCGTCTGTTGGCAGGGGACCTGCGCTAAAAATAAATTTTGTGTGGGCAGACAACCCTCGGTGGGTTCCACATCTTTTTACGGAGGTGCAAACACCACCCGCTACAGAGGAACCTACAACTGTGAGCGTTGGTCCGATCCGGAGTAATGGGGAAAAAGACCGGGAAAAAGAAGGTCAGTCACATCTGGCTGCAGGGCCTGGCAGACGCGAGAGTCCTGGACCTACCTGACGGGGCGAGGAAGACAGAGCTGATACGGGCCAAACAAGCCCGGCCGCGAAAGACCCGGGACACGGACAACTGCCGAGCGCATCATACTCCCTAGACGGTCCGGGGGTGCCGCATTCCATTGCGGAGGCGGCTGCAGGTAAACCGCCCGGCGTCCGTCTTTTATCATGTTTGCAGGCGCCCGCCGAAACTTGCAGCGGTGCCGCAACTGACTACCTCGTGCTTCGGCAAAATGGCCGCGGCTCCCAGAAGGCAAGTCGCGGTGAAAGGCGGCTAGAGACAGCCGCGGTTGGGGACAACAGACTGGTCACCCGCGGGGGGTGTCGGGACGGTGGAGGAAACCCGGAGTCCGCCGACAAGGCCGGTCGTCCCCTAACGGGTCCGAGCCTCCTCGAAGGGGAGGAAAGG